>NC_083570.1:65230377-65977877 GCF_027579695.1 Neoarius graeffei
CTAAATACAGGGCAATTCTGGAGGAAAACCTGTTTGAATCAGCCAGAGGCTTGAGACTGGGACGAAGGTTCACATTCCAACAGGACAATGACCCTAAACATACTGCTAAAGCTACACTGGCGTGGTTTAAAGGGAAACATTTAAATGTCTTGGAATGGCCTAATCAAAGCCCAGACCTCAATCCAATTGGGAATCTGTGGCATAACTTGAAGATTGCTGTACACTAAAACAACCCATCTAACTTGAAGGAGTTGGATCAGTTTTGCCTTGAGGAATGGGCAAAAATCCCAGTGGCTAGATGTGCTAAGCTAATAGAGACATATCCCAAGAGACTGGCAGCTGTAATTGTCGCAAAAGATGGATCTACAAAGTATTGACATTAGGGGGATGAATACCTATGCACACTCCAGATTTCTGTTTTTCATTCTTATCTCATCTCATTATCTGTAGCCGCTTTATCTTGTTCTACAGGGTCGCAGGCAAGCTGGAGCCTATCCCAGCTGACTACGGGCGAAAGGCAGGGTACACCCTGGACAAGTCGCCAGGTCATCACAGGGCTGACACATAGACACACACTACGTTTACATGCACGTCCAAATCGAGCTGCTGTCGGTAATCGAGCAAAGGGTCCCAGCAGGGGTGCCAGAGAAATCCAATCCTACATGCACAAGTGAAATCGGGCTATTGTGCAAGGTGCATTGTGCACCCGAGCCACACATGGCGCTACACGCCCCATTGTGTTGGTACACTTCCGGTTGTCGTCATGAAGAAGAGCTATAGTGTTGCCAGATACTGCTGACGTTTTCCAGCCCAAAACATGTTCAAATCCGCTAAAATGCACTTAAAACCCCCAATCTGGCAACACTAGCAGTTCCGTGTTCAAGCTGTTAGGCTTGCTCTAACAGACTATGGCTACAAACTGTCCGGCGCAGACCACTGTTTTATAAGACAACTTATTTTGCACAATAATATTTTTCTAAAGTCCATTTTTTGCTTACAAAAAATATATATATTTTTTTGCTTACAATTTAACTTATGTCTTAATAAACACACAAAAAGTTCAATTGTTTTGTTTTTATTGACATTCTTCAGATGTTGGACATATATATATATATATATATATATATATATATATATATATATATACACACACACACACACACACAAATACAATGACTTGTTTATGTACACAATTCACAGCTATGCAACAGCTGTACAGATGTATTTGGTGATACAGTAAGTGAGCTAAATTTTAACAGTGCAAACAATGCCACAAAAAGAAAAGATTCATGCCGTTGTCATGATTCGTTGTCATGCCGACCGAGGCTGTTGTGTTTCCCGCTTGTGGTCTCGTCACTCGTCACTTCCGGAAGTAGCTCGACAACTAGCTCGATAGGGTATACATGCACAAAGTAGCTCGGCAGAAATCACATAAGCTAGGTCGTGTAGCTCGATTCCGAGAAATCAAGTTCGGTTCAATTTCAGCCGAATTAAGGTGTATACATGGCATTTTGAACTTCGATTTCAGTCGAGCAACGGCAGAAATTCGATTCTCTCTATGTGCATGTAAAGGTAGTGACAGACAACCATTCACACTCACACCTACGGTCAATTTAGAGTCACCAGTTAACCTAACCTGCATGTCTTTGGACTGTGGGGGAAACCGGAGCACCCGGAGGAAACCCACGCGGACACGGGGAGAACATGCAAACTCCACACAGAAAGGCCCTCGCCGGCCACGGGGCTCGAACCCGGACCTTCTTGCTGTGAGGTGACAGCACTAACCACTACACCACCGTGCCGCCCCCATTTCTGTTTTTTTTCATGTTAATTATTGTTTGTGTCACAATAAAAGAACAATGTGCACCTTTAAAGTGGTAGGCATGTTGTGTAAATCAAATGGTGCTAACCCTCCAAAAATTCATTTTAATTCCAGCTTGTAATGCGACAAAACAGGACGAACACCAAGAGGGATGAATACTTTTGCAAGACACTGTACATCATACAAAGACATCCTGTACAATTGTTTTCAACTTTGTGGCAACAGTTTGGGGAAGAACCACATATGGGTGTGATGGTCAGGTGTCCACATACTTTTTGCCTAAAATAATATACTATAATGGTATATTTGTTTCAACTTTGCTTTTAGCAAAAGCATATTTAGTGCAAATTTGATTTCTAAAGACAACCAAAGTGTTAAAAGATGTGGGTGAATAAGTGTGTGTGTGTGTGTGTGTCTCTGGAACATAGGTGTGTGGTCTATTGACTGAATGCAGCAGACCTCTCTGGCTCATTTAAGATTCTGGTAAACCACAATGCTCCATTGTGTTTGGGGTTGTTAGTCAGGCATATGAGCTGAGCATGACCCCTGTGCAGGCTTTACGAGATCAGATCAGATTGGTGAACTGCCATTCATTATCCTGCCTGGTTTATATCAAACATCTGTCTAGTAAAATATATTTAATGCAGCCTGAGTTGCTGAGTTTCATAAGATTTCATGTTAATTTTAAAATATGATGATCAACAACAGCAAAGATGTTTGCGAACAATAACAAGAAAAAAATGCATTTCTTATATTTCTTCTCCACATGTGTTTAGATCCACATTTTCACTGATTGCATGATAGTTTGCTTTATGATCCAGGCAGTAAATATTAGAAAAGAATTTGCTTTCAGATTAGAATAATCAGTTCAACCTCAGCCTACACCAGTCATCCAGTTAGTGCATTAACCATGATCTCTCAGGCCCAGCTCAGAGCTGGTGACATTCCCACTAATTTCAGGCTTATTAGCAGGAGTGGGTGGATAGGTCGGTGTGGTGGGATGATGCAGTGTGTGAGGTGTCCTGTTCCCACGGCGAGGCTGAACTGATGAGGTCAGAGCCGAAGAGTTAGGCTTCCCTCTGCTCTCTAATAGCTCAGGTGGGAGACGCTTATTAATGAGCACCTCCATAGCGATATGTGGCACATAAATAACAGAGTCAGGCACATGGCTTCCTCCCTCTGCCATATGAATCATCTGCACTCTGTAACTCTCCCTCTCCCTCTGTGCATCCTGCATCCTGGGTGATAAAACCCATTCCCACTGACATGGAGATCAGATTTTGCATAAATGGACCAGAGTGAAGATGAGATAAGTAAACAGAGGGAACAGTTTCCTCATATTTTATGCATGTTTCAAGTGGTCAGTATGGTTTGATGTAAATACGCATGGTATTGAAGGAAAAGCATATTTAGAAAAGCACTTATCCAAATGAAATATCTGATTGCTGGTGCATGTAGACTGTCATTTTTTTACATGAAGGATTTGAGAGGGAGTGGTGTAGTGGTTCGCACTGTTTCCTCACAGCAAGAAGGTCCTGGGTTCGAGCCCAGTAGCCAACAGGGGCCTTTCTGTGTGGAGTTTGCATGTTCTCCCCATGTCTGTGTGGGTTTCCTCTGGGTGCTCTGGTTTCCCCCACAGTCTAAAGACATGCAGATTAGGTTAACTGGTGGCTCTAAATTGACCATAGGTGTGAATGTGAGTGTAAATGGTTGTTTGTCTCTGTGTGTCAGCCCTGCGATGATCTGGTGACTTGTCCAGGATATACCCCACCTCTCGCCCATAGTCAGCTGGGATAGGCTCCAGCTTGCCTGCAACCCTACACAGGATAAGTGGCTACAGATAATGGATGGATGGATGGATGGATGGATGGATGGATGGATGGATGGATGGATGGATGGATCTGAGATGGAACTGTGATGGAAAACAGAAATGTAGGGAAAATGGTTGGAGTCATCACCTTATCGCGGTGGAGCAGTTTGCGTGCCCCAGTGACCCCTAGAGCTATGTCAGCTGGTGTCATGCACACCTGGTAGGGTCTCCCATGCCGAATAGGTCGAAGGGTAGGGGCCAGACGAAGAGTGACTCCCTGGTCCTCCAGGTTGGGGGTTGGGCTGCGGGCTGATAACCCGCTCCCATAAAAAGCATATTATTACAGAAACCAGATAAATGATTTCAATTTGTGTTGGGCATATCACATTAAGGGCGGAGGAAGACGTCGTTTTGACCTCTCAACGGCCAGTATGCCTGGGTCAGCCTCGTCAAGGTCAGCCCCTGACCCCACAAGTCATCAGTTGACCAGCTGGGACTGGCTGGGTGGAGATGATTTGCGTCACCATGTGTGTCCACTCTTCACTGTCGCCAGCCCCAGGACGCAAGCATGGAAGTGGGCAGCCTGCTTGCTCACTGGTTCCAGGCCAGCAACCTGTAACCAAGTGGTTTATACACACCCGCTAAAGACTCCATGGATAATACAGTACCACGACATTCCCGGCGTGCGAACAGTCAGCAGAACCGCATCCATGACGGCCCTCGAGTAAAGCCAACTGGACCTCCTGGGCCTGAAAAGTCCAGTCACACCCGGGTAAACAAAATTTTCTCACAAATCAGACTTGCATCCTGGAATGCCAGAACTCTGTCCGATGTAAATACCAACAGGCAAGCCCCAGAAAGATGCTCCGCACTAGTTGCCAAAGAACTTAAGCGTCTGAACATCGACATTGCAGGCCTCAGTGAATGCCGAATACCAGACACTGGAGAGTTCACAGATGGGGATTACACCTTCTTTCACTCTGGACACCCTGGGGGCCAGCCTAAATTCAAAGGGGTAGCTGTTGTTATAAAGTCCTCATTACGCTCATGCGTTATCAGCTGGAACAGCTATTCTTCTCGGGTCATGACAGCAAGACTGGCCCTTGCAAAAAAGTGCCATGCAACCATCATAAGCGCCTATGCACCTACATTCAAGAGACCAATGGAGGAGAAAAACCAATTCTATGATCTGCTGGCTGAAGCACTTGACCAGGTTCCCCGCGGAGATCAAATACTACTTGTAGGTGATTTCAACGCCTGAGTCGGCAGTGAATCCAGCACCTGACCCAACGTAGTGGGGAACCACGGCTTTGGTGCTCAAAATGAGCAAGGTCTGATACTTTTACAGCTGTGTGCTAGATTTGGTTTGACTATCACCAATACTCTATTCCAGCACAAAGATATCCACAAAGGCACATGGCAGCACCCCCGTTCAAAGCAGTGGCACATGATTGACCACAATTGTAAACCAGCATCACGTCTCGGATGTCCTAGACTCCCGAATATTCAGAAGTGCCAACTGCTGGACAGACCACAAGCTTATGTGTGCCCGTCTGAACTTGAGATTACACACTTCCCACCAAAAGCGACATTATACCACCCTGAAGCGACTCAACACGAAAAGCCTCCGTATAGAAGCTGTGCAACAACAATTAGCATGATCTTTCTCTGACAGTCTGACACCACCCGAAGGCAACGTGGAGCAAAAATGGTCTACCATAAAGTCAACAGTCTATGAAACTGCCAAATCTGTGCTTGGCATTAGGAAAAGATCACACAGAGACTGGTTTGATGAAAATGATGCCAAGATCCAGACTCTTCTCAACAACAAATATACTACTTTCAAAGCTGTCATTCAGGCTGAGACTCCAAGCAACAGAGCACACTACAGAGAGGCACGTAACAAATGCCAGCATGCCATACAACGAATGAAAAATGCTTGGTGGACAGACAGAGCCCTAGAAATCGAAGATGCTGCAAAACAGCATAATACAAGGAAGGTGTTTGATGGTATTAAAATGGTATCTGGTCGCAGGTCAACTGATCTCGACCCCATTGATTCTTCTGATGGTGTCCGGTTAACACAAAAGGAGGACATATTGAACAGATGTAAGGAGCACTTTTCCACCCTCCTCAATCAGCCTAGTAATGCCAAGTTTAATGTACTGGATAGTATCCCATTGGCTGATATAGCGGAGCACCTTGAAGTGCCTCCTACCATTGAGGAGGTCTCCCAAGCCCTGAACCAGCTATCATCAGGTAAAGCCCCTGGGCCTGACACCATCCCAGCTGAAGTACTGAAGCATGGCGGGCCAGTTCTACTGACAAACCTTCACCAACTTTTCTTGACAATCTGGGAATCTGAGGCTGTTCCACAAGACTTCAAGGACGGCACCCTAGTGAAGTTGCACAAAAAAGAGAACAAGTTCAACTGTGAAAACTACCATGGCATTACACTGCTCTCAATTGTGGGAAAGCTTTTCGCCAAGGTGGTCCTCAATCGCATCTGGCCTACAATTGAGGCTTATCTACCGGAAGCACAATGTAGTTTCCATGCAAGCAGATCAACCATGGATATGATGTTTCTGCTCAGACAGCTATTAGAGAAATGCCGTGAGCAACAACAAGAGCTGCACCTTGTCTTCATAGACCTCGTAAAAGCCTTTGATACTGTTACCAGACCTCTTATGTGGGGACTCCTTGTCAAGATCGGAATACCTCCCAAAGTAGCTAACATCATACAGAGCCTACATGAAGGCATGAAGGCCACAGTGTTGGTAGGCGGAGAATCCACTGATGAGTTTCCAGTCACAACAGGCTTACGCCAAGGCTGCATCCTTGCTCCTTCCTTGTTTGTTTTGTTTTTTGCTTTTGTTGTGCGACACACCACGATGTCCCAATCGCCTGACAATGGTGTAAACATCAGGTACCGTGCAAATGGTGACCTATTTAATCTCAGGCGTTTACGTACCAAGCTGGCAAAAACAGCTACAGTCAGCGAGCTCTTGTATGCAGACAATGCATGTTTTGTCAGACATGAGCATGGAACACTCCAACTCCTCATCAATCGCCTGAACAGCGCTTGTAGACAGTGGGGTTTGACCATCAGCAAGGACAAAACAGAAGTGCTACATCTACAGGCACATGATCCTCCCCCTACCATGCTAGAAGACAAAGCTCTCACTGTCTCCTTGAAGTTCTGCTACCTCGGCGGCACGATGTTCTCTGACTGTCAGTTAGATAAGGAGATAGAGGAGAGAATCACTAAAGCCAGCCGGACGTTCTACTCCCTCAAACCTAAGATCTGGGACCGCAAAGGTATATCCCTCAAGACAAAGCTTCTTGTGTATAATGCTGTTGTTCTTCCAACTCTACTTTATGGCAGCGAAACTTGGACGACTCTTGTAAGGCACCTCCGCAAGATCGAGCACTTTAACCAGCGCTGCTTGTGCCAGCTGCTGGGGATCCACTGGTGGGATAGAGTACCAAATGTCGAGGTCCACAAGCGGGCAATGTCTCAACCAACGGAGATCCTCATATGAGGAAATAGACTACATTGGCTAGGGCACAGTTGCAGAATGGCTGAGGACAGGCTCCCTAAGCAAGTGCTCTTCTGCGAACTGAGCTCTGGGAAGAGAAAAATCGGGAGACCACACAAAAGGTGGAAAGACTGCATAAAAGAAGATCTCAAACTGTTCAACATGGGCGCAAACTGGTTCGAGTCCTCCCAGGACAGGAGCGCCTGGAGGGCCCTCCTACACAATGGAAAAAAGACTGCCACGTCCACCCTAGCTCAAGCAGCCAGGGCCAGACGGGAATGTCGCCATGTCAAATGGAGTCGGCATCATCAACCTTGATGGCCATATCAAGTATCAAGTAAGCATTCTTTGACTAGTCCCTCTGGGGGAACCTTGTTATGTCAGGTTCTGTGTAGAAATATACAATAAATCCCACTGGAAAGTGAAGAACCCTTCATTAGGCAGATTAACCCTGCTGAAGTTATGAGCTATAAAGAAAATGTTTAATAGTAAATGAAAACCGGAACAAAAAAGAGCTTCATGCCCATCCATCCATTATCTGTAGCTGCTTATCCTGTACAGGGTCACAGGCAAGCTGGAGCCTATCCCAGCCGACTATGGGCGAGAGGTGGGGTATACACTGGACAAGTTGCCAGATCATCGCAGGGCTGACACACAGAGACAAACAACCATTCACACTCACGGTTAATTTAGAGCCACTAATTAGCCTAACCTGCATGTCTTTGGACTGTGGGGGAAACCGGAGCACCCAGAGGAAACCCATGCAGACACAGGGAGAACATGCAAACTCCACACATAAAGGCCCTCATCAGCTGCTGGGCTTGAACCCAGAACTTTCTTGCTGTGAGGCAACAGTGCTAACCACTACACCACCATGCCGCCCTCAGCTTCCTGCCCAAGTTAATATTATGCAATTTCCAAATTCTAATGTGTAGCTGTATTAAAGATTTGTGTTGCGATTCCCCTACCGTATATCACACATATGAAACAAATCCCTTCTTTTTGACTCATCTGCTTTGAACCTTCGAGTGCTTGCCAATTTATTTGAGAGTTTAAGTAGGTGTGTTCGAGAAGGAAGTAGAATTCTATATCAATCTTTTAAACTGACAAGCATTTGCACTTAACAGTACTTTGTTCGGCATATCCACCTTGGTGATTTAGAGAAATTAGGATAGTCTTGAGAAGAACTTTGAGCAAAAGAAAGGAATTGAGAGAGAAAGCGTGTGTGTGTGTGTGTGTGTGTGTGTGTCACATCACCTTCCTAAGCACCTGCTAGATAACCTGAGGCTGTGTGCTTTCACAGCTTAGTCTGTTTAATTACACGAGTTTGAACTTGTACTAGTCGGGAAATTGATTCCGACTTTATTCTGCTTCCCTACTGACATTTAAGATGTGTTTAGAGGGCATCAGATGACTTTCCTCAATGCACCTAGGAAACTGAAGATCCTGCTGAGTAAATTGACTTCGTGGTCTGCCTTTGTACTATGCACTGGGGTTGTCTGTTATTATACAGGTTTTGGCAGTGGAGTGAGAAAATAATACACTTTGGATTGGTGTTCTTAGGGTAAGCGTTTCGACTGAGGATGACATCAGCAACATGTTCATAAGGATATGAGTGGGAAAATTTTTCATCTTTCTCAGAAAGGTTCTATGTAGTGTTGTAGTACTTGAGATCAGTCTTGGTCTCCAGATCGGTCTCAAGACCACTTTTTGAAGGTCTTGGGCTTGTCTCAGAATTGACCACGTTTCTACTCGATCTGTCTCAGTCTCGGACATAGAGGACTCTAATTCATGATTGGTCGAGTGGGGATTTCACTAAATTGCCTTACCAATAACGTGACTCACTGCTCATTTGAAAAATTTCTTCCTGTTAACAGCCGTCACCCCTCCCCACCCCCTTCACACACACTGGTCTGGTCCTGGCCTTGACTCAGTCTCACCCTGCCTTTGGCTTGGTCTTGACTTGATCTCAGCCTCTCAAAATCTGGGTCTTGCCTTGGTTTTGATACACATTGGTCTTGATCATGACTTGTTTTACATGGTCAGTTTAGGTGGTCTTGACGGCAACACTAGTTCTAAGCATGCTAACACAGGACAGTGTTTTACTTTTACCTCACCAGCATACACTTCCAGGACATTTCAAAATTTACTAACTCATAATTGGTTAGTGTTGCTGGGATTGACAGAGAAGAGAGAGAGAGTATGGCATGTCTCCCACTCAGAGAGCATGTCCAATTTTGCCTCTTTGTTTTCCAGCCATGGATGACATCTGCAGCATTTGAATTTGATTTCCTTATAATAAGGTGAACACTTAACTGTAGTGCCACACGGTAGCATGCTAAATTTGTTATGGTATTTGGATATGTGGAAAGTAAGACCATTTTTTAGTTAAAGATCACTTTGTACTACTTGACAACTTTCTGGAGTTTAATTAGTTTGATTAGTTGATGAATAATTCATAAACCTAATTTGTGCCACTCACACCCAGATCTTTTGCACTGCAGTATTGCTTTTCAGATGGCTTCCAAAACTAGTTTTTATTTAGGCTTTCAAAACACAAGTAAGAGTCATGACATGCATTACTTTCTATGCATTACAGAATTATTCAGCATTCAGCACCTTGCATAGAGGTAATTGAAAGTATGAACTACATAGTTAAGGATACTCTAACATTAAGGAATTCAAAATATCATGAATGAACCCCGTGTAGAGTACAAGCTTGTTGTCTACATTACATCAGGAACAGAAACAGCACACACACACACACACACACACACAGATTCTGGGAGTGACTGTAAGTCATTCCTCCCTCCTCAAGTCTTTGTGCCATAAACGGAGGAGTAGTAAAATCTTCATGGAGAGAGGGATGGGAAGATGCTGAAAGAAATGATAGAGAGGGGGAGTGAGAGGTGGCTACGTGAAGATAAATGCGTCTGCAGATGAAATGGGAGCGCATTAAAATCCAGATGGTGAAAGGAGAATATTAACTTTGAAACGAGGAAAGCCAATGCTCAATTACCACACTTTGTTTCCATGAAGTGGAAGCGTATTATCTTCATATGTATTTTTTATTCCATTCATAAAACATTTCATAGAAAGAACTCTGTTCACCTTTTATGTTCAACCTTGTAATAGCCTTTATGCTCCTTTCATTCAATTACAAAGAGACACCACACTTAGTTAAAATACTTTTGGAGAAACATTTCATTTCCTGTAGCTGATAATTAAATGTTGCTCAAATGAGTGCACTGAAATCATCTTGTTCAGTTGAAGTAAGTTCAGGATTTTAATATACAGCTTTAAATAGCGGTTCCATAATGAATATTAAGCTAGTTACCCACTGGGATTGTATAATGAATGATAATGCTCATAATCTCGGTAATGGTGGATTTCTTTTCATTTAACAACTTTATTAAAGTTCAGTGGACCAGGTTTACAGGATGGGTCTGCTTCTTCTCAGCCAGATTGTACACTGATGATACACTGTGTAATTTGATTTCAGCAAATCAACAAACAAGCAAACGATCATAATCATACGTGCCTAAGCAATAATCCAATGAATGCAAGTGTGATTTAAAAAAACTAGTGCTTTCCTTCTCTTTATTGGGCTGCAGTGCCACACCACACAGTGTGACGCCCGTGGTGTAGTGGTTAGCACTGTTGCCTCACAGCAAGAAGGTTCTGGGTTCGAGCCCAGCAGCTGACGGGGGCCTTTCTGTGTGGAGTTTCCATGTTCTCCCCGTGTCTGTGTGGGTTTCCTCTGGGTGCTCCGGTTTCCCCCACAGTCTAAAGACATGCGGTTAGGCCTGAGGTTGGGCTGGAGTACCCTTGAGCAAGGGTACCTAACCCACAACTGCTCCCTGAGTGCTGTAGCATAACTGCCCACTGCTCTGGATATGTGTGTGTGTGCTCGTTGCTCACTTGTGTGTGCATGTGTGTGTTCACTGCTTCAGATGGGTTAAATTTCACTGTGTGCTTAAGTCTGTGCTTGAGTGTACGTGTAACAAATAAAGGCTTCTTGGTGTGGACTGACCTTACTGATGAACACTGAGTGGTCTTGGTGCAGAGAATGAGAGAATGCACTGATGGATGCAATAATTAAACTTACAGACTAACTAATATAACAGGCTTGAAAGCCTGGATGATTTTAAACCATATCCATCAGTATTCTCAGGGAGCTGATATCAGAAAGGTCATAAAATCTCTCATTAACAAAGTCCGTGTTAATGTATGAACATGGGAAGTTGATAAAGACTGAATATTGTTGGTTGTGTAATATTCTGTTTGTGAGGAATCAGTCTCTCTCTCTCCCTCTCATGCTTAGTTGATCAGACATTTCACTGTAGCATTGCAGACTGATGAAGAAAATAGCCATGCAGATGAGGTCAGATCTAGGATCTAGTCAAGGAAATAATTATAACATTTTCATTTCAATTTACAGCTTTATTTCACTGAGAGCTAACTGATGAAGCTGTCCACAGTAATACAGTAATTTTAATATATTACTGAAATCAAACGCACCTGAATGCCATGACAGTTTGATAAAACAAGAAGATTCTACCAATATCTTATCTAATGTACATGCTATAACTTTATTTCATTGCCCCTGTGTCAGGCCATCAGGAAAATAAACAATACTCTGATTGAGATGAGGCGTTTAGTTGCTTGAATGTTTGTTTCCTAAACGAAACCTTTGCATAGGAAACTGAACGAATATACTGCACACAGGCCTATTAACCATTTAACCAGTGTTACATTCATGATGTATTATGTCAGTGCTCTTCCCATTAACCTGGGAGAACCACAACCCAATAAATTAAGCTTTATAGGGAGTAAACAGTGAAGTGCTTCTGGTATGACTGCCTACCACTGTGACCACAGACATCATGGGGCTTTGTAATTTGTATGGCTTTTCCATGAAGACCTTAGCGTGTGAGTCACTTTAATAGGATGCAGAAACACACAAATAATGACCACATAATCACACACATGAATAACTTTACCCTAATAGGAAAAAGACCCACCAATTTGAGCCTTTTTTCAGTTCTGGTGTTTTTCTGGCTATTTGTTTCAATCACAAATCACAAAGTTTCAGTCACAAAGAATTATAAATGTTCACTGGCATTATTGTGATGTAAACATGTGAAGATCCTTTATTTTCAATCTCTCATTTCTGTCATTTGAATATAAAAAACTTGTATTACATTAATGGGTAGCACATGGGTTGTAACTTAAAACATTTTGTATGTTTGAGCACAGTGACACACACCTACACATGCGTACACGGAACCTACTTTGGTATCAGGAAAATAAAATATATACCGTAACAGCAAATATGTTTGTGTGTATTTTTGCTAGTCTTTAGCCTGATTAGCATCACTTCACAATGTGAGGTGGAAGTCAATGAATATGGAAGGAACACACACACACACACACACATATATACACATCCATCCATTACCTGTAGCCGCTTATCCTGTACAGGATCGCGGGCAAGCTGGAGCCTATCCCAGCTGACTACGGGCGAAAGGCGGGGTATACCCTGGACAAGTCGCCAGGTCATCACAGGGCTGACACATAGACACAGACAATCATTCACATTCACATTATATATATAAGGCTTTTAGTTTCAATATTTCCTCTCCTCGCTTGAGCTGTTATGCAGTCAGATGGGACTAAATAAATTCAGCGTTCATTCTGAAAGGCTGAACAAATTTGTTTGGTAATATAATTAATGAAATGATGTGTTTATTTTTGTAAGAACAGTCCTCAGTACTCAATAACACAAACTCAGACCCAGTGGATAAGTATGGCTTGCTTCTATTTGGTGTTTTGTGAATGGGCTTGGTTTTATCCCAAGTAGGATTTGTAACTTTCATCATGGAGCTAGAAGCATATTTCAGCATGTTCTTCAAGTTGAATCAACTTGATTTCCTCTCCACATTGTTGTCTATGAGGCAGCACGGTGGTGTAGTGGTTAGCACTGTTGCCTCACAGTTCGAGCCCAGCGGCCGGCGAGGGCCTTTCTGTGTGGAGTTTGCATGTTCTCCCCGTGTCCGCGTGGGTTTCCTCCGGGTGCTCTGGTTTCCCCCACAGTCCAAAGACATGCAGGTTAGGCTAATTGGTGACTCTAAATTGACCGTAGGTGTGAATGTGAGTGTGAATGGTTGTTTGTTTCTGTGTGTTAGCGCTGCGATAACCTGGCGACTTGTCCAGTGTGTACCCCGCCTCTCACCCATAGTCAGCTCCAGCTTGCCTGCGACCCTGTAGAACAGGATAAGCAGCTACAGATAATGGATGGATGGATTGATTGTTGTCTATGAAATGTGGGATGACTCACCACAGAGTTTAGTGTGTTGCTCATTTCAGAAGAAGAAAAACCTACATGGCAAAGATTTCCAAAACCCTGCTGTTATATGGTTACTATAGGCTATGATGCTTTAATGAAGACTATTTGTTGTGTCAACTGTATTATTCACACACAGCCAGGAAAAGAAGGAGACTCTCTGGATGTGATGTAAACTATAGTGTTATTATTGGTTTAATTTGCTTTCAGACTATCTCATCTTATCTCATTATCTCTAGCTGCTTTATCCTGTTCTACAGGGTCGCAGGCAAGCTGGAGCCTATCCCAGCTGACTACAGGCGAAAGGCGGGGTACACCCTGGACAAGTCGCCAGGTCATCACAGGGCTGACACATAGACACAGACAACCATTCACACTCACATTCACACCTACGGTCAATTTAGAGTCACCAGTTAGCCTAACCTGCATGTCTTTGGACTGTGGGGGAAACCAGAGCACCTGGAGGAAACCCACGCGGACACGGGGAGAACATGCAAACTCCGCACAGAAAGGCCCTCGCCGGCCCCGGGGCTCGAACCCGGACCTTCTTGCTGTGAGGCGACAGTGCTAACCACTACACCACCGTGCCGCCCGCTTTCAGACTATGAGAGAGAGAGAGAGAGAGAGAGAGAGTCTAGAACCGACTACAGGATTTGACTGAAAAGTGAACCTTTGCCCTGTATAATTACTCATGTGGTTTCCTGTTTTCTCCGAAAGGTGGCACTGTTGCGTTGCAGTACTGGACTGAGTGACATGTTCGAGCTCAAATCTCATAATCTCAGACTAAACTAAAGCAGTACCTCATAAACTCTAATGCTACTGTTTTTTTTTAAATGCATAACCTACATCTTGTGCCTCTCTGGAGTGATATAACCAAGGGACTAAAATGGTCTAAAACATTTAAATCCTTTATTCTCACTCTCAGAGTGGTTGGGGATTAAGTGCCTTGCTCAGGGGCACTTAAACCAGTCCAGGGAATCGAACCAGCAACCTTTTGGTCCCAAAGCTGTTTCTCTAACCATTAGGTCATGGCTTCCCCTTAATAAAAAAAAAATGCTACTGATGAAATAATGTGAAAGAATGAAAGTCTCAGAGCTCGGACATCAGTCAGGACTCCGTGTTTGGAAAACTTTGTTTCTCCTCTAGTATGTAAATTCGAGCTCAGATGCAACGCGCTCATTGGCTCCGAACCCGATTCCATTTCCTCTTTCAGATGTGACGTCAGAGCGCCTATAATGCTTTTATACTCGTCTGCTGGGCGACCCTTTAAAAACTACAACGAGCCCGCAGTTCTCTTTTTTCAGCAAAGCAACAATTTACCAGTCACATGCACGTTAACCTCCTCAGTTTTACGCAATTGTAGAGAAAAAAAAAAAAGCAACAACAACAACGAAGCCATGAAGTGTTAAATATTTCCAATCCAGTCGCACCGACACTCGCCCGCAGAGAGACAGAGGAGCAGGAGAAAGGCGCGCGCGCTGCTCTCACGCGTCCGTGAGAAGCGAACCAAGCCCCAACCACAGGCTATTAATTTATAAAATAAATCCTCTCGCCTCGCCGCAAAGCCGACAGCCTTTTTTCACGGTTCTGAAGAATTAAATAAAGAAATCAAGCTGGCTCACGCCGTCTCGAACTCGACTAGTTTGACAGCTGCTCTTTACCCCCTTTGGAGGACTGTCAACAGCAAAAGGATGGCATCAGAACTGGCAATGAGCAACTCCGACCTGCCCACCAGTCCCCTGGCCATGGAATATGTTAATGACTTCGATCTGATGAAGTTTGAAGTGAAAAAGGAGCCGGTGGAGCCCGACCGCAGCATCAGCCAGTGCAGCCGCCCAGTCGCCGGCGGATCCGTATCTTCCACCCCGATGAGCACGCCTTGCAGCTCGGTTCCTCCTTCGCCAAGCTTCTCGGCGCCCAGTCCGGGCTCGGGGAGCGAGCAGAAGGCGCACCTGGAGGACTTCTACTGGATGAGCGGCTACCAGCAGCAGCTGAACCCAGAGGCGCTGGGCTTCAGCCCAGAGGATGCGGTGGAGGCACTGATCAGCAGCGGCCACCAGCTCCCCAGCTTCGACGGCTACACCCGGGGCCAGCAGTTCGGCAGCGCGTCGGGCGCAGGAGGCACCGTGGCCGGGGAGGAGATGGGTTCGGCGGCCGCCGTGGTCTCGGCTGTGATCGCGGCGGCGGCGGCGCAGAACGGCAACCCGCACCATCACCACCATCACCATCACCACCACCACCACCCCACGGGGCACCACGGAGCGCCCGGAGCGCCCGCCAACGGCAACGCGGCCGGGGGCCACCAGCACACGCGCCTCGACGAGCGCTTCTCCGACGAGCAGCTCGTCACCATGTCCGTCCGGGAGCTCAACCGGCAGCTCCGCGGCGTCAGCAAGGAAGAAGTGATCCGGCTCAAGCAGAAGCGGCGGACGCTGAAGAACCGCGGCTACGCGCAGTCCTGCCGCTTCAAGCGCGTGCAGCAGCGCCACGTGCTCGAGGGCGAGAAGACGCAGCTCATGCAGCAAGTGGAGCATCTCAAGCAGGAGATCTCCCGGCTGATGCGCGAGAGGGACGCGTACAAGGAGAAATACGAGAAGCTCATCGGCAACGGCTTCCGAGAAAACGGCTCGAGCAGCGACAACAACCCTTCCTCTCCGGAGTTTTTCATGTGAGTTTTTTTTTTTTTTTTTTTTGGCACTTCATAAAGAAGCGATTTCATCCGGTTAAAGGTTTTTCACGCAATTTATCTTGGTTTTTTTTTTTTTTTTGGAATATGAGGTGTTTTAGCAAGTCACCAATGGCACGTGACAACACTGAGCTTTTCCCCCTCTTTTTTCTTTACATAGCCTTTTTATTTTTTCTCTAAACAAAGGGGTCAGATTTACCAATAATAATAATAATAATAATAATAATAATAATAATAATAATAATAATAATAATTTAACATAGGAATCAGTACTCTCAGGCTTTCTTAGGTTTCACTTCTGTTAGTGTTATTAATAGCCTATTGGTATAGACCTCTGACACACACACACACACACACACACTACTTTTATAGGATATTTTTCAGTGTGGGTTTCTGTCTGTATGCGGTTAGGACATGGACGACTTTGCGCGTGCACAAAACTTTCCCTGCATAGGCTAATAACCACATTTATTTTTAATCTGAGCCATTATGAGCATGTTATAAACGCCTAAACATACAACCTGGTGTTGTCTAGCAAGGGACATGTCTACTTTTTTGTCTGCTCTTAACCATCTGTTGTGAAAATGGCATTAGGTTAATTATGCAACTTTTTTCCTCGTGCACTCTTGTAATATAGTGATTGTGCTTCCACATGCTGGTCATGTTGGTCCACGGTGTTTCACACTTAGCTGCCTTTTGAATGCACTTTTTACTTTTTTACTTTTTCTTTCTCTGTCTCTGTCTCTCTCTCTCTTTTTTGGGGGGGACTGATTCGGCATTGCCTGCATTTCATCCTCCATCGTGTTCACTTTTTTGGGACTTGAAGCAAAAAAGTGAGCTCCATCCTCAGCACATGAACCTCTACCCTGTCTCCATTGAGTTTTGTCATTGAATCAGATCCTGTGGAAACTGCTCAGACTGGATTTTTATTTGGCAATGGCGAATGTGGCATGAATGAATGAATGAATGAATGAATGAATGAATGAATGAAGCATTGCTGAGAGCATATCTGCACTACATTTTGTCAGCGAGTATGTGAATGAAATCATTTTTTTTTTAATGTGTGAAATGTTTTCCCTCCAGTGTGTTAATACAAAATGCCAAGCTACAGGTTGTGCCAAGCAGTTATATGCTAAATTAGCATGTGCTTGATTAAGTAGGCTACATATTTCACATTTCTGCAAGTTCAGTGCACTATAAAAAGTCACATTGATTTTTAAAAAAATGTATCTGTAAAGACAGGGGATGCGATCCAAAAAATATATATATATATTTTTTAGCATGTGTTTGCTTAAGGAGCCCTTTAAAAACTGTACCCTAGAATGTACTGTACATTAAACATCACAACATCACAAACGGGACGATTTAAAACAAAAAAACACACCCTTTTATTTATGGTAAATCATATATATATATATATATATATATATATATATATATATATATATATATATATATATATATATATATATATATATAAGTTAATGTAATGTAAAGAAAGTAAACAATACCAGCTTATTAAACATCAGGAGACATTCTGAGCTGATGTTTAAGGCGCTTTTAGCCTGTAGCCTGTATTTTGCCTTTAAACCACAGCATCGACATCCACCTCATCAATAAATTTATAACTATGAAAACGGCTGTTTTGTTCTCTTATTCTTTTCTTCACCATTTTTCTTTCTCGCCTTTGCTCCAGTGAGCATCTGCGCCGAATAAAGCAAGCTTTATATTTATTTAAACATGTGTTGCAGCTGGAAGTCAAATTCAACAATTAAAATGCTTATATTGCAGTAAGCTGTTTAATATTTTTTAAACTATTTTGGAAAACTAGTCGAGTTTGTAGAGAAGACATACTGAAGCACTTGTTGCCGCCCAGAACGTTTAATTTAGTTTAGTTTTTATATTTAGTTATTAGTTTCAATATAATATTATTCAGCATTATGTGCAATAATCATGACAACATATAGTCTTTTATTATTATTATTATTATTATTATTATTATTATTATTATTATTATGTTTTTGTTTCTGTGCGTCTTCCATCCATTCCTGATATTTCAGTGTATTTATTTGTCCTGATGTATTTTCAGTAATGATTAGACTAGTGTTATTGCCTCAATAATACTATTTGAGTATGTACTGTCTTTCTAAAAAGTTGTCTGACAGTTTTCGGGATGATCTTTGGGACTGAAGCGTGATTACTGAGTGTAATGAGACTAAACCAGCTCTGACTCCTGCAGGCTACAGGTTTGTTTTTCAGGTCTAAAGCCGATGACCTTCGCTCTCTGCGGTTAATAATTCATTCACAAAGTGGCTCCTAATAATCACTAGAACCGCTCAGACTCGCTGAATATTCACAACACTTACTTTTATACCTTTTTTTTTTAAACTCCGAAATAAACCCGGCTCATTTTGGCTAATAGAATGTAAACAGATAACGCGGTGCCATTTTAGTGTCGAGTCCCCGTGAGCCTCTGAGGAGGCATTTATCACCACGAACCAGTCACGTGATCACAGTTCACTCTGAAGTGTAGACCTAGTTTACTCCATTTTCACGAAAAATAATTAGAAACCACTACAAACAACACTAAAATGAATATATGATTTTGTCCCTTGTGCACTTCTTCCCTGTAACCTGTATATTATGGCCTTGAATTTTTTTTTCTTCAGACTTTAGAAAATGTTCAATTCCAGCATATTAGTTGTGTAATAACTATAACACATTTGCTTTTGGTCAATTCGTGTTCAGGCTGATGTTTAGGAATGATATCACAATGCAAGTGGTGCAGTATGAGAACATCCTGGATATTGAGTTGATCAGGGCATTGCAGTGCTGATCACCTTGAAGAAAAAGCTGACATATTTAATATTGGTTCATGTCCATTGTTGTATTGATCAAAGTATAGAGTTCGAAAAGTATCCTCCAGCAGCTGGACACACCCATAGTCTTCCTCTTTCTCTGTCTGTCTTTCTGTGACTGAATTTCTCATGGCTACGTACAGACCTTACGCAGTGAACGGGATTAAGTGTGGTCCGAGAGTTCTCAGCACAGCACGCTGAGGTTCAGCTCTCAGTCGGGTGCCAGCAGCCTGCAGGCCGTGGGCAGCGTTCTGCCCTGTGGAACATACAGTCATTTCCTGTGTGATTAATAGGAAAGAATCAAGCTCTTTTTTTTAATTCTTGCTCCTTTAAAATGATGAATTATTGGCCAGCTTCCACTGTAGGCCAGGTTACTGTAATTTATTGCTTTTCTTCCTGATTAGGCCAATATGTAGTGCTGTTTAATTACAGTATCGTAGAACTGTAGCATGCACATCCTCCTGCTGGGGTATACTGCTGGAGCTTTTGTGTCAGTCAATAGTGAGTTTCTGCTTGCTGACTTGTGATGTCATTTTCAAGTCTGATGACATCATGTTATTTGCATGTAATTATATGGATTAGGAATGCTTCGGGTATTAGCATACTAACAGATAAAAACCAATTAAATCAGGTGCGAGTTCATGACTTTTATGAGATGGGTTTTTCCTGACTATTCTCTGGGATAGGGTACCTTTGCCTCTTTTGAATGGCATCTTGATGGAACAAAGTGGTAATTATCCTTTTTTAATGTGATGCGTTTAACAGAGTGGCCAACCATGCGAACAAATATCACGTACGCATGTGAGTAAACGTAAATGAGTTTGAATAAAAAACGTTTCTGTACATATATGAAACAGCAGATTTAAACACTGACGCCGTCACAGCTGTTTCAAAATAAATAAAATATAATAGTTCCTTATTTTATATTCAAAATATTTTATCAGTGTTTCTGCTCGATAACTAGTGCTGAAATAACACAACATATATTTACATATACAAATAACACACACACACACACACACACACACACACACACACACACACACACACACACACACACCTGCAGTTGTTGTAAATTGCATACTCTTGAGACTGTATTCTGCTTAATTCAATCACAAGCGGAATATTGACACCGTATGTGCCCTGATCATTGGCCACGGGCAGCTGTGATTAGGTTAATACTGATAATACAGTTGTCTTCTGTCACTATATCGGCCTTTTACATCAAAGGTCAACAATGAGAACTCACACATCAACTCATGCATATTGGCATCTGAATCATGTACATGCATTAAGGTAAAGGATATTATCTCTAATCATATCAGTGAGTTCCTGTTTTGGAATCAATGCTCTCTCTCTCTCTCTCTCTCTCTCTCTCTCTCTCTCTCTCTCTCATCTCATCTCATCTCAAGATAAGTCATGGATTAAAATGAATTGTACATTAGTATTGTCATATATACATAAAATAACAACATAAGATCATGGTGATTTACCAAATATATTCTGTGCCATGTGGGATGCTAATAACAATGTAATAAACATTGTGCTTTCATTCATTTACATATCTCTATTCATCACCTTCTAGATCAGTTCCTTTGACCAATGATCCAAGTATCCCATTTATAAACAATTCTGTCTCCTCATAATCCTGTACAATTAAACCTAAATGATTTCATTGAATTTTTTTTTCCAGGTATGTTCCGTTCTAGTGAGTCCTATTGATGCTGTGAAGCTGGTGCACATAGGAGGACAGGATTAAAAGAGGAAAAAAAAACTCTGGAAAACAATCTCAGTAGCCAGCAGTCCAGGCTCATCTGCATCTCTGCCACTAAACATTTCCATTTAAAGTGATTTAACGGAGCAGAGTTTATGTCCCTGCTGCTGCATGTCCATCATTCACCGACATGCCTGCTTCCCCCCTCGACCCCGCTCACGCGCTGAGTTATAGGGCATTTATTTGAAAAGCTAATAATTTAAGCTTTTTCCCCCCCGTCCCAGTATAGGGTCGGTCTGCTGCAGTATTTTTAAAGATGTCATGTTTATATCCTGAATATGTGTTTCAGCCTGGACTATGACTGCTTCAAGGAGTGAAGTGTGCAAGAGAACTACTCTGTGTGTGTGTGTGTGAGATAGTAGTGACAATATAGCAAACCATGAAACTACCGAATTACTAATTAAAATCATTTGTAGCGTTACAAAGCTGAATGTATTAATAATTAATTTTATTCATGTTGTGTCTTTTTGTAGTTGTACTTGCGTTTGAATGGTACGAGGATTTGGACAGCTGGAAAATGAGAGACTTAGTGGAGCTGTTGGATGCAAAATGAGGACTAAATTAAAATCAAGATAATTTATTGCATAAAAATTGCCTATAGTGTTCGTTAGTTTTATTTTATATAGAGGCATGTGCATGCTGAAGTGTGTGTGTGTGCGTGTGTGTGTGTGTGTGTGTGTGTGTGTGTGTGTTTGTGCATGTGTCATATTTATAACTGTAAGATCTGGCCTCGTGCCCATTCTGTGTTCTACCTGCATCTCAGTGCAGCTGGCAAGGTGATTTACTGGCAGTGTATCTTAGCTGCAGTCATACTCTCTTTTTTTCTATCTCTCTATCCATCCTTCTCTTTCTCCTGCATCTTCTCCTTAGCCAGCCAAAGAGACATTGATCTCCCAGCCGTGCAAGGTGACCCCACAGTACAACACTTCCCCAAGTCTTTCCTTTCTTCTCCCCTCCTTTCTGTCTGTCTCCTCTTTCTTCTCTCTGGGAGCGAGGGAAGGGTCTCGACCCGCTGAGTGATGTCACGTCCGGCAGGGGCAGAGCAGAGCAGTTAGAGGAATATTTAATCCTGGGATGTCTAAAAAGCTTTCTCCTATCGATAAAGCCCTCCTATACAGCACTCAGGCACCAGCCTGGAGTATTCACACATTCATCGGTTTGTGTGTGGTTGTTGGCCAACAGTTACAGCTATTTTTGAAAGCAAGCTTTAGTAACCTTAAGCAGGCATGACACGTCAATCCATACGAGACTGTGGTGACAAACTTTTAGCGACAGCTGCCGGTTCAGGGCAACACACACACACACACACACACACACACACACACACACACACACACACACACACAGAGAGAAATAACAGCAAAAATGGTCTTCCTGATCTCAGAGGGTTTGTTCATGATAATAATAACTCTGTTTTTATATGATTAAGGAAAGGTAAACATCTAACATGCTCAAATTGAGCAAAATGTCAATCTGAATCTGAAAGCATCTTCTTCCTACATATAGTAATGCTGTAGAATCACAAAAAGACATTTCTACAATTCTCATAGTAGAAGAGTGGATTTTAAACTGTATGAAAGTTGATCAAATAGCAATAAGGAGAGGCAAATTGTGATATCTAATCAGGAGATCGCTAAAGAGTTTAAATATGTGAATCTTAATTTCAGTATTCTATAATCAAAATTTTACATGTTGCATAAGTTTGCATGTTGTCATTAAAAAAAAATACATGCTTAATTTTCCTTAATGAAAGCCTATAGTTTGGTATTGTTCCTCATGTTTTATTCTCTGTGGGTTTTTTTTTTTAAGGTCTTCAAGAAAATTTCTGCACCTGTGATGTGAAATGTGAGTCGTAATCTTCACCCCTGCAGTCTGAGGTAAGATTGCAGACCCAAGCTAATATTTCCCTTGATATATCTTTATGTTTGAGACTCATAAAGGTTATTTGATTTCTTCGAAGTAAGTCGTCATCTGGTCATCTCACCGTTATCGATTATATCATTTTCTGCACTAAATTTTCTTTGGAATCGGTATTTTTAACGTTAAAATATTTTCCAGAATGTTTTCTCAGTGTTTTGGAAACCTTTATGAAGATCATAAATACAGACACAGTCAATCATCCCAGCCAGAAATATTCATATTTCAGTTTTCTTTTGAAAGAAATACATTTTTAGAACCAAGATTTCAGAGACTAAAATAATCTGAAACACTTTAATGTTTTATGTTACAGATTTTACTGAAGTCAGTAATAAAATAATAAAATGAATGATACAATACTTCGGTAAATGATATTAAAACACTTTTATCAAGTTCACTCTTAAATGAGAGAGCCCCAACTGTAGAATTGCTCTTGATTAACAGATTCATAGCCCAGAAAATCACTTGACGCAAAGAATTTGACTCTGATTTTGAAGTTACTTGCTGTGATAAACATTTGGAACAAACTATTTTCCAACATAGTAGGGGTGTGTTGTACTGTATTTGAAATGACAGAGAGGGTATTCTGACTAATTAAGATTAGTTTGACCAGCACTTCAGGAGACCCAGGGCACCTCAACCTCAGGCCCGAGACAAAATGTGGGTTAGGGACTAATTTCTAGTTTTTCAGAACAGATTGAAGTGAGAAGCAGGACTGGTTTAGTCCAGGTTGCGTAGGGTTCTCTGCCTCCCACGCGGAGAAACTGAAACAGTCGTCGACCTTCTTTTTGCTCTCAGGATTGAAGTGTTAACTTTGTTTAAAGGTTATGTGGACAAAGCAGGGCGGATTGTGTTGTTGTTTGTGTGCAACTCTGAAAATGCTCACTGTATAACCCAGGAATAAGACACACTACAGTGTCGCAGCTGCCTGAAGTTGATACACACATTACAAAACGTCTTACTTAGCTTTGTGTGCACTTTTACACGTCTGTGAGAGAGATTGCCATAAAACCGTGTTTGAGTTTGTGTGTGTGTGTGCTCATATTCTGAGCGCATGACGAGAGGATGAATATGATAGGACGGTATTGGGCAGGCTCCTGCATAGTGCAGCACTTTTCTCTACTGTAACTCTGGGACACGATGCTGAGGTCACCCACAGAGGAGAGGATGAATATGATTCTACCTCTCTCTCTCTCTCTCTCTCTCTCTGTCTCTTTTTCTGAAAAGAGAGAACACACGGTCAATCCTGCTCTTTCCTTCCTGTGAAGTAGCACCTGCTGTGCATCTGAATTTGTATGTGTGTGTGTGTGTGTGTGTGTGTGTGTGTGTTAAAGCTGTGAACCGTAACCAAAGACAAGCACGAACATGGCTATCTTTAGCGGCGAGCTCCTGAAGACATTCTCTCCTCGTATGGATACAAATATAACTCAGTAACGTACATCCTGGCCTTATCTACCACAGCCTGCAGCCCAGTTCAGCCCAGCATGTTACACACACACACACACACACACACACACACACACACACACACACACACACACACACACTGTAAGCATTTGCTCAATCAACATCACAATGTGCTTACATTCTGTAATAAGCTTGAGAACCCATACACGTGGCGAAACCGAAGAGAGAAACACCAAGTGGACACAGCAGGAGTTTCACAAACAATCACATTTAAAAATGATGCAAATTTAATTCTCACAAAACTCAAACAGGAAATTATGAGCATATTGACCCCTGAAGGCTCATTATTGGACCTCAAGGTATCACCTTTTAGCACTAAAAAGGTACATATATGTTCCCAAGCAGTGTATAAAGGGTACAGTTAAGTACCGTAGAGAGTTCTGCCCCAGTGACGAGCCGCTGTACCCCTAAAGGTACAATAATGCACTTTCATTTCTGAGAGTGCATTTGCCTAATCTTACTGATGACATTATTTCTTCTTATTATTATTTTTTAAAACCCTATTTATATTTTTTTTATATTTTAGGACCATATTTTGCTTTTACAAAATTATTAACACCCTCAACATCTCATCTTATTATAGTTATTCATTACAAAGTGCTATTTTCAATGACTACTATGAATTATTTAGTAATTAGTAATTTATTATTTAGTAAGCAGAGTCAACCTGAAGATTTATACTGGGTGAAATATATTGTCTTTATTAATAATTTGCCTTAATTAAACCAGTGTGATATATTATAGAGATGTCAACCCGACTTATAACTAATTCTGTGTTCAGAGGAGGGATGTTCACCGTTCATATGATGGTCAACTCAAGAGCGTTAAATACTCTTTCAGAAATGGTGTATATGCACAATAGACATGAAAGCAGAGAGAGAGAGAGAGAAAATCATAGGAAATCAAGGACAGTGAAGTAAGGAATATAAAGAATCACAACTTCCCAACTTGTTCATGCACATTTATAGTTAACAAAACTGAAGCAGAAATAGACTTTTCTAATGGCTAGTAAGACACACAATCACATGAAACACCTTCATCCAGAAATCTGTCCTGAGCTCAGATTCAAGGATCAACTAATGAGTAGTACAGCACTATGTAGGAAAAAAAACCCCGACAGAAATAAAAAACAATATATACAAAACCTGCAGAAAAACCATAAGAAAGAAGAAATGCACAAAAAGGAAACTGCCCTGTAATTTGCATTTCATATACAGTACTGTGAAAAAAAAATCTTAGGCACTCTATTTTTTTCATACAAACTTTGTTATAGATTTCTAGTTTATGACTTCTACATTATCAAGTCAGTACAAAAACATTTTAGAGTCCAAATGTTCATTTTCCAGCACAAAATTAAATGTTACAGGAAAAAAAAAGTTTGTATCCCAGCAGCATATTACATACGAGACCACTTTTCAGATTAAAAAAGAAAACATAATGAAAACTACTGGGTTTTGCTGCAAAATTAAGAAGCGAGTGTGACAGTCAAAGTGTCCAGAAGAACTCAAGATGCTCAGTAAAACCTACAGCTCATTTCATTGTAAAACTGCACTCATTGTACCTGAGACTACCGTTTTTTAAAGTAAAAGGTCGTCACACCAAATATTGACTTTGTTTCATTTATTATGGCTTACTGCTGTTTATAGTATTGTTTTTTTAAATGTTGAAACTTTTCATTTCATCATTTTTAAGCCATTTTTGGTCGACAGCATTTCTTTACATGTGCCGAAGACTTTGGCACAGTACTGAACTATGTTCCAGTGGAATGCTCTGAACAATTTAATTTGTAAATATATATGTATAGATATTATTTTCTTTCTTTATTTTTTTTAATAACGGATGCTGAGAAACATTCATCCAGTAGTCTGTCGCAGTCTCAGAAAATGTTTTCTCATTTAAGAGAGGGGTAACTAAGCTGTACAGCGATGTATTGCCTGTATTTAGTGACCTGCACCCTGGCGCTCTCCTTCACTCGGCTCTGAGTCCCTGTGTAGAGGCACAATAAGTAGCCTTGCGCCCTCTGGTCAGTTCATCTGTGTCTAACCTTGCTGAGGATGAATGTGTCTGAGATGAAGGAGCCATCCATATTGCTCTCTCTGCCATCCCTCCATCCCTCCCTCTTTTGCTCTCCCTGACACTCTCACTTTTATTCTAGCACTTGCAAAACCCAAAGCTGGAAATTTAATGGCACATATTTCCCAGGCAAGGCTGTAGGAACAGGGTGCCTCTTCCCCCCTTGTTAGCTTGATAAATAACTTCTCTGGCCAGAAAGTGCTGAATTTTAGGTTTCTATGTCTATTTTCTGCAGGCTGACATTAATTTTGCGTGCTCTGCAGGAACTAACTAACAGAAATAAATAAATAAGGCAATGAGAGGACTGAGGCGCGTGCTGCCAGCCCATTATGTGCTTCCTGTACACACACTCATGCATGCCCCATTTGTTGGCAGATGGGCAGCTTATTTTTTTAACCTATTTGGTTTGTGAGAGTTTGCATTGCCATTGCTTTTTATTTGTTCGAATAAGGTTAATTTTATAAAAGCCTGTAATACATTTACATGAACCTGTGTTCAAGCTCACACGTCCACAACACAAAACAGAAATACATACGCAAGTGTAAAATAGACATGGACACACAAAGCCATTAATAATCATGAAGTTTGTCCTTTATTGTATACAGTACATACACCAGACCCTCTCTGTCTCTACACACACACACACACACACACACACACACACACACACACACAATATGTATGTGTGTGTGTGTGTGTGTGTGTGTGTGTGTGTGTGTATGAAAATAACAGTTATTCCACAAAATTGAGTCGGATATGCGCATAGCTGCGTCAAGTTGGCTATAAGCCATGTACGCCAAGATTGAGTGGAATAACTGTTTTATTTTATCCACATTCACTGGATTTTGAGAAACAGAGCATTTTTATTTTTTGCAAATTTGATAAATAAAAACTATACAAAACGTCCGGCAAAATCATTTCCGCTTAGAATGTAAACAAACCGCCGAAATGACAGTCACAATTTGTGAAAAATGCTATAATGATAATTCTTGACAAAATAAAAAAAGATATGTCCTTACCATCACATACTTTTATTCCATACTTTGTTGCTTTTTTTTTTTGTATTTTTTGGGGGTTTGTTTTCTAGTAGAGTTTTTATTTCATCCTCGGTTGGTTCATTAACATGGTCCACCATTTTCTTTTCTTCTTTTTTTGGCAGCTGGCAAACCAACTTAAAGGTGCATTACTGCCACCGACTGGGCTGGAGTGTAAAACAGGAGATACTGGGGGGGGGGGGACTATATTCTTTTATTTAGATATTTCTGTTTCTTTTAAATACTTGATAACAAAATGATATATCTCACTTGATGCACTCCGCCATTTTGTTTTTCTCTACTAATGGTATATGAGCTAATATCCTAGTAGTAGAGCCAATCAGAGCGCACAATTGCTCATATCCAGTGAAAGTGGATAGAATAAATAAATAAATTAATAAATAAACACACACACACACACACACACACACACACACACACACACACACACACATACATATATATATATATATATATATATATATATATATATATATATATATATATATATATATATATATATATGTATGTATGTGAAGTTTATCTTCGAGTGGTGAACATATTCACGAGTGCGCAAAGCAAATGAGTGAAATTATTTTCAACATGAGAAGATAAACTTCTTAATCAGGAATTATTATACATACTATTATACATACAGGACACTTTTTCAATTGAATAAAAACGTGTTCTATTCCCTTCTCGCGGGTTTCCTTCATTTGGTTTGATAGCAATGCAATATTGTTATCATATCGCTTATCCTATGTGTATTACGTCACTCTACAAACTGGAGAATGAGTGCTGAATATGGTTTATGATATCGCATGGTTGTGAAGACAACATGATGTCACACATCAGAGCTGATGTGAATATTCAATGAGAAAGTTTTCTGCTGCGCATGCACAGAACCATTTCTTTGTTCGCCGGCAGTGCCATCGACTGTGTATGTATAATAATAATAATGTTGGCTGGCTTTTTTTCATGGTATATCAGATATATTCCATTCAGCAAGCATGATATTGATCTCGTCTTTGACTCATTCAATATTATGCTAGCTGAATGGAATATATCTGATATACCAGGAAAAAAAGCCAGCCAATATAATTTAAATATGTCACTCAGACCCACGATGGATTACGTATGAAAAATCCAAGTTTTTCAACAAGAGAAGATAAACTTCATATCTTCAAGTCAGCATGTGATGTTCTTTTTATTATATAGACACATGCACAAACAAAAAGTTCCCAAATTAATCCAAACAATTTATTGATTTCCTCAATAAATGTTAATAAATAAGAGTTATGTCACGGTTTTGGTTCTCCATGTTCTGGATGTAGCTCGTATGGCGTATTTCCCAGGAAAACACTCATGACCATATGACACCTCTACTCATTCATAGGGTTTTCTGTATTGTGACTATTTTCTACATTGTAGAAACAGCATATATGGAACATATATGGAATTATGTGGAAAACAAAAAAGTGATTGATAAAAAAACAAAATATGTTTCATATTATAGATTCTTCAAAGTAGCCAGCGTTTACCTTGATGACGCTTTGCACACTATTGGCGTTATCTTAACCAGCTTCATGAGGTCATCACCTGGAATGCTTTTCAATTAACAGGTGCCTCGTCAAAAGTTAATTAGTGCAATTTCTTGCCTTCTTAATGCATTTGAGACCAAACAGTAAATGGTAAATAATAATAATACAGTAAACAGCCCTATTCCACAACTGTAGTAATCCATATTATTTCAAGAACCGCTCAACTAATTAAAGAGAAACGACATCCATCATTACTTTAAGACTTGAAGTGACTTTTTATTAATAAAAAATATGAATTTGAAGGTGTGTACAAACTTTTTATTGGTTTTATATATATATATATATATATATATATATATATATATATATATATATATATATATATATATATATCACACATTGTACACTGTACACATAAACTGTTACTATCTACAATTATACATAAAAAATCTCTGTAACATGCCAGGCTTTAAATCAACGTTTTCTCTGAGGATAGTCACAAGCACACTCACACACTGGTGTACCGCTGTTAATTCACTTGAGATGTTCCTGTAGCTTGGCAATGTTTAACTCAGTCTCTAAATGAAAGAATAATATGAACTACAATCTGTGACTAAAGTGGGGTTTGCACAGTAATCACTGGTCATTAGAAATGTATGAAGACCTTGTGAGAAAGAAGATAGGGAATTGGACATGACCTATGATATAACACTTTTTAAAAAAATCTTATTTCATCAGCTATGCCACAACATAGTGCTTGAAATGGAATAAAATAAGCAACAGAAAATCTTTATGCAATGACAATCAAACATGTGCCTTTGTTCAGCTTTGAACTGCATAAATGTCTTCTAGTTGGAATTACTTATCTAAAAATTAAATTAGACAACCATTATTTAAAGAACAGTTTGGATAAAAGTGAGCTTTGGTACAATTCCTTCCTTATTCCAAAAGTGAGACCAGTCTAGATATGTTTAACATTGAAAGTTTGCTTCTTAATCTTTAATACCTGAGCTATGAGGCTAATCGAGCTAACATGTCAGAGAAACATATAGCAACCTGTTTACATGCTTGTAATTTATTTTACTTAGATGTAAAATGAAATAGCAGGATATGTTTTTTTTAATTAAAATCTAATTGGAACAATATTATCATCTGAATATACATTTCCATTGTTTGCTTTTGCCTTCAAGATGGCTGCTACTGTTGTTTTTAGACGTGTGCTGTATTTGTGTCCATTGCAGAGAACATGCAGCGATACACAGCGATCCACGGTGATACAGTGTTCGACGCCACATAGGCAATTCTACTGGAGATTAATTGGTGCAGTTCGAGGCGTGTGCGTGGTCATTTCAGCAGGCGTTAAACTGATAGATATGTTTCCTTTCCTTTAAATAACATTAGCCTTCTCGCTTCAGAACAGGACTAAAGAAGCAAACTTCAGATGCCAAACATGTTTTGACTCGCTGACTAGCATATTATATTTATATATATATATTATATAAATATAATATATAAATATAATATATTAATATATATATTAATTACACAAAAATGATTTACTGATACATATTTTTATTAAAACAGTCTCATTATAAATGAGTAATATAGTGGTAACGCTTTACCTTACAGGTTCCCTTAGCTAACATTATTTACTGCAATAGTTAATGTTAACAAACCATAAACCTCAGTATTAATAAACCATCGGCAATATTAACAAAATAACAGTGCATTAACATCTTTAACACTTTTTAAAATTTTATTAATGAATATTTGTTTACATTTTATTGAAATACTTCTGACTAGTGTTTATCCAACCCATTACTAAAAATAAGTTGACTTAAATAAAAAAAATCAATTACAGCACATCTGAAATATTGATATTGTACTGAATTTTGGCGTCTAGGTGTAAATATTACAACTTTCTATTCAGCCTAACTTCTGGCCTTTGTCAGGTCTCAATCACAAGCATGTTCAGTAGGGTGTTGGTTCATTCTGGTCATTATGAGGATTAATTTTACTCATTCGTAGTATAAACATTGTTTGATGCACATGTTGATTATTTGATTTACTTGGTTTATTATTGTTGTTCTTTTAAATCAGTCAATACAATCTCATCTCATCTCATTATCTGTAGCCGCTTTATCCTTCTACAGGGTCGCAGGCAAGCTGGAGCCTATCCCAGCTGACTACGGGCGAAAGGCAGGGTACACCCTGGACAAGTCGCCAGGTCATCACAGGGCTGACACATAGACACAGACAACCATTCACACTCTCATTCACACCTACGGTCAATTTAGAGTCACCAGTTAACCTAACCTGCATGTCTTTGGACTGTGGGGGAAACCGGAGCACCCGGAGGAAACCCACACGGACACGGGGAGAACATGCAAACTCCGCACAGAAAGGCCCTCGCCGGCCCCGGGGCTCAAACCCAGGACCTTCTTGCTGTGAGGCGACAGCGCTAACCACTACACCACCGTGCCGCCCTCAGTCAATACAATGAACATCTCAATTGCTTTGTAAGCATTATGTATAGTATGATGCATTAATGTTGAACTACATGGTTTGTTTGTGTTAAATAGTGAGTTTAATAATGCCGGTTAAGGGAACTGTAATGTAAAGTGTTACCAAAATAGCACTGATCAAAGTGACGACTTCCCTTGGACTTGTTAATCATGCTAATAATATTTGGACTAATACAAAGACAAGTGAAAGTAGACGTCGTGTTATTGTACTGTATGTTGTTTACAGCCTATTGTTGTTCATAGAGTAAACACAATCACTATGTTTACATGCACAAAATATTCCATTTTTGTCCTTATTTGGAAAAAAAGACAGTATTCTTACTAAGCTGTTTACATTGCTAGTAACGTTGAATATTTCACTAATACTCACGTTTACATGCATTTACATTGCAAACTGTTGTCTTGTTGGTTTGTGTACAACGCACAGAGCTGACTGTAAACAGGGAAGAGGTCATGTTTCACAAACTCCATAAGACGCATATTCTGAATACACTGTATACATAATATCCAAAGAATGTTCCTAAAACCAGAGTAAAATCATCATATCCCGCATGGCTCAATCAGAAAATGCTGAGGCCAAATTCAGAATAGCTTAACGGAATATGCTGTTTATATGATCCGGATCAAATTCCGAATATTGTTGTATTTGGAATAATAGTGGAATATCAGTGTGCATATAAATGTACAGCCTGTGGACGGAATGGACACAGGTCACCATACTGTCAGCATTAATGAAGCAAGCAAACACTTAGAGAACTAAGGAGACTTTTTCCATCTGGTTGTTTTAGACCAAAAAAAAAAAAAAGTCTCACCACTTCCTTGACATTTCTGGATTGTTCCATGGTAGTTTTCTTAAAAAAAAAAATCCACAAATCCCTGGAAACCTGTTAGTGTTAGCCTGTGTTACACAAAACCCATTTAAGACTAAATGTAACACCGCATGCACAATAATCTCACTAGAAGTATATATTTTGTAGACTTGACACAGAGAGCTTTAAGCCTTGATAAACCCCGCTAATCCATCTGTAACATAAATCAGTCTGTGCGTTTGTCAAATGACAATTAGGTGCATATTTACAATTCACAAAAGAGTAACAGAATATATCGTACTTCTGTTCCTTTCAGTGCTGGGTTTTTGGACGGTTTCCCCTCCACAATACCTGTATCACTTTCCACTAAAAAAGCAACGTTTGCATTGGATTAGAGCGCAGATACTCAGCAATAGCTATTCATCTTAAATGCCTGATTAAATTTTCATGAGAGAAAGGAGAAAAGAGTGATAAGGGGAGCAGTGGGGCTTGTGAACATTTTTAAAAGCTTTTTAAAAGCGTTTTTAAAGCATTTCACAGGTCTTTAAAAAGCGTGATGCACTTAGAATGCATCCTTGTAGGAAAACAACTATACTAGTGTAAAGAAAGTGTCATCGGTAGATGTCATGAGCTCTCTTATATCAGCACGATTCAGGTAATTAAGCAATCAGCCTCAGTGTTATCCACTGAGAAATGCATCGGAAAGGTGATTCTAGAGCAGCGTATATGTTTCTCAGACCACTGCTGAACACACTATATCCTGCGCTATAGGAAACGCTCTTGAGTCGTCCTCTAAGTAAAGTGGGGGGGGGGGGGGGGGGGGGATTTTGAAAAAAGTCACTCGGTAGCAAAGAAAATCAAGTGAGTCAAATGAGTGAAGGAGCTTGGGTGAAGAGTGAAGGAAGCTAATTATTCTCGAAACATCTCGTGAGGATAAAAAAATGATCTTGTTATGGCAGGGAGAAGAGAAAATAAAATAAAATAAATTCTCGACTGGAAATTGTGAAACACTGTCATTAAACATTAAAGGAAAGTTATTTCAATGGAGCTTGCAGCGTCAAGAGAGTGTGTGAGCAATCAGGATCAACATACGTGGCTCTTAAACTGTAATTTCCTGAAGGTGAAGGTAGCTGAAGATTTCCACCTCTAGCACGCAGCTTCCAGATTTCTTATCTAAGTGGGTAATTATCATTCGACAATGTTGGACATGCAGCACAACAAAATGAGCTGCTTGAACCTGAAAAGCACCTCAAAACTCCTGCGAGCATTTATGTCATGCAATAGAAAACACACACACACAGAGAGAGAGCATTATTCCAGTCTGAAGGAGCCATCAAGTGCTGTTGCAGAAGCTCATTTCTGCCATGGGTGTGCGTATAGAGGGCTATCCTCAGTCATCAGAAGCAGAGATTTTCAAGAGAAAGCGCTTCCCTTCAAGCTGCCTCTGATATCTGTGTCCTTGATCAGGCACAGTACAGGGGAGGAGAGAAGGAAGGGAAGGAACAGATTTCTCTATTCTTTGTGAGGAGCTCTGAAGTAGTGATAAAACAGTGCTGGTACAACAGCAGTGTGAGCTGAGGAGTTTGGTGTGGAACTAAAATACAGCACACACACACACACACACATGCAGTGGGGAGAGAGAGAGAGAGAGAGAGAGAGAGAGAGAGAGAGAGAGAGAGAGAGAGAACTTCTTGCTATCGATGCGTCAGTAGCAATCAATAGAGGCCAGCGAAGGCCTTTCTCTTATCACACTATTGGATTGTGTGTCTGTGTCCTGCTGCTGGTGTATCTGGCAGTCCAGTTCCTCTCCATTATACACACAGACGCAGCACACTTCTGTTCATTACTACTGCCTCTATAGTTGACAGCACGTGATATATAAAAAAGATATTCAAAGATACAAATCAGGATGTGCTAATTTACCCTGAGAATGGATTAAAAACTGTGTTTGAATGTGTGCTCTGTATGTGTGTGTGTGTATGGCAGGAGCGCTGAGTGGTGAGATGTTCGAGAAGCGGAAGTAGCTGCATTCCCCTGGGCCCACTCAGTTGCTCATCCTGCACAATCCCGTAACCCCCATCTTGTTATGTTCCGGCCTCTGAATGTAACGAGAACTGAGTGATTTCTCCAGTGTTTCTTTGTAGCTTATCCTCTCTTCCTGTAAGTCCCTCACACTCTTTATTTTTTTTCCTCTTTGTGTAGCCACGTCGTGTCTTCAGCGATGAAGGACACAGATGCTTGACCTCATGCAGACAAGTCCTTGTGACATGCATTGACCTTTTAACCGCGGGGAAATTCAATAGCGAAGAGACAGTTGACATAACCTGGCAACCCCAGCAGCCTGACAGTCTCGAACGATAGCAGACAAGAGAGAGAGAGAGAGAGAGATGGGGATGGGGATGGGGAAAGCATTGTTGTTGTTGTTTTTTAAAGGAGGTGTGAGAAATGAAATTTGAGTGCAAGTGGACGTACAGTACAGGTTGAGACAAGGTGACTTGGCAGAGGGCGAAAGAAAAAGACATAGACAGAGGGGGAGGAGAATAGGGGTATGGATGGGTGAGCGAGACACACAACCAATATCTCTGAAGCAATTAGAATAATTTCAGATTAATATGCTAGTTCCTGTGTATGCGTATGTGCAGAGTGGAAACACTTTCACATCAATCGAAACAGTGTTTTAAAGCAGTGCGCATTCCCGCCCCAGCCGTTCCTAATCAGGCCTGCCAAGTGCACTCTGCTTTTCTCCAGTGTACTGTCATAATTATTCAGCTCTGCAGACACAAACGGGGTTCATCCACCAGCGTGAAGCTACAGTCGGCTTTTTGCTGAAGCTTCAGTGGGAAAGACTCGTAACCTCATGAGCTAGGCACTCGAAAATGTCAAACATCGGAAGGAAGAGCATTTAACTGCTTTTGGCTTTCTGTACACGCACACACACACACACACACACACACACACACACACACACACACACACATAGCTTTTCCATCAAGCTCATCACTTTCTGTGGAACACACAGAGAAGAGCTGGTAAATCAGGCCAAGTTTACCACACAGTCTGTGACCTGTATTCTCCGAGTCACCACAACAGTGAGGAGCGGTTATTATGAGAGGGTACTGCACTCATCTGATTTGAACATTTTGAACATAGATTTTTAATAAATAATTTCACACAATTTGCTTTTATTTTCATGTGTTCATATACAGTACTGTGCAAAAGTCTTAGGCACCCTATTTGTTTTCCATACAAACTTTGTTATAGATTTCTATTTTATGACTTCTACATTATCGAGTCAGTACAAAAACATTTTAGAGTCCAAATGTTCGTTTTCTAGGACAAAATTACATTTTAAAGAAAAAAAAGTTTGTATCTGAGCAGCATATTACATGCGAGACCACTTTTCAGATTAAAAAATAAAACATTATGAAGACTCCTGGGTTTTGCTGCAAAATTAAGAAGGAAGTGTGACAAAATGTCCAGAAGAACTGTGGCTGGTTCTGTAAGATGCTGAGTAAAACCTACAGCTCATTTCCTTATAAAACTGCACTCATTGTACCTGAGATTGCTGTTTTTTTTTTAAAGCAAAAGGTCGTCACACTGAATATTGACTTTGTTTCATTTATTAGGGTTTCTTGTTGTTTATAGTATTTTTTAAGCCATTTTTAAGCCATTTTTGCTCTACAGCATTTCTTCACAGGTGCCTAAGACTTTTGCACACGACTATATATATATATATATATATATATCTCATCTCATCTCATTATCTCTAGCCACTTTATCCTTCTACAGGGTCGCAGGCAAGCTGGAGCCTATCCCAGCTGACTACGGGCGAGAGGCGGGGTACACCCTGGACAAGTCGCCAGGTCATCACAGGGCTGACACATAGACACAGACAACCATTCACACTCACATTCACACCTACGGTCAATTTAGAGTCACCAGTTAACCTAACCTGCATGTCTTTGGACTGTGGGGGAAACCAGAGCACCCGGAGGAAACCCACGTCGACACGGGGAGAGCATGCAAACTCCACACAGAAAGGCCCTCGCCGGCCCCGGGGCTCGAACCCGGACCTTCTTGCTGTGAGGCGACAGCGCTAACCACTACACCACCGTGCCGCCCCTACTATATATATATATATATATATATATATATATATATATATATGTGTATATACACATGAGTGTTTTACTTGGAAATATGCCACTTTTCTTACAAACTACATGCAGGACATGGAGTGACATAATTCTCTATTTGTATTGTATTTGATAAATTTGGGTATTTATTGTTTGTGAATGTGGCCTTTCTGTGCGGAGTTTGCATGTTCTTTCCGTGTCTGCGTGGGTTTCCTCCGGATGCTCCGGTTTCCCCCACAGTCCAAAGACTTGCAGGTTAGGCTAATTGGTGGCTCTAAATTGACCATAAATGTGAGTGTGAATGGTTGTTTGTCTCTGTGTGTCAGCCCTGCAATGATCTGGTGACTTGTCCAGGGTGTACCCCGCCTCTCACCCATTGTCAGCTGGGATAGGCTCCAGGTTGCCCGCGACCCTGCACAGGATAAGTGGTTATGGATAATGGATGGATGTTTGTGAATGTGTCTATATAATAAAAGGAAAATCACACGTTGGCATGAAGTTTATGTTCCCATGTTGAAAACTCACATTTTTCATACAAAATACATTGCGGACCTGAGTGACATATTTAAATAATATTGGCTGGCATTGAGTGGTATATCAGGTATATATTCCATTCAGCTAGCATGATATTGAACGAGTCGAAGATGAGTTCAATATCATGCTAGCTGAATGCAATATATCTGATATATCATGAAAAAAGCCAGCCAATATTATTATTATACATATACATTCAATGGAAGTATTATAGATTTTACAAAAAGTTAAGAACAGGGGGTAACTTACCAATATTGAATGCTGATTCTGATTGAATGTAATTCAATGTTCTGTCAATCTAATGTACAAAGTCAAAGTTCTAACAATAAAAATGGTACAAGTGCAAAAAGCCTGAACAACCACCCAACTTGTATACAAGCTATATACAGGTTGACAGTTCAAGTTCAAAGTTACTTTTGGTCAGAGTTAATTGTTACACAGCAGTTGTTCAAAACAAAAGGGCTTTGCTGAGTGAAGTCGACGAATAAAGTCCTCTTGTAAAAGTCTCCGTCACTTTTCCTCAGCTACAGGTAGAACTTGGACTAAATTTTCACTATTGCTCTCTTTTCCAGTTTTTCGATGTCCATTGGTCTGTTTTTCTCAAGGTAAATATACGTGAAAAATATATAATGAAGTTTTGGTAGCCTTTCGGCTGTTCAGCGCATCTTTAGTTTCAGTTTATTTAATTAGTGCTTAAACTGAGCACTGAATTAACCCCATCTTCTCTCTCTCCCGGCCAACAAAGAAATGATTGTGTGCATGCGCAGCAGAAAAGTTGTCACTGGAGCTTCGCGTGTGACATCATGTTGTCTTGACAACATGCAATATTATAACAATATTGCACACTCATTCTCCATTGGGGAGAGTGGCGTAATACATGTAGGATAAGCAACATGATAACAGTATTGCATGCCATCAATAAACCCACTAGAAGGGAATAGAATACGTTTTTATTCCATCGAAAAAGTGGCCCGTATGTATAATAATTCCCGATATTTCACTCCGATGACGTCACTCACAGTGTTTTCCTGCTGATTGGACGTGTGTTGTCAAAATGGTAAACCGGTTCAAAATTAAAATTCTTTTGATTAACTTGTGGGGTTTTTTTTGTGTGCGTGTGTGAATGTGTCCATATAATATAAAGAACATTACACAGTGGTGCAAAGATATGAAGTCTATCTTCAAGTGGTGAATATATTTCACGAGTGAGCATAGTGAAGGAGTGAAACAGTTTTCAACACGAGTCAAATATTCTCTATATATATAGACACATGTACACAGTACCAGTCAAAAGTTTGGACACACCTACTCCTATTCATAGGTTTTTCTTTATTGTGACTATTTTCTTCACTGTCGAACAATACCAAAGACATCAACACTATGAACTAACATATGGAACATATACGGTATGGAATTATGTGGCAAACAAAACAGTGTTAATTAAAAAATATGGTTTGTATTTTAGATTCTTCAAAGTAGCCAGTGTTTCCCTTGATGACGCTGTGCACACTATTGGCGTTATCTTAACCAGCTTCATGAGGGAGTCACCTGGAATGCTTTTCAATTAACAGGTGTCTCGTCAAAAGTTAATTAGTGCAATTTCTTGCCTTCTTAATGCGTTTGAGATCAAACAATAAATAGTAAATAATATAAATAGAGTAAACATCCCTATTCCACAACTGTAGTAATCCATATTATGTCAAGAACCGCTCAACTAAGTAAAGAGACACGACATCCATCATTACTTTAAGAGATGAAATGTCTTCATAAAAATAATGAAAAACCATTGAATTAGAAGGTGTGTTCAAACTTTTAATTGGTACTGTCTAATATACTGTATCCGTTGTTTATTTAAATTTTAAATAAACCTTAAATTTAATATTAAATTTTTATGTACATGTATACTCTATAATAATTGTTTCTATATAATTTAATTTCTTCTCTGTCAGTAGGCATTTCACATAGAGGAAGTCATTGAGAATACAAAAACCTTGCGTGTGTGTGTGTGTGTGTGTGTGTGTGTGTGTGTGTGTGTGTGTGTGTGTATAAAACCGAGCATATCAAAGGCAGTTGGTGGTAAACCAGTGTGTGCGTGTGTGTGTGTGTGTGTGTGTGTGTCTTATCCCGATTCCCCTGGTAGGCTCCATGGATCCTCTGATGTAGTCTCCACTCACACATTGTGTTTAGTGCCGGAATTTTCCAGGGATAAAAGAAGCTCTTTAATGAGTCAACATTCAGTTCCCACATGCATCCTCATTTCCCTGCCTCTTTCTCTATCACACGGATTTCTCTCATTATATTTCTTTCAGGTGATTTGGAGAGAGAGCGAGCGAGCGAGAGAGAGAGAGGAGTATATATGTGTGGCCACAGAGGAATAGTTGTGTGTTTTAGCTTCAGAGAGCAGGTGTGTTCTCCTCAGTGAGAGTAAATTGAAGCAGACTGCTCCGTTTGTTAGATTAGTCTTTTTGATAATCTCCACAGCGAGTCTCCTCAGATAGGCCTGTATTAGATTACATGTTCACTAAAAACTCTTCTTCTCGGTGTGACTCTTGGGAATGAGAATGGTATGAAAATAAAGCAGACGACGTTAAAAAGCTCTTTGTAAAGACGACTGCCTTCAATTATATCAGATATTTATATCAAAATAATTCCTTCTCTAGTTCACACATATTGTTCGTCACTGTTTTCATCAAGTGAAATGAGATTAGAATACAGGAACTGCCATTTCCTTGTATTGAATAGAAGCAGTTATTTGTTCAAGTTGGGTAAAAGGTGCAAAAAATATATTTCTCACATCGTAAAGTTTTCCCAAACTGGCGTAAGTGTGTGTGTAACACTTGCACAGTGATCGTTGGTCATTCTCGGGTAACTCTCGTGGTTAGGGTTAGGCAGATATTTGAAGAAAGAGTAATGTGTGTGTGTGTGTGTGTGTGTGTGTGTGTGTGTGTGTGTGTGTGTGTGTGTGTGTGTGTTACATAATCAGGTCATGCAGCCACTGTCCTCTCCTTGTCATGATCCTCTCCATTTCTGGTGCTTACATTACTGCTGTGGACGACGCTAACACATAGTGGCAAAAAATATCCAGTATATTTTGACCTAAAAACTGTTATAGATTTAAAGAAGCGATAGCTTAGTAGAGAAAGTGAGAAGAGAAGGCAAGTAATGAGATAGAGAGTGAGTGTGTGTGTGTATGTGTGTGTGTGTGTGTGTGTGTGGGACAGAGAAAAGTGGTTCACCACACTGATTTGGCACACAGCATGAACCTGCTGTGCTTGCTGAGTAAATAGACTGTTTCTCTCTCCGCTCTCTCAGCCTGTCTCTTGGCTTCTCATATGCTCACTTGCACATGGTCTTCTTTACACCTATAAATATCGCCATGAAATGATCAGACAAAAACACATGATGGAGCAGGAAGGCCCCCCCCCCCCCCCCATCTCTGCTGTTTCAGCTCTATAATTATGTCCACGTTTTGTTGTGTTTGTACTCATGGTTAATGGTGTGAAATTAATGGCATAGACACAGGCAAACAGACTCATGTGGCCCGCCCCGCTGACGTACAGGTAATACATTCCACAGTGAGAACTTATTTATTTATTCATCTCATCTCATCTCATTATCTGTAGCCGCTTTATCCTGTTCTACAGGGTCGCAGGCAAGCTGGAGCCTATCCCAGCTGACTATGGGCGAAAGGCGGGGTACACCCTGGACAAGTCGCCAGGTCATCACAGGGCTGACACGTAGACACAGACAACCATTCACACTCACATTCACACCTATGGTCACCAGTTAACCTAACCTGCATGTCTTTGGACTGTGGGGGAAACCGGAGCACCCGGAGGAAACCCACGCGGACACGGGGAGAACATGCAAACTCCGCACAGAAAGGCCCTCGCCGGCCACGGGGCTCGAACCCGGACCTTCTTGCTGTGAGGCGACAGTGCTAACCACTACACCACCGTGCCGCCACCTTATTTATTTATTAATTTATTTATTATTAAATGCATAATAAAATAGAATAAATAACATAAGATTAAAAGGAACCTACAGCAGCACTTGTTAACATTTGTCAGACTGAAATTGCGAAAGCTTTATTAATACAATGCCAGGAGTGAGTGAGATATTAAGAGTGCTGAATTTGTCACGTTTACAATTATTTGTTTCATAAAATGTTACGATTGAGATGTAAACCCCAGTTCAGGTAGCAGTTAAAGAGGATTAGATTTAAAGACAGCATTATTATGATCTGACAAGGTTTTGTACTGACTTTATTCATGACTGGACATGACACGAGTGCATTCATACAGTACAGTATATAAGTTTCAAAAAACAAGACCAAGTGACATTTTCCTATCGAACAGTTCAGTTTGGATGAGTCTGTGCCCAGTGTAGTCTCAGATTCAGCTTCTCGGCTGACAGGAGCGGTCGTCTACTGTTGTAATCCATCCTCCTCAAGGTTTGATGTTTTGTCTGTTTTGAGATGCTTTTCTGCTCACCATGACTGTAAAGTCTTGTTATCTGAGACATCGCAGACTTCCTGTCAGCTCGGCCAGTCTGCTCAAACTCCGCCCATAGAACTGATGCTCACTGAAAAAAGAAAGAAAGAAAGAAAGAAAGAAAGAAAGAAAGAAAGCACAACTTTATTCATCACACACTTGTGAAATTTCCTCTCTGCATTTAACCCATCTGAAGCAGTGAACACACACGTGAGCAGTGAGCACACACACGCATACCCAGAGCAGTGGGCAGCCATGCTAACAGCACCCGGGGAGCAGTTGGGAGTTAGGTGCCTCACTCAAGGGCACCTCAGCCCAAGGCCGTCCCATATTAACCTAACTGCATGTCTTTGGACTGTGGGGGAAACCGGAGCACCCGGAGGAAACCCACGCAGACACGGGAAGAACATGCAAACTCCACACAGAAAGGCCCTCGCCGGCCGCTGGGCTCGAACCCAGAACCTTCTTGCTGTGAGGCAACAATGCTAACCACTACACCACCGTGCTGCCCTGTACTGTTTGTTTGTTTTTGTTTTTCACATCATATTTGTAAACTAGGCGGCACGGTGGTGTAGTGGTTAGCGCTGTCGCCTCACAGCAAGAAGGTCCTGGGTTCGAGCCCCGGGGCCGGCGAGGGCCTTTCTGTGCGGAGTTTGCATGTTCTCCCCGTGTCCGCGTGGGTTTCCTCCGGGTGCTCCGGTTTCCCCCACAGTCCAAAGACATGCAGGTTAGGCTAACTGGTGACTCTAAATTGACCGTAGGTGTGAATGTGAGTGTGAATGGTTGTCTGTGTCTATGTGTCAGCCCTGTGATGACCTGGCGACTTGTCCAGGGTGTACCCCGCCTTTCGCCCGTAGTCAGCTGGGATAGGCTCCAGCTCGCCTGCGACCCTGTAGAAGGATAAAGCGGCTAGAGATAATGAGATGAGATGAGATGAGATATTTGTAAACTAGAGACTGTTCTACATTAAAATCCCAGGGGGTCAACAGTTTCTGAAATATTTAAATCAGCCTGTCTGGCACCAACAACCATAAGTCAAAGTCACTGAGATCATGGAGGTTTGTTCTTCATTCTGATATTTATTGTGAATATTCTTGATCTTTATCTGCATGATTTTATGCACTGAGCTGCTGCCATGTGATTGACTGGATAATTGCATGAGCATGCACGTGTTCCTAATAAAGTGGATATTGAGGGTAAAATTTCTCTAGTCCGCGTCACTCTTGATCCACTCTCCTGAATGGGCTGTCAGTCCGTCATAGGACATCATAAACATACACATTCACACTTAGGGCCAATTCAGCATCGCTGTTCTACCTACTGGCGTGTTTTTGGGAGGTAACAGGAAACCAGAACCAGGAGGAAACCTGTGCAGACATGAGGAGAACTTGCAAAACCCCCCCCAGCATTGAATTGAATATTGAAGCAGATTCAGAATCAGTGGTATCTGCTACAGTATGATTCAAATCATCGCCTTATTAATCAAAACTACATTATGTCATGAGGACATCTGAAGTTTACATCTCTAACACACACACACACACACCATAACCTGAGTTCAGGATGGAACTGGGGTCCCTGGAGCTGTGAGGTGGCAACACTACCCACTGTCCCACTGTGCTGTTCTTTTATCCCAACAGAAACGCACAAGTACAACAGTACACAATCTTCTGTAGAACTACACACTCTCAATCCTTTTACTCTGTTGAAGTTTAGTAGGAAAGGGGTATGTGAAGAGGATGGAAGTAGCCATTCGTGACTTCAGTCTTTTTTTTTTTTCCCCCACAAGCAAAAAGAGGCTTGGTCACTTTAAAAATCTCCCTCACGCTGTGACCACAAGACGTTTTTGTTTTGTTGAATCTCTGCACATGCTGATAGTGTACGGCCCGGGCGCAGAGCAGGACACAGTGATACTTTAAACATAGCCCACTTTTAACCAGACACTGGAATTAGTCAGTAGATTCTTTTTTTTTTTTTAATCAGCCTCTAATTTTACTCATAGGGTAAAATAAAACTGTAGCCTTAATTTGTATGCCCATCCATCCATCCATCCATCCATCCATCCATCCATCCATCCATCCATCCATCCATTATCTCTAGCCGCTTTATCCTGTTCTACAGGGTCGCAGGCCAGCTGGAGCCTATCCCAGCTGACTACGGGCGAAAGGCGGGGTACACCCTGGACAAGTCGCCAGGTCATCACAGGGCTGACACATAGACACAGACAACCATTCACACTCACATTCACACCTACACTCAATTTAGAGTCACCAGTTAACCTAACCTGCATGTCTTTGGACTGTGGGGGAAACCGGAGCACCCGGAGGAAACCCACGCAGACAGCATGCAAACTCCACACAGAAAGGTCCCCGTTGGACACTGGACTCGAACCCAGGCCCTTCTTGCTGTGAGGTGACAGTGCTAACCACTACATCACAGTGCCGCCCTTGATTTGTGTGTATGTGTATTTATTTCTCATTTCTGTCTCTGAGCTCTAGTGTAGCGATCAAGTCGGGTGTTCTTTCAGCAGAAGGAGTGATGGTAAAAGTCCCTGGCACACTCGCAGTCTCTCAGCCAGCCTGCGTGTTGTTGCAGTCCCCTTACAATAACCCCCAGCCAAACGCACTGCCCCACAAATTAGCAGCCTTAACTGCAGACGGTGCACATTTACAGCCTCTGCTGGGATGCGCTTTGATAAATGAAAATAAATACTTTTCATCAGCCACCAGAGATGCGTGGGGTGGGTGGGTGGGTGTGGTGTGGTGCGGTGCGGTGTGGTCTGTCATTGCAGCTTGTCTTTTCTCCCCGGAATATGCAGCAAAATGCTATTTTCCAGCTATCGATATATTTCGGCCACGGTGAAATATGAAAAACGAGGAATATTGACATGAGGCAGGTGGTAGCTTTGCATGTTTATGAAGGTGTGTTTCAGGGAAAGAAAAAAAAAACATTGTGTGAGCGTTGGTTAGATTGAATTATGTTTGGAGGAGTGTATAAGCTTGAATAAATTTCACAGCCAGTGGATCAGTGGAGATATCTCCTCCCGGAGCAGCTCTGTGCTCACCTCTCTCTCTCTCTGCTATGTCTCAGTGGGGAATACACTGCTACGACCTTAGCGCTCGATGAACCCTTTTCACACACACACACACACACACACACACACACACACACACACACACACACACACACACACACACCACAGTCTAATCTTATGCCTTAAATAGTGTGTGTGTGTTGTATACTGATACAGAATATGTGAGTGAATGTGCCTTATACTGTTCCTTTACACATACTCTGATGGTGTGTGTGTGTGTGTGTGTGTGTGTTAGGGGTCTATGCACAGCTGAGGGAAGATGTGGACTAGTCACGGTGGTGGGTGATTTGAAGATATAGACAAAGCCAATCACCATCACTATCCGCTATCTCGTTGTGCATGCCAGTTCTAAGAGGCTGCTCTTTCTCATTTTTGGAGGCTACTGAGGCAGGAATTAAACTCGGCAGAAAAACCTCCCAGATGTTGCCGTAGACATCCTCACAGCCTCTATTCATTAAGGTGTAGAAGCTCCTGCGTCATGCTGCACACAGTTTCAGAATCAACCGTTTCTGCTGAGTCGCCAGCCCGTCCACTCGAGTGCATTTTGCGAATTACATGATACACAGATTTATTATTTTACACATTTATTGCGCTGATTTATTTACTTCTGTCATTAAGAGTGCCGGCGAAAAAGCAGCGAAGCAGGAAATGTAATTTGTAGCCCGTGTACAGCTGTTAACTGAAGAGCAGTTCCACGCATTCTTTACCGCACAAATTAAACAGCCGAAGAATAGTGATGTGCTGAAAGAGTTTTTTACCTTAACCATGAAAAAGACAACTAATGTACTAATCACTGGTCAACTAATAAACATGAGACATCTTGCAGCCCCTAGTGTGTGTGTGTGTGTGTGTGTGTAAGAGAAGTTCCTGTGCCAGGAACAGTATTGAAAGCCTTTGTTTTTCTTTCTCACCAATACACACCTACACTTAGCATCATCTCCTAGAACACACACACACACACACACACACACACACACACACACACACACACACACACACACACACACACACACCATTCATATTGTTCTCACACACTTATACACTCACCACTCACACTTCTCTCACACACTGCTGTCACACACGCCACTCACACTGCTCTCACACACTTACACCCTCACCACTCACACTGCCCTCACACACTCACCGCTCACACTGCCCTCACACACTCACCGCTCACACTGCCCTCACACACTCACATACTCACCACTTACACTGCCCTCAGACACTCACACACTCACACAGCCCTCACACACTCACTGTTCACACTCACCACTCACACACTTACACTGCCCTCATGCACTCACACTGCCCTCATGCACTCACACACTCACCACTCACACTGGCCTCATGCACTCACACACTCACCACTCACACTGCCCTCACACTGCCCTCATGCACTCACACACTCACCACTCACACTGCCCTCATGCACTCACACTGCCCTCACACACTCACCGCTCACACTGCTGTCATGCACTCACACACTCACCACTCACACTGCCCTCATGCACTCACACTGCCCTCACACACTCACACTGCCCTCACACACTCACACTGCCCTCATTCACTCACACTGCCCTCACACACTCACCGCTCACACTCACACTGCCCTCATGCACTCATACACTGACACTGCCCTCACACACTCACTGTTCACACTCACCACTCACACACTTACACTACCCTCACACACTCACTGTTCACACTCACCACTCACACTGCCCTCACGCACTCACACACTCACATACTCACCACTTACACTGCCCTCAGACACTCACAACTCACACTGCCCTCACGCACTCACACAGTCACACACTCACCGCTCACACTGCCATCACACAATCACATACTCACCACTTACACTGCCCTCACGCACTCACACAGCCCTCACACACTCACCATTCGCATTGCCCTCACACACTCACTACTCACACTGCCCTCACGCACTCACACAGTCACACACTCAGCACTCACACTGCCCTCACACACTCACACTGCCCTCATGCACTCACACACTCACCACTCACACTGGCCTCATTCACTCACACTGCCCTCACACACTCACCGCTCACACTGCCCTCACGCACTCACACAGTCACACACTCACCACTCACACTGCCCTCACACACTCACCGCTCACACTGCCCTCACGCACTCACACAGTCACACACTCACCACTCACACTGCCCTCACACACTCACCGCTCACACTGCCCTCACGCACTCACACAGTCACACACTCACCATTCACACTGCCCTCACACACTCACCACTCACACTGCCCTCACTCAGTCACACAGTCACCACTCACACTGCCCTCATGTCCTCACACACTCACACTGCACTCACACACTCACACTGCCCTCACACACTCACTGCACTCACACAGCCCTCACACTCTCACACTGCACTCACACACTCACACTGCACTCAGACTGCCCTCACACACTCACACTGCACTCACAGACTCACACTGCCCTCACACACTCACCGCTCACACTGCCCTCACACACTCACACTGCCCTCACACACTCACCGCTCACACTGCCCTCACACACTCACACTGCACTCACACACTCACACTGCACTCACACACTCACACTGCCCTCACACACTCACACTGCCCTCACACACTCACCGCTCACACTGCCCTCACACACTCACACTGCCCTCACTCACTCACACTGCCCTCACACACTGACACTGCCCTCACTGCACTCACCACTCACACACTCACACTGCCCTCACACACTCACACTGCCCTCATGCACTCACACACTGACACTGCCCTCACACACTCACACTGCCCTCACACACTCACACTGCCCTCATGCACTCACACACTGACACTGCCCTCACATACTCACTGCTCACACTCACCACTCACACTGCCCTCATGCACTCACACACTGACACTGCCCTCACACACTCACTGTTCACACTCACCACTCACACACTTACACTGCCCTCACGCACTCACACAGTCACACACTCACCACTCACACTACCCTCACACAATCACACTGCCCTCACACGCTCACCGCTCACACTGCCCTCACACATTCACACTGCCCTCACACACTCACCCCTCACACTGCCATCTCACACTCACATACTCACCACTTACGCTGCCCTCACCACTCACACTGCCCTCACACACTCACACTGCCCTCACACACTCACACTGCCCTCACACACTCACTGCTCACATTGCCATCTCACACTCACATACTCACCACTTACACTGCCCTCAGACACTCACACAGCCCTCACACACTCACACTGCCCTCACACACTCACCATTCACACTGTTCTCACACACTCACACAGTCACACACTCACCACTCACACTGCCCTCACACACTCACCACTCACACTGCCATCACACACTCACATACCACTTACACTGCCCTCACACACTCATCGCTCACACTGCCCTCACACACTCACACTGCCCTCACACACTCACCCCTCACACTGCCATCACACACTCACATACTCACCACTTACGCTGCCCTCACCACTCACACTGCCCTCACACACTCACCCCTCACACTGCCATCTCACACTCACATACTCACCACTTACACTGCCCTCAGACACTCACACAGCCCTCACACACTCTCCATTCACACTGCCCTCACACACTCACACTGCCCTCACACACTCACACTGCCCTCACACACTCACCGCTCACACTGCCCTCACACACTCACCACTCACACTGCCCTCACACACTCACACTGCCCTCACACACTCACCGCTCACACTGCCCTCACACACTCACCGCTCACACTGCCCTCACACACTCACACAGTCACACACTCACCACTCACACTGCCCTCACACACTCACCACTCACACAGCCCTCACACACTCACACAGTCACACACTCACCACTCACACTGCCCTCACACACTCACACAGTCACACACTCACCACTCACACTGCCCTCACACACTCACCACTCACACTGCCCTCACACACTTACACAGTCACACACTCACCACTCACACTGCCCTCACACACTCACCACTCACACTGCCCTCACACACTCACCGCTCAAACTGCCCTCATGCTCTCACACACTCACCACTCACATTGCTCTCATGCACTCACACACTGACACTGCCCTCACACACTCACTGCTCACACTCACCACTCACACACTCACACTGCCCTCACACTCACCACTCACACTGCCCTCACACACTCACACAGTCACACACTCACCACTCACACTGCCCTCACACACTCACCACTCACACTGCCATCACACACTCACATACCACTTACACTGCCCTCACACACTCACGCACTCACACAGCCCTCACACACTCACCATTCACATTGCCCTCACACACTCACTACTCACACTGCTCTCACACACTTACACCCTCACCACTCACACTGCCCTCACACACTCACCGCTCACACTGCCCTCACACACTCACCGCTCACACTGCCCTCACACACTCACATACTCACCACTTACACTGCCCTCAGACACTCACACACTCACACAGCCCTCACACACTCACTGTTCACACTCACCACTCACACACTTACACTGCCCTCATGCACTCACACTGCCCTCATGCACTCACACACTCACCACTCACACTGGCCTCATGCACTCACACACTCACCACTCACACTGCCCTCACACTGCCCTCATGCACTCACACACTCACCACTCACACTGCCCTCATGCACTCACACTGCCCTCACACACTCACCGCTCACACTGCTGTCATGCACTCACACACTCACCACTCACACTGCCCTCATGCACTCACACTGCCCTCACACACTCACACTGCCCTCACACACTCACACTGCCCTCATTCACTCACACTGCCCTCACACACTCACCGCTCACACTCACACTGCCCTCATGCACTCATACACTGACACTGCCCTCACACACTCACTGTTCACACTCACCACTCACACGCTTACACTACCCTCACACACTCACTGTTCACACTCACCACTCACACTGCCCTCACGCACTCACACACTCACATACTCACCACTTACACTGCCCTCAGACACTCACAACTCACACTGCCCTCACGCACTCACACAGTCACACACTCACCGCTCACACTGCCATCACACAATCACATACTCACCACTTACACTGCCCTCACGCACTCACACAGCCCTCACACACTCACCATTCGCATTGCCCTCACACACTCACTACTCACACTGCCCTCACGCACTCACACAGTCACACACTCAGCACTCACACTGCCCTCACACACTCACACTGCCCTCACGCACTCACACAGTCACACACTCAGCACTCACACTGCCCTCACACACTCACACTGCCCTCATGCACTCACACACTCACCACTCACACTGGCCTCATTCACTCACACTGCCCTCACACACTCACCACTCACACTGCCCTCACACACTCACACAGTCACACACTCACCACTCACACTGCCCTCACACACTCACCGCTCACACTGCCCTCACGCACTCACACAGTCACACACTCACCACTCACACTGCCCTCACACACTCACCGCTCACACTGCCCTCACGCACTCACACAGTCACACACTCACCACTCACACTGCCCTCACACACTCACCGCTCACACTGCCCTCACGCACTCACACAGTCACACACTCACCATTCACACTGCCCTCACACACTCACCACTCACACTGCCCTCACTCAGTCACACAGTCACCACTCACACTGCCCTCATGTCCTCACACACTCACACTGCACTCACACACTCACACTGCCCTCACACACTCACTGCACTCACACAGCCCTCACACTCTCACACTGCACTCACACACTCACACTGCACTCAGACTGCCCTCACACACTCACACTGCACTCACAGACTCACACTGCCCTCACACACTCACCGCTCACACTGCCCTCACACACTCACACTGCCCTCACACACTCACCGCTCACACTGCCCTCACACACTCACACTGCACTCACACACTCACACTGCACTCACACACTCACACTGCCCTCACACACTCACACTGCCCTCACACACTCACCGCTCACACTGCCCTCACACACTCACACTGCCCTCACTCACTCACACTGCCCTCACACACTGACACTGCCCTCACTGCACTCACCACTCACACACTCACACTGCCCTCACACACTCACACTGCCCTCATGCACTCACACACTGACACTGCCCTCACACACTCACACTGCCCTCACACACTCACACTGCCCTCATGCACTCACACACTGACACTGCCCTCACATACTCACTGCTCACACTCACCACTCACACTGCCCTCATGCACTCACACACTGACACTGCCCTCACACACTCACTGTTCACACTCACCACTCACACACTTACACTGCCCTCACGCACTCACACAGTCACACACTCACCACTCACACTACCCTCACACAATCACACTGCCCTCACACGCTCACCGCTCACACTGCCCTCACACATTCACACTGCCCTCACACACTCACCCCTCACACTGCCATCTCACACTCACATACTCACCACTTACGCTGCCCTCACCACTCACACTGCCCTCACACACTCACACTGCCCTCACACACTCACACTGCCCTCACACACTCACTGCTCACATTGCCATCTCACACTCACATACTCACCACTTACACTGCCCTCAGACACTCACACAGCCCTCACACACTCACACTGCCCTCACACACTCACCATTCACACTGTTCTCACACACTCACACAGTCACACACTCACCACTCACACTGCCCTCACACACTCACCACTCACACTGCCATCACACACTCACATACCACTTACACTGCCCTCACACACTCATCGCTCACACTGCCCTCACACACTCACACTGCCCTCACACACTCACCCCTCACACTGCCATCACACACTCACATACTCACCACTTACGCTGCCCTCACCACTCACACTGCCCTCACACACTCACCCCTCACACTGCCATCTCACACTCACATACTCACCACTTACACTGCCCTCAGACACTCACACAGCCCTCACACACTCTCCATTCACACTGCCCTCACACACTCACACTGCCCTCACACACTCACACTGCCCTCACACACTCACCGCTCACACTGCCCTCACACACTCACCACTCACACTGCCCTCACACACTCACCACTCACACTGCCCTCACACACTCACCGCTCACACTGCCCTCACACACTCACCGCTCACACTGCCCTCACACACTCACACAGTCACACACTCACCACTCACACTGCCCTCACACACTCACCACTCACACAGCCCTCACACACTCACACAGTCACACACTCACCACTCACACTGCCCTCACACACTCACACAGTCACACACTCACCACTCACACTGCCCTCACACACTCACCACTCACACTGCCCTCACACACTTACACAGTCACACACTCACCACTCACACTGCCCTCACACACTCACCACTCACACTGCCCTCACACACTCACCGCTCAAACTGCCCTCATGCTCTCACACACTCACCACTCACATTGCTCTCATGCACTCACACACTGACACTGCCCTCACACACTCACTGCTCACACTCACCACTCACACACTCACACTGCCCTCACACTCACCACTCACACTGCCCTCACACACTCACACAGTCACACACTCACCACTCACACTGCCCTCACACACTCACCACTCACACTGCCATCACACACTCACATACCACTTACACTGCCCTCACACACTCACGCACTCACACAGCCCTCACACACTCACCATTCACATTGCCCTCACACACTCACTACTCACACTGCGCTCACACACTCACACAGTCACACACTCACCACTCACACTGCCCTCACACACTGACACTACCCTCACAAACTCACCGCTCACACTGCCCTCATGCACTCACACTGCCCTCATGCACTCACACACTCACCACTCACACTGCCCTCATGCACTCACACACTGACACTGCCCTCACACACTCACTGCTCACACTCACCACTCACACACTGATACTGCCCTCACACACACTGCCCTCACACACTCACCGCTCAAACTGCCCTCATGCTCTCACACACTCACCACTCACACTGCTCTCATGCACTCACACACTGACACTGCCCTCACACACTCACTGCTCACACTCACCACTCACACTCACACTGCCCTCACACACTCACCACTCACACTGCCCTCATGCACTCACACACTGACACTGCCCTCACACACTCACTGCTCACACTCACCACTCACACACTCACACTGCCCTCACACACTCACCACTCACACTGCCCTCACACACTCACCGCTCAAACTGCCCTCATGCACTCACACACTCACCACTCACACTGCCCTCATGCACTCACACACTGACACTGCCCTTACACACTCACTGCTCACACTCACCACTCACACACTCACACTGCCCTCATGCACTCACACACTCACCGCTCACACTCACCACTCACACTGCCCTCATGCACTCACACACTCACCGCTCACACTCACCACTCACACTGCCCTCATGCACTCACACACTCACCACTCACACTGCCCTTATGCACTCACACACTCACCGCTCACACTCACCACTCACACTGCCCTCATGCACTCACACACTGACACTGCCGTCACACATTCACTGCTCACACTCGCCACTCACACACTCACACTGCCCTCACACACTCACCGCTCAAACTGCCCTCATGCACTCACACACTGACACTGCCCTCATGCACTCACACACTCACCACTCACACTGCCCTCATGCACTCACACTGCCCTCACACAGTCACCACTCACACTGCCCTCAAGCACTCACACTGCCCTCACACAGTCACCACTCACACTGCCCTCACACACTCACCACTCACACTGCCCTCATACACTCACACTGCCCTCACACACTCACCACTCACACTGCCCTCACACACTCACCACTCACACTGCCCTCATGCACTCACACTGCCCTCACACAGTTACCACTCACACTGCCCTCACACAGTCACCACTCACACTGCCCTCAGACACTCACCACTCACACTGCCCTCATACACTCACCACTCACACTGCCCTCATGCACTCACACTGCCCTCACACACTCACCACTCACACTGCCCTCACACACTCACACTGCCCTCATACACTCACCACTCACACTGCCCTCACACACTCACCACTCACACTGCCCTCATGCACTCACACACTGACACTGCCCTCACACACTCACTGCTCACACTCACCACTCACACACTCACACTGCCCTCACACACTCACCACTCACACTGCCCTCATGCACTCACACACTGACACTGCCCTCACACACTCACTGCTCACACTCACACACTCACACTGCCCTCACACACTCACTGCTCACACTCACATTGCCCTCACACACTCACCGCTCAAACTGCCCTCATGCACTCACACACTCACCACTCACACTGCCCTCATGCACTCACACACTGACACTGCTCTTGCACACTCACTGCTCACACTCACCACTCACGCACTTACACTGCCCTCACACACTCACAGTGCCCTCATGCACTCACACACTCACCGCTCACACTCACCACTCACACTGCCCTCATGCACTCACACACTCACCGCTCACACTCACCACTCACACACGTACACTGCCCTCACACACTCACACTGCCCTCATGCACTCACACACTCACCGCTCACACTCACCACTCACACTGCCCTAATGCACTCACACACTCACCGCTCCACTCACCACTCACACTGCCCTTATGCACTCACACACTCACTGCTCACACTCACTACTCACACTGCCCTCATGCACTCACACACTGACACTGCCGTCACACACTCACTGCTCACACTCACCACTCACGCACTCACACTGCCCTCACACACTCACACTGCCCTCATGCACTCACACACTCACACTTCCCTCATGCACTCACACACTGACACTGCCCTCACACACTCACCACTCACACTGCCCTCATGCACTCACACACTGACACTGCCCTCACACACTCACCACTCACACTGCCCTCATGCACTCACACACTGACACTGCCCTCACACACTCACCACTCACACTGCCCTCATGCACTCACACTGCCCTCACACACTCACCACTCACACTGCCCTCACACACTCACCGCTCAAACTGCCCTCATGCTCTCACACACTCACCACTCACATTGCTCTCATGCACTCACACACTGACACTGCTCTCACACACTCACTGCTCACACTCACCACTCACACACTCACACTGCCCTCACGCACTCACCACTCACACTGCCCTCATGCACTCACACACTCACACTGCCCTCATACACTCACACACTCACACTGCCCTCATACACTCACACACTCACACTGCCCTCATGCACTCACACACTGACACTGCCCTCACACACTCACCACTCACACTGCCCTCACACACTCACCACTCACACTGCCCTCATGCACTCACACTGCCCTCACACACTCACCACTCACACTGCCCTCACACACTCACCACTCACACTGCCCTCACACACTCACCACTCACACTGCCCTCACACACTCACCACTCACACTGCCCTCATGCACTCACACTGCCCTCATACACTCACCACTCACACTGCCCTCACACACTTACCACTCACACTGCCCTCATGCACTCACACAGTCATACAGTCACCACTCACACTGCCCTCATGCACTCACACTGCCCTCACACACTCACCACTCACACTGCCCTCACACACTCACCACTCACACTGCCCTCATTCACTCACACTGCCCTCATGCACTCACACTGCCCTCACACACTCACCACTCACACTGCCCTCACACACTCACACTGCCCTCACACACTCACACTGCCCTCACACACTCACACTGCCCTCACACACTCACACTGCCCTCATTCACTCACACTGCCCTCACACACTCACCGCTCACACTCACACTGCCCTCATGCACTCATACACTGACACTGCCCTCACACACTCACTGTTCACACTCACCACTCACACACTTACACTACCCTCACACACTCACTGTTCACACTCACCACTCACACTGCCCTCACGCACTCACACACTCACATACTCACCACTTACACTGCCCTCAGACACTCACAACTCACACTGCCCTCACGCACTCACACAGTCACACACTCACCGCTCACACTGCCATCACACAATCACATACTCACCACTTACACTGCCCTCACGCACTCACACAGCCCTCACACACTCACCATTCGCATTGCCCTCACACACTCACTACTCACACTGCCCTCACGCACTCACACAGTCACACACTCAGCACTCACACTGCCCTCACACACTCACACTGCCCTCACGCACTCACACAGTCACACACTCAGCACTCACACTGCCCTCACACACTCACACTGCCCTCATGCACTCACACACTCACCACTCACACTGGCCTCATTCACTCACACTGCCCTCACACACTCACCGCTCACACTGCCCTCACGCACTCACACAGTCACACACTCACCACTCACACTGCCCTCACACACTCACCGCTCACACTGCCCTCACGCACTCACACAGTCACACACTCACCACTCACACTGCCCTCACACACTCACCGCTCACACTGCCCTCACGCACTCACACAGTCACACACTCACCATTCACACTGCCCTCACACACTCACCACTCACACTGCCCTCATTCACTCACACTGCCCTCATGCACTCACACTGCCCTCACACACTCACCACTCACACTGCCCTCACACACTCACACTGCCCTCACACACTCACACTGCCCTCACACACTCACCACTCACACTGCCCTCACACACTCACACTGCCCTCACACACTCACACTGCCCTCACACACTCACCACTCACACTGCCCTCACGCACTCACACAGTCATACAGTCACCACTCACACTGCCCTCATGCACTCACACCGCCATCACACACTCACACTGCCCTCACACACTCACACTGCCCTCACACACTCACACTGCCCTCATGCACTCACACACTCACCACTCACACTGCCTTCATACACTCACACACTGACACTGCCTTCACACACTCACTGCTCACACTCACACACTCACACTGCCCTCACACACTCACCGCTCAAACTGCCCTCATGCACTCACACACTCACCACTCACACTGCCCTCATGCACTCACACACTGACACTGCCCTTACACACTCACTGCTCACACTCACCACTCACACACTGATACTGCCCTCACACACTCACTGCTCACACTCACACTGCCCTCACACACTCACTGCTCACACTCACACTGCCCTCACACACTCACCGCTCAAACTGCCCTCATGCTCTCACACACTCACCACTCACATTGCTCTCATGCACTCACACACTGACACTGCCCTCACACACTCACACTGCCCTCACACACTCACACTGCCCTCACACACTCACCACTCACACTGCCCTCACACACTCACACTGCCCTCACACACTCACACTGCCCTCACACACTCACACTGCCCTCACACACTCACACTGCCCTCACACACTCACACTGCCCTCACACACTCACCACTCACATTGCTCTCATGCACTCACACACTGACACTGCCCTCACACACTCACCGCTCAAACTGCCCTCATGCTCTCACACACTCACCACTCACATTGCTCTCATGCACTCACACACTGACACTGCCCTCACACACTCACACTGCCCTCACACACTCACACTGCCCTCACACACTCACCACTCACATTGCTCTCATGCACTCACACACTGACACTGCCCTCACACACTCACACTGCCCTCACACACTCACACTGCCCTCACACACTCACCACTCACACTGCCCTCACGCACTCACACAGTCATACAGTCACCACTCACACTGCCCTCACACACTCACCACTCACACTGCCCTCACGCACTCACACAGTCATACAGTCACCACTCACACTGCCCTCACACACTCACCACTCACACTGCCCTCACGCACTCACACAGTCATACAGTCACCACTCACACTGCCCTCACACACTCACCACTCACACTGCCCTCATGCACTCACACACTCACACTGCCCTCATGCACTCACACACTGACACTGCCCTCACACACTCACCACTCACACTGCCCTCATGCACTCACACTGCCCTCACACACTCACCACTCACACTGCCCTCACACACTCACCGCTCAAACTGCCCTCATGCTCTCACACACTCACCACTGACACTGCCCTCACACACTCACCGCTCAAACTGCCCTCATACTCTCACACACTCACCACTCACATTCCCCTCATGCACTCACACACTGACACTGCCCTCACACACTCACTGCTCACACTCACCACTCACACTCACACTGCCCTCATGCACTCACACACTCACACTGCCGTCATGCAGTCACACTCACGCTGCCCTCATGCACTCACACTGCCGTCATGCAATCACACTCACACTGTCCTCATGCACTCACACACTTACACTGCCCTCACACACTCACCACTCATCAATCACACTGCCCTCACACACACACACACACACACACACACACACACACACACACACACACACACACCCCTCACACAGCCCCCACACTCACATCACCCATGTTTATTGAAATTGTTAGTAGAATAAATGGTTCTCTTCTTACAACACTAATTTCTTTGTTTCAGTGTTAATACCCCCCCTTTTCAAAATAATTTTTAACACATCGTACACCATTTTCACTTTTGAAAATAAGCTTAGCTGCTTCAGTTGTCATAGTGATGAAACGATGCCACACCCAGACTAATGATGTTAACAGTTCTTGGTTCCTGATCAACATTCCCCAGTTTTATTTGCTCACTCTCACTAGTAGGCTAAACATCGCCATATTTCTTTCAACATGAATCTCTGTACATTACTCACAGTCTGACTAGATTGATTAAGTAACTAATTTCAAGCATGAGCACGATACAACATGGCACAATACGACTGAAATCATTTGATTCAGTCGTGCATATGCTGTATCTAATTCTAGTAATCATACATAAAATGTGCTTTGGAATATTGGCAGGCAGAATAATAGTGTGTGTTCTACTATGTCTGATGACACATATCACATGCTTGATATAGTGCAGTTATGAGAGCTGCTCTTTCTGTGGGCCTGATTAAACATGGACATTTTTTAGGGTGCCTGATGGGAATTTACTGTGGGTTATCATTCAGGAAGTTGCAAGCTTGTGTGTTTAATCAACTGATCGGTATCAGGGACTTCACCGTGCTCAAGACCATAGACCGGCGTTTCATCAGCTCGTTTAAAACACAGAGGCTGAAGCCCAGACAGCTTCATAACTATAACTCTCTCAGCCTGCCTGCCAGCTCCAAATTGTTCTGTCGCTTGTGACAGAAGTGAAAGAACTTATCTCCTCACTTACAAGCACAGTGTCTGAGGAAAGACAGCGAGAGAGAGAGAGAGAGAGAGAGAGATGTAAAGTTTCCATATTACATGTAACCTCTCTCTCTCTCTCTCTCTCTCTCTCTCTCTCCTTTCTTATTTCTCATTTATTGTTTATTTAAAGTCACAATTATAGTGTTCAATATTCAGCATGGAGTTCCTCAGCCTCAGACGCCAGTCACAGGAAAGACAGTGCCAAGATTCTTCAGGGAGAAAATGCTATTACATGAATGTGATTTATGATACAGAGACATCCATACTCGCTTGATTAAAAGTGATATTCGCCATATGTTGTGGGAGAGCAGTTGGTTCTCACCTGAAACAATTACAGTAAAAGCTTTGAAGTGAAGAGAGGCCATTTCTCCTGCTTCCCACACCTCTCTAAGCACACTCCCTCTGCGCCGAATGCCTGTGAGCTCTCTGTGTACACACACACATACACACACACGTTTGTCTTACTATCCTTGTGAGGACTTCCACTGACATCATTATTATGCAACTAATCAATGCTATGTCTACAATATACAGTAAACCCTCACCATAACCTCAGTAACCAAACGTTTGGCTCCTTATTATGCTTTTCTTGAAATAAAAGCTGCAGTTTAAAACAACAACAACAACAACAAAGTTTTCTTCATGGTGACCAGCCAAATGTCCCCACAACAGGACTGAAAGGGGTCAGATATTCCTATTGTAGTTGGGACATTTGGTACTTACCAAGATATAAAATCATGCACTTTAGATTAGATTAGATTAGATTAGATTAGATTAGATTAGATTAGATTAGATTAGATTAGATTAGATTAGATAAAACTTTATTGATCCCTTTGGGAGAGTTCCCTCAGGGAAATTAAGATTCCAGCAGCATCATTACAGATAAACAGAGAAAAGAAAAAGAGAAAACTTCTAGATAACTTAAAATAAATTAAAGTATTTACATATACAAATATAAAAAGAATAAGAATGGGGAAGAGAGGAAGGGGGAAGAGAGGAACGGAGAAAAAAGGTGAGGGGAAGCGGCGGCAGGAGAGATATTGCACTTTATATTGCACATTATATTGCACATTGTCCGGTATTGCTTATTGTTAGGCTAGGCTACTGCTCCTTCCCGTCCTCTGTCCTCCTGTTACCCCTCCTCCCCCCCAGAGAGGAGTTGTACAGTCTGATGGCGTGAGGGACAAAGGAGTTTTTGAGTCTGTTCGTCCTGCACTTGGGAAGGAGCATTCTGTCACTGAACAGGCTCCTCTGGTTGCTGATGACGGTGTGCAGAGGGTGACTGGCCTCGTCCATGATGTTCAATAGTTTGCCCATAGACCTCTTCTCTGCCACCGTCACCAGAGTCCAGCTTCATGCCGACCACAGAGCCGGCCCGCCTAATCAGTTTGTCCAGCCTGGATGTGTCCTTCTTGGATGTGCTGCCCCCCCAGCACACCACGGTGTAAAACAGGACACTGGCGACCACAGACTGATAGAACATCCACAGGAGTTTCCTGCAGATGTTAAAGGACCGCAGCCTCCTAAGGAAGTATAGCCTGCTCTGTCCCTTCCTGTATAAGTGGTACACATCCACTTCTTATAAGCACATTCTATTAACACTAGCTCCCTAAACACTGATCACAAAACCAATTCTCACTCTGTTCTCAAACATCCAGATTTATATCAAGTGATCTCTCACACCTAGCCTGAACAAATGCTAAGAGATTTTGTCATTGCTCATGAATTGGGACTTTGACATGAGTACAGTAAAATCCAAAGCTAATCATAAAAGTATGCAGATATGAAGGAACAAAAATACAGAACTATTAAAACCTCCAACTATTTTCCCGCTGCTCGGGTCAGCCTGGCCTACAGTGCTGTTTTGACGAGAACCATACCGCTTATGATTTACACCAAATTGTGAAGCCTTGTGAATAGAAGAGAGAAAAGGAAATCCCACTCTGATAACAATAGAGTGATGGCTAAACACTGCCCTGCATGTACCACTTCATTTGGCCCACGGGATTCTGGAAATGGACAGAGAACATGGATGGAGCTCGACCTAGATCAGATCAACAATCTGACTTTGTAATGGAGCAGAAACTACAGCTGGACCACTTAGAGCTCAAACCTGATGTGCACTTGAGCCGTGAAAACTTTAAAGTGCATATCCTGGACCAATTTCATTTTTTTTTATATGAAAGTATGTCCCTTTACACACTCATCCAGAAGAGTAATTTTGCACAAGGCCATCTGTCTACAGCAGAAAAAAATAAAATAACAAAACGCGTCTGGAAAAATCCCAAGGGAGTCTGGAGCCAGATTCGTGACGTCACCTGCGGAAGCGCCAGCAGGCTGCGAAAGCTTTGCACGGTTTCAGTGCACAGCCTGTGTAGACCAAGCGCTCCCGTTTCTCTCTCATTGTCCGGTCTTTTCGAAAACGCTGAGTACTAATCCCATCAAGATTGGTGTTGCTACACCCTCCTACGATACATCTGTTAACAATTTTAATAATTACGTGATAACGCTGAAGAAATTTGCAGAAAACCACCAGGTCGTTTTCTCATAAACTAACCAGCGCTGACGTAGGATTCAGAGGGAGGCGTCCCGCACGCGACGTCACGAAAATCAATGTTTGCTGGGAAATTCAAACGGCAAGTTTTTTCAGAGGCGGACCAATTCGCCTCAAATGGCTTGATTTCAACTGAATTTTTCTGGTATTGCACAAGGTAAAAAAATTGCACAAAATGCAAAATGCGACAGATATTTGACCAAAGTTTAATATAAAATAGGAGAATTACGTTGATCTTGCTCATGAATTTACCCAAGATGTGCCCTTTAAATATGGCTGCGCTTATCCCACAACACTATTTTCATTGCAATAACTGGCCTTATTTACTGAAACACAACCATATTTGTCCCAGAATAATTTGTTATATATATATATATATATATATATATATATATATATATATATATATACACAATCATTTTTTTCAGTGTCATTTTCTATGGCTTGATATAAAAACATTTTTAGTTTTAAATTAGGCTCGAATTAGAAATTTAAGTTAGAAATCTAAGCTCTTTACAGAATATCCTGTATGTGCATATTCTTCAGAGCAAACTGATTTGCACTGTAAATTTCTCACATTCACATTTTGATATGATCATCCATCCATCCGTTATCTATACTGCTTAACCATCAGGGTCGCGGGGAAGTTGGAGCCAATCCCAGCTGGCTTCGGGTGAGAGGCGGGGTTCACCCTGGGCAGGTTGCCAATCTATTGAGAAATGAACAACCATTCACACTCATATTCACAACTAGGGTAACCCTTTGACTGAATAAACGGACTGTGGGAGGAAACCAGTGCACCAGGAGAAACACCCTGATAAGAATATATTACTTTATTTATTTAGGGCTTGTTTTACTTACACATGAACAGCCAAGACAGTTTGGTGACATGTGAATATGTCAATGAACAGTGACTGAGTCCTTCACCAAGTGTTCATTTGAATCACCTTTCATCAAACACTGAATGTGTAAAGAGTGTGATTATTAATAATCAGTTCATTTGCGACACATACACAACACTACTATACTGCGCATATAACTTTGTGAAAACTTTGTGCTAGTCAAAGGGAAAGTATAGCAAACGAGACGTGTCAATGCATTCTCTGATGTATGCAAATATGATCAATACATATGCAAATAATAATTGATCTACTGTACTTGGTTTGCACCCAGTAGTGATAGTGTACATATTCAGCATCTGTATGAGGACTGACAAACCTGCGGCATTGGCAGCTTTTAATCGCATGTTTGAGATAAAGTCTAAGTTGAGAGGTAACACTGCCAGCTGCCTAAGGGCCGCACTCAGCCTTGTCTGGCCCTCAGAGGTGTCCCCCAAGACTGCCTGAGCAGAAAAGCTAATTGGACTCTCTATTAATGCCAGGAGAAAACACACACACACACACACACACAGAACAGAGAGAACTCTCCATGTCAGCACTTCAGTCTCCCCAATCACGCCTCCGGTTTCAGCGGCTTCAGCAGACTTTTAACTTTTAAACTTTTACACTCATGTGTCATGTTGGTTAATGCTGCTCATATTGGATTAATAAAAAAAAGAGTAACTGGACCATAATTTCAACAAGTCACAATTTTGTGAGCTAGATGATTGCAGTTAGAATGTCCAAGCTTCAGGCATATTATTATTTATTCTATCCACATTCATTGGATATGAGCAATTGGGCACTCTGATTGGCTACTCTACTACTAGGCTATCAGCTCATATACCGTGAGTACAGAAAAATAAAAGGCTAGAGCATGTTGCTGAACCAACCGAGGACGAAATAAAAACTACTCAAAAACAAAACCCCCAAAATTATCAAGTATTTAAAAGAAACAGATATAGCTAAGGGCGGCACGGTGGTGTAGTGGTTAGCGCTGTCGCCTCACAGCAAGAAGGTCCTGGGTTCGAGCCCCGTGGCCGGCGAGGGCCTTTCTGTGCGGAGTTTGCATGTTCTCCCCGTGTCCGCGTGGGTTTCCTCCGGGTGCTCCGGTTTCCCCCACAGTCCAAAGACATGCAGGTTAGGTTAACTGGTGACTCTAAATTGAGCGTAGGTGTGAATGTGAGTGTGAATGGTTGTCTGTGTCTATGTGTTAGCCCTGTGATGACCTGGCGACTTGTCCAGGGTGTACCCCGCCTTTCGCCCGTAGTCAGCTGGGATAGGCTCCAGCTTGCCTGCGACCCTGTAGAAGGATAAAGCGGCTAGAGATAATGAGATGAGATGAGATATAGCTAAAAGAATATATTTTTTGGTTTGTTTTCTCCCAATGTCTCCTGTTCCACACTCCAGTCCAGTCGGTGGCGGTAATGCACCTTTAAGTTGGTTTGCCAACCACCAAAAAACCATAAAAAGAAGGGGAAAAAAAAACAAAAATACAAAAAAGCAATTAAAAATATGGAATAAAATTATTTGATGGTCAGAACATATCTTTTTTTTATATTTCAAGAATTATTTTTATAGCATTTTGCACAAACTGCTCCTGTCATTTCACCGGTTTGTTTACATTCAAAGCAGGTATTATTTTGTCAGACATTTTGTATAAAGTTTTTATTTATCGAATTTGCAAAAAATAAAAATGCTCTGTTTCTCAAAATCCAGTGAATGTGGAAAGAATAAAACAGTTATTCTACTCAACCTCATCGTACATGGCTTATAGCCGACTCGACGCTATGCGCCTCGTCAGCTATCAGCTCATGTACGACTCAATTTTGTGGAATAACTGTTAAATATAATACATGAAAAAGTAATTTGCAAAAGAAACAAAAACTACTTATTAGAAAATCAACTTAACTTACACAATGCATATTAACACCACATCACACCACTATAGCAGAAGAAACTATAATCATCTCTGTTCCGCTGCTTCGCCTCCTGATGGACTTATTACAGAAACGATGTCATCAGTGTTTCCCTACATGTGTCGTCACACACCATGACACGCAGCAGACAAATCCCAGCTCTGATTTAAGGAGTTCTTGCAAATTGTATGCTGCTCATTATACCTGGTAACAGCAGATGAAATGTTAATTTAATTCAAGGCTGTAATTAGACTATGGGAGCTGATCCGGCGACGGAGACAGAGAGACGTTTTGAGTAGGTTCCCTAGCTGGTTTGTTAATCTGTTTGCACTCATCTTTTTCTCTCATTTATTCATTCTTTTTATTCTCTCTGGGGCTCCTGACAATAATGTTAACTTACAGGAAACCTTGCGCTGTTATGAGAAATCAGATGAAATTTTGCTTCTTTGTGATTATCAGTCTGTGTATGTCTGCGCGTGGGCACGTGTGTGTCGGCATTCCCGACCGCGTTATGTTGATACGAATGAGTGTAATATGTAGATGATCAAGCAAGTCCAAGTTTCATCAGTGTGTGAGCAGAGGGAGCAGATTAGAGTGTGTCTCTGTGGTTCAGCCCTAGTCAAATCACACTGCATTATCACCTGGCCCTGGAACTAATATAAAAGTGAAACAATTTCCAGCAACCCATCTCATTACAAAGCACAGACCCTCTGGAGAATAACGATGAGACTACGGGGCTTAGTATCAGTATGCAGATATCCTGTTTTTGTGTGTGTGTGTGTGAAACTGTGTGTGCTTGGAGTGTATAAATGTATCTGCCATTATTTAAGGGAAAGCACAGCATGCCTGTGTGTGTGTGTCCTATTATTCAAGAATAGATATTGAGAGCACTTCACATCCTTCCTCTTTCTGTCCCTACACTGGAATTTTATATCACTGTCAAATGTGCACACACACACATATATACACACACACACACATATGCGTGCACACACAACTCATGAAAGAAAGAACTTTATATCCATCATATACAGCATAAATAATAGTTCAGTGAATCATTAGTTCACTTCTTATGTGTTAGGTGGAACTCTCAGCAGTGTGCAATATTCTTAGCCGGATTCAAATGCCTTTTGTACTACATCACACTCTCGGCTCTCGGCAGATGTGCACCCGGCGCATATACACCACACATATACAGCTCACTCGACAAACACTGAAGATCCAGCGCACACAGTGTTTGGGTTGGAAGATAAATTTGCACCTGTATTTGTTCAACCTCACAACAATACATACTATTTTTGTATTGCCTGCTCCAACATTTATTTTGCATTGTAAACTTTGTCCCTAAAGGATAAAAAAAAAAAAGTTCTGCAGCATTTTATTATTTTTTTTGTGTGTAAGCATAGAGGCTTGCATGGGATGTGGGGTGTTATTTATGATAGACCTTATTAGATGTTGTTCTCAGGGTTTGTGTACATCTACATCACAGAGGAGCAGTGCAGCAGCCCTGAACTCGCTCATGAAAGCGCCCTGTCATCTACTTACCCACGCGCCCCACTGAGGCTTCCGGTCCAACACTGACCTTTCCCATCAGATAGCCAACACTCTCTCTCTCTCTCTCTCTCTCTCTCTCTCTCTCTCTCTCTCTCTCTCACTCACTTTCTCTCTCCCTCAACATTAAAAATTCATAGATTCATTGGGAGAGAGAGAGAGAGAGAGAGAGAGAGAGAGACTTTCTTCTTCTCCATCCCCTATACCTCTCTTCTCACATTCTGTCCTTTTCATCTCCTCTTTTCTATCACTAATAAAAATGAGTCTCTCTCTCTCTCTCTCTCTCTCTCTCAAAGACTATAATGTGCATTCTCTTAAAAGAATACTCCAGCATTTTTTTTCAACCTAATCTATATCACCCATGTTATGTATGACTGATTATTAGAGAAAGTTTTGAGAAAGTGGAAACTCACATATATTTGGAATCGCAGGGCAGTGGTTGATGCAAAATGCAAAATGTGTATTTTTCAAGAGCAATTTCATGAATTCTTCCCTAGAAAGTTTTGTAATTTAAGATCTAAATCTATATAGTTCAATCATCTCATTCCTGACATGTTTTGCTTTTCGACAGGGAAAAATTGGTGATTACTTGTTCCGTAAACACAGCAGAGCCCTACCCTGTGTCCGAAATCACTCACTACTCACTATACAGTGGACTATATAGTGAGTTTGCCATTTTGTAGTGCTGTCCGAATGTATAGTGAGAATTATTACACCCTATATAGTGCACTCAAAGTATCCTACAATGTACTGTGAAAAGTAGTGTACAACCGATGGTTACTAATAAGCAATATATACCATCATGCACTGCGGTCGCACTGAAAGGGAAAAAAAAGTGTGTTGGGGTGAATGGACAGAGGAAAAAACATATTATAAATGGACATTCAAGTACAATTAAAAATAGTAAGAGAATAGAAAAAAGCAAAAATAGAATAAGACAGATAAAATACAAGAATAAAAGTTAGAGTGCAGAGCGAGGAATTAATCAAAAGCCTCAAATTTGATTTAATAAAGGGCAGCGGCACAGAAGAAAGTCTTCAGCCTTGATTTAAAAGAACTGAAAGATGCAGCAGACACAAAGCACTTTGTATTTATTAATGTGGGAAATACGCTCAGTATAATATGGATTTATCACAAAAATACATGCATGTATTTATTATTTTGAAAACCCACCAGCCGACTGATCTGGCACGTTTTAATTGTGCAACAGTAATTATGTAAATAACGGCGTGACGGAGTCGTGTCCGAAAACGTTTTTTCATTTTACCAATGAGCTCACTATATAGTCCTCTATATAGAATTCCCTAGATAGTGAGTAGGGAGTAGTGAATGAGTGAGTGATTTCGGATTCAGCCCTAGTTTTTGGTCAGTCATACAGGATCAGTGAGAAGTTTGGACACACCTTCTAATTCAATGGTTTTTCTTTATTTTTATTAATTAAAAGTCACTTCATGTCTTAAAGTAATGATGGATGTCGTTTCTCTTTACTTACTTGAGCGGTTCTTGACATAATATGGATTACTACAGTTGTGGAATAGGGCCATTTACTGTATTTTTATTATTTAGTATTTACTGTTTGATTTCAAACACATTAGGAATTGCACTAATTAACTTTTGACGAGGCACGCCTGTTAATTGAAAAGCATTCCAGGTGACTCCCTCATAAAGCTGGTTAAGATAATGCCAGTAGTGTGTAAAGTGTCATCAAGGTAAACGCTGGCTACTTTGAAGAATCGAAAATATGAAACATATTGTTTTTTTTAACACTTTTTTGTTTACCACATAATTCTATATATGTTCCATGTGTTATTCCACAGTTCTGATGTCTTCAGTATTGTTCTATCCATCTATCCATTATCTGTAGCCGCTTTATCCTGTTCTACAGGGTCGCAGGCAAGCTGGAGCCTATCCCAGCTGACTACGGGCGAAAGGCGGGGTACACCCTGGACAAGTCGCCAGGTCATCACAGGGCTGACACATAGACACAGACAACCATTCACACTCACATTCACACCTACGGTCAATTTAGAGTCACCAGTTAACCTAACCTGCATGTCTTTGGACTGTGGGGGAAACCGGAGCACCCGGAGGAAACCCACGCGGACACGGGGAGAACATGCAAACTCCGCACAGAAAGGCCCTCATCGGCTGCTGGGCTCGAACCCAGAACCTTCTTGCTGTGAGGCAACAGTGCTAACCACTACACCACCGTGCCGCCCAGTATTGTTCTACAATGTAGAAAATAGTCACAATACAGTACAGAAAAACCCTGTGTGTGAGTAAGGGTGTCCAAACTTTTGACAGGTACTGTATATAGATACCATAAAAGCTTCAGAAAAACACCAGTAATTGGAAATATTTTTGCTGTTTGGCTCTAGTGCTCTAGTGACGGAAAGCTGAAGGACAGTTTACTGTCATGTCTGTCTCATCCTGTAGTCATCACTATTGTTTTGAACGAGTGTAGAGTATTTTAAACATTTATTAACTGAGTTCAACAACTGCTCTTAGACTTCCATTACAGTATGTTTTGAGTAAATCTTTTTTTTTTTCTTAAAGTGTTAAAATTGTGGCCTGTCGTAATCACAGATGCAGATGTGTTACACAGAGATTAGGCTGGAAAATGCTTGAATATTCCTTTAACATCTGTGTGACTTGCGTATGCATTTGGCAGAGTCATTAAACTGAGTGACTCTCTCTCTCTCTCTCTCTCTCCATTTCTTCTCTCAGACACACAGACCCACGAAATAAGCCACTGTTTAGTGGGGATTAGAGGAACTGACATTCATGCTGTGCTGTAATATGGAGACAGAAAGAGTTCATTAAAGACACTCAAGCTCACATTTGTGTCACTGTGAGGAAGAGCAGCCTCACATCTCCACCAGTGGAGCCTTCACTCTCTCCACATACATCACACACACCGTCTCATACAGCTGACACCAACACAGTTCAACTAGCATTTAGCTGCCTGAGTGTTTGCTTCATAATCAAAAAATGTAGTCTGCCGTGTGTGAATTTCTTCTGTTTGCATAACTTTTGACAGTTTTTCTTTTTACATGCAGGGCCACGGTTTGAGTTGTGCGTGCATGTGTGTGTGTGTGTACACATATGACTGTACGCATTATGGACATAAGTGATGACGGAGGCCAAAAAAACCATCGCAGTGTGACTTCCTGACGCTAGTCAGAAGACCACAGCTCATGCAGCTGTTGGAAACATCTGTGGCGGAGAGTGAACCTTTTTCTGTCCTGCCTCTCTTCCTCGCTCAATCTGGCCAAAACAGCTGGGCTCCTTTAGCACTGAGCTCCTATTTCTATAAGGCATTTTTCATAATTAAACCTGTGGGAATGCGCAGTGCTCCGGAGCCTTCACTGAGTTTGGGGAGGATGATGCTGTCCCGCTGTGATCTGTACTGTAGGTACAGCTAAACACCACTCCCAAACACACTAATCACTTTTACTGGCTCTGTTTGTTCTGTTTACGTGTCACTATGTGTGATCTGATTTGGGTACATTCAACTTTTCTGACTGAAGGCATATAATAACATCAGCGATCAAATGACTGTTGTTGAGAAGAAAAGTCTGTACATGAAGAACTGTTTGTTTTTTCACTTTGTTTTCTATCCTTTCATCGTTTTTCATGCAACAGATCAAAATTTACTTGCGTATTCCCAATTAAACAAAAAGAAACCATTTCAATATTGTTTGCATGTATTTGCAAAATATGAAATAAAGTGTAGGCTGGCACTGAGTTTTAAAACATCCTCATTTCTCCATTTCATTCAGTCTTTGCCTGAGAATTTTTTACTGTTAGTGAAATTCGTTCCATCTTTATATTCAGCCGGAGGTTTTGGAGGAGCTTTTTCCCCGTTTGCCCGTCATCTTGCCATTTTTTATCTGTGTTTTTTATTCAGTTTGTAAAGCTGAGGCAGCTTTAGATGGCAGACTGTGGACGAAGTGGGGGTCTTAAGGAATGATATGGAGCTAAAAGAATAGAAAAGACGGATGGGGGAGGAAGAGTGAGTTATCTGTCTTACTCTCTCTGCTCTCCCAAATCACACTTCTCTTTTTCCACATACTCTCTCTCTCAAGACAAAGAGACAGGCTGGGACGTGTATCACGCAGTGCTTGGGAAACCACCAATAAAGCCTGCTGCATTGTCTAATATATCTGCTCGCAGGACTGCATACAATGTATATTGTTGGTGCAGTATGGGAGCGCCGTGGCTTGTTGTAGTTTGATCGTGGAAGCTTTACATAAGGGTATTAGGCTCTAATGCAGTCGTATCTCAAGCTCACAGAAAAACTGGGCCTTGCTTCATCTTATGCATTTGTTATTTCCAAAGAGGATTGTGCATCACCACTGCGAGACAAATAGGCCAATAATATTAGACATTGTGCATTGTGTGTGCATACACACAGATATGTAGATCTATCTATCTATCTATCTATCTATCTATCTATCTATCTATCTATCTATCTATCTATCTATCTATCTCTGTATGTGTGTGTATATACACACACACTGTCGCCTCACAGCAAGAAGGTTCTGGGTTCAATCCCAGCGGCCGGCGAGGGCCTTTCTGTGCGGAGTTTGCATGTTCTCCCCGTGTCCGTGTGGGTTTCCTCCGGGTGCTCCGGTTTCCCCCACAGTCCAAAGACATGCAGGTTAGGTTAACTGGTGACTCTAAATTGAGCGTAGGTGTGAATGTGAGTGTGAATGGTTGTCTGTGTCTATGTGTCAGCCCTGTGATGACCTGGCGACTTGTCCAGGGTGTACCCCGCCTTTTGCCCGTAGTCAGCTGGGATAGGCTCCAGCTTGCCTGCAACCCTGTACAGGATAAGCGGCTACAGGTAATGGATGGATGGATGGATATTCAAATATGTCAGTTCATAAGAACAAGGTCAATCAGCAGACACTGGGGACAACAAAGGTACAGATTGGCAGAGGGCAAAAATAACTCACCACTGACTGGGATGATCATCAGCTCTTTCGAATGTCACTCAACAACTGTAGGATGACATCAAGTGATGTACAAAAAGAATGGCAAAAGGCAGCTGGGGTTAAGTGCACGGCAAGGACGGTTCAAAACAGGCTCCTCTGGGCGGGACTGAAGTCATGCAAAGCTAGCAAAAAGCTCTTCATCAATGAGAAGCAAAGAAGATCCAGGCTGAGGTTTGCTAAAGACCATAAGGATTGGACTGTAGAAGACTGGAGTAAGATCATCTTCTCTGAGTCCAATTTTCAGCTTTTCCCATAACCTGGTCATCTAATGGTTAGACGGAGACCTGGAGAAGGCTACAAACCAGTGTGTCGCACCCATTGTGAAATTTGATGGAGGATCATTGATGATCTGGCGGTGCTTCAGTAAGGTGAGAATGGGGCAGATTTTTGTTTGTGAAGGACACATGAATCAAGCTATGTACAAAGTTATCCTGGAAGAAAACTTATTTCCTTCTGCTCTGACAATATTCCTGAACTCTGAGGATTGGGTTTTCTAGCAGACAATGCTCCATGCCACACACCCAGGTCAAAGTGTGGATGGAGGACCACAAGATCAAGACCCTGTCATGTCCAGCCCAATCTCTAGACCTCAACCCCACTGAAAACCTCTGGAATGTGATCAAGAGGAAGATGGATAGTCACAAGCCATCAAACAAAGCCGAGCTGATTGAAATTTTGCACCTGGAGTGACATAAAGTCACCCAAGAGCAATGTGAAAGACTGGTGGAGAGCATGCCAAGACACATGAAAGCTGTGATTAAATGTCAAGGTTATTCCACCAAATATTGATTTCTGAACTCATCCTAAATTCAAACATTAGTATTTTGTTGTTTAAAATTGAATATGATCTTGATTTCTATGCATTATTCAAGGTCTGAAAACACTTCATCTTTTTTGTTATTTTGACCAGTTGTCATTTTCTGCAATTAAATGCTCTAAGTAAAAATATTTTTATGTGGAATTTGAGGGAAATGTTGTCAGTAGTTTATGGGATAAAACAAATAATGTTCATGTTCCTCAAACATGTACACGTATAAAAAGTAAAACCAGAGAAAATGATAATTTTGCCATGAGCTCTTAATTTTTTTCCAGAGATATATAGTGGTGAATGTATATTTCACGAGTGAGAGAAGCGAACGAGTGAAATATTTTCCAACACAAGAAGATCATCGATATCGTCATGAGTGAAGATATTGGAAAATATGTTACTCCATGTCCTGGATGTAGATCGTATGAAAAATATAAGTGACGTATTTCCCAGTAAAACACGTGTGTGTGTGTGTGTTTGTGTGTGTGTGTGTGTGTGTGTGTGTGTGTGTGTGTGTGTGTGTGTGTGTGTGTGTGTAATATTTTGGGTGTCTGAAGGTTGTGTGTGTGTTGGAGGAATAGTATGTAATTATGAAAGCATTGGCTTTGGCTTCATGATGCCTCTCTCTAATTAGCCTGAGTTGAGGGAGAATAATTTATTGAGAGAGGAATCCTTTTGTTAGAATAAAGCCCTGCAAGCCTCTAGAGATTTACACATGACTCTCTCTCTCTCTCTCTCTCTCTCTCTCTCTCTCTCTCTCTCTCGTTCTGTGTGTGTGTGTGTGGGGGGGGGGTGTTAAGTGTGTATGAGCATACATATTTGCCGACATTCACTATTATACCTTCCCCTGTGCATGTGTGTGTGTGTGTGTGTGTGTGTGTGTGTGTGTGTGTGTTTTGCGCATAGAGCTGGATCTAGACATGTGTACAACACACTCCTCTGACCCAAACGATGTATGTATAATAGCATAATGAGTAATTTATATGTTCTTCTCTGCATCCATATCTCCATGTGTGTGTGTGTATGTGTGTGTGTGTGTAAAGGTAATGGAGAGTGAATATCGCCAATATCACACACTCTGAGTGCCACTCACTAGCAAACACAGACATACAGAAAGAAAGTCCAGTCTCGTCCCTGTCATTTTGACGGCCTTGATGGACAGCCATCTGCAACATCTGCTGCTTTTTTTTTTTAAATAAAGGAAAAATGAAGAGCAAAATCCCATAGCCTTAAATCGACCCGATAAGACCACTCAGGGGTGTTCGCTGAACAAAATCAATATTACAATCCATAATCCTTTTTTTCTCAGGATGTTACAGAACATCAATCATTGTCTTGCTTTTCCACAGTCCCTCCAGTCTGCTGTACACACAACACCAAAGGGGAGGTTTTAAACGTGTAGTACTGATACATTCCATTAGATTTAGACATCCAAAAATCAGCTTCATCTTGTTTGTGCACACACACACACAAAATGTGTGTAATCTAAACTGTATGTCTGCGCATAGGTGCTGTATATGGATGTTTATTCAGGCAGACCACAACCATGGGGTTACTCTCTCTCTCTCTCTCTCTGAGTAATGACCTAGGCAGAAGAGAGGGAACTGCCCTGCTTGATCATTCATCTTCATAGCTTCAATATTCAATCAGTGAGCTAATTGCAGAGCGGAGAGAGGAGCAAAAATCATGACTGGCCTAATAGTCTCTTGGGAATATACTATGTGCACATGCAGAGAGAGCAAGTGTCTGGAAAAGTACAAGAAAATTCCCATCCCGATAACGATCTTGTGCCAGTCTGTGAAGGTTGAAACTCCTGCAACGAACATGATGTGGTTCATCATTTCAGCGCAGGCTGTGTACCTTTAAACAGTCAGGAAGTGTTCCTTGTATAAAATGGATCAGTGTAAAAGAAAGAGAGAAAGAAGTATGTCAGGAAAAATGCTAAAGGAAGTGTGTGTTTGTGTGTGTAGTGTAGTGTAAATTCTGTGCGTAAATCAGGACTACAGAGTACACCACGCTGCTCCTTCTCTCTCACTAAAGCACACTGCACCAGCACCTCACTGCGAAAAGCCGGAGTTATTTGTGGAGTGTGAGCCCATGAGCTTTCACTCACATTCAGCCACTATTTCAATGGCTTTCTGAATATACAAACATCCGTCTCCCCCCTCGGCTGAAAGCAAGCTGTACTGAAACGCATTTCTTTTAGAAAATAAAAAGAAGAGTTTGTTTTAAAATAGGTAAATTCTGTGAGAGTCTGCACGGACATTAAAGCTTTGGCCATCATTGATCAAGAGTCCTTCAGTGTGTGTCCTTTAATCCCTTAATATAAGGACACACACACACACACACACACACACTGGAGCAGATATCTGAAAGGGGGCAGGCCTGTGTGCAGCCTGCGGAGGTGCTGTCATTGATTCATGCCTACAGAGAGAGGGGATTGATTTAAATGTGATTTCCTATTTCCTATCTCCTAATTGAAATAAACTGTAAAGCTCACTGCTATCAATAGGCTTTACTGTAAATAGGCATTAGTCAGGAGGGGATCGAGTGTCCCGGAGACAGCAGTAAACATGCATGTTTTAGCCATGCTGCTATAGTTTTCTTCCGCTCTCACTCACTTTCACACACACACGCACGCACACACACACTTTTCTATCCTTGTGAGGACCTCCCATTGGTGTAATTATTAACTCATCTAATTAATGCCATGTTACACCTAAATCTAGCCCTAAACTGAACTTCAGTTTTAGTTTAAGTTTCGAGGTTTAGGGGACCAATCAAAATGTCCCGACAAGGCCAAAACTGTCGGATCTTTCTGTCCTTGTCAGGACGTTTGGTAGCTACCCACCAATATACAACAATCATAAATGAATTACCATTGATTATAAATCCATTATTATTATTATTATTATTATTATAAACAACAACAGATAATTGGTGTGTCAAAAAATAATTCCTTGCTTTGAAACTAATATATAAATAACCTAGCAAGGTGGTTTGCTCAGATTTTTATTTAAAATTTTGTAACAAATATATATTTAAAATAGCCCTTCTCGCTGTCATCACAGTTTGTGAATTACAGGAGAACTGAAGGCAAATTTTTTATTATCAAAATTCTATTCATCTCATTTTATTAAATATAGGAATGCATTTTGATCGCTATTTTGTCGCTGCTATAGCAAGTTATGAGTGCTTGAAATATGCTCTGTAATATATCAGTCCATATGTCAAAGCAATGGCCGTAAACGAGATTCGTTGAGACCTGTGCGAGACATCGTAGGACGGAAGTAAAACGTACGGCGGGAATCAAAGTGACCAACATCTGCCAATGTTGTCAAAAGACGCGCGCGCCCTCTTTTGAATGCTGACGTAATCAAGCTGGAAGTTTTGTTTGCTTTGATAGCAATCAGGAAAGTTTGAAAAAAGTAGGCAGTAATCGTCATTTAAACTCGTTTTTGTGCAATATTTCGTTTGGAAAACAGTTTTCAAAATGGCGGCACTGACACCTGGCTGACACTTCACGTTTCGAAGTCTCGCACAAGTCTCGTGAAGATCGCACAGATAAGCGACGCCTGCCGTGGACCAAACGCACTAAATTCAACATGGCTAAAAACCGAATAGGCCGATAAGTATAATATTTATTTGCAATTAGTTGTCAATATGAGTCACGATATAAGGTTACTAAAACCGAAATCGTAATTGAATAACACGTTAATTAAGAAATAAAGCAAGTTTAAAAATGACTTCAGTTCTCCTTTAAGGCTTAGCACAGATTTTCAACAAAGTTGGTCACATTGTCAATTATCAGGCTACAAAATCGAAATCAAATGGTTACACAAGTTACTTAGAATTGTACTATCTGGTGTCACCCAGATGAACATGGGTTCCGTTTTGAGTCTGGTTCCTCTAAAGGTTTCTTCCTCATGTCCTCTCAGGGAGTTTTTCCTTGCTACTGTTGCCTCTGGCTGGTTTATAAGGGATAAATGTACAAATTCATAGATGTAAAATTTATATCTAGAATGTATATATTTCTGTAAAGCTGCTTTGTGACAATGTGCATTGTTAAAAGTGCTATACAAATAAAATTGAATTGAATATTGTAGCAGATTCAGAATCAGTGGTATCTGCTGCAATATGATGCAAATCATCGTCTTATTAATCAAAACTGCATTGTATCATGAGGACGTCTGAAGTTTACATCTCTAACACACACACACACACACACACACACACACACACACACTATCCTCCATCTGTTTGACTCTCTGTCAGTATCTCTGTGGAGTATGCGCAAAGTCCAGCTCTCAGTGTTTTATCAGTGTTTACGTCTTTCCCCTCATCCTGAGTCAGATCAATAATGCTCTGTGACCCTTGTTTTCATGGATTTGCTATGATCCTCTTTTAATATTACTTATTTATATAGACACTGTGTAATATCTTCTGCGGGCTTGGAAAGTTGATGAGAAACACATTAATTATGGTGTTTGTTTTTGTGAGTGTGTGACCGGCGTGACAGAGACTGAGTCACGCCTGCTGCATTGGCCTGCTATAAATAGGGACCACAGAAGGCCCTCCTGTCGCGCATGTTCTGCAATGCAGAGAAGCACAGTGGGAATTCTGGGAGAATGAGTCTAAAGCTGCTAGGATGTGGTCACAGGGCATGGCTTTGTCATTCACAAATCAGGTGATGTCACCACGGGGTCGAAAATACCTGAGAAATAGGAAACTGTGTGATGAATGATTCATTCATCAACATAAATCTGACTGATAAAAATAACTAGCTAAACAGTGAATGAGCTCTTACATTAATGATCAAAAGCTCTTTTCTTTTAATAAGTATTTATCTTGCACAATTTGATGTTTGGGCTCCATATGTTCAAAAGGTTTGATCAGTTCAGTGGTGCCTTGTAGGTTGCGTTAAGGAGCCTTGTCTATATTTCTGTGCACATTACTGTGCATAGTGCATCACAGCACCGATGTCCTTCAGCTCTCTTCGTCTCTTTCTTCACCATCAAATCCCCCCCAACTCTCTCTCTCTCTTTCTCTCTCTCTCTCTCTCTCTCTCAGTGGGTTATGTCCTCTCTGGTCCTCGCCCCCAGGTGGGATGTCTCCCTCAGCAGATGATGTGATTAGGGCTGCAGTGGCCTGGCCACCTTTTCACCCACATATACATTTGTGTCACTCTCTCCATGTCCCAGTCTTTATTTCATTATAACCGGGCATCCAGCCACAAGGGGACTTCATATGAGGAGGCCATACGTCTCTTTCTCTCTTTCAGCAGATGTCCTAACAGCTCTGTGATTGTACAGAAATCAGCTCCATTATCTCTGTCATGCCCTGTTTCCAACTGTCAGCATGCTATATTTATGGAAATATAATAAAGACAGACAAACTGCTTTCTGTGGGAATGAGCCAACTTTAAAATGGATATAATTTGTGAATGAAGCAGGTTATTACAGTATCTGTTCCATGCATCCCACTTACATAAAATTTCTTCTGCACCCCCTTCCTTTTTTTTTAATTCGCAATCTCCAGCTGTTTTTGTCTTCCTTTGTCTGCATTTGGTTATCCATCATGTCTGAACACGAAGCAGGTGGTGTTGTAAACTTTGACTGCATTTTTTTTTTTAAGGTGATAGACTGGAGCTTTCTTCTTGACTACCACACACACTGTCACTCAGTGCTCGATGTCAGAAGCAGCAGGTTTGCAGTGTTGACGAACAGAGTGTGTGAGAAGGAGATCTAACCCTTTCCTCTCCTGTAAAATATTCTCTTCCGTCCACTAGATGGGTGGGAAACGTGAGTAGAGAAATAAAGGACAGTCCCAGAAATCAATATGCACGACAGGACGGCTGGTCATTTGTATTCTACATGTGCTGCAAGGGGAAAGACGCAGAGACAGGAGTTAGAAAAGCAAAGGTTAATTTCATACATCAACTTCCATCTGCATATTTTTTCCTGCAAGTGTGGTGTGTCATTTTGCTCCATATATATATATATATATATATATATATATATATATATATATATATATATATATATATATATATATAATGATGAGTGATGTCAGTGAATGACAAAGATGGGATACCAAAGATGGCATCTATAAACAGCTTTAGCCTAATAATTTACACACAGATACACATCCCAGTCCCAAATTAGCCATAGCCTACCCAACTTTTAATTTCATTTTAGCCATTTGATTTTTTTTTAAATTGAAATTGATTTGAGCATGAACAAAAACAAGAAATTTGGAGTAATCCTATATTTGTATTGTACCCTTATTTTACAATGAGGATTATTTTCCTTTTCAGTCACACAAGTTTCCTTTTACGTAGAAAAACTGCTAGCGTATGGTGCGGTGTATAAGAAAGTTTGGCAGGCCACATAATGATGGCTCTTTAATGGGTATAATGTGTCATCGGTGAATGCTAGCACAGCGCAAAGTGATAAACATCAGTAACTGAATCCCCGCAGGGGCGGAAAAAGTTCCAGGCCGAGACGCCATTGTTCTGCATCCTCAACAAACCTACACAAGGCTTCCTCAAGGAAACAATCAAATGCTCTGCTGTCCCTGGCACTGGCTCTCTATTGACTGGGACTGGGCTGCTTTAGGCATTCAAATACATTCACTATAAAAAAAGAGTGTGTTTTTATGATACCATTGTAGCATCCAGTCTTTCGCATGTCCACATGTCCTACAGTAACTAGCAGAGGTAGTTTATATGCTAACTGTAGAAGATTACTGCGGGATGTGTGGCAGTGGAGAACAGAAGTTCTTTTTCGAATAATCCATTTTGAGATGTGTCTGTGTCCCTTTCACAACAATTGTGTGTCTTATCAGAAAAATGCACAAGAAGGAAATGCATCTGCTGTTGCTTATTTCTACAACCTATTTCTATTTCTGTTAAGGATTCGCTGCTCTTCTCTTCTCTAGATTGTTGAAATAAAAACCATGCACCTAGTGTCAGACTTATTTGCCATTTTTCACAGGCTTTCTCAGGTTTTCAGTGGCCACGAATTTGGTTGATTTAATAGATTTTAAACTTGTTTTCCTCAAGCTGGGTTTGTTTGTTCTTTTTTTTATTCATGACAAACATTTCATAACCCAATGAGCTGCAGTATATTTGTCATATTTACCTTCATAATGTAATGAACATAATCAAGGCAGTATATGGCTTCTAATTGTCTTCTTCTTCTTCTTTTTCTTCTTCTTTAAATTGGACATACATTTGTTGTTTCTGACAAAATGAACAAAATATATGACAAGCATACCAAACTACAAACAAGGCAATATCTCTCCACTGTCCTGACAATACTGAAAATATTTCCTTTCTTTACAACACCGGGTGGTGTTATGGCAAACAGGAAGTGAGGTCATATTTTTGATACCACATTTGACACCAATCTTATATGTCACTAGTACCAATGGCACTTTAGATATTTCCTGTTTTACTACCGAGAGGTGGCATAGCAAAACAAGAAATGATGCTATATATCCAGCAGCAACTCGTGATGATAGGTTATTGGGACAGGAGGACATTAATAATGGCTTAGCCTCAAACAAAATTAAGTAGATAGGCTATCACACTTGACTTATGCTGGGGAGAGCGGGGACACTTGGGATGGGGGAGACTTGGGACAGTTTGTATTCCCATGAATTTCAACCAATCAGGTTTTAGATTACATCAGAAGTTAGATGCTGCCCCTGAGAGTAATCTACTTCCTTTGGAGCCATGAAGCTGGACACTGCAGTAAGGTTTGCACAGTTCAATATTTTTATCAACCAAAACTTTGTATTTTCTACTTGGCTGTCCACCTCCATTCTATGGTGTAATGTACGCTGGTGAATTCGGGATTTGTTCGGAATTAAAGTATGTAGCCTAGAGTTACCGTATATAGTATTATTTATTAAAGCTAGACTGCCTTTCAGATTTTTCAAGTGTAGATCATAAAAAGAATTTTCCCCGACACCCAATTTTTTTTTTTTTAGTGGACCGTAAGCTACTGAATTTGAATCACAGACTTCCGATTTTATTACTTTTTTTCCTAAAAGAACAGTTAATGAATTTAGAGCCTCGTGGCCCTAAATTCTCTGCTATTTTTTCCCTGCTTCACCATGACCCAATTCAAGATACTACATCATGCATCACGTGGTGGGCTTTCCTCGTTTGCTCAAGGCATTGTGGGATACAAATTTGAAACAGGAGAGAAAAATGGCATACGTGAGTGTACGAATGAAACGTGAAAGACTGACTACAGTAACGGAACACGAGAAGAAAAGATGTTATGTTACGAAGGAAAGGAAGCGCAGGACCAAACTAATAAATATCAGGGGTCAGCGAGCACCTCGGTGTGATCAGCTGTTCGTTTAGTGACAGAATGATGGAACTGTCAGTGCACGGTCAAGGTAAACCTGTAGATGACAGTAATGCAACACTGGATGCCAGCTGCTGTAAAACCTGAAAGATGAAGAAGACGACGATGACGACTAAGGCAAACCTGCGCATGCGCACATGGACTTCCTCTGTCTGCTTGACTGCGTGAAGTGAGTGATTTCATGCACATAATTTGCTAGGGAATCCCCTCAAATTATATAACTTCCCAGCCACAGAATGGCCTTTTTTTATTATTTTTAATTTTTTAAAGATATTACAAAAATAAATATGTATCACAATGACCAAATTTCAGAGGGAACTAAATTTCACCGATTTTATGAAATCAAAAGGCCGTCTCGCTTTAAACTTAAATTCTGGGGGGGAAAACATTTAAAGGATTTTTTTTTTTCAAAATTGCCAGATGGGGAGAGTTGGGACAGTTCATGTTGCAGTTTTTTTTTCTTGTGTTTTACAAATATAAAATCGTTTAAAAATGTTTATTAAAAATGTTGGTGTGTCCCTGCATAAGGATTAAGCTTACGTCATTCTTTCTTGAGAACGGAACTGTTTTGTCTAATCAGGTTTCGGATAAACTGACAATTTTCTATCACTGTACCAGCATTGTGTGTTCAAACAGTTCATATGTTTTGATAATAAATAAAAAATAAACACCTAGGCCTAATTTCATTTTTGTCCCATGTCTCCCCTCAATGTCTCGTGTCTCATGGCAAAAAATAATGACAGAAAAAGTAAAGCCTGAAGGCCAGTATATGTGACAAGCTGAGAAACGTGTCCCAAGTCTCCCCTATAGGCTTACTATCTAGTGAATTTTTACAGTAATCCTATAATAGGCAGTTGAGAGTTGACAACATATAGTCATGCAGTATACAGTCTCACAGCTTTATTTGAACAGTTTAAGACACACCTTTGCTCAAAGTAATATCATTAACCAGTGTTGTCAGGTTTCAGCAAAATTTCCAGCCCAAATACAATTAAAAAAATGACACAAAGTACCTGAAACTAGTAAAAATAAATTGGGCATTGGAAAAGGGAGACATCTCACTTGTTTTTCTCAGCGTGTGGAATACTTGCTTCCCACAAATTTCTGGTATACAGACATCATTCCATAATCCTCATTTCCCTCTTCCAATCTTTGATATATATTTTACAATATAAATGATTCTGTAAATCTTAGATACTCTGTCCGCACTCATACATTGTCTTTTTGCAGAAATGTATTGGCTTTACTTCTGTTTATTTGCAGAATGTTTGTAAACTCTCCCAATCTGGCAGCCCTGACAGAGCTGCTGCTCCTTATTGCTGCTCCACTGAAAAGTGAGCATGGGGCAGAGAGCATCTTGCCCCAGTGGACACATGTTGCAGTTCCTTCTTTTGGCCACTAGGTGCAAAAAATAATTCTCTGGAACATAAGTGTGGTAGTGAGCTTCCTGTGCCATGATTGCTCTAGAAAGGAGAACAAATCAATGGAGCATCAGCTTATATCTCATCTCATCTCATTATCTCAAGCCGCTTTATCCTTCTACAGGGTCGCAGGCAAGCTGGAGCCTATCCCAGCTGACTACGGGCGAAAGGCGGGGTACACCCTGGGCAAGTCGCCAGGTCATCACAGGGCTGACACATAGACACAGACAACCATTCACACTCACATTCACACCTACGGTCAATTTAGAGTCACCAGTTAACCTAACCTGCATGTCTTTGGACTGTGGGGGAAACCGGAGCACCCGGAGGAAACCCACGCGGACACGGGGAGAACATGCAAACTCCACACAGAAAGGCCCTCGCCGGCCCCGGGGCTCGAACCCAGGACCTTCTTGCTGTGAGGCGACAGTGTTAACCACTACACCACCGTGCCGCCGCATCAGCTTATATTTTTAATAATAAATCATCGGTCACCAAAAATAGGTAAATAGTATTTAAACACATTTTAAAATGTATGGAGTTGTGAATAAGGACTTTATGAAGATTAATATCTGTGGAACAGCTTATATAAATGCTGAGGCTTTGCCCCACCTGTACCTATGGATGCGTCGACACTGTATATATCAGAGACAAAACCAGGTTTGATATTGTTACAAGATTTTGACCAATAATGTCATTATGCGGGCAGCACGGTGGTGTAGTGGTTAGCGCTGTCGCCTCACAGCAAGACGGTCCTGGGTTCGAGCCCCGGGGCCGGCGAGAGCCTTTCTGTGTGGAGTTTGCATGTTCTCCCCGTGTCCGCGTGGGTTTCCTCCGGGTGCTCCGGTTTCCCCCACAGTCCAAAGACATGCAGGTTAGGTTAACTGGTGACTCTAAATTGACCGTAGGTGTGAATGTGAGTGTGAATGGTTGTCTGTGTCTATGTGTCAGCCCTGTGATGACCTGGCGACTTGTCCAGGGTGTACCCCGCCTTTCGCCCATAGTCAGCTGGGATAGGCTCCAGCTTGCCTGCGACCCTGTAAAAGGATAAAGCGGCTAGAGATAATGAGATGAGATGAATGTCATTATGCCTGTATCTATATGAGGGATCAAATTCACAAGAAATAATGTGTGATGTAACACACATGGTCTTTCATCTAGCATTTAACTCAGAGTAAACCTGAAATTATGTTGAGTTACATTAGACTTAATCCAGCTCGGATTGTTTTGGATTTTGTGTCCTGTTGAAAGTCTACATGAGCTGTAAATTTAAACTTGAAGTCAGTCTTTAAAGGTGTAACCTTTGAAAGTCTTTTTAATCAATGATTTTCTCTGTACAGAATATTCCTGTTATTGTCCGCAGAAGACTCCAGCCTTGACCTGGGTGGATAACTCTGCCCTCTGTAATACACCACAGGATTTATCGTGGTGCTCCGCTGTTTGTTTTTGGTATCACTGTACACCCTCAGATGCACTGAGACTTTTCTGGCTTTGTGAGTGTGTGTGGGGGTTTGAAATCCATCTGAATGTGATGTTTGGAGAGACTTACAAGGATTACAGTACCACCTAGGAGACAGTGTATTTCTGTTTGCTCCGTCCTACCAGAGCTTTGCTTGCTGGTCTGGTGTTCCTGTTAGACCTTGGGTAACTACAAGCTTTTAAAGTTGTTGTTGTTGTTGTTGTTGTTTCTGATGTTTTCACTCCTTGTCCTTGGACTCAGAGCTGATCAGTGCACTTTCAGCCACTGGTGTAGTGTTCTGATCATTCCTAGCTTGTGTTTCAGTGGATGGTGGGAATCATGTAGCAAAACTAATCAGGCTTCCGGTGAACTTTAATGTCTAAATTACCAGACTCCGTTCTGAATTCTGAATAATCCTAGACGGCCAATTTGTGGTCTTCTGTGTCCTACTGTGTGAACTTGACCAACAGTAATTGTCCACATTTGATATATTGTGATGATTTCCATCATTTTAACCCCCTGGAAGAGGTTCAGTGCTGTCTTGTACCATGTACAGTTTGAATATAATGAGATGAACAGATTATCTGATTGTACAGCTGTTTCTGACTGTAGATGATATATATTTGTGTCAAAAAAACACAATTCTTTAGACTTTGCCAGTCAATAATAACCAGATCTTTGTCTGATCACAACCAAACCTAATGTACTTGATAAGTACATTGCAGACGCTCTTATCCAGAGCAACGTACAACATACCCAGAGCAGCCCGGGGAGCAGTTAGGGGTTAGGTGCCTTGCTCAAGGGCATGTCAGCCATTCCTGCTGGTCCAGGGCATCGAACTGGAGACCTTTTAGTCCCAAAGCTGCTTCTTTAACCATTAGGCCATGGCTTCCCCATCACATACAAACTGTTTTACTGAGAGAAATGGATGCAGATGCGTGGTGCTATGGCAGTATTTGCAAAGTTAAAGTGCTTGGACACTGATGATTGCAGTTTGTACATAACAGTCAGGACAGAAATGAACAGCTCTGAGATCAGCTTTCAGGATTTGCTATGCTTAATAAACATGACTCCTGTCTTGGCTCTAAAATGCTTTAATACATTTTTCAAAACCTCACCTACTGTTATAAAGATCTTGAATTCGCATGCAATCCCAGTGTATTGTACATATGCACAATATGAATAGCCGTGTTTTTCACACTACACAATAACACACACAAAAAAACCCTCTAATCCATTTGAGAATGTAGAAATCATATCCTGGTGTATGAACTACAAAAAATAAAATATGAATATGACTAGACTTTTGGGTGACATATACAAAACCAGTCAAAGGTTTGGACAAACTTTAGACTGGTATTGTATATTTTTATAATGTTTCCTAAAATTAACACTATTAAAAAAATTATTCTAACATACTGAAAGATTGTACAGGGTTTTGTGAAAACCTACTATGGTTTATTAATAATAATGATTTGAAAATGCATATGTAAATGAATAGGTATGGTGCGGTGAGACATTTTGCTTGCTAGCACATAAAAATGTTAACAATCAAACAAATATATTTTACACATCGTATATTGTGATTTAATTCATTTAATGTTTAACACTGTGTAATAAAACCTTTTAAATTGTACAACTGCAAAGGCAGAGACAGGTAAAGTAATGGCACTCTGTTCTGATGACAGTGTGTGTGTGTGTGTGTGTGTGTTCATTACACATAATTGTAATTTCAACATTTGTGTAGTTAACATGGCTTCATAAATATGATTTTTGTGCAAGATCAGGTTATTTCTTTTCACTATTTATTGAGGTGGGTATTTGTTAGATGAGATTTTGTATATAAGCATTTAAACAGTGTTTAATGGATCAAGCTGTTGTGTGTTTTGCATGAACTGTTCAAGAGAGAACAATAATAAGATTAGGATTAGCATTATTACAGGAAATGATGTTACATTAGAATATAAAGCGTGAAAATACTACGAATGGAAAAAATCATACACTGCTTCTGTCTGGATTGTAAGGATTGTGATCATAGGAATAATAAGCAATATTTTATTCTATTAACAATAATGATGAAATTAGCATAAATTATAAAATTGTAGGTGTTTCTCAAAGTGTGGGAGGTATAACGCTTTTACGATTTGGACTGAAAAAAATGCAGTTTAAAGAGCACTGAAAAACCCTTTAAAACAATTTAAACAAGTTATTAAAGTCACAAGTCACACACAAATTATCTTTTTCATAATTATTTGAACTGCCATGTAAACTGAAACAAACTAGAGATCAGATTTAAGAAAGAAAGAAAGAAAGAAAGAAAGAAAGAAAGAAAGAAAGAAAGAAAGAAAGAACACATACTAATAAAGAGGTGCTGTGCAGGTCATTGTTTCCTGCTGACTTGCAGGAAAGACTTTTTAAAACCACACCAATTCCTCACAACTAAATCGGCACTTTTATTTCTAAGCAGATGTTTGTCTCTGTTTTGTTTTTCGTGCGGACTTGACGGACCCACAGCCACACCACCTTCATCTTCCATCTCCCCTTTGTTTTCCAGTGTGATGGCTGAATGCAAAACTGTCGAAACGCACTGAAGGCAACTCAAGGACCATCAGATGTGCAGCAGTTGAAACCTGCTGCGAAACAGCTAGCTGGTTAAACTAATCATTTAATGTTAGCCAGATAATATTATGTTTTTTCTTAACCTTCACCTGTCAGCAGGTTTACGCAATACGTCAGGGCTACAATTTCTGTTTCCGAGACGCTGATTTAAAAGATAAGATTCGACCCAATCGCATCAAGCAAATGGGAAACACCCAAAGAACAGAAATACAGAAATTTTCTTCCTGAAACACGCCTTCCTCAGCTGTTTTGTGACAAATTACATTTTGATGCTTTTTGTACTGTAGTTTTGCTCAGGTGCAGTAGAAACAGAAACGGAACATCTCTCATCAGTTGACAAATTTCTTCCAGTGTTTCATTTCTACCATCTTTCAGATGACAGAACTGTTGTGATATCTGCGGAGTTTTCAGTAAAGGTCACCACTAATAGCAATTTGCACAGGACGAATGATTCAAAGTGTGGAAACAATCACCTACATTGCACTCTGCTAAGTGACCTTCTGACAGCTTGATTCAGGATGACACATTTCCTTTCTGGCCATCAGATCTTGCCATCAGATCATAGCCTATAAACTCCTGCAGAGAGTACATCAGTAGGGACAGTATACACACCTGGCCTTTGACCCAAAGGTCACCCAAGGTTAGTGATACCATGATTGACCAAACTAAGTGTGACTGAGTGAGTAACATGATCAACGTTTGCACTAGAAGGTTTGCTAATATATTGTGATATGGTCAGTAATAAGGTTAACGGTGTAACCAAAATCAAGGACAGGGTTGGCGGTTTCATGAAATTGTCTACTCTTCTCTTTTCCACGTAAATGTAGGTTAAAGCTTTATGTTTTCAGTCTGTGCCTGTGGCCAAGACACACCGTCTGGTGGCTGTCATATAGTTTCAGGTTAAGATCGAGAAAGACTGTATCAGCAGTTTGCTTCCTTTTTCCTTGTGGTGGAGACGATATGAGGCACGTCTCTTAAATGGAACATTAAATTGTGCCATTTACTCGCCGTATTTTTCTCCATCACACCTCTGACCGCACACTGACTTTCTCCTTCTCGCATACACAGTGAAGAACCAATCAGAAAATCATTAAGCATTGCTAATTTAATTTTATACACACACTCGCACATGAACACACACACACAGAAATATTAAGGCTATCCTCTATGCTTTACAAATTCAAAATGAATTTAGTTATGAGTTTGTTCATGAAATATTCACAGTGAGTGTTTAATTGAATAATTGTGTTTTGGAATTTATTTCTAAGTCACAAAACTACAGCAACAAATGTGTAAAACATCGAAAATCATTGTACCAGATTAACAGAAACACTGCTTTTCTCTTTAGTATTCTCTTTAGTATTCTTCCATCTCACCTGTCTGTACTGTGATATTGTTAGCTGTTAAATGCCTGGTCTTTAACTGTACTAATGTCTCGGGCTCTCTCTCTCGCTCTCTTTCTCGCTCTCTAGTTCATTATTATCCTTTGTGTCTGTCTCCGTCTTTCTAATATGCATCAAGTACGTGCTCTAATTGCTCTGATTGTAAGTCAGAGAGGCTGCTGTTTATTATTTTTTTTGTTCTGTGTGTGTGTGTGTGTGTGTGTTCGGAACTTACTGAATGTGTGTATGGAGATTGCACAATCCTCTGAAACCTCAGTCACTCTGTGTGTGTGTGTGTGTGTGTGTGTGTGTGTGTGTGTGTGTGTGTGTGTGTGTGTGTGTGTGTGTTAAAAATCACTCAGGTTGCACAAATGGAAAGATGTTTTTCCGAAACATGTCCAGTGTTCCAAGTTGCACTTTCATGGTGTGTGTGTGTGTGTGTGTGTGTGTGTGTGTGTGTGTGTGTGTGTGTGTTCCTTGCCATGTACATTTCACTAATGCCGGGCAGGAGGCAGGAGTTAGGATAATAAGAGTGTTGCAGGAGGCAGTGAAACTATCATGGTCTATGTGAGGGAGAAAAAAGCAGAAGTTTGATCGTTCTAAACTGAAAGGATTTGAAGAGAGCTCACATTATTACAGAGAAGAAGAAAGAGTGAGGAGATGGGTTCTAAGCCACACATCGTGAGAGTTTAGGCTTTTGTGTATATCGAAGGACACACACACACACACACACACACACACACACACACACACACACAGACAGTCTTGAAATACTATAGAGTATTGGAGTATTTTCACTTGACCTGTGTGTATTACTATAGCTAAATAAATACAGTACCAGGCAATAGTTTGGACACCTTCTAATTCACTGGTTTTTCATTATTTTTATTAATTAAAAGTCACTTCATGTTTTAAAGTAATGATGGATGTTGTTTCTCTTTACTTAGCTGAGCGGTTCTTGACATAATATGGATTACTACAGTTGTGGAATAGGGCTGTTTACTCTATTATTATTATTTACTATTTGATCTCAAACACATTAAGAAGGCAAGAAATTGCACTAATTAACTTTTGACAAGGCACCTATTAATTGAAAAGCATTCCAGGTGACTCCCTCATGAAGCTGGTTAAGATAACGCCAATAGTGTGTAAAGCGTCATCAAGGTAAACGCTGGCTACTTTGAAGGATCTATAATATGAAACTTATGTTTTTAACAATTTTTGTTTACCACATAATTCCATACATGTTCTATATGTTATTTCATAATTTTGATGACTTCAGTATTGTTCTACAATGTAGAAAATAATCAAAATACAGAAAAACCTGGAAATGAGTAGGGGTGTCCAAACTTTGGACTGATAATAATAATAATAATAATAACCAGCAGAAAATCTTTTGTCTCTTTTTGTCTTTTTTATTGAATGACTTTTGTGTAACATGTTTAAAAATGGTCATATGTTGCTATAATGAGAACATTTGGTCTCCACAAAGTAATATATACAGTACATGGCCCTCTCTCACACACGGTGTGTGTTTTACACCTTTTGACTTATTGGTTATGATAAATGAGTAATTTAAAAAAATAATGGCGTGAGATGGAGATATAAGATGGAGAGAGCAAACCAGTTAAAAGGAAGTGAGAAGATGAGATGAGAATGATGAGCGAGTGACAGCAGTTTACAGGTGCTCTGTGAATAAAGAAGAAGAAGAAGAAGAAGGTGTCCCTCTGTTTGTGTATATTATTTAAGAGATGTCATTGGAGAGATCATGTACCGCTTAATATTTTATCATCTCTCTCTCAGTGATCTGACGGCAATACTAGTGCGCCCAGCGAACTGCACTTCCCCATCCACCCCCCCTCCCTCTCTCGGGTGTCGGCACTCGGTCCGTGTTTCCGCTGGCTGGATAGCGTTACTGGCTGTTTCCTCATATTAGCAGAGCTATCAGGTCGAGCCATCGATCTCTACTGAGAGCGCACTGAGGAGAAGCTCTTCACTACTGCTGCTGTCTTCTCCAGTTGGGAGGAAAGGCAGCCCAGAGAGCTGCACTTTGTGTGTGCGTGTGTTTCAGATACTCCCTTTATTTATCTGTCACTTTCTGTATGTGTGACATGTAAATAAGAGATGTGTGCTCATACAGAATACAGAGTAATGGCATTCCTCGTTCACTTCATTAGTTCACTGAGGACATGGCAGTGCAAATACAGAACACACACACACACACACACACAGTGTTAGTGAAGCATTTATTGCCTAAATAGTTAATGCGTCATACTCCTATTTACTAAACTCATTAGTGTAGAATTGATTGGTCCTAAATACAAACTCGTATAATAATAATGATAATAATAATAATAATTATTATTATTATTATTTGTATTAATTGAACAGAATTTATTTGAACTAAGGAGTTGTATTGTATAATACTGTATATGTTTTAGGTATAGCCATTTTTTTTTCATGTTTCAGTGTATTTTCTCATTTACTTATTTGGAAAACAATACTCTAAGTGATAAGGACAGGCCTGTAGGTACACAGAGACACAGACCGAGAAATAACCATCACTGTTCATACCACTGTTATAACACAGTTTGCAATTATCTCTAGAATTTTCATGGGATATTAATAGATCCATATTTGGATATGTTGTTATAGTCTAATTCATAGGTTTGTGTGTTTGGTTTCTGTCTGTAGCACGTGTCATCATTAGGGCAAAAACAACAACAACCTGACCGCATCTGTACTGTTTTTAAAAAGAAAAAACATTGACAGTTACTAAGTTTATGCTGATACCTTTGAGAGATTTAGAATTCATTTTAATAACAAACCATCTTCCATGACAGGATTCTTTGTGTAAATTGGAAGACTTTGTTGTTGTTGAAGTTGCAGACAGATCCAGGAAAAGAAGAACACAAAGAGCTTGAGTGTAGATATCAGAGTATTGCGGTGATGGTTTTAAAAGTTAGGATGTGTGAAACTAAAATATCTTAACCACACACACACACACACACACACACACACACACACACACACACAGTGTTTGAGCTTGAGATATCTTAGCAGAGCTGATGTCTGAGAGTAGCTGCCGTATCCCTTCTTTAGATAAAGTGCACTGCTCTCACTCTTCTCCTCTCCCCAGTGTTTGTCTCCCAGAACATTCTGCTGCTTTTGTGGTCGTTATCACTTCAGATGTTTCTGTATGGCATGCACCAATGCTGTGGGTCATTTGAACAAGTAAACGGAAGTTAATTACACACGTGTATAATTTGTTTATCACAAATGCAGACTGTTAGAATGAGACTAATTTATCTGGGAAATTAGACCTTAATTATATCAATAAGAGCATTAATTATCTGCCCTGCACGGCTGTGCACTATAGCATACTGCTACCTCTGTGTGTATAGAGATTGTACAGTAAACAATAATGGTCCATAAATTAATATGCTTAGCAGCTATAAATAGTCATTGTTTATAGTAGATGCATGTACATGAAAGGGCTGGTGTATGTAATTGCTATGTGTAGTTAATCCTATACAATAACTATTGCTGTCCATCTGTCAGTGTGGTGAATGTGCTATATTTCACAGCTCGGTGTGCAGAAGGAGCTCCAGCGCAGTGTTAGGGCACACCAGTGGCTGCCTGAGGTACTGCACAGCCTGTGTGTGTGTGTGTGTGTGTGTGTGTGTGTGTGTTTCTGTCTCTCTCTGTCTGTCTCTCTCTCACTTAGATCAATATCAAATGATTCATCATATCAGTCAAGCCCTGATGGTTTTCCTGCACTAGAAACCTGTAGTCTGCACAATCTTCAGTCTGTATTCACTACTTTACCTTGTTAGCATCCCATGTTCACCTGTAAGTCAAGTGTCCCACCTCGGCATCATGGCTGACCCCGGCCTTGCCTGTGTGCACTAATGAATAGCTACATGAGAGGAAGTTAATGGCCATGTCATAAAGCCACAGGCTGAGTGTGATTGATGTCTGTTCATTAAACGCCAGTGTTGAGATACTATCTGTGCAATCTGTCATTCACCACTCAGATTAACCTCACCTCCTGCCTCTCACTGACATGGTAGAGGGGTTTTTTTTCCTTTTGAAATCTTTACAAATACTGAAAAGGCTATTTTACACTGTTCGTGTCATCTCCGCCCTGCTCGGTGAGTATAGAAAGCAGAGCTTTAGAGTAGAATGAACCAAACAGGTCTTCATCAGACTTGTAAAAACAGGCTCCTAATAAGCTTAGCACATATTTATTTTATGGCTATAATCCAATTATTTGAATATTAGGCACATTTGAGAAATATGTACAATTATTTTTATTCAGTGGAGCCATTAGAGAGAGCTTTTATTTTTTACTTTTCCACCCACCGAACTGTTAGAGTTTAAAATGCAGTTTTAAAACATTTTTATATGAACACACCAGATTATATTAACATTCCAGTCCAATTTTTATACTTGTGTTTAAATTATTTAGCTTCGGATTAGGAAATGAACAAATTTCTTAAAGAAATATATTAATGTGACTGGTGTCAGTCAAATGGGGTGCTTTCAATAATAACTTACTAACCATATAACTATATAAGATACTATATGCTATATGATAACCTTCATAATGCTCTCCAGCTAATGGAAGAGCTAATGTAGTATGATTTCTCTCTCTCTCTCTCTCTCTCTGTATTATATATATATATATATATATATATATATATATATATATATATATATATATATATATATATATAAAAACCCAAAATACAAAAAAGCAACAAAATATGGGATAAAAGTATTTGATGGTAAGAACGTATCTTTTTTTTTATTTTTCAAGAATTATTATTATTATTATTATTATTATTATAGTATTTTTCATAAATTGCTCCTGTCATTTCACCGGTTTGTTTACATTCTAAGCGCAAATGATTTTGTTGGATGTTTTGTATAAAGTTTTTATTTATCAAATGTGCAAAAAATAAAAATGCTCTGTTTCTCAACATCCAATGAATGTGGAAAGAACAAAACAATTATTCCACTCATATATATATATATATATACACACACACACACACACACAGGGTTAGTCAAAATTATGTTAACACAAATGGTTGAAAGCATTTACTCACAAAACATACATCATATATGCAAGATGATTTACAGGACGGTCTCAACCTGTTCGCCATTGTGTTCAACACACAAAAACCAGCGAGCAACAGTACCATTTAATCTGTCACCCATGGTGTACGTCTATCTGCAGGAGAAAAATAATCCATTAGTGTGAACATAATTTTGACTAATCATATATATATATATATATATATATATATATATACACACACACACACACACACACATATATCTCATTCTCATATATATATGCCAGTTCTATTCAGTTTGATTAGCTGGAGTCAGAAGTCCTTCATCAGAGCTCAACTCTGTGTGTGTGTGTGTGTGTGTGTGTGTGTGTGTGTGATCTCGCTGTAATCAGTTAAGCCAGCTGACAGAGCGGTGCACATTATTGTGTTATCTATATCAGACGCAGGGCTGTGTCTGTGTCTTTGCATGATGATGGACCTGAGCAACGGTGACTGGAGTTAATGGCTTTTTAAATGTCATGGAATGTCACAGAATGATAAAATGGGAATCGGTTATCCCAGGTTAGAGTGCTCATCTCTTTGAGAGAGGAAGGCATGTATATGTGTTTAGTCATTCCCTTGTTCTCTTCTTTTCTCTTTCTGTCCCATCACCCCACCACCAGCACACACCCAGAAATGTGACAGGAGTTAGTCTAGTGTGTATGCTTTGTGATAGAGTGTTAGAGAGTGACGTTCTGTGAGTGAGTGAGTGTGTGACAGGTGAAAGACTGTGTCCACAAGCTGTAATAAAGTAAAATATCTGTTTTCTGCACTTCTTATCTTGTCTCATATATGGTTTATATAAAGCACCACTGTCTGTGTCTGTCTTTCTCCAAGGTGGTGTTAGCTCTAGCTCTGCTCTGTTCGAGCTCATCATTAGGGCTGTGGCTGCAGATCACACACAGCTTTAACCCAGTGCTCTTAAAGCCTACACAAATCCCCACTGACCTGCTGTGTTTTGAAGGAGAGGAGGCACAGTATGGGACAGCGCGCTGAGCTACGATCCCGTTTTTTGTCCTGCTGAATGTGATTGTATGAAGGAGATGAGCTGATCAGAGGAGTGCAGAGTTAATCACACCACAAAGCAGTGTGTTCCTGTGTAGTGTTCCTGCCTTGGTGCTGGTTATTGATAGTGCTTATTTTGTCTCTAAATTGATTTTGATTTATTTGGTATGCTAGCATCATAAAAGATTTAACAAGACAATATTTTGTCGCTTTGTTGTGACATAAGTGCATAACTGGAACACTGAGTATTTCTGGAGTGTGTATATATGTTTGTGACAGCACTGTCGTTCCAGAACAGACCCCAATTTGAGACTGATGGCTAAAGGAACCTGCGATGAAGCACTGACTGATGAAAGCAATTAATTCGGAAGGACATTATAGTGTCACATTTACAGTGGTGGATACATTCCAAGTACAGTACTCAAGTACTGTACTTAAGTACAACTTCAAGTTACCTGTACTTTGATTATTTCCATTTTATGCAGATTTATACTTCTAGTCAAGTTTATTTGTATAGCACTTTTAACAATAAAAATTGTCGCAAAGCAGCTTTACAGAATTTGAACGACTTAAAACATGAGCTAATTTTATCCCTAATCTATCCCCAATGAGCAAGCCTGTGGCAACGGTGGCGAGGAAAAACTCCCTCAGACAACATGAGGAAGAAACCTCGAGAGGAACCAGACTCAAAAGGGAACTCATCCTCATTTGGACAACAACAGACAACATGACTATAACATTAACAGTTTTAACATGAAGTCAGTTTTGTTGATGTTATAACTCTTCATTGATGGAAACTTGAGTGCAAAACTGTTCATGACAACTGCAGTCCTAAAGTTAGCAAGTCAACTGTAGTCCTCAGCCATAAAAGCATTACTGTAAGAGTCCACAACATCCAACCATCCATCCATCCATTATCTATATCGCTTATCCATCAGGGTCATGGGAGAAGCTTGAACAAATCCCAGCTGACTTTGAGCTAGAGGTGGGGGACACCAGGGCAGGTCAGCAGTCTATCACAGGGCTAACACAGAGACAAACAGCCACTATTGGCCCTTTTCCACTACCCTTTTTCAGCTCACTTCAGCCCGACACGGCTCGCGTTTCGACTACCAAAGAACAGCACGACTCGGCTCGCTTCAGCCCTGCTTAGCCCCTAAAACTCGCACGGTTTTGGAGTGGGGCTGAAGCGAGCCAAAGCGAGCCGAGTGAGGTTGGGGGCGTGAGCAGACACTCCCCTGTGCACTGATTGGTGAGGAGGAGTGTCCTCACATGCCCACACACGCCCCGCAAGCACGCTGGGATCTGTAAATACTGTAAACCCGGAAGAAGAATAATTACGAATTACGAGAATTTCTGAAGCCTTATGCGCCTCGCCTCATCTATACGCGCTTGCCAGTATCTGTTGGCGTTGTTGGTGACAACAAGCCACAGCACCAAGACCAGCAACACTAACGACTCCATGTTTATTGTTTACTATTCGGGTCGTGAGACTACCGCTTAAAAGCTCACTGATGTCACTGTTTGCGCCGCCTAACGACATCACGTGACGTCCACCCACTTTCGCTAAGTCCACCCAATGTGTCCACCCACTTCCAGCCAGCACGGTTCAGCGCAGTTGTAGTCGAAATGCAACTCCAACAGCCCCACTCAGCTCGACTCAGCCCAACTCAGCACGGCACGGCTCAGCCCGACTCAGCCGCGTTTGTAGTGGAAAAGCGGCATAACACTCACATTCACATCTATGGGCAATTTAGAGTAGCCAGTTGACCGAATCCACATGTCTTTGGACTGTGAGAGGAAACCAGAGCACCCAGAGGAAACCCATACAGGCATGAGGAGAATGCAAACTCCATGCAGAAAGATCCCAGTCAGGCATGTGATTCAAATCCAGAACGTTTTTTCTGTGAGGCGACAGAGATAACAACTATACCACCATGCCCTGATTACTTGTTAATTTTAAAATTACAAATTTTCTTACCAATAAAAATCATGTACTGTAACTCTAAATTTGATGATTCTGAATTTGAATGATTGCGAAAAACTGAAAGGTGAAGTGTTCCTTTATGATTTGAGTAAAACTGTCCTACTTCTTAAGCGAAATAAACTATTTAATAACCCTCTTGGATCAGCTGGAAAATCCGTTATCATGAAGTTGAAAACAGAGCTGTTTCTCTGAGCTCAGGAAAAGTTGACTTTTCAGAGATATGTTGTTCTCACAGGATAACGATGCTACAGACATGTGATGCTCTTATAGAATATGATGTTTCGCTGTACCCAAAAGTATATAAAGTAGTTAAAATGAGCTTAAACAACTACAGCAGTAAAATGCAACATACACATTAATGCAGCAGTAATATTCATTCAAAACATCATATATAATAGCAAAACACTGACAGGGACCAGTTTTGTGCAGAATACTTTTGATGCTTTAAGTGGATTTTGCTGATAACACTTCCATACTTTTACTTCGATAAGGTTCTGAATGCAGGACTTTTACTTGCAGTGGAGTATTTTCAGGTTCATTTTACTTAACTTCTGAATACTGTATTTCTTCCACCAGTGCACGTTTAGGTCTGTTTATGATGCTCGAATCGTAGGGGATTGAACATAACACTTGCTTTGGTGAGACAGGAGTGCAACATTGAGTCACTGAGCGCTTCTGGAGTGTGCGTTTATCTCCAGTACATGTGTAATGGAGATTAAATGAACAGTGTGCTGGGTGCATTTTGTTTTTCTCTAGTTTCTGATATGCTAATTATGTGAATAATTTCAGGTATTGGGACTGTGGGACAATGTTGGGTACATGGTTATTTTTATGAATTTAAATCTAATTGAAGTCCCAGCTGCTGCTTCTTACCGTATAAGATTTGGGGTTTTTTTCCCGTTGTCCTTACCATGTTTTGAAGTATATCTGTCTATAGTCCAGGCTCGATTTCATGATTTTTATTCTATTCTGTTCTATTCCACAAAACCTCTTTAGTGCATCTCCTCTGTGTATTCAGGCTGTTAGCCAGCGCTGGTCTGCAGTCCTGTTCCCTCACAGTGCTCGTGTGCTTTGGCCTGTAAACTCAGCATTGTAAACAGGAGTGCTGGGACTGCGGCGCTACATCACACACATTAGTTCTCATTTATAGAGCCTGCTTATGCAGATGAGCTTCTCTCTCACCCCATGCTCCAACCTGCCAGACTGACTGCATTCTAATGGGACACACACACACACACACACACACACACACACACACACGCTGCATTCTAATAGGCCTCACAACAATTAAAAGCACCAGGGGCCGGTTGGGGTCACGGGCACACCGTCGCCTATGACTCGCATTATGCAGGGTCGTCAAGCACACACTAATTACGGAAGATGATTTAATTAATGGTGCAGTGATACCCGCCACTTGCAATTAAGCATCTTGATACGCATGTATTTTTCAGCATAAGACCACACCTCTTTTATTAACACCTTTCTCGAAAGGAAACACACTTTAATAAACACAAATACATCAACACAAAGTGCAGTATGAGTTGCATCATCGTGTTCAAACATCTTTTTCTGGATCGCTTGAGAAAGTCGTCACGAGTTTATTAACTGCCTCTGCCTGGTTGTCAGCGCCTCGTATCGCTTCCTAACAATTTCCCAGTTAACCCCAAGACAGAGTGACCCCCTGCACTGAAAATCTGAAACCCTGTCACTCTGAGCTGCTCTTGTTTGTTTTCCTGCTTCCATTAAAGATTTAATTCATGTAGTTAATCAGCGGTAAATTGAGACAAGGCAGGATCGTGTTGCTCAGTCAGTGTGTATACAGGGCTGAAATCTGTCTGCTGTACTGGTTCAGTCTGTCCCCACTGTTTATGTACCAGTCTGGCTGAGTGTTCATGGGAGATCGCAAAACACAAGCGGCGTGAAGAAAGATGTGCAAACCTCCGCTTAGCTCGGAACTGTTCTCGAATGCAACGGCTTTGAAAAATATTTTGTTTGAAAGAACTAAAACTTCAAACTGTAGCTCTGCTCACCACTGTAGTTTTCTGCTAATGGCTTCCAGTCTTATTTGTATGACTCGTATTCAGGAAGACACACAGAGCACAAAAGATGCACAAACACACATACGGATCTCCAGGGACAATAAACCAACTGACTGAAGTGAGGGGGGTTGGAGTGATAAAATGTAAAGGATGTATGCTAAACTGGTGCACTGCCTCATGCACTCTGAGGAATTAGACTTCCATACGGTGATCTGAATCACTCACAGAGCACACTCACTCTGCATTGGCAAACACACACACACACACAAACCCAAAATCCAACCTTCCATTATAATGATTCTTACAAATATTCAGAATCAAACAAATTAATTTGCTTACTGCTCTTATCTCAGGCCAGGTTCACACCATCTGTAGCACACCACATCAGTTCCGCAGCACATCACAAAAAAAGGTGTGCATCTGTTTAAAAATATTTCACCTTTAAAATTCACGGAGGTTATTAATCAGCTTCTGGTTTCTTTCAGAGCGCATGCTGTAATTTGTCACTGCTCACAAGCAAACATATACACGAGCGCTTATATGCACACGCGCGCGCACACACACATATTGAGGTGTGTAGATATGCTGCAGTGTACAGAAGGTCTTTCAGTGACAGAGAGCCGCAGTGTATGTGCACTGATAAACGTGAGCTCGCACTCGTCACTTACTAAAGAATAGAGCTCGTCTGACCTGCCCTTTAAAACAGGCTCCAGTTTGAGGAATTGTATGTTACGAGTTCTAAAAACGACAGGATGTTCATTCGTCAGAACAACATTTCACAGCATGCTTTCACATGTTCAGATTCTTAAAAAATTCATACAACATCCTGTGAAAAGTTATAAAGGTTAGGGCTGGGGTGGGGTTTGTGGTTGTACTTTATCATTCGTATGAAATCTAACAACATCGTTCTCACTCATTGAAATACTTAAGAATTTTGCAGAATATCACACTCCATTTGATCACCACTAGCTTGGATTTATTAAATTCGTTGAACACACACACTTGGCAAGGATTTTGTTGTTGTTGTGAATGATGTGCAGTGATGGGGTCACTACACTCGCACTGAGCTGACAGCACTGACAGTCCGGAGCAGACTGACCTCCCTGCTTCACTCACTCAGCTTCAATCAATCTGCTGAAATCAAACCCATCGGGTCACCTTTATGATTCTGAGAGAGATGAAACTGAAACTACTGCTATTAAATGCTTGCATGCGCTATATTTAGTGCAGCCATACATTAACACATCTGCAAAAAATGCAGAGTTTTCACACCATGAAATTTTTTGCTGAAGTGTCATTAGACAGAAGTCGATATCAATGTTAGAGTGCATGCCAAGTCATTGAAAAAAAGAAAGAAAGAAAGAAATCTCTCCCCTGTCACACAACATTCAATTCACTTGAATCAAGTCAAGGGCAAAAACTCAGAAGCGTGCATTAGGGGCATGACTAAATACTTTCTGTGTAAAACCGATGGCGTTGTACCATGTTCATTCATTCATTCATTCTATACCTATTACACATTGTGGGTCACAGATGAGCTGGATCCAATCCCAGCTGACATTATGTGACAGGAGGGTACGCTTTGGACAGGTCGCCAATCAATCGCAGGGCTAACACAGAGAGACAGACAGCCATTCACACTCACATTCATTACACTGGCAATTTAGAGGAGCCACTTGACTTGACCTGCATGTCTTTGGGAGGAAACCAGAGCACCAGGAGGAAACCCACGCAGATACAGGGAGAACATACAAACTGCACACAGGAAGGTCCCAGCCGACCGGCAGGTCTGAATCCAAAACCTTCTTGCTGTTTCGTGACAGTGCTAACCATTGCACCACCACTGTACTCATTCATTTCACGAAATACTGTATGTAATACAGGGGCGGCGCGGTGGTGTAGTGGTTAGCACTGTCGCCTCACAGCAAGAAGGTTCCGAGTTCAAGCCCAGTGGCCGACGGGGGCCTTTCTGTGTGGAGCTTGCATGTTGTCCCTGTGTCTGCGTGGGTTTCCCCCACAGTCCAAAGACATGCAGGTTAGGCTAATTGGTGGCTCTAAATTGACCGTAGGTGTGAATGTGAGTGTGAATGGTTGTGTGTCTCTATGGTGGGGTTTACATTAGACCGTATCAGCAGATCAGCAGATTAACGTTTTTAAAAACGATTAGCGTGCACACAGCAACGCCAATACACGGATACGCTAATCACATGACTAATTAGACGGCACGTAAGTTGAAATGTAATGTGTAAATTTCTCCTCAGCGGCTCGGCTCCGCAGGCATCCTGCGCTCCAAATCACTCCGCCCTGTACAGCGAGTGCCCTCTGGAGGGTGCGCACTCCGGCCCTGCGCAGCTCACAGAGCGCGAGAGTGAAGCGCACGAGCAGTGATTCGGGACTGAGCCGCTGTGCGCACGTCACTTACCACTTGCAAGTGGAAGGATGGCAAGCCTAAAGACAATCATAACTACACAATGGGCAGTATTTGCATCAGTATTTGCAGTATTTTCATACTTTTATACTCTTTAATGAAAGGTGATACAAGGCGGAAGTCCGCGCCGTTTTTCAGCAGTCGCGTCACATGACCAACGCCAGCGAATCAGGAAGGTGGATGTCACAGTGACGTTGTCCAATGACGACGCCAGCTAGAGCTCAGCACAGCGTATCCTCGTATCTCAATGTTTACACAGCACCGGATCAGATACGAACTGGGTTGAATACGTGGACGCTGGCGGATTCCCGTTTCCCGGCGTTTTAATGTGAACGGACAGTGCATCCGCGAAGAAAATGAGACAGATACGGTCTAATGTAAACTTGGCCTATGTGTCAGCCCTGTAATGATCTGGCGACTTGTCCAGGGTGTACCCCACCTCTCGCCCATAGTCAGCTGGGATAGGCTCCAGCTTGCCCTGCACAGGATAAGTGGTTACGGATAATGGATGGATGTGCATAACACAGACTACACCCTTTTTTCTGTTTTGAAGAAACGGGTAGTTTTGTAGAAAGACAGACATTTCTTCACAATATTATATTGCGGTTGCAGTTTTCTTGCTTGAACAGAACATTTTGTCATGCAGACAGATTGCAAGGAGGTATATATGAGAGAAATGTGTTTACAACAAAAAGGAAAGCGAAAACGTCCTCAGTTAAAAGGCAGTAAGGACGAGTAAGCAGCCCAAACTGCTTTTCCAGAGCTGTGAATGGGAGCGCTGCGTGGGACTGCGGAAGTGCGCAATGGAAAGGAAAGATGGTGCCAATCACGTTTTACTGCTTGTACAGGAAGAACAGTCTTCTATATCTTTTGTGTTCTAGACACATTGATCCATGCGTACGATCCAAAGAATCACACACACACTCGCATATATCTGTTTACCAAAGAAAGTTAATGCAGCTCAGCATAAGACCATGGTATCCCGCCAATATTCATTTCAGATAGCGCATAAGCAATTTCATCCCACAAATCAAAAGAGGGAGAAAAAAAAACGCAGACATCTGAGTAATGATGATGACTATTCTATAACATCATAACTCTGGTATTGTCATGCTGTCAGTTTTTCATAAGCCAGATTAAAATATAGTTGTGTTGATGGGAAGTAATTTATTAAAAAGTGCCATTAGGCTTATTTACAACCTGATCCTGGTTTGCTGCCAGTAATACCATTAACTGCAATGTTGAAACTCATTATGTTATAAAATACACAATAGTAATTGTAAAACAACAAAGGTGCATTTTTTTTTTTTCCTTTTTGAAACTCGGTTGTTGAGAATGAGATGCCTGTGTTTGTTGGGCCTCTCAGGCTGCCGTAGGGCCACAGTATGTGTTCCCAATGCAGAGCATATGGCCAAGGACAAGCCAAGTGTGATCTCACCGAGTCCTGTGTGTACAGCGCTGTGACTCGCCTCAGCAGCACTACTGGCCCCGTAAACTGACCACATAATCCTGACTCGTACTGTGCACTGGATAATCATCAGAATAACATCTCAGTCACATTTCTTCAAATGAGACGAGTGATTCGTGCTGCAGGAAATTAAAACACATTAATTGTCCCCTCTTCCCTGGTCTCCTCTGAGCATTTTTCTGACCCCTCAGCCTTAATCGCCATGATCTCGGGCACTGCGATCTGCCAAAATGTCATCATAGTATAAACAGCCACGACCAGAAAACGAGTCTGCAGATTAACATCAGTTCGCAGTGTGTTTAATGTGATCTTTAAAAACGAATGCCAAATATTGGTGCAGAGATTAGCGTGAGTTATATTTGCTCAGGGATTATGTGGAATTAGATTATCTCATGTCAGAGAGAATTCCTGTGCTGGCTTATCACAATGGTTAATGATGTTGCCTTTTAGTCTTTTTTTTTTTTTTTTACACTATAGTACTGAAGAGACGTAGCAGATTTTATTTCGTTCCACATATTCCAAAGAAGCTTGTTAAAATGAACTGCATTGTCCTGTTCACGCATGAACTCAGATCTGCTCAGTGTTTGCTGTCGGCCACAACAGTGTGACAAAATCAACAAGCAAGTAGTCACAAGCGAACAGTTTAAGCCGTGCACAAGGTGAGAGCTACAGCGAGACGTGCAGCACGTGTGTTCCCCGCTCCTGCAGCTCCACAGGCTCGCGCTCACTTGCGTTGTTCGACAGTTGGAGATACGGCATGTTCGTTAGGGAAATCTCAGCATAGCTTTTTTCACTCGATCTATGGCAGGTGTAGCACAAGCTGATCAGATGCTTGAGTAACATGCACACATGTCCCCGTGGGTATGGGAGCCAAGATGTAGAGCTCCCTCCTTGGGATTCAGCCCCGTAAATGACACATTCAGTCATGCTGGAGGAGAGCGAGTGAGGATAGACATGTGAGAGTGAGTATGTGAGTGTGGGTGAGATAGAGGCCCTTAGTGAGTTGAGCTGCAGCTGGAAGGCACCATTAGGAGGAACTGGGAGGCATTTGAATAAATCGAGTCATTAGGTAGCCGTTTGTGAGAGAGCCGTCACCACCTGACAATCCAGCAGTGCCAGCTCTCTCTCTCTCTCACACACACACACACACACACACACACGCTCTCTCTCACTCTCACATGCCCTCCTGCGGTTCTGCAGGGCGTCACAAACCTGTTTCCTAAAATTACAGGCCTTCTGGTGAGCCAGACTCACACTGTCACTCCTATCACTTTCACTGCCTTTCATTTTTCACTTTTTATTTGCTGCATATGGCCAAAAAAAACGTTCAACATATGGGGACTATTGTTGCTGTACACATAACTCAACTGTTAATGACAGTGCATGATGTGTTTGTGTTAACCTTATGATGAAGACTCCGTCTCTTCGCCTACATGCCTGGAGCCTTATGTTCTTAAGAAAAGATGTGAGAGCAGACTAAAGTTCCACAGAGTGGATAAACACTGTTTAGAGAGCATGCATTAACTTATAAAAATGCTGATATTCACAACTTGCAACCAATATTATTATGCATAATAATTACACTGGTGTCCACTGATCACACAGCCCATAAATGAAATATGTTAGTTAATGAATTATGTATCAAAGCTATGAGAGAGAGAGAGAGAGAGAGAGAGAGAGAGAGAGAGAGAGAGAGAAGAAAAAATGGCCAGTTCAGTAAGATGTGAACCACAGGTGGATATGCATGATTCATAGAGCGATGAAATGCTAAACAAGCTGCAAACGAACAAATCTAGATGACGCTGTATGATTTAACATACACGGCTGAGATTCAATATACAGAAAAAAAATCCTTTCTTTCTCAGACAAATATTCACAATAATGCAGGAAATGTGTTTCCTAGAGGCCATATACAGTATATGCGCAGCAGCTCTCCACCGCATGGCGTGATTCAGAGACGTTATTTTGCCGTCTTTTCCAAGCCCTAAATCCTTGTCGCTAGACGAATTAATTCTGTAGTTTGTTACTTGTTGGTGTTGTTTGGATTGTTTTCTTTGGTTAAGGGATGCCACCGAGGGGGTTTAACACTTGAAAGCACGCTACGCTGAACATGGTGTATGCCTGAGGTCTCAACTACGCAAACACAGGCAGTGTTTAAGGGGTAAAACACACACACACACACACACACACACACACACACACACACACACACACACACACACACATCATTAAGTAATATAATAAAGCAGCAGAGAGAGAGATTGTTCCATTGTAAAGAAAAGAATAGTTAAATATTATGCCATAAAAGAATTTTATATTAACTCCTGTGCATAGTTGTATAAATCAGTGAACTTTTCTTTAATCCCTGCATTTAATTAATGAGCATATAATAAAAAGAGCTCTGGATCTAAAGCAGCAGAGAGAGAACAAGCAGGAGAAAGATCACCTCCGTCATCAGGAGTACATCTGCCCTACACATCTGGCATTCTGCAGTAGTGTTATGCTTGCTTTTAACAATACAAGATGGCTGCCATACATACACAGCAGTCATACATGGCGTTGTACGAGTACCTCCTCAAACTACCATCAGGAGTTCACAGGATACACCGAAGCGACGTGAGCAGAAACACAACAGGGCAGCAACCGTGACCATGGTGGACGAGAAGCCACAGAGTTTGCTCACATTTGTATAATTTCTTCACGATGCTCCACTGCAACAAATTTATATCCCAGATTTGATAATGTGCAATGATTAAAGGAGAACTGAAGTCATTTTAACTTGCTTTATTTCTTAATTAACGTGTCATTCAATTACGTTTTCGGTTTTAGTAACCTTATATCGTGACTCGGCAGGCGTCGCTTATCCGCGCGATCTTCACGAGACTTGTGCGAGACTTCGAAACGTGAAGTGTCAGCCAGGTGTCAGTGCCACCATTTTGAAAACTGTTTCCCAAACGAAATATTGCACAAAACGAGTTTAAATGACGATTACTGCCTACTTTTTTCAAACTTTCCTGATTGCCATCAAAACAAACAAAACTTCCGGCTGGATTACGTCAGCATTCGAAAGAGGGCGCGCGCGTCTTTTGACAACGTTGGCAGATGTCGGTCACTTTGATTTGCGCTGTACACTTTACTTCTGTCCTACGATGTCTCGCACAGGTCTCAACGAATCTCGTTTACGGCCGTTGCTTTGACATACGGACTGATATATTACAGAGCATTTTTCAAACACTCATAACGTGCTATAGCAGCGACAAAATATCGATCAAAAATGCGTTCCTATATTTAATAAAATGAGATAAATAAAATTTTGATAATAAAAAATGTGCCTTTAGTTCTCCTTTAATGTTACCTATCCACAAGGAAATAGTGGCCTAGCGCCCCCTAGTGGGTATCACTTGTAGTCCTACAGGTTCACAAAAAGTACGCAGACGACATAATACTGCTTGCTTGTGTTGCGACTGTGTGAACACACACCAGCTGTGTGAACGCCAGCTTTAGTCTTTTCATTTGATCGCTCCATACATTGTGCAACTGAACAATTTACAAAATGACCGTATCTAAACAACTCTGTTTCTCGCACCCACATCGTCTACACAAGTGTCAGTAGATTAAGCTGACAAGTGTGTGAGCCATGTTAGATGTGTTTGAGCAAGAAAAAAAAAATGCAGACGATGGAGACTCCAGAGGGCTGGGAAGCAGAAGGCTTTTCTCAACCTTCCTAAATAGACTAGGCACTTTGGGGACTGCTTCTTCTAAGTGATAAATGAAAGCTTTGGCGAAACAATTAGATTTTAGCTAAATATTAAGCCATAATTAATATTTAGTTGATTAAACTAACATCATTTAATTACATCCGTGTTAGAAACACATTGCAGCCATAAGCTGTTTTTGAATGTTTTTAAGACAATGAAATAAACATTGAGTCGTGTGCGTGCAAACTTTTGACCGGTGTTCCTTTTGTGTCTGAGAGAAAAAGGAGCATTAGACAGCGAGAAGGAGAGACTGAGAAACGAGCAGCAGAGAGATCTATTCTCGCTGGCAGCCTTAACAAGCTGGATTAAATTGCTGGTCGTTTATGTGCCCGTGACAAATCTATTTATATAATACTTTTGATAGCTATAGATTGGTGCAGTGGTGCAACTTAAAAGGTGGAGAAAAATGAACTTTCAAAGCTAACATGGCGGCTGGAGGTGGCTGTTAACCTGCACTCTAATGAGCAGTCTGTGACAGTGGGAGGTAAAAACGCATGCACTCGGACTGAGAGAGAGAGAGAGCTGCTCACTTACTGCATCTAACACACCACTACATCATGGAGGGACTTTCCTGTGAGGATGAGCTATTAGGACGTCTTCCATTGTAAAACAGGAATCCCACAAGCTAATATATATTTAATATTAGTTAATATTTTATAGTCTTTCACTTTTGGAAAGTGGGTTGTTCGAATACAGTGTTTCTGAAATTAGTGTGCGCGAGGGTCCTGACTTTTCACACACACTCAGGTGTGTGTGTGTGTGACCTTGGAGTGGCAGCGCTGGTTAAACAGTGTGTCGGCGAGGCCGCTGGAGCGTGTCTGTGCCGATTATGAATGTTTCATTACTGCCACCTCAGCCTTTAGCTCTGAGCCTTCTTCTAAAGTGCACTGACAAATCCTCTTTCTTCCCACTCTTTTTTTTACGTGTGTGTGTGTTTTATCCACATTGTTTCATCCACCTCCATCCCATCCTTCCTTCCTCTTCTTTTTCTCTTCTCTCATTAATTTTTACTCTTCCTCTCTTTCTCTCCCTCACTGTGATGAATCTCCAGGCAGAGGGGAATAATTGTACTTGAGCCCAAGTGCTCATTTTTCTCATGTTTTGAAAGCTGTGGCAGGTATGAGTTCTCTCCTCTCATTTCTCTGTCACTGTGCGGCTTCCTCACAAAGGAAATACGACATAACTCAAAGTGCCCAAGGTCAGTTTGGCTAAAGAGATCTTCAGCCTTTTTGGTGCAATAGAGATGAATAGAGATACAAGAATGAGAGGTGAATTTTTTAAAAAAAAATGTATATACTTGCTTACGGAATGTTAAACTCATTTAGAGAGCTGTACATTTTTGCTTTGTTTAAATCGTTTAATGTGCCAATTTTACAAACGAAAAAAAAGCTGTTATTGGACGGCAGAACGAAGTGCAAAAGCAGCTACAGTTTAATTCATCAAGCAGTCTACATTCTGTAAATATGCAAATTAGAGTCCCAACCCAACACACTCACCCATCCAACCCTCCCCCCCACAAAAGACCACGAAAGTGGATGATCGTACAATTCTTTCCTCGGTGTAGAAAAACCTCTTCATAGCATCTAGCCAAGTCAAGAACACTCTCGAGGAGGTAGGCCTGTCATCGTCAAAGTCTGCAATCAAGAGACACCTTCATGAATGTAAATTCAGATGGTTTACCTCAAGATGCAAACCACTCGTAACACTCAAGAACAGAAAGGCCAGATTAGACTTGGCTAGAAATCTTGCCCAGTTCTGGAACAACAGATGAAACCAAGATTAACTTGCATCAGAATGATGGGAAAAGAAAAGTATATAGAAGGAAAGGAAGGGCTCATGATCCAAAGCCACATCATCTGTCAAACATGGTGGACATGGGTATGTATGACTGCCAATGGAATTGGGACACTGGTGTTTTTGATGATGTGACTGCTGATAGAAGTAGCAGGATGAATTCTGATGTACTGTATATAGAGATATACAACCCTGATTCCAAAAAAGTTGGGACAAAGTACAAATTGTCAATAAAAACGGAATGCAATGATGTGGAAGTTTCAAAATTCCATATTTTATTCAGAATAGAACATAGATGACATATCAAATGTTTAAACTGAGAAAATGTATCATTTAAAGAGAAAAATTAGGTGATTTTAAATTTCATGACAACAACACATCTCAAAAAAGTTGGGACAAGGCCATGTTTACCACTGTGAGACATCCCCTTTTCTCTTTACAACAGTCTGTAAACGTCTGGGGACTGAGGAGACAAGTTGCTCAAGTTTAGGGAGAGGAATGTTAACCCATTCTTGTCTAATGTAGGATTCTAGTTGCTCAACTGTCTTAGGTCTTTTTTGTCATATCTTCCGTTTTATGATGCGCCATATGTTTTCTATGAGTGAAAGATCTGGACTGCAGGCTGGCCAGTTCAGTACCCGGACCCTTCTTCTATGCAGTCATGATGCTGTAATTGATGCAGTATGTGGTTTGGCATTGTCGTGTTGGAAAACGCAAGGTCTTCCCTGAAAGAGACGTCGTCTGGATGGGAGCATATGTTGCTCTAGGACCTGGATATACCTTTCAGCATTGATGGTGTCTTTCCAGATGCATAAGCTGCCCATGCCACAAGCACTAATGCAACCCCATACCATCAGAGATGCAGGCTTCTGAACTGAGCGCTGATGACAACTTGGGTAATCCTTCTCCTCTTTAGTCTGAATGACACGGCGTCCCTGATTTCCATAAAGAACTTCAAATTTTGATTCGTCTGACCACAGAACAGTTTTCCACTTTGCCACAGTCCATTTTAAATGAGCCTTGGCCCAGAGAAGACGTCTGCGCTTCTGGATCATGTTTAGATACGGCTTCTTCTTTGAACTATAGAGTTTTAGCTGGCAACGGCGGATGGCACGGTGAATTGTGTTCACAGATAATGTTCTCTGGAAATATTCCTGAGCCCATTTTGTGATTTCCAATACAGAAGCATGCCTGTATGTGATGCAGTGCCGTCTAAGGGCCCGAAGATCACGGGCAACCAGTATGGTTTTCCGGCCTTGACCCTTACGCACAGAGATTCTTCCAGAGTCTCTGAATCTTTTGATGATATTATGCGCTGTAGATGATGATATGTTAAAACTCTTTGCAATTTTACACTGTCGAACTCCTTTCTGGTATTGCTCCACTATTTGTCGGTGCAGAATTAGGGGGATTGGTGATCCTCTTCCCATCTTTACTTCTGAGAGCCGCTGCCACTCCAAGATGCTCTTTTTATACCCAGTCATGTTAATGACCTATTGCCAATTGACCTAATGAGTTGCAGTTTGGTCCTCCAGCTGTTCCTTTTTTGTACCTTTAACTTTTCCAGCCTCTTATTGCCCCATCCCAACTTTTTTGAGATGTGTTGCTGTCATGAAATTTCAAATGAGCCAATATTTGGCATGAAATTTCAAAATGTCTCACTTTCGACATTTGATATGTTGTCTATGTTCTATTGTGAATACAATATCAGTTTTTGAGATTTGTAAATTATTGCATTCCGTTTTTATTTACAATTTGTACTTTGTCCCAACTTTTTTGGAATCGGGGTTGTACTTTCTGCTCAGATTCAGTCAGATGCTGCAAAACTGAATGGACGGCGCTTCACAGTCCAGCTGGATAATGACCCAAAACATACCAAGAATCAGTCAACCCAGTGAGCATGCTTTTCATAGAAAGACCCATAAACAAGCAGCAACTGAAGGCAGCTGCAGTAAAGGCTTGGCAAAGGATGTCAAGGGAGGAAACTCAGCATTTGGGATGTCTCTGGGTTCCAGACTTCAGGCAGTCACTGACTGCAAAGGATTTGCATGCAAACATTAAAAATAATACTTACGTTAGTTTGTCCAATTACTTTTGAGCCTGTGAAGCAGGAGGGACTATGAAAAAAATGGCTATAATTCCTAAACAGTTCATGCAATATTTTTTGTTAAACCCCTTAAGTTAAAGCAGAAAGTCTACACTTCAATCACATCTTGATTGTTTCATTTCAAATCCATTGTGGTCGTGCACAGAGGCAAAAGCATGAAAAATGTTTGGCTGTCCAAATACTTATGGACTGTGTACACCAACCCCTTCTTCTGGCAAACTGGTGATGCCTGTCCTGCACATGCATATAGGAACATGATAGGCTCTTATTTCTGTGATGATAATATCTGTGGAAAAAAAATCAGATTTTCAGGATTTTTTAAAAAAGAATTTCTGCTTCCCCATTTCTTAAAAGAGTGGCAAAACATGCACTGCATGACTGCATCTTAATTTTTACTCAATATTACTTGTTCTTCTTGAAAAGATTTCATATAAACAGTTATTCCACAAAATCAAGTCGTACATGAGCTGATAGCTGACGAGGTGCGTAGCGCCGAGTTGACTATAAGCCATATACGATGAGATTGAGTGGAATAACTGTTTAATTCTATCCACACTCACTGGATTTTGAGAAGCAGAGCATTTTTATTTTTTGCAAATTCGATAAATAAAAACTTTATACAAAACGTCCGACAAAATCATTTCCGCTTAGAATGTAAACAAACCGGCAAAATGACAAAAGCAATTTGTGAAAAATGCCATACTAATTCTTGAAATATATATATATATATATATATATATATATATATATATATATATATATAAAAGATATGAGCTTACCATCAAATACTTTTATTCCATTTTTTGTTGCGCGCTTTTTTTTATTTTTTGAGGTTTTGTTTTCGAGTAGAGTTTTTATTTCGTTCTCCGTTGGTTCAGCAACACGCACCGCCATTTTGTTTTTCTCTACTCACAGCATATGAGCTGATATACTAGTAGTAGAGTAGCCAATCAGAGCATGCGATTGCTCATATCCAGCGAATGTGGATAGAATAATATGCATTATACAACAGATAGTTATGGTCCACTAATTTGATTGAATATGTATATATATATATATATATATATATATATATGTGTGTGTGTGTGTGTGTGTGTGTATGAGAGAGAGAGATTTAAAACAAAAGCCAAACAGATAAAAACCTGTGCTGTAGAATGCAGTATTTTCTGTACTCTGCACAGTGAGGTTAAACTGTGATTGCTTAACACTAGGCAATGCAATCATCAAAGCAGAAACATCAAATACACACCTGGATACACACACACGTGCGCGCGAACAAAAAGAAAAGGTTAAACAAAGAAATACATGTGAAAGAAAGATAAGGTGCACTTAAGTGTCTCATGGGGAAGAGGGTGTTTCAGAACACTGCTACATTCAGTCATCAGCAAATCTAAAGGGCTGAGAGAAAGAATTCATCAGGAAATTAATAGAGAAATATCTATCGGCTAAGAGCCGGTCCAGTCCACTCTAGTCAGCTACTGGCTTTCATGGAACCAACATCGACTTTATAACAGCACCTAATAAATATTGACCTACATTTTAATCTCATGCTAATCTTCAGAGCTGGAGAGATGGCAGTTTATTGTTGGCAGTTGGATGATAAATTTTCCTACTCTCATGTGTCTATGGAGTGTATCCTCAGAGAGTGACAGGATTGATTGGAATCATTAAAAATATCTACAGGCTTTGGCATTTCACAGGCCAGTAAGCCAATGAAACTTTGAGAATGAGCCGTAATTATTTTCCTACAGCCAATATTAATTTCAAAGTTATAATACACTAAATATACTCATAGTAAGGATTATTGACCAGCTATATTGTATGCTTCAAGGAGCTGAGCATAACAATAAAGCGCAGTGTAAAGGAAGTTCACTATTCCAATTCTCACATGTAATTTCTCTGTAGCCTTATAAACGCTGTTACGAATCGGTGCACAAGCATAATGTTTGTACAGCACTTAGAATACTATAAAACGTAAAATACTTGAATGTAACACATGCCCGCTTTTGTTTCTGGCTACATTCGCTGTGGAGGTAGGAATAAGTGGCTGAATTTGGACGTCTCAAAGCTTCCAGCTGTGTTGTTATAGCCATGCCGCCGAGCGGTAGAAGTGTTTTCTGAACGCTACACCTCTACCACAACTGAGTGTTGTTTAAAGCCATGGGGTGTTGTAGAAACGAATGAGTTCGATCAGCCTTTTCAAAACTAATTACAATTTAAATAAAAACAAACAAACACCCAAACACCAGCAGCAATATTGAGCCAATAAGGTGGAATTAAAAGCTCATTCCTGTGCTGTAATTGCTCCATGAAGTGTAGATATTAAGCACCTGGTCTACAGTATGGCTGTACAGCTTGCACATCCTCGACACAGATGTGTGGCAGAAACCAGGAGACAGACTGTTGATGAGGTTGGAGAGAATCCACACAGGTCAGAGAGCAGCTTGCTATTTACTGACAATCCGTAATAAGCACTAATGATAGCTTTGGTACATAACTTGTCATAATTCCCCCCCTCTCGCTCCCGCATCCATCCATCCCCCCCCAACACACACTGTCTCCTCTCTATTTAAACAAGTAGAGAATGAAAGAGTGATCCAAATTGAGAATGTCACTCTAAATGGGGGGAAGTTAAGTACGCGCAGAGCGTGTGTTCAGAGAGAGAGAGAGGCTTTTGGTTACACAGAAAGCTGTGCAAACAGGAACTGATACAGTCTTATCAAGGTGTCAGTGGCAGAGCTTGTTACCTCAGAACAACCCCTCTGTCCTCTAGGCACTCTATACCCTGTACAGCAAGATCAGATTAACACTTAAAGCATCACATACAGGGTCAAAAGTATTAAATAGCTAAATAAACACTTCGCAGTTGATCAGTGGCTTGATATTATAGTATCTACTAAAATGCAACATATTGAACGTGTTTAGTGCCAAAGGTAGCTGCCATCATATAGATGATAATCAGACTGCAACTATATGAATATGAAAGTAAACCCAAACAAAACTAATCTTAGAAGGGATACCCTTGAGTGCTGAATTTGCTCCTGGACCATCCATCCATCCATTATCTGTAGCCGCTTTATCCTGTTCTACAGGGTCGCAGGCAAGTTGGAGCCTATCCCAGCTGACTACGGGCGAAAGGCGGGGTACACCCTGGACAAGTCGCCAGGTCATCACAGGGCTGACACATAGACACAGACAACCATTCACACTCACATTCACACCTACGCTCAATTTAGAGTCACCAGTTAACCTAACCTGCATGTCTTTGGACTGTGGGGGAAACCCATGCAGACACAGCGAGAATATGCAAACTCTACACAGGAAAGCCCTCGCCGGCTGCTGGGCTCGAACCCAGGACCTTCTTGCTGTGAGGCAACAGCGCTAACCACTACACCACCGTGCCGCCGCTCCTGGACCATATGAAGCCTTTTTCTCTCTCTCTCTGTGTGTGTGTGTGTGTGTGTGTGTGTGTGTGTGTGTGTGTGTGTGTGTGTGAGAGAGAGAGAGACTGTCTTTTACTGCACAGAGGTTCAAGGTTGGGCTTTGAAAAATGGCCTCCTGCACAGCAGTGAAAGAAAATTTATTGATTAACTATCAAATGATTCCAATACAATGATCAATAAGGCTTTGTGGGAAAGACCTCAGAGGACCGGCAGTTTCCTTTGAAAAAAGGAGAAAAACATACCCTCATGAATCCTTCAGTGCCTCCTGCACAAAAGAAATCTTTATCCTTCCTGTAAGGCATCACTGGATGCAGTTCTTCTGCACTAACCTGAGATCAGAGTGTAGCTGCTTTCAAGAGATGACTCGGGGTGTGGGATCGCTCACAAATCAGTGGACAGGGCAGTGTACTCACAGTGTAGGGTTCCTATCTCCTGTACTGTGTGGACTGGCTTCTGTAGAGCTCTCTGCCTTGGACCCTGACTCTGCTGACATTGACCATCCTTGTGGTCACTGATGCCTGGTTACCAACGCAAATCAATCGTAGACAGACCTCGGATCACGCTCGCCACGTATATTGACCCTTCACGCATATTGAGCCAATTCTGAAAGGCTTGTCTAGTGATATGACACTCGAGCTCTGTATCAAACCCACTGTCAGATTACTTTCTTATCAGACATACACTCTAGACCATATCTGCTGCAGCTCTGAAGAGAAGAGAAGGGATTATTTGTTATCCCAGTGACTGTGCCTACAGGTGTGTGGTTGATATCAGAGTGGATGCTAGTCGGGACGAGCTGGACGGCGTTTTCGATCTACTCACCTCACAGGATGGCCAGCAGGGGAAAGATCCAATTCACAGCTTCCAATCAGCCCATGAGTCAGACAACTCATCCTCTGATTTGTTTATCAGATCTTTTTCTTTTAATGTTTTTTTGTCCTCAGGTCTCATTTAATACACATTTGTAACAGGTTACTTTCACTAGTAGGTCAAGTGATTATTAGATTAGATTAGATAGATACTTTATTAATCCCAGAGGGGAAATTCAAAGTATCCAGTAACATTTCCACATTGCACAAGATCGATACAAAACTAAATAGCATTATAAGTATAAAAAACAAAATACCAAAAGAAATAAAACATTACCAGTAAGAGCAAGTAATAGAATATACAGCTCTCAGTGTGGGAGGTAGTGAGGTAGTGCAGTTGGCAGTAACCAGTCACAGTGCAAATAAGCGTGTAATGAGCAGTGCAAATACTTTGTGGACAGTTACATACATGTGCAGTGTGTTTAGTGGTATATGGTAAATAAAAAGCATAGTATATTACATGATAGGCATAGTTAAAGTATATATCAGTACATATAGTGTGATAGTATCTCATCTCATCTCATCTCATTATCTGTAGCCGCTTTATCTGTTCTACAGGGTCGCAGGCAAGCTGGAGCCTATCCCAGCTGACTACGGGCGAAAGGCGGGGTACACCCTGGACAAGTCGCCAGGTCATCACAGAGCTGACACATAGACACAGACAACCATTCACACTCACATTCACACCTACGGTCAATTTAGAGTCACCAGTTAACCTAACCTGCATGTCTTTGGACTGTGGGGGAAACCGGAGCACCCGGAGGAAACCCACGCGGACACGGGGAGAACATGCAAACTCCACACAGAAAGGCCCTCACCGGCCACGGGGCTCGAACCCGGACCTTCTTGCTGTGAGGCGACAGCGCTAACCACTACACCACCGTGCCACCGTGTGATAGTATATGATATATAATATTAAATTAATATATAAATATTAAGTTAGTATATATAGCAGTATGTATAATATATAAAGTAAGTAGGTACATTATAACAGTATATAATAATAAAGTATATAATAAGGTAAAGGGGGCGGCAGGGTGGTGTAGTGGTTAGCGCTGTCGCCTCACAGCAAGAAGGTCTGGGTTCGAGCCCTGTGGCCGGCGAGGGCCTTTCTGTGCGGAGTTTGCATGTTCTCCCCGTGTCCGCGTGGGTTTCCTCCGGGTGCTCCGGTTTCCCCCACAGTCCAAAGACATGCAGGTTAGGTTAACTGGTGGCTCTAAATTGGCCGTAGGTGTGAATGTGAGTGTGAATGGTTGTCTGTGTCTATGTGTCAGCCCTGTGATGACCTGGCGACTTGTCCAGGGTGTACCCCGCCTCTCGCCCATAGTCAGCTGGGATAGGCTCCAGCTTGCCTGCGACCCTGTAGGACAGGATAAAGCGGCTACAGATAATGAGATGAGATGAGAATGAGATAATAAGGTAAAGTACAACATACCGGCTTATCTACAAATATCTGTACGGTATATACCCATCTATGCATATAATGTACATCTATGTAAGCAGCAGAAAAGTGCAATGGACATGGTTCAAGGTAGGTCTACAGGGACCGTGTCCTAAACAGCATCCTACAGAACGTTGAGAATTTTACAGAGCGAGAGAGAGCACGAAAAAAAAACATAGAAAGGAAATCTCCCAGCTTCCATGTTCAGGTTATTTGCAAACAATACCGTATAACACCTGGCTGGCCCAGAAACTCCACATCTGTGTTCCCACTTTATCTGCACTTATCCAGCATCATGTCTAGCCTATAGGTTCCCACACATGCTGTACACTCGCTCTCTCCCTCTTTCACTCCTGCTTTAGTGCCACTTCAGGTTTGTACGCTTTATATCATTAGCTAACCTGCCTCAACATCAGACAAAAACAAGCAACGTCTCATCTCCCTCCCCACTCGTCTCTCTCTCTCTCTCACACACACACACACACATTTATTACACAGTGACATTTTTACTGTCTCTTGGTTCCGTCGTCCACCATTCAGGAAGGAGATGGACAGAAATAGAAAAGAGGAGAGAGAGAGAGAGAGAGAGAGAGAGAGAGAGAGAGAGTATGGAGGGAAAGGATTCAATCAGAATTAGATTAGTGTAAAGAGCAAGTTATTTAGTTTTGAAGATTTATTTTTTTGTGGCTACCTGGTAGAGAGGATTAAGCCACGTTTCTCAGGACATCTTGGCCATCTGGTGGGAGGCTGCTGTCAGAACTGTGCTTGTATGTGTACCGTCTCCGTGTTGCATCACAGTTTCCTTGCACAGTACTGTGTGTGTGTGTGTGTGTGTGTGTGTGTGTGTGTGTGTGTGAGAGAGAGAGAGAGGAGAGAGAGAGAGAGATAGGCCACCTGCACTCAGGACCCATGCAACCTAAGTGCACTATGGTGTGCGAGAGAATGTGTGGGTGAGCAAGTGTGTGTGTGTGTGTGTGTGTGTGTGTGTGTGTGTGTGTGTGAGAAAGCTCCTCTGTCTAACCGGATGATGCACAGGATATAGATTTGTTTTGAAAAACAGACACTGAATTGTAGTGTGTTGGTGCACAGAATGCTGATGTCCAGTGTCTCTTGCGCATGTCCTGTCCTCTCAGGGTCTGAGTCTGAACCTGCGTGTGTGTACTCTTGATTCCACTAGCTGCCTGAACACAAAAACACACGTCAGCTCTGCTGTATGATTGGTTTCTTCATGTGTCAATTACTCTGCTGGAGCGAATAATGTGTGTGACAGGCGGTTTGTTTATGGAGTTGTTCCGGGTCATGGTCAAAGTGCTGCTAAACACACAGGCACTCGCAGTCTCACACAGCACAGCTCACTGAGCTACAACTGACCGGTCCTGCACATACAGTGATGGACACTACACCACAATGCCTGGCTTTATCTCCTCTGCAGTAAAGATGTTTTAATTAACACACACAATGCCACTAACTGCAACTGTATTTTGATTTAAACCTGAAGTGGGCATGGTCTAAATTAGAAGGTTTGGTTAGTTGTTGTGTAATAAACTTGGAAACACACCCCGGTGTTTTTCAGAGTTACAAACACCAGCACTGTCTGAATTCTGGCTCTGGTAGTTGCACATACTCATCACTCCAATTCCTAAGTGGTCTCAACTAGACAGAGATGTGTGCGAGACTGTAATCAAACGCACAATTATTTTTGTTTGTACCTGTTTGAGATATTTTCTAAGGAATTTAGTTCCATTTCCCAATGAACAAGTACATCAGTAGTCCTAATGTTGATTTGATTTGACAATATAAATATATATGATAAAAACATACATGTACATATCGCCGAGGATGACACAAAAAGCATTAAAATACACTTATTTCCATTGTGGTCCTCAAGATGACAAGATGGTTGTGGCAAACTTGGCACGTAAAAATAATAAATTTGACAACGTAAATATTTAAATTATAAACATACTATAATTAAACTAATTTATCACTAGAAACAAAAATTGTATTTAAAAAAACATAATTAAAATTAACATAGTAGATACTCGTAAAATAATAAGTATTTAACCATTGTAAAAAATAAAAATTACTGTACAATTTTGGCACCTAATACATACATAACTAATAATAACTAAAATCATTATTTTCTTCATTCATTATTTTGGCCATTAGGTGTTCCTTTACACATTTTTTGAAAGTAAACTTTGAATCTATTTGTCTTTGTATTTGTTTTAACCACTGCAACCTTGACTAGGTGGTTACTAAGGCCTGCTGCGCATTCATGTTAATGAAAATGCTCTGTACTTATCCCACGAGCTAAAAACCTTCCAATCGTACAACCTCTTTTGTCATGTCCTTTGGGATCCCAGGCCTGATGCACCTCTAGTCCCAAACAGATCCACTCTGACATTCTTTCTAGGGTGCATCTATTGCATTTCATATTCTTACCTGCATTTGTATCCATTTAAAAGCACATTATCTCATCTCATCTCATCATCTGTAGCCGCTTCATCCTGTTCTACAGGGTCGCAGGCAAGCTGGAGCCTATCCCAGCTGACTACGGGCGAAAGGCGGGGTACACCCTGGACAAGTCGCCAGGTCATCACAGGGCTGACACATAGACACAGACAACCATTCACACTCACATTCACACCTACGGTCAATTTAGAGTCACCAGTTAACCTAACCTGCATGTCTTTGGACTGTGGGGGAAACCGGAGCAGCACATTATCTGTTCAACGCAAATAAAGTATTCATACTTCATTTCGTTTCATTTATTTATTTATAAGGTCAATGCACATCAACATTTCTGTAAATGTGCCAGTGTTGGCCAGCTGGCGAGTTTTCAACTGCAGTCTTTTGGCAAGATGTTTTGAAAACCATTAAAGTGATAAATCTTGCAACCCTTCTTCTAATCAATGCCTTTCTCTATGTTTCAAACCAAATGTTTGGTGATCTGGGCTAAGTTTAATTAACTGCACTTCCAAATCTCAGAGTTATTAGGACGTGACTCCTAATATAATCACTGATGTATGGTAATACAGACACCTGTTACAGGTGCTAGATCTCCGATTCAGAATAAGGCACAACTAATAAATACTGCTTATTTATTTATTTAAATACTGGTTTGGTTGATTGGCAAATTCGTTATACACAGATGACCACCTGCAAGCATTGGGTTAGCGTACACTGAGCAGTCCTACACATAATAATAATAAATATAGCGGCTAGCGGCAATAAAAGGCCCTCGCACTCAGCACCATGATGTCTTCTAGCCTCACCCAAGGCAAATAACCGAAGAATAATAAACTTTTGTCCTATTTTCATGGGTGCATGAAATTTCCTGAGTTTTCAAATATTTCCAAAGTGTCAAATCTGTATTTTTGAACTAGGGGGCACTATGTGGTTAATGAAGCCCACCTAGATTGATTTACCATAGCAACTCAAATTATATCATAGGACAAATGCATGTGCAAACTTCCATGAGTTTTTAGCCACGGTGAGCCCCTCAAAACAACACGGGAAAGTTTAAAAATTCCACATTCTATCCAGTATGGCTGACTTCCTGTTGGGCGGAGTCAAATACAACCAAGTGAACTTTGTCCTGTATCACAAGAGCATCGATCACACCAAATCTTGTGCCGAGCCGAGCAACTTCATCTCAACCATAGCTTGTTCTTGGGGGCGCTACAGAGCTCCGGGACCACGCCCAATCCCTTGCTCAATGTAACTTTGTGATTTTATACACATTTGATCAATTCTTGAGTTTTCAAGCATCACAAGTGCCTCAAAAACGAGTTGGCATGTGGAGAAAAAAAAAAAAAATGAAAAACATGCAGGGGTGGCACGGTGGTGTAGTGGTTAGCGCTGTCGCCTCACAGCAAGAAGGTCCTGGGTTTGAGCCTCGTGGCCGGCGAGAGCCTTTCTGTGCGGAGTTTGCATGTTCTCCCCGTGTCCGCGTGGGTTTCCTCCGGGTGCTCCGGTTTCCCCCACAGTCCAAAGACATGCAGGTTAGGTTAACTGGTGACTCTAAATTGAGCGTAGGTGTGAATGTGAGTGTGAATGGTTGTCTGTGTCTATGTGTCAGCCCTGTGATGACCTGGCGACTTGTTCAGGGTGTACCCCGCCTCTCGCCCGTAGTCAGCTGGGATAGGCTCCAGCTTGCCTGCGACCCTGTAGAAGGATAAAGCGGCTAGAGATAATGAGATGAGATGAGATAATAATAAATTACATTTATATAGCGCCTTTCTCAAACTCAAGGTCACTTTACATAGGTCAAGAAATTATCCAAATGGTACATACGATCCCAGTTGTGTAAGATTGCTAAAATATGTTTTTGTATCTCTTAATATGTATGAAATTCAAATAAATTGCTGTCACTCATAGTTCTTATGAATTCTTTGAGAGTTTAGGTTGATGAAATAAACAGTCAACAAAAAGTCTAAATCAAATTGCAAGTAATCTTTATTTGTGTCTCCCCCCCCAATCTTCTCTTTACAGGTCCCACAACACTGGAATGCTTCTAGCTCAGACTGACCCATGGCACCAAAACTGCCCCAAAGCACAATAGTCAACCTGCAAAGAAAGGAAAAAGAAGAGGGAGAAAAGCGGAGAGGGAAAAAATATCTGGTGCCATTCTTCAGTCTTTGCCAGCTTCTCTTTTTCTGCTGATTTTTCTTTCTTCTAAAGTTGATTATCAGCAAATCAAGACCACCTTTTACAGGGAAAATGCTTCCAAAACACTCGCAAAACTAAAAGGACAAGAAAAAGGATCTGAAGAGGAAAGTTTCCACCTCAAATTTCTTAAGACTACAAGACTCTTCCCTTCAGCCAGCACTGGCCCTCCTGTTGTCCTCAAAGATGCTGCTTCATTGTAATTAGCATTAATGTAGAATTTTGTACAAGTTCACTGTAGACTGGATCTGGAGTCTTTGGGCAGATGGAGTCACGCAGCAGAAGAATATTCCGCAACATTACACACATTAGAACAGCATTCTATGTAAATTATGTACAGCGTATCTACATGAACCAGTTCTTTCAGTGGTTGGATATGTAAATAGACAGCATACGTATGCTTCCTCTACATCGTCTCTGCACCTTGAGTACAGCATTTACTCACTCATTCATGTTGATTTGGACATATGGATGGGCAATAATGAATTTTCAATCCTGATATTTTAGAGAAATTTTTGTGTTGAGTGCTCGAAAGAGGATCCACTTTAATACATGATTTTTCACCACCCCTAGCTAGAACAACGTTGTGTTAGTCGTTGATTAGAGAACAGTGTACAGTGTTCTAGAGGTAGCTCGAACCACCTTGCAGGAAAAAGATGAGAAAGCCGTGTGGCCTGGGATTTACAAAAGACAAACAGTACAAATCTCTCTCTCTCTCTCTCTATCCATCAGTCTAGTCGACTGAATTCTCGTTCTCTACCTACTATACCTTTTCTTTTTTGCTCTTTATTATCTCAGTCCTCATGCATGGTGATGAAGCAAGCAGTTGTGGTGATGGTTGAGCAGGTAAGCCATGCTGGGCGAAGGGATTATAGCGTCACAGTGCCTGAGGGCCGCAGGATCGCTCCTGCACCAGCCTCTCGCTGAGCTCCCACAGGCTGAGGGCACTCGACAGGTCCTGGGCCTCACTTGACGGCACACAGCGGAAACAGTTGTTGAAGTACATCCCACCCAGGCCTTCCAGCTCTGGAGCCACTGCACAGTACACCGTAGTGGCTGCACCCTGTTGCTGTAAAAAACACACAAAAACAGAAATCATGATGTCAAAAAAAAGAGCATGAGCAAGGAGATTTCCAAGGGGTGATATAGCCAAGACATTGGTATGATCATGTACAACCCCGACAGAAGATTCTAGAGTGACTAACGGCAAAGACGACGATTTGAGGCCTGTCAGAAAAGATCAGAGGGAAGTTCATTTAGACAGGCGGCTCGCCACAGCCTCAGTGACCTGACTGACGACGGAAGTGATGAAGGCTGTGTGTACATACAGACTTTCTGAATTCACTGTACACAGGATAAATGGCGTAAAGACACTGCATGCTGTCATGTAAACGACTCAATTCCTAGTCCTGAAACTGAGCCAATAAATGGATATAAATGATGGCGGAATGCAATCGTCATGTCCTGACAAAACACTGCACGCTGCGTCTTTTCTTATTCATTTCAGGGAGGAAATGCTGGGATTAAGGAACTTTTGGCTGGCTTTATATCTCTTTGCAGAAGAAACATGAAACATAGTATATGTGTATGCACTATACATAGGAGGCTTTGCTCTTTGGTTAATGCCTTGTACAGAGAACACAAGCAGGCTGCAAAAAACTGTCCATCCATCTGATGTCAAATGGGTTTTGTCAGAGTCAAATGAACACTGCTTCTCACAGCTGGAGGAGACATCTGTAAACACACGCACATGTGCGCACACTCAGATTCAACAATAACAGGGTGAAGATCACTCTGAAGACGTAACAAATCGGTTCAATGGGGTGGCACACACTTGTCAGAAATGTTCTCATCTGTCCAGCACTCGAGTCCTTTTGCACTGGGGTGGTTTCACGGCCATGTTGCCAAGGCAAAATAATCTCTCATGTGTCTCCTGGCTTTCGTATTACTGCTGCGTGCTTTCAGTCAGTCAGTTCGATTAGCATGATGAAACGCGTGTTAGGATTACTCCACTGCAACATTTATACCAAAAAAACCCCAACTATCCAGTAGTCTATCTCGACCAGAGGCACAGCTTTACTTCTGCATGACTTAGTACCATAGGTTTAAACTTTTTTTTTTTTTTGAGGTGACAAAGATGGAGGGACGAGAAGAAAAACATGTCAGATAGAATTAGAGCACAGTTGTGTTTCATGCCCCTCCTTCATGGAAGAAAGCTGTCGCCGTTACTTTGCATGAAACTCTGCAGGAAACTTGAAATGAGCCTGTTCTTTATCTTCTAACAGCACTGGCGTTGTGCACCTCTGAAAAGCCAAGACCAATGTTTGGGAGCAATCGGCTGGCAAGCATTGAGAGAAACTCACACTCCTGGCTCCCAGCACATGTGCACGCACACACACACACACACACACACACAAAGACTCAGCCTTGTTTAAGCAGACGAAGCCACAGCTGTAGCCCAAGCTGGTGAAGTCTGTAACAGCATGCTGGTTAGGTGCGTACACATACGTGTGTCCACACACACACACACACACACACACAGTGGGAAGAAAGTCAAGGCTGTATCCAGAAATTCTGTGAGGAATTTTATTTCCCTTCTCTTGAGCTAAATGTGTGTGTGTGTGCGCGCGTGTGTGTGTGTGTGCACCTTTTGAAGTATGCAGATGTGGCTCATTCCTTTGGTTAGCGAGTCAATAAACATGACATCAAAAGGATGCATCTCTCCGAGTCTTACCTGCTTTTGGAATGATAAGTTAATACACATTTGAAGGCAGAAATATAAAAGGATATAAAATGTCACTCAATCTTTGCTAGCCCGTGCAGCCATACTGTTCAACATGCAGACTCGGACCAGACAGTATTTACTCATCTGGTAATTACATTTCTCGGGTGATATGCTGAAAGCTCTACAACTCTTTCAACGCAAGTTTTAAACATCGGGGGGGAAAAGGAAATGAAGAAAATGCTGTAGACCTGAAAGTTAGCAAAACTGGCATCATTTGGCACAATATTCACTTCAACTGAAACAACAACTTGGATTCAAGAGTAAAGGGGGGACTTGGGGGTGGGTGGGTGGGTGGGGGAGCAGGCTAAGAAGAAGTAGACAAATGCAGCTAAAAGCAGAATGAGAAGGAAGCATCCGACACCCTTGTCATCTTGCCGAGCCGTCTTTATTACACCTGTACGTGTAGCCTACACCACCTTCATACTCCATACGGCCAAATATTTACACATCATGTAGACAAGGCCACTTCATCAATCTCTTTACTGCATGTGCAACCACCCTGGAAATCTTGTTTTTGGATTAAGCAAAGAGGGTGCAGGTAATAAGAGACCATCATCCTGTTCCACAAGGCCATTTGTCAGCCTGTAGTGCACAGGCACAGAGAGGTTAGGGGAAGTTAATAAATTACCTCTCTCCCTCTCCTCCTTACCCCACCTATCTCCTCTCTGTTAAAGGGACCGGCAGCGGCTTCCTGCATCTAACCCGAGTTAGTGGCTCTACATTTCCTGAAGAAAAAAAAAATCTTAAGCTTCATTGCTAACAAACTCCAAACTAACTCAGGAGTAAAATTATACAGAAGCATTAATTATATAGTACTGGGCAAAAGTCTTCAGCACCCTATTTTTTTTTTTTGTACAAATTTTGTTATGGATTTTATTTCATGACTTCTACATTATTTAGGCTACGTTCACACTGCAGGCTGAAGTGACTCAAATCCGATCTTTTCGCCCATATGTGACCTGTATCCGATCTTTTATTGACAATATGAACGACACAGATCCGATTTTTTCAAATCCGACCCAGGCCGTTTGGATATGTGGTGCTAATTCCGAATCCTATCCGCTCTTTTCATATGCAACTTCAGTCTGAACCGCCAGGTCGCATTCATCCAACTTACACGTCATCAACAAGCCACAAACGTCACTATTCTGCGCTGAAGTAGGCGGCGGGTCTCTCAAAAAAGTTACAACAACATGGCGCGTAATCACGGGCGCAGATAGAGGGTGGGACGAGTCATATTTAAATTCACCTCGTTCAGTCCCCCCCACTTATAGGGAGGAAAAAACGTTTATGCTGTCTTTCTTTGCATAAGGCAAACCTCACGGAAAAATCAAAAGACTAATTACCATTCGGTTTATTGAGGTGCACGGCAGTGTATACATATAGTTGCAACAACTCGCATAAAACAAAACAAAGACTGATATTCGGTTGGTTGAGCTGCGCAGACTGCACAGGTTGCGAGCTCGAGCTTGGTTGCTATGGTTACTAACAACAAGTTTGACAGGCATATCGGGGTTGGGGTTGGTTTGCTGGCAGCTTTGTCCCCCCCCCCAGTTTTTTGTCCCCCCCAGTTCAAAAAACGTATCTGCGCCCCTGCGCATGACATCAGTGCGAGGGACGCTTCGGGCTGTGAAGGTTCTGAATCTTCTCAATGGAAGGACGCAGAGGTTAGGGAGCTGATTTCCATTTGGGGGGATGCAGCTATTCAAGCTAGATTGGATGAGTCATACCGCAACCGGGCGGTTTTACTTCCGTAAACACTGGCCATGCTCACTGCGTGTGACGTCGTCGTATCCTGCAATGCGCATGCGGAACACTTTTAGGTCGCTTTTCGTTCATACTGAGGATCACATACAAGTCGCATATATTTGTTAATGTGAACGACCTCACAAAAAAATCGGATTTCACAAAAAATCGGAATTGAGCATTAAGCCTTGCAGTGTGAACGTAGCGTTAGATTTCCAAATATTAGTTTTCCAGCACAAAGTTAAAATGTACAGTAAAATGTTTGTATTTCAGTAATGCAAACAGCATATTACATATAAAAAACCACTTTTCAGAAAAAAAAATAATAATTCTGCTGGGTTTTGCTTGGGGGGCAGTGGGGAGGAGAAAGCATGATGGTTTCCAGAAGAACTGTGTCTGGTTCTGTAAGATGCTCAGTAACACTTACAGCTCATTTCATTATAAATCTGCACACGTTATACCCAAGACCTTTTTTTTTGTTTTTTGTTTAAAGAAATGTTTATCGCATCAAATATCGATTTTGTTGGCGGCACGGTGGTGTAGTGGTTAGCGCTGTCGCCTCACAGCAAGAAGGTCCTGGGTTCGAGCCCCGTGGCCGGCGAGGGCCTTTCTGTGCGGGGTTTGCATGTTCTCCCCGTGTCCGCGTGGGTTTCCTCCGGGTGCTCCGGTTTCCCCCACAGTCCAAAGACATGCAGGTTAGGTTAACTGGTGACTCTAAATTGAGCGTAGGTGTGAATGTGAGTGTGAATGGTTGTCTGTGTCTATGTGTCAGCCCTGTGATGACCTGGCGACTTGTCCAGGGTGTACCCCGCCTTTCGCCCGTAGTCAGCTGGGATAGGCTCCAGCTCGCCTGCGACCCTGTAGAACAGGATAAAGCGGCTACAGATGATGGATGGATGGATATCGACTTTGTTTCATTTATTACTGTTGACTGATCGTTATAGCATTTTTATTAAATGTAGAAGCATTTAATTTCCGTATTTTTGAAGGTATATTTTCTCTACAGCATTTCTCTGCCTGTGCACAGTACTGTACATAAAGACGGAGCTGTTTAAAGTCTACAGAACAGTCCCTGGACCTGACAGAGCTCTTCTTGTGCCCTTGTTTTCACCTCTGCTTGATTGCAAGCAAACACTCTCCAGACTAGTGCACATACGCCATTACAGTAGAGTGTTCAGGAGTGCTAATGTGTCTGCATTGAAGCGAAGTAAAGACTAGCATGACTGAGATTATCCACAGCTAATGGGGTTTCAGTGCTACATACAGCACACTATGCTGTCCCTTAGCCAAACAAGGGCTCTGTTAAAGCGCTTTAACCCATCCTCAAAGCTGAACTTAACCAAGAAAAACTGGACAGTTAAGTCCCGACAACTCTAGATTCACGCTGCTGCTGCTGTGGTGTAGTGCTATGGAACAGCTTACATGACTTTATTGTGCCGATGGCTGGCTGAGTTACAGCTCCGTGCACATGTCTACAGGCGACCGTGCTTTTATGGAGCGCTGTACCTTGTTTACATTTTCACCGTATTAGTTTAGGAAATCTCTCTACTAAATTAATCTACCACTGATCCACAGAGAGCCAGCATCCAAACACCGCTTCCTCTCACTTTTCGCATCGGAAGCACAAAAGCTCTGAGAAAGCGGTGCGTGAGAGTGAGAGAAGGTGAAATGACACCGTCAGGCAGAATGAGAGGGATGCAATCTTACGGCTGTTATGCTCAACCCCTCACCACTTGACCTTGGTGACCCGTTTGGGGCGATAAGCTTTACGAGATATCACATTAACATGCGAAACCACCCACAGCTGCCAATTTATCACACGCTGCCCTGTTTAGCAAAGAGCAGGAGAGAGAAGGGGATAGGGAGAAGGAAACAAGTGCTCGGTGTATATTTGTGTAAAAGTGTACATGGTTTTTGATGTCTTGTTTATCTGTGCGTGCCCATGATAGGCATTTAATATCCAACGGTGTTTCTTTTATTTGGTTTTATTATGCTAAGACACAACACTGTCATTGTGCAGCAATACTGATAACAAACCAAAGCAAGTGAAATTAAGATCAGTTATGAATAAGGTTATACGTAAAATCTAAGACAAACAAATTTAATGAGACAGGCCATGGTTTGAAGTTCCTATTAAAGCTTTAAGCTCTTGCAATAAAGCTGTCTGAAGTCTTTCCTGAGGAATTCATTCAAGTCTTCCAGTACTGCTAATTTTGTTGTTGTTTAAGAGTCAGTCAAAATTAAAAAATTTTTTTTAAAAATTCTCATGCAAAATATCCAAATGGGCAGCTTTAAATTTGCAATAAATGGTAAGGATTAAGTGTGTTTCATTTTTTACGTTTGATTTCTAAGTACTTTAGCACTGTAAATGTTTTCTTTCTATTCTTTAAGTACTTCGATTGATCTGGCAAGTCGCTGAATGCACGTACTGAACGATCAGGCTGTATGTACTGTACATAATGTAAGTTAATCATCATCTCCATCAGTCCTGGGAGTCTTGTGCTGGGTGACGGTTTGTAGTTGAAACAGATGTAGATCCCTTTTGTAAACTAATGTCCCCCCGATAGGCCTCTAGTGCTATGTGTGCTATGTGCCACAGACCCTTTACAGCATTTTCCTATATTTGTACTCCAACATTTCGTACCAGTGTAGAACGAGTATCTACTGTATGTAGCAGAGCTGCTAATAAGAGTAATACACCATAACCGGTCACCCCTTTCGTTTTTGTTTAGTTCTCTCACGTGACATAAAACCCCCCCAGTCATCTTCCAAATAATGTAAAGATGTCCGCCATCGCTGTAAATAAGTGTAGATACCAAACAGCTATGCATGCTGATATTCTAGCAATTATTTCAAGGTACTTTTATAATCAAAAGTTCTCATGTGGCCATGTGCTAAAACAAAGAATAAAAAAAAAAATTAGAAACAATTATTAGCTCATAAATAATGTGGAAAATTGTGACATTTTAAGTGGTTGTTACCTTTGCCTGTCATCCCCATTGTGTTTTGTTTCTTGTAAACTTGTCTTTACATTTGTAAAGGTAGGGTTGAGGCAAATGGTCAGGAAAAAAAGGAGAAGCAGTGAAGGACCACATCTGAACTTGGTGCCATGCAACAACAAAAAAGAGAAAAAGAGGCTTCAAATAAGAGAATTGCTATAAAATAAGAGAATTAATATGGCAATATTTGTTGTGTTTCTTAAGTTTATGAAAAACATCTTTAATATGCTTTAATAGCAACAGAGGCAGATATGTTCCTTTATTGCCCAAGTTTATTCTCTAAGTGCCAGAGCCAAAAAAAAAAAACAAAGAAAAGCAAGCTATAATTATGTTTCCTTTATTTTATAAGGAGCACTTAATATTTTGAATAAGGGTACTTAAAAATTGATAGTAAACTTTTAAAGTTTACTTTCAGTGCACAGCACCATGCAGTCATGCGACAGTCGGCTTCATGTAAACCCAAAAGTGTTATGATTTGCCACAGCCTGTGTGTTGAAATGTACATTCTTATTCAAATGAAATATTCTATGAAGGGAAGATGTATCCTATGAACGGAGAAGGTTTTTTAGGAATGTTTATTTTTTCATTCATGATGATCATGATAGTTGGAGGTGTCTGATTTTTAATCTGTGCTAAAGATATTTTAAATTTAATAATAATCATTGTAACAAGATCTTCTCTGGTTGGTTGTTGTTTTTTCCCATAAGCCATTAATAAAAAACTGCAATCCAGAAAGGTCGTGTTGTCACAGTATGAAGTCACACACTTCTAGATCTTCTCTACACACAGCACTAACGCATTTTAACAGTGTTACCAAGCTGAGTAAATGATGCCCATAATAGTGCCAACTGCTTGGCAGTGCATCACCTCCGGCCAGGCATACCTCCCCCCAGAGTCACCTCCTTTATCTGCCGTGTCATCACTTCCCCCCGGATCCAAAGCACTGTGTAAACCTGACACAATAGACCTCCGGCACCCAGTAAGCTTCCTGACATCACCAGAGTCAATCACAGGGGCCTTCGAATAGGGTTCGACAACAATAAGGTTTTGAGTCACGTTTCCGAACGCGCATTACCCCGAGTCATAGACTTCGTGTGACTTACTCAATAGAAAAAAAAAAATCACAGCTGGCTGTGTGTGTGAGCCAATAAAACAAGTTTAAACCGCTGACACACCTCTAACATCATTACAGATTTGCAGGTTTAGTCAGTGTTCGAGTGAACAGTGGAATGAGATGCTGGATCTTGAATCCTGAGGGCAGTTCAACAGCACATTCGGTGATTTAGGGAAAAACTTTCACTTATTCCTAACCCCATTACCTTACAGCACAAAAGAGCCCGGAGTGTTGGCCATTTACGCAGTTCCTCCTTTCTCCTTATTGTTTACCTTTGCAGTCAGTGTGGCTGCTCTCAGTGAACCGACAGCTCATCTGAGCGTGCTCCAGTCAGCTGTGAGGAGGATTCTGGGTAGAATGTAAACAGCCCTGCCACTTTTTCTCTCTGCCTAATCAACCATCAGTGAAAGGATTTACACACACACACACACACACACACACACACACACACACACACACACACACACACACACACACACAACTCAGACAACTAAATAGACAAGTACTGACCTTTTTGGGGCAGTGAGTTACGTAGAGCAACTAAAGTAGGTTTATTCTCTATTCACAGAAGATAACCACACCTGTAATCAGAGGTGGACAGTAACGAAGTACATTTACTTGAGTACCTGTACTTTACTTGAGTATTATTTCTTTGGGAAACTTATGACTTTAACTTCACTACATCTGAAAGGCGGGCGGCACGATGGTGTAGTGGTTAGCGCTGTCGCCTCACAGCAAGAAGGTCCGGGTTCGAGCCCCGGGGCCGGCGAGGGCCTTTCTGTGTGGAGTTTGCATGTTCTCCCCGTGTCCGCGTGGGTTTCCTCCGGGTGCTCCGGTTTCCCCCACAGTTCAAAGACATGCAGGTTAGGTTAACTGGTGACTCTAAATTGACCGTAGGTGTGAGTGTGAATGGTTGTCTGTGTCTATGTGTCAGCCCTGTGATGACCTGGCGACTTGTCCAGGGTGTACCCCGCCTTTCGCCCGTAGTCAGCTGGGATAGGCTCCAGCTTGCCTGCGACCCTGTAGAAGGATAAAGCGGCTAGAGATAATGAGATGAGATGAAAAATTTGACTGGACAACTTTCACTTGTATCGGAGCAACATTTGACCAGTGGGATCTGCACTTTGACTTAAGTAATGAAGTTGGGTACTTTGTCCAACTCTGCCTGTAATAATATAGTCAGCATGGTTGACCAAACGTTCACCTGAGTCTGCTATTACTGGTCTAACCATCCCTTGATAGAACTGACCAGGAGAACAGCGCTATTCCCAGGCACACCTTTACCTGAGAATTTCTGAGAATTAAACTGGCACTTGGAACAATTCCTCAACTTTCATTCCGACCCAAGTCAAACTACATACACTATACAGCCAAAAGTATGTGGACGCCTGACCACGACCCCCAAACCGTATGTGAGCCTTCCCCAAACTTTTGCCACAAAGTTGGAGGTGCATGATTATCTATAATGTATTTGTATTGCATTATATATATAATGTATTTGTAGCATTGTCATTTCCCTTTACAAGAACTAAGGCCCAAACCTGTTCCAGCATGATAATGCCCCTGTGCACAAAGCAAGCTTCATGAAGACATGGTTTGCCAAAGATGGTGTGGAAGAACTCGAGTGTCCTGCACAGAGCCATGACCTCAACCCCACTGAACACCTTTGGGATGAACAGAAACGCTGACTGCACATCAGGCCTCCTCACCCAACATCAGTGCCATTAGTGAGCTCATGAAAGCTCTTGTGGCTGAATGAGCACAAATCCCCACAGCCACACTCCAAAGTCTAACGGAAAGCCTTCCCGGAAGAGTGGAGGTTATTGTAACAGCAAAAGGAGACCGATTCCATGTTAATGCTATTGGAATGGCATGTTCACCAAGCGCAAATGGCGATATAGTGTACAATTTTGTTACTAACAGGAAGAAGAAAGGTTGGGTGACCAGATGGGTAAAAGTAAAATTTTAAAGTGTGTGCTTCAGTTCTGTCCATTTTCTCTCTCTCTGTGCAACAGACAAACAGAAGAGGGAATGATCAATGTGTGCAACGGCATAGCACTAAACGAACCTTCATGATTACACTCTTGTATTCTTTAGTCACAGCCATAAGGTAGCAGGACCTTGCCCCACAACATGCATTAAATCCTATTAAAATCGCCTTCATTATGGCGTAGGCCTGTGTGTAATGGAAAAAGAAAAAGCCTCCTTCTCCCCTGAGTCTAATACTACTGATGCTGGAGTGTGTGCACACATCCCATTCCCACAAACCCATTCTCACTTACTCAAGGCTGAGTAATAACGTTCATGTTCAAAAGGTGGACTGCACAAAAAAACAAAACAAAACAAAAAAACCACACACTGCACAAAACTCCACCAGCCTGAAGCTCTAGCCTGGTGAAGAACGATGATAAACACACAAACTACTACTACTATTACTAATACAAAAAAATATATATTAAAATACATAAATTTAAAGGGTGGCATGGTGGTGTAGTGGTTAGCACTGTTGCCTAACAGCAAGAAGGTCCGGGTTCGAGCCCCGTGGCCGGCGAGGGCCTTTCTGTGTGGAGTTTGCATGTTCTCCCCGTGTCCGCGTGGGTTTCCTCCGGGTGCTCCGGTTTCCCCCACAGTCCAAAGACATGCAGGTTAGGTTAACTGGTGACTCTAAATTGAGCGTAGGTGTGAATGTGAGTGTGAATGGTTGTCTGTGTCTATGTGTCAGCCCTGTGATGACCTGGCGACTTGTCCAGGGTGTACCCCGCCTTTCGCCCGTAGTCAGCTGGGATAGGCTCCAGCTTGCCTGCGACCCTGTAGAACAGGATAAAGCGGCTAGAGATGATGAGATGAGATGAGACATAAATTTAAAAAACGATAATAAAAATAATATTTTGCTCTGTATTTGTAATGGTCCTGATACATCTCAGTACAAGTTTACTCACAAGTGCACCTGTGCGAGGCCAAAGCATCACAACAATCATTACAAAGTGAGCACAATGTAGGGTACAGAGAGAGGAAAGAAATAAGAAACAAATATATCAAGAGAAACCCTGCGTGCAGAGGTTAATTACTGTCGCTGTTGCTTTGTATCATTGAGGAGTGTGGAAAGGGAAGAGCGGTGCTGCTGGATGCCAGCATTCTCCAAAAATGAACAGAGACCAAAAATTGTCGCAGCTTCAATAGAAAAAGGACACAACCTGACCGCCACGGTGGATGTGGAAATAAACAATGTTCATGTGACAATCTTTTATCAGTCAAAAGCTCCATCCCCATACACACACACACTTTATGTGATAAGATCAAGTGTGTGTCAGTTGCCAAGTGGCTCCTGTCACACTTCAGGTTGGAGTGAAAATAGAGAAGGTGGGGGTATGATTGTGTAAAGAATCAATGGGGAGGGTGTGTGTGTGTGTGTGTGTGTGTGTGTGTGTGTGTGTGTGTAGTGGGGGGGTGATGATGGGACATGAAGCACCCATGGGGAAAACGACCCAACTAAGAAGGACTTGTGCAGTCACTGTGAAACTATCTCATTTTTATCTTCCGAAAGGACTTCCGAGGTGATCCGAAGAACGTAATTATTTTCACCTAATAAAAGCAACATATGCTAAGACAATAAAAGCCCTTATTGGACATCTATTCATTAAAAGGTGGTTGTAAAAAAAAAAAAAAAGCAGAATTCGTGCATGGGGATGAGATTTAAAAAGGCTTTTCTGAACGTGAAAATCGGCTTAGAGCTCTTTTTAACGCAGCTCCAGCACTCCATGTTCTAATATAAAAGAGCTTGAATAAAACATGAGGGGGTGTGGGTTTATTGGGCGTGCGCTCTTCCGTGCTCAAAGATCTTTGAAGGAGGAAAAAATTTGCAGCTATTTAACCTTATTCATTTCTGCTCACAGTAATGAGGGTGGCCTGCTGGAATAAAGGGGTCTCGGAGAAAAGGAGCCTGCGCCGGTGTTCACTGCGTGCTTTTGGCCTCAATAAAAGCCAATCCTTCCAATATTGTAACCTTATGAGACAGAGTGACGTAAGGGCCTCACAGCACAGAGAAGCGGATTTAACGTCGTGTGACCTTGAAGGAAGAGTCAGGTGAGATGAGCAGAGTACTATTCAGCCCCACACACACACACACACTCTTCCAAGTACTGGAGTGGCTTTGGTTTTGACCAGATAATCAGAGGCTCTGATGGCTTTATAATGGACTTATGGTGAGTTAATACAGTAGCTCAGAGTGCTATTCTAACTAAAGTCAACCTACCCCAAACCTGCAGCGCTGGGCTAATCAGCCCGTCCCTGTACACACTGCTGGAATAATAAGGCCAAAGACAGGTGTGAGCTCCTCTACAGTACCTGCCACTCTAATTGGTCTCAAAAGGCGCCTATACTTGAGACCACAATCGCTGTCTTGAAAAATTCCTTCAGTCACACACACACTCCAAAATCTCTCATTAGTGGGGCTCACGGGGTGTCGCCTATAATAAAGCCATTATCACTCTAATGACTCCAAACTGAGAGCAAAAAGTCTGTCAAAGCGTGCACACGCACACACACACCCTCTTGACTGCTCTAGGAAATGAAGTTTTGTGAAACTGAATAGCAGACGACAAAAAAAAAAAAAAAACTTTAACTGACATCTTGTTGAAAGAATGATCACTTTTTTGTCTATTATGTAATAACGGCACTGTGATGGTTAAAACACACGCACACAAAAAAAGCACACCAATAGATACTTGCACCCAGCACTAAATCCAAACAAATCCATCCATCCATTATCTGTAGCCGCTTTATCCTTCTACAGGGTCGCAGGCGAGCTGGAGCCTATCCCAGCTGACTATGGGCGAAAGGCGGGGTACACCCTGGACAAGTCGCCAGGTCATCACAGGGCTGACACATAGACACAGACAACCATTCACACTCACATTCACACCTACGCTCAATTTAGAGTCACCAGTTAACCTAACCTGCATGTCTTTGGACTGTGGGGGAAACCGGAGCACCCGGAGGAAACCCACACGGACACGGGGAGAACATGCAAACTCCACACAGAAAGGCCCTCGCCAGCCACCCGGACCTTCTTGCTGTGAGGTGACAGGGCTAACCACTACACCACCGTGCCGCCCCAAACAAATCCAGTAACAGAAATTCATTTTGTACTGAATTGAAATCTCAAATTAACCATAATTAAGTGAAGTATTGAAAAGTAAAGTTGGAAAGTTCCAGGCCACTGATTTGATTGCATGAGCAGCAACGAGAGGAGAGGGCTTACATTTATACAACTACATGGTGACGTTTCACTGTTTATCACTGTGTTCACTGCGTAAAATTCCAATTCTAGTCATGACAGTAGTGTTAGTGACATCTACAGACATGGCAAGCAATATTTTTCATTAATGTATCAATGAAAAGTAAGAAGGGAAGCCAATTTCACAAGATACAGAGCAAAAATAAACACGTTTAGTCATGTATCTGAAATGTCACTTACTCAATATTAATTTCTTATTTGTTAAACTGTTGTATAAAGCAATATAAGACTAGTGATTATGCTGTATTACTGAACATGGGCACAGCTGTGATTACCTGTGGGCTCAGGCCTCATCACAACCATGCTGATGTTCATCTCATCTCATTATCTGTAGCCGCTTTATCCTGTTCTACAGGGTCGCAGGCAAGCTGGAGCCTATCCCAGCTGACTACGGGCGAAAGGCGGGGTACACCCTGGACAAGTCGCCAGGTCATCACAGGGCTGACACATAGGCCAAGTTTACATTAGACCGTATCTGTCTCGTTTTCTTCGCGGATGCACTGTCCGTTTACATTAAAACGCCTGGAAACGGGAATCCGCCAGGGCCCACGTATTCAATCCAGATCGTGTCAGCTCCGGTGCTGTGTAAACATTGAGAATACACGGATACGCTGTGCTGAGCTCTAGCTGGCGTCGTCATTGGACAACGTCACTGTGACATCCACCTTCCTGATTCGCTGGCGTTGGTCATGTGACGCGACTGCTGAAAAACGGCGCGGACTTCCGCCTTGTATCACCTTTCATTAAAGAGTATAAAAGTATGAAAATACTGCAAATACTGATGCAAATACTGCCCATTGTGTAGTTATGATTGTCTTTAGGCTTGCCATCCTTCCACTTGCAAGTGGTAAGTGATCTGCGCTGGGATCACACACACAGCGGCTCAGTCCCGAATCACTGCTCGTGCACTCCACTCGCGCGCTCTGTGAGCTGCGCAGGGCCGGAGTGCGCACCCTCCAGAGGGCACTCGCTGTTCAGGGCGGAGTGATTTGGAGCGCAGGATGCCTGCGGAGCCGAGCGTATCCGTGTATTGGTGTTGCTGTGTGCACGCTAATCGTTTTAAAAACGTTAATCTGATGATCCGCTGATACGGTCTAATGTAAACCCCACCATAGACACAGACAACCATTCACAACTACGGTCAATTTAGAGTCACCAGTTAACCTAACCTGCATGTCTTTGGACTGTGGGGGAAACCGGAGCACCCGGAGGAAACCCACGCGGACAACATGCAAACTCCGCACAGAAAGGCCCTCACCGGCCATGGGGCTCGAACCCGGACCTTCTTGCTGTGAGGCGACAGCGCTAACCACTACACCACCCTGCTGCCCTGCTGATGTTCAGTATAACTGAAATCTTGGTCATAAGATATCGCATAAATGTATGACATTTAAATATTGAATAAGCCCAAGCTCATAATACAGAATAAACATAGGCCATAAGAGTGTGTTGCTACTGCTGAAGAGAACAAATCCAAACAAAAGAAAGCAAAATCTTTGCCAAAATCATTCAATTAGAATTCATTTGCTCACTTTCAGGACCTGCTTTATCCTGGTCAGGGTTGCGATGGATCCGGAGCCGATCCCAGGAATACACCCTGAACGGGACACCAGTCCATCACAGGACATTGTGTACACACGTTCACATCAAGAGGCACTTTATCTATAACCAATACACCTATCAACTTTTTTTTTTATTTGCAAAACCAGAGAACCCAGGGGAAACCCACAAAGAACATGCAAAAAAACTGGAAACTACGCATCATCACAACTTAGTTCACAATGTCTCAATGAAATTCCTGGTTACAAGGTTCTTGATTACTGTTCATTTCCTTTTAGCTTTGTGCTCACTTGCTTCTCTCTATACCACCACCCCAAGCCTCTGTAATGCTGGAGGTCGTTGGCAGGACTCGATCTTAAATTAAAAAAAAAAAGTATCACTGCACCATTAAGCGCAAATAGTAATGATATTAATTTGCCAAGACTGTGTCATTTTCACAGGAGAGCAACTAGCAGAAAACATTATGAAAATGTCTGAGAGGACTGGTAATTGAGTTGATTAGTGTGACCTTGCTAGGGAAGGTAATAATGGAACGAGTGAACGAAGCGTGGGGGCTGAGTTATGACCCCTTGCACATTTGCTCCCTCTCTCTGGGGTTGGCTATTTGTTGCAGGGTGAGCGTGAGCAGTGCGCTCCCTGCTCTGACAGAGTGATCCTGCGTGGCTAGCCGAGCTTGTCATGCTGCTTAGCGCTTTTATCCCTGAGAGTAATGAGGGGGCTAGCAGCGAGTCCGGGCAGTTCGTAAAGAGCACAGACCAGCCTGTCGTGGGATTAACCAATTCGAGAGGAAATAGCTTTGCATTTAGAGTAGACAGCATGACTAGAGCGGGTGAAAGGGAATCAAGGGCAAAAAGCCTAGAGGCTAAATTTGATATAGAATTTACTCTCAACCTTTTGTTTATTATTCATATTAAAACACATCCGCATGCCACACAGAGAGACAAAGATTGAATTAAATGTATATTACTTTCCCCCATACACACAAAAATATCTCTTTCTACCTACCTACCCACACACACACTATGTTGGTTGTTATTTTGTGAGCTGCCTGGTGTAAGAGCTCAGTGTGAGCTTTGGTAAAGAGTGGTCCTCTCCTCTCATATAGGTTTGTATTGGATAATGAAATAAACGTGGTGATGTCCAGGCTTCTCAATCTCTACCTCGTAAATAAGGACCTGCTGAGAGCTCAAGCATTACCACTGAGACCCGAGATGCGTACATCAGTACATAATACGCATGCATATAGCTGTTTTGGGTTTTTTTGCATGTTTGTCTATGGTCAGGATGTGCTTTTTTTTTTTTTTTAAAGAGTTGAAGAACAGAAGTAAAGCAATGGAATAAACAGATGGACGTGCACTGAGATCAGTCAGCATGGTGAACGGCTGAAGATTGGTGAGCACCTAATCAGAATTAGACTGAAAGAGAGAGGGGGGAGGGCAAGGAACATAAACTACAATGGCCACATGGATCAACGCCTGGACTCAATGAGCCATGAGCTCGTTCAGCCCTCAGATATAGAGACAGAGGGAAGATCCACACACTTGCCTGGCTTCAATTACTGACTGCAGTTTACTGGTTATCTGAGCATCACAGGAACGAATCCCATACACGAAGCCAATCGGAGTTCAGTATTTCAACACCACGGCGTCTCCGTTTTCAGTTCAAACTGAATTCGCACAGGACAAAAGGAGAGGAAAATCAGCAAGCTTTTATCTATAGCACAAGCTATTCTTTACATAATCAAAGTACATATATGCGTGCGCACAGACACAAACGTCAGTCTCGTCTAGAGACAGGGGCCAGACACTGCTTTGTCCTTACTTGCTCTTGCTGGCCTGCTGACCCCTGAGCCGACAAGTCTGGCCTCCTCACACACTTACACGCACGCCATCACACACTCCTGCCGTGCGGCATGCATTACTGCTGACACTCCACATTTAATTATGCTGCTGTCAGCCACTGCCCCTCTCCTCAAATTCATTTTAATAAACTTTCCCTCTCTCGTCTTTTCACCCTCTCCCTCAAGGTTACTGCTAAGGGAGTCACCTTCAGTGCCAACCCCTAGGGTGCTCTCTCTCTCTCTCTCTCTCTCTCTCTCTCTTTGCACACACACACATTCACAAACAAAACACAAATGCATTCACATGTACATACATGCGTCACCTTATACACACACAGGTTAACTGGGCCACCGAGAACTGAAGCATTCAAATCTTTTTTTTAACAGAAAATTTCAACCTACAATCAGTGAAAAACAAACAAAAGAAAAAGAAAAAAAAACCCAGTCAGTGTAACAGAAGTGTGAGAATGTTCTTTCCATCTGTGTGTGCGCGCGTCTCAGCCCCTCCCACTCATCAGAAGACGAGACAGTGGAAGTGTGCACATGGCATTGAAGTGAAAGTGATTGTGAATTGGGTGGATGAACTTAATTAGTTACAGCCGTGAGCACCCGCAGCCTGAAGTCACAGCTCATTAAGATCAGGTGTGTGGATTAATTAATTAAGAGAGTCATTCGTTATAGGCCGCCCTCGCTGCCCTGAATGAGCAGAACTATATAAACCACTGTGTGATCATGAGACAGGTTTAGTCTCATAAACATGAGGTTATTTCCTTTAAAACAAAGTCTATCAAAGGCACCAAAGATCAATATTTATAAAGCTCAATATTTCATTTGGCAACATTTGAAAACACTTCAGTAGTCACGGGTACATTTGCAGCTTTAGAAGGAAATGGGAGAATCTGCCACAGTTCTTCTGCAAACTCTGTTCCACTTGCTTCTTTCTTGCAGGCAAAATTCAACAACTTTCACCATGGTTTTTGTCTGAGAAGTGGTGTATTTAACAGTTATTCCACGAAATCAAGTCGTACATGAGCTGACAGCCGACAAGGCACATAGCACCGAGTCGGCTATAAGCCATGTACGATGAGATTGAGTGGAATAACTGTTTTATTCTATCCACATTCACTGGATTTTGAGAAACAGAGCATTTTTATTGTTTGCAAATTTGATAAATAAAAACTTCATACAAAACATCCGACAAAATTATTTCTTCTTAGAATGTAAACAAACCGGGCAAAATGACAGTCGCAATTTATGAAAAATGCTATAATAATAATTATTCTTGAAAAATAAAAAAAAGATACACTACCGTTCAAAAGTTTGGGGTCACTTTGAAATGTCCTTATTTTAGAAAGAAAAGCACTGTTCTTTTCAATGAAGATCACTTTAAACTAATCAGAAATCCACTCTATACATTGCTAATGTGGTAAATGACTATTCTAGCTGCTGGTTTTTGGTGCAATATCTCCATAGGTGTATAGAGGCCCATTTCCAGCAACTCTCACTCCAGTGTTCTAATGGTACAATGTGTTTGCTCATTGCCTCAGAAGGCTAATGGATGATTAGAAAACCCTTGTACAATCATGTTAGCACAGCTGAAAACAGTTGAGCTCTTTAGAGAAGCTACAGTATAAAACTGACCTTCCTTTGAGCAGACTGAGGCCAAGTTTACATTAGACCGTATCTGTCTCGTTTTCTTCGCGGATGCACTGTCCGTTTACATTAAACCGCCTGGAAACGCCGGGAAACGGGAATCCGCCAGGGTCCACGTATTCAATCTAGATCGTGTCTGATCCGGTGCTGTGTAAACATTGAGAATACGCGGATACGCTGTGCTGAGCTCTAGCTGGCGTCGTCATTGGACAACGTCACTGTGACATCCACCTTCCTGATTCGCTGGCGTTGGTCATGTGACGCAACTGCTGAAAAACGGCGCGGACTTCCGCCTTGTATCACCTTTCATTAAAGAGTATAAAAGTATGAAAATACTGCAAATACTGATGCAAATACTGCCCATTGTGTAGTTATGATTGTCTTTAGGCTTGCCATCCTTCCACTTGCAAGTGGTAAGTGATATGCGCTGGGATCACACACACAGCGGCTCAGTCCCGAATCACAGCTTGTGCACTTCACTAGCGTGCTCTGTGAGCTGCGCAGGGCCGGAGTGCGCACCCTCCAGAGGGCACTCGCTGTTAAGGGTGGAGTGATTTGGAGCGCAGGATGCCTGCGGAGCCGAGCGTATCCGTGTATTGGTGTTGCTGTGTGCACGCAAATCATGTATTGGTGTTGCTGTGTGCACACTAATCGTTTTAAAAACGTTAATCTGATGATCCGCTGATATGGTCTAATGTAAACATGGGCTGAGTTTCTGGAGCATCACATTATTTTGTGGGGTCGATTAAATGCTCAAAATGGCCAGAAAAATGGCTTGACTATATTTTCTACTCATTTTACAACTTATGGTGGGAAATAAAACTGTGACTTTTCATGGAAAACACAAAATTGTCTGGGTGACCCCAAACTTTTGAACGGTAGTGTATGTTCTTACCATCATATACTTTTATTTCATATTTTGTTGCTTTTTTGTATTTTGGGGTTTTGTTTTCGAGTAGAGTTTTTATTTTGTCCTCGGTTGGTTCATCAACACGCTCCACCATTTTGTTTTTTGTCTACTCACGGTATACGAGCTGACATCCTAGTAATAGAGTAGCCAATCAGAGCACACGATTGCTCATATCCAGTGAATGTGGATAGAATAATATGCATTATACAACAGATAGTTAAGGTCCACTAATTTGATTGGTTGAGTGGCGTTCTAAAGAGTGCTGATATTTTGCATAACACCACTGAGATGTTTCACTGTGTCCTACCTGTAAAATTCTATTTCTTAATTCAAAACTTACTTCGGTAGTGTTCATGATATCAGCAGACATGACGAACGATACTTTTCAGGAATATAACTTTTTACTTCAAATATGAAGGTTTGCCAGATGAAGATGAAAAGGAAGAATGGACGCCAGTTTTACCAGAAGCACCTTTAATTGGAATGTACAAATCAAAGTGAGCTAGCTAGCCGACGGGCTATAAAAGTGAGTGTGGCTTTTTTGGGATCTATTTCTGCTCATGGAGCAAAAAAACAAACAGAACATTTGGCCATATTGTGTCCAAAATGTCACTTAATTTCTTGTTTACAGAACTGTCATATAAAAGAAATGTTGCACCTGAGGTTGTGCTGTTGTACTGAATATCAGTATGGTTATGATTAGCTACAACTGAATCACAGCCAAAACACAACTGAATGATATTGCTTAAATATGTTGCTTTCTTTACAAATATCAGCTTTCTGTAACATTTTATTTTTTTAATTGAAAAATTAATGTTTGGAAACCTATGGTATGGCACTGAAAATGGAAATAAAGAAAAGCAGTGATTTCTAAATTTACCTTGACTTGTATTTCATTGCAGACGGTATGAAAACCAGACATTTTACATTTTGTTTAACAAATGAAATGAAGTTGACCAATGTACATCCATTCCTGCATTACAGGTCTGTAACACATTCCAAAAGAGTTTGAACAGGGGCAATTTAGGACAAGTAATAAAACAATTAATGATGTAATTCGAAATAGGTGATGTCAACGGGTGACTGTAATCATGATCTGGTACAAAATCAGTATCCAGCAAAGGCCTAATCTCTGAGGAGCAAAGATGGGCCAAGGATCTCCAGTTTGCCAACAAATACATGGGAAAATTATTGAAATGTTTAAAAACAATGTTCCTCAAAGAAAGATATGAAGGGATTTGGATATTTCACCCTCTACAGTGCATAATGTTAAATGATTCAAGGAATCTGGAGGAATTTTGGTGCATAAAGGGCAAGGGCATAAGCCTAAGCTGAACACCCGTCATCTCCAATCCCTTAGACGGCACTGCATCAAGAACTGTCATTCATTTCCAGTTGATATAACCACATGGGCTCTGGATTACTTTATATTGTAGTGCTTGACAAAGGATCACCAGAATTACATCAACAAATACCAGTTAAAACTTTACTGTGCAAAAAGGAAGCCTTATATTAACTGTGTCCAGAAGCACCGTCAACTTCTCTGAGCTCAGAGGCTTCTGGGATGGACCATCACACTGGAAATGTGTATTGTGGTCAGACAAATCAGTATTCCAGATTTTTTTTTTTTTGTAAGAAATGGACACCATGTGCTCTGGAACAAAGACAAGAAGGATCCATCCAGACTGTTACCAGAAACAAGTCCAAAAGCCAGGGTCTGTCATGGTATGGGGTTGTGTCAGTGCCCTTGGCAAAGGTAACTTCCACATCTGTGATGGCAGCAGTAACGCAGAAAAGTACACTGACATTTTGGAGCAACATATGCTGCCTTCTAGACAACCTCTTTTCCAGGGACATTTCAACAAGACAATGCAAAACCATATTCTGCACACATTACAAAGGCATGGCTGCGGAAGGAGAGGGTGTCTGTCCCCTCTGTCCCCAATTGAGAACGTGTGGCGAATTTTGAAATGAAAGATATGATCGATGACTCCGTACTGTTGCACAACTTAATACCTGTTTGCAGGAAGAAAGGAACAAAATAACACCTGAAACGATTCATCACTTGGTGTCTTCAGTCCCTAAACATCTTTTAAGTGTTGTGAGAAGGACTGGCAACATTACAAAACGGTAAATGCTTTACTGTCCCAACTTTTTCTGAAATAAATGTTTCTTTAGAAAAAAAAATGGTTAAAATTCAATAAAATCCATGAGGTAAACCATCAAATAACATGCTGTTATATTCTTTTGAGTGTAATACAGGTCAAATATTACAACCCCGATTCCAAAAAAGTTGGGACAAAGTACAAATTGTAAATAAAAACGGAATGCAATAATTTACAAATCTCAAAAACTGATATTGTATTCACAATAGAACATAGACAACATATCAAATGTCGAAAGTGAGACATTTTGAAATTTCATGCCAAATATTGGCTCATTTGAAATTTCATGACAGCAACACATCTCAAAAAAGTTGGGATAGGGGCAATAAGAGGCTGAAAAAGTTAAAGGTACAAAAAAGGAACAACTGGAGGACCAAATTGCAACTCATTAGGTCAATTGGCAATAGGTCATTAACATGACTGGGTATAAAAAGAGCATCTTGGAGTGGCAGCGGCTCTCAGAAGTAAAGATGGGAAGAGGATCACCAATCCCCCCAATTCTGCGCCGACAAATAGTGGAGCAATATCAGAAAGGAGTTTGACAGTGTAAAATTGCAAAGAGTTTGAACATATCATCATCTACAGTGCATAATATCATCAAAAGATTCAGAGAATCTGGAAGAATCTCTGTGCGTAAGGGTCAAGGCCAGAAAACAATACTGGGTGCCCGTGATCTTCGGGCCCTTAGACGGCACTGCATCACATACAGGCATGCTTCTGTATTGGAAATCACAAAATGGGCTCAGGAATATTTCCAGAGAACATTATCTGTGAACACAATTCACCGTGCCATCCGCCATTGCCAGCTAAAACTCTATAGTTCAGAGAAGAAGCCGTATCTAAACATGATCCAGAAGCGCAGACATCTTCTCTGGGCCAAGGCTCATTTAAAATGGACTGTGGCAAAGTGGAAAACTGTTCTGTGGTCAGACGAATCAAAATTTGAAGTTCTTTATGGAAATCAGGGACGCCGTGTCATTCAGACTAAAGAGCAGAAGGACGACCCAAGTTGTTATCAGCGCTCAGTTCAGAAGCCTGCATCTCTGATGGTATGGGGTTGCATTAGTGCGTGTGGCATGGGCAGCTTACACATCTGGAAAGACACCATCAATGCTGAAAGGTATATCCAGGTTCTAGAGCAACATATGCTCCCATCCAGACGACGTCTCTTTCAGGGAAGACCTTGCATTTTCCAACATGACAATGCCAAACCACATACTGCATCAATTACAGCATCATGGCTGCGTAGAAGAAGGGTCCGGGTACTGAACTGGCCAGCCTGCAGTCCAGATCTTTCACCCATAGAAAACATTTGGCGCATCATAAAATGGAAGATACGACAAAAAAGACCTAAGACAGTTGAGCAACTAGAATCCTACATTAGACAAGAATGGGTTAACATTCCTATCCCTAAACTTGAGCAACTTGTCTCCTCAGTCCCCAGACGTTTACAGACTGTTGTAAAAAGAAAAGGGGATGTCTCACAGTGGTAAACATGGCCTTGTCCCAACTTTTTTGAGATGTGTTGTCATGAAATTTAAAATCACCTAATTTTTCTCTTTAAATGATACATTTTCTCAGTTTAAACATTTGATATGTCATCTATGTTCTCTTCTGAATAAAATATGGAATTTTGAAACTTCCACATCATTGCATTCCGTTTTTATTTACAATTTGTACTTTGTCCCAACTTTTTTGGAATCGGGGTTGTACTTACAAATCATTGTTTTCAGTTTTAATTTAAATTTCAACATTCCATCACAACTTTTTTCTGAACTGGGGTTGTATATATAATATACCAGGGTGATGAAAACTCTGCTGGAGTAGAAGTGAAGTAGAGTAAATCAAAGCGACTATCAAAAGCAACAGAATCTTATAACCGTAAGCGACAACACTGAGATCGACTGGTTTGTGCAGGTGTTTTCTGATAAAATCTTTTTCTCCTATACACTAACGCTCACACTTCTGTGTTGAGATATCTGAATGCAGCGTTTACACATTAAACACAAATGTTTCTGAGGAGATCACATTTCACTGTGCCTTTCAACTTCAACATGTGAGCCGCAGGATTGCGCAGAATTCTCTGAAAAGTTTCTGATGTTCAAAAATGTATTGTGTAATGCATTTCATTATAATACATGAAGTAACTTATTCAGAATTCATACTAAAAACACACATGCTGTATCGTCATTCTACTATTTTACTTTTGACACTGTTCCTGTTTTATTTATGAGCAGCTTGCTTTGTGTTACACTTCAGCATGGTGAATATGAGAACTGCTCTTTACATAGAATAGATAGAAACGAGTGGAAAGATTCAAGCTGTTCAAATGAACCTCTCTTTTTCTGTACTTGAAACTGCTCTAGCCAAATCAGATAACAGTATTTAATTTGAATATGAAAAAAAAACAGATAGCACAATAATATGTATTACAGGTCAGAATTGTAGGTCAGGTGGACATTTTTCAACCTAGATCAGAATTGTTAACCCAGTTCATAATTTGCTACTTGTATTAGAGACACTTTCACTACGTTCAGACTGCAACCTGAAACGACCCATATCCGATTTGTTGTGAAATCCGATTTTTTTGTTAGGCTGTTCACATTACCAATTATATGAGACTTGTATGCGATCTCCAATATGAACGGAAAACGACCCAAAAGTGTCCCGCATGCGCAAATTGACACGTAATAAGCACATCTACGTAATACGTAAACAAAAAAAGCACACTCTTCATGTTTAATGATTTCTTTTTTTGTTTGTTTGTTTAATTATCTGGTTAGTGTTAAAGTGTGAGGTCTCGTGTGTGTTTTTGTTTCTGAACTGAAATGAAAACGTGTAGCCTGGTAATGAGGGTTGACTCCTAAATGTCTCTCTAATTTCTATATAAGTGCACTACATGTTACTAGGAAGTAATGGATTTTTAAACTCTATATAGTGCACTCGAGCTTCAGTAGGCAGTCATTTGGGATACGGCCGCTGTATTACCAAACTCTTAATTCAGGCTTAATAATTTGCACATATTTATTTCGTCATATTAATAAACTCTTTCTACATTTTTATAAATATTTATTTAGACTGTTTATAGCCAGCTGAATTCTGCAACTTCTTTCAGCGCTGGCTCAAGGTGCAGAAACACCAGTGCAGTTTGCTATGGAGATGAGGCGAGCGAGACCTGGCGATGTGGTTTTTGTAGCGGCGGCAGAACTCACACAATAATCTGATTAACAGCAGACTAATGAGACCGAAGGTGTCAAATTACTGGAAATTTCCAGAACAATCTTATAATCTTGTAATACAGGATGGTTTAAGTTATAAATCAGTTATAGAAACTGTTTTATTTAATCAGGCTAACAGATCAACATCCAGGTCCCTACCAAATCCACCATTAGCTTGATCAATTCTATAAAAGTCTATTTAAATTCTGAAAACTGTACAAATGTTGTTGTTTTCCACCAAAGAGGCGGGATTAGCCAACGCAGAATAGTGACGTTTGTCTCTTGTTGATGACGTGTAGGTCGCATGAATGCGACCTGTCCGGTCAGACTGCAGTCGCATGTGAAAATATCGGATATGCATCGGATTTAGGACCACATATCCAAGCGGCCTGGGTCGCATGTGAAAAAATCGGATCTGTGTCGTTCAGATCGTCAATAACAAATCGGATACAGGTCGCATATGGGCAAAAAAATCGGATATGGGTCGTTTCAGGGTGCAGTCTGAACGTAGTCTTACTATATCTAGGGTTGTGTTTAAGGTTAGGATTTGGGAAGACTTTGTATTTTAAACTACTTGATGGTGTAATTAGACTGGACTCATTAATAAATTAAAAATATATATCACTTTTTCCACCACAGTCTTTGCTGGGCTAGTGGTTAAGGTGTTGTGTTAAGAAATCAGAAGGTTCTGAGTTTGAATCCTGGTTAAGTATGGGAAAAAAAATACATTTAAAAAATGCTAATTAGGTAGATAGGAATAGGAAGCCAGACAACAGGAAATACTAGATAGATAGAGACAGACAGGAAGTGGACAGAAGAAAGAAGTGATGGAAAATCCCTTTTAAGAAGCTTAGAGAATCCAAAAATGACCTAGGTTGAAAATTATGAACTAGGTTAAAATTTTTATCCCAGATAGAAAAAAAAAAATCACCTACTGTAGGTTGAAAATTTTTGATCTGTAACATATGCTTATTCTATATTATGCTGTCTAAAGCTTTGAACTAAGCTTTCTTAAAATCGTACATCAAGAACGTTTGAACGTTGGTAGGAGTAGCATTAACCTGACACCAAAACCAATGGTTCTCAGACATTAAAGCATAAAGCCAGGCCCACGTCCGTCAAAATATTTAAACAATTAAATTATTAACTTTTTGAGCTGTCCATTTGGATTCTAAAGTTGTAGCCTTGTATCACAATAACTAATTATTTCCCTGCATGTAAAAGTGCAGTACTCTGTACACTTCAATATTCCTGACACTTGACCTTTCCCACTAATACATAGAGTATTATTTTACTGCTTTCTTGAAAGCAGGAGTTCAGATTTCCTCATTTCACCAGGTTTGGAATGGTATGGTGGGCCTGTGAGAAAAGTGTACAGTACCTGTGGTTTGTGTAGAAAGGTTTTGCAAAGTGCAGTTGATAATTGAGATTAGTCTATTAGCACCGTGACCTTTCTATGTCTTTATAGCTTACATTAGACAGAAAGGCCCTCACCTTAATACCAACATTAAGCACAGGAGAGAAAATGTATTCCTTCATTAAAAACACTTTGCATTATTAATACTGAGAAATGTATTCACAGAGTAACCTTTCCAATTGTACCAAATTGTTGTTATTAACGCAGCGAGATTAAAGAAGGGAAAGAAGCTACAGAGGGAACTGGCATAGATACAGTGATGTTTGTATACTTCACAGTAAGAAATGTGTGAGAAGTATGTTGTTGTCCGTGCTTGTTAAAAAAAAAAAATCCTGAACCTGAAACAAAAGCTGAGTTTAAAGAATATTTAATCAGGTGCATATTCATGTTGTAGTTTCCTGCTCTTTTGTCAATGAAGAATCCCAAACGTAAAGAATACGCCATCTCATGTCTTTCCCTACAGTGTTTCAGTGCTATTGCAAGTCCTGAAAACTGAAGTGGACGTCCAGACTTTAGCCAGCTTTAATATGAATAGTTTGATGGATTGCGCCCAGGCCCTCCAGCAGGCCCTCGTCATCCAGACAGGATCCAGACAGCCAGTCCCAAAGGAACTCTCTATGCTTTCATCAGCTCATATCAAAGCACATCATCTGCCCTTTCACAGCAGCATTAATAACAATCACTGCTGGCCTAATGATCAGGTAGTTTGTACTCTTTAAAACGACAAATGGAGTATAAGAGCACTGTCAATCTAACAGAAACAAATCAGATACGACCCTGAAATTCAATGGGCCCTCATCTGACATGACTTATGTGTGGAGGCATGAAGTGTGAAGAGTTTGTTAAGAAGTTTCATCAGCTTCTTTAGAGGTTATTAGTAATGCATTGGGATTGGGGGAAAGTTCCTGAGCTCTGATCAGCAAAATGAAGTATGAGAGCCCCAAGAACAGACTGAAGGAGAAGGCCAAGGTGAGGTTTGTTGGTTAATCTTTGGAAGAATAAGGAACTTCCAGCAGTAAATAGTACATTTTAGTCCTTCTCTTTAGTAATTTGTATGCCTCAAACACCCTTAAAATATTGCAAACAGGAAAAAAGCTATTGAAAAATAACCATAAGACATTTTAGACCTTGCTGTGACCTTGGTCGTGATCAATTCAAAACTCAAATCAGTTCATCTGCTGGTTACAATGAAAATGTCATATACATGTACATGCATGGACATGAATGTCATCAAGTACAAGAATGTAAGGGCAATTTTTGAGCTTTCAGTGATTTCTTTGAACTGTTCTTTTTCTGTGGCACAATGATTGTATAACCCCGATTCCAAAAAAGTTGGGACAAAGTACAAATTGTAAATAAAAATGGAATGCAATGATGTGGAAGTTTCAAAATTCCATATTTTATTCAGAATAGAACATAGATGACATATCAAATGTTTAAACTGAGAAAATGTATCATTTAAAGAGAAAAATTAGGTGATTTTAAATTTCATGACAACAACACATCTCAAAAAAGTTGGGACAAGGCCATGTTTACCACTGTGAGACATCCCCTTTTCTCTTTACAACAGTCTGTAAACGTCTGGGGACTGAGGAGACAAGTTGCTCAAGTTTAGGGATAGGAATGTTAACCCATTCTTGTCTAATGTAGGATTCTAGTTGCTCAACTGTCTTAGGTCTTTTTTGTCGTATCTTCCGTTTTATGATGCGCCAAATGTTTTCAATGGGTGAAAGATCTGGACTGCAGGCTGGCCAGTTCAGTACCCGGACCCTTCTTCTACGCAGCTATGATGCTGTAATTGATGCAGTATGTGGTTTGGCATTGTCATGTTGGAAAATGCAAGGTCTTCCCTGAAAGAGACGTCGTCTGGATGGGAGCATATGTTGCTCTAGAACCTGGATATACCTTTCAGCATTGATGGTGTCTTTCCAAATGTGTAAGCTGCCCATGCCACACGCACTAATGCAACCCCATACCATCAGAGATGCAGGCTTCTGAACTGAGCGCTGACAACAACTTGGGTCGTCCTTCTCCTCTTTAGTCTGAATGACACGGCGTCCCTGATTTCCATAAAGAACTTCAAATTTTGATTCGTCCGACCACAGAACAGTTTTCCACTTTGCCACAGTCCATTTTAAATGAGCCTTGGCCCAGAGAAGACGTCTGCGCTTCTGGATCATGTTTAGATGCGGCTTCTTCTTTGAACTATAGAGTTTTAGCTGGCAACGGCGGATGGCACGGTGAATTGTGTTCACAGATAATGTTCTCTGGAAATATTCCTGAGCCCATTTTGTGATTTCCAATACAGAAGCATGCCTGTATGTGATGCAGTGCCGTCTAAGGGCCCGAAGATCACGGGCACCCAGTATGGTTTTCCGGCCTTGACCCTTACGCACAGAGATTCTTCCAGATTCTCTGAATCTTTTGATGATATTATGCACTGTAGATGATGATATGTTCAAACTCTGCAATTTTACACTGTCGAACTCCTTTCTGATATTGCTCCACTATTTGTCGGTGCAGAATTAGGGGGATTGGTGATCCTCTTCCCATCTTTACTTCTGAGAGCCGCTGCCACTCCAAGATGCTCTTTTTATACCCAGTCATGTTAATGACCTATTGCCAATTGACCTAATGAGTTGCAATTTGGTCCTCCAGCTGTTCCTTTTTTGTGCCTTTAACTTTTCCAGCCTCTTATTGCCCCTGTCCCAACTTTTTTGAGATGTGTTGCTGTCATGAAATTTCAAATGAGCCAATATTTGGCATGAAATTTCAAAATGTCTCACTTTCGACATTTGATATGTTGTCTATGTTCTATTGTGAATACAATATCAGTTTTTGAGATTTGTAAATTATTGCATTCTGTTTTTATTTGCAATTTGTACTTTGTCCCAACTTTTTTGGAATCGGGGTTGTATAACATTAACAGAAAAATAAACCCAAGGATTTGGTGTGCAATGTTTTTCTTTTGGCCCTGCGATGACCTGGCAACTTGTCCAGGGTGTACCCCGCCTCTCGCCCATAGTCAGCTGAGATAGGCTCCAGCTTGCCTGCAACCCTGTTGGACAGGATAAGCAGCTACAGATAATGGATGGATGGATGTTTTTCTTTTTTAATCAACAGGGTCAGAATTAAACATACAGGGTCAAAAATGTACATACAGCATACCTAATGTTTGAACATGTGTCCTTTAAGCAGTTTCTCCTTGACCAGATGCTTTTGGGAGCCATCAACAAGCTTCTGGTAGAATTCCGGTTGGATATTTGACCATTCATTTTGGCAGAATGAGTAGAGTTCAATTAAATTTGTGTTTTTCCTCCCATAGACCTGACTTGTTTGAAGGTCAGGACTTGTTTTAAGTTAAACGTTAGCCTGCTTTATCCATTCCACAACCAGCTTTGATGTGCTTTATGATTATTGTCCAGCTGGAACACCCAAGTCCAAGTTTCTGATGGTCTCAGATTATGCTGAAGAATTATGAGGTGCAATGCACCAGTTCGACTGGCAGCAAAACAGCTCTAGAACATGAACATCATGCTTAATAGTTGGTACAATGTTCCTCTGTTAATCTCTCTCTCATTTGACCATAAAACATGCATCCAGAAGGCTTTGTCTTTGTCCACGTGGTCAGTTACAAACTTTAGTTGAGCTTGAAGGTGTTGATTTTGGAGCAGGGGCTTTTTTTCTTGGATGGCAGCCTCTCAGTCCATTATGACGTAAAACTCACTTAACTGTAGACAGTGACACTGGTGTTCCAGCAGCTTCCAGTTAATGACAATCCTGTGCCTTGGTGGTTCCTGGGTTGTTTGTGACCATACAAACCGATTTCCTCTCAGCTGAGGGTGACAGTTTGGGTCTTCTTCCTGCAAAGTGGTTTGGCAAAATGACCACACCTCTGAATAACTTGTACTCACAACTTGCGTACAGTTGTTTGAGCTGATCTTGGAATCTGCACTTGTTAAGAAATGGCTCCAAGGGACATTCCTGGGTTGTGTAAATCTATGATCCTCTTTCTCTTCACTGAGCTCCTTGGACTTTCCCAAGGTACTGTGTGTTGGTCAAGCCAATGAGTGTTGTCAAACAAACCCTTTATGTTGGCACAGAGAAACTACCAGCTGTAGTCAATCATGATCACTAACAGAAACTTAAGAGGCCTTGGCAAGTTCAAACATTTTGAAACTTTCAACACCACTGATTTCGAAATCAATATGTGTAATTTTGACCCTGTGTTTTCAGAAAACCCAAAATAAAAGAAAGTGCACCAAATTGTTGGGGGTTTTTTTTCTATTAAAGTTGTATGTTGCACAACCTTCTGTTACAGAAAAGGAACTCAATCTCAGATAGACAGATGGAGAATCTGAAAATTAGGTGGTGGAAATAACCGGTAAAAAAATAGATTTAATTGTCTAAGCAGATCACATCAACATCTTCCCCAGTGCCAAATGACTAAGTGCCTGTTAGTGTTTGAGTAAAAAGTAGAGATGGGCAATATGATTTGATGTCACAATTCTGATTCTTTATATTATATTTGAGTGTACCAAGGATATCACAGACTACATCAACAGTTACTCATACTGACAAGGCACTAATAAGACATTAAAATCCATTTATTCAGTGGGTTCTTTATAAAATTCTTTTTTTTTTTTGGTAAATGTTGAAGATTTTTGGTCCTACAGGTTTTATGACATGACCATACTGCTTCTGGTCTTACAGAATATCTATTCCAAGGCTATGGGACAACATTACAAACAGCAGACATTTATTCTTCTACAATCCCACAATAACACAAGTCACTGAATGCCATCTGGGTGTAAATTGGAGTCTTTGGACAGAGGGGGACATAAATAGGATTTTTTTTCAGTATGTTCATGCCTCTTTAGAGTTAAGTGGAGACCAGGAAAAGCCCATTAGTGTGTGCCTTAACCCTGTTCTCCATGTCCCCTTAGGCTCAGCGTGACCTCTCCTCACTCGTTCCCTCACCACATCACCATTCATGGCCCAAGGAGATGCAGGTCAAACTCTGCCTTATAACAGTACAGAAATGTAAATCTGAGGACCTAATAACTCCACCACCACAGAGCAGGAGATCGAAGTGAGGTCTGGAGAAGCCCTTTCATGACTGAAAGAGCCGAGGAGAGGCGAAAAAGTGAAGATCATATGTATTTCACATAAGGAAATGGTGTCAAACGATTTCATATCTCTGGTGCCGATTTCATTAGTGTTTTTATGGGCCTCCACCATCACCTCATCAGGGTAGAAAAATGAAGCATGGAGATTTGTTTGCTGTCTCACTCTCGGTCCTACTCTTCATTCACCTCCCCTAAACAAACTCATTAAAACTGCCTCAGCTTGATGGTAAACCTCCCACCTCCAGCCACCCTTTCCCTCCAATTAACGGCAGTAATCACTGTCAAAGCTCCGCCTTTACCTCACAATTACACCCTCACCTCTGCTGCCTACTCTCCATCACACACGCGTGCGCACACAATCAGGAGAGACAGAAAGAGAGATTCTGTGTAATTAGATTTGAATATGTTGTGTGAATCGTGCACTCTCAACCCAACTTTTTGAAATGATGACAAAAACAGAGAGGTGAGGATCAGAACATGTCAGCTTCTGCTTTAACAATGCACTCAGGAGCGCGTGTGTGTGTGTGTGTGTGGGGGGGGGGGGGGGGGGGGTGTCTGTCTTTATGGCTTATGAACAATAGTAAAAAGGCCCAGTATTTCTCAGAAAAGATTTTTCCTCAATGTTATATAGTAATGGTCAGAAACCACCCACCCGCGCGCACACACACCCACCCGCGCACACACACACACAGCCATGCTATCATTAAGCCTCAGAACAGGACTGATGTATCCTCAGCACACAGCACATATTTCCTCTCTGGGCCTTTTTCTGTGAGCTACACAAGACAGGTTCCAACAAGACCTAATGTTAGAGAGAGGTGGGGCTTGGAGCAGTGCTTGTTGCTGATTGGCTACACATACTGCATCACAAACACACACACACCACCCCAAATCAAATTAAGCTGTGTTCACATATATACCGGTATGAAAGTGGTATAACTGTATCGATACAAAGTATACCGGTACAGTTTAGCGCATCTGTCCACACTAGCGAGAAATGTTTGCGGTTTTCTTTCACGGTAGTTGAAATGTGCGTGTGCGAAATGTTTCCGTGGTTACCGAGTAACTTCCTTCCGAGAATATAGCGGATGAAACAACGTGTGTGTGCTTTTTGTTGTCAATGCACAGTCTGTATTTCTGGTGGTCATTTATTCAGTCGAATCGTATAAAACGCACGAGGCAGTTGAGAAAGAAACAAACGAATCTCCGTTCTTCACTATTTTATTCAGCGAAGACATCGATTGAGGTGTGACTTTGCGCATTATATTTGTATCGATACAGAGCCGCTTCATCTGTCCACGCTACAGCGAAGCGCTACAGTACCGATACTGTACCGGTATGAAACCCATACATTTGTGGGTTTCGTACCGATACAGTTATACCGCTGCAGTACCGGTATAGTTGCTAGTGTGGACAGGTGTTGCGGTACGAAAGTAGTATCATATTGGTACAAAATCCCTAGTGTGGACAGGGTATTAGTCTTGTCCTGTAAAACAAGAGTGCTCTGAGAGCACAATATCCTCCGCTGGCAACATTGCCGTAACTCTGGTAAAATGCGACTGAATTGAATGAAATTACAATATGCGTATTACTGACATATAACAAAGAATCCTGACAAGTTTCATGAAATTCCTCCAAAAAATTGTGAGAGGAGTTGATTTCAGAAAAAGTGAGTACCCTTCCCAGGATGGACGGAAATCACCACGACATAACCCCCCTTCGGGCCTTTCGGCCAGTGGGGGATAATAAAAATTGTGAGGGAAGTTGATTTCAGAAAGCAAGTACACCTTGATGAAATTGCCAAAGTACAAGTTTGTTAATAATCAAGGGCATAAGTCAGGTAAAATTTCCCCAAATTAAACGGAATTTCAATATGCACATAACGGTCATATAACAAAGCCTTTTACCAAGTTTGGTGAAATTCCTCCACAAATTGTGAGAGGAGTCGATTTCAGAAGGAAAACACACTCATGAAATTGTCAAATTATAATTTTGTTAATCAAGGGCTGTAACTCTGGCAAAATGTGACCAAATTTAATGAAATTAGAACCTGCATATTACTGACGTATAACAAAGAATCCTGCCAAGTTGCGTGAAATTCCTCCAAAAACTGTGAGAGGAGTTCATTTCAGAAGGTGAGCACCCTTCCCAGGACGGACGGACGGACATCGCCATGACATAATCCCCCTTCGGGCCTTTTGGCCAGCGGGAGATAAAAAACTTTTTTTTTTTGCAACAAATTTCCTTTCTCTAAAACAGTCTCGGCACAACATTTACAGTACAAAAGCAGCAGCTAACACATTTGTTTTCTGATTATATGTAGTAGGATTTTATGTTTCTAGTGCATTGATGATATTTTCATATTTTCGCTTGACCCTACCATCAGCCACAGACCGTCAAAATCTAAAATTTAGTTTCTTCACTGAGGGGTTTAAGATATTTTCTTGAGAGTATGTTAAAATATATACATTCAGTGAAACATTTGAACAGTTTTGTTGCAAATAGAAAATGGTTGGCCAAAACCCCTCCAACAACTTAGGCCAAGTTTACATTAGACCGTATCTGTCTCGTTTTCTTCACGGATGCACTGTCCGTTTACATTAAAACGCCTGGAAACACCGGGAAACGGGAATCCGCCAGGGTCCACATATTCAATCCAGATCGTGTCTGGTCCGGTGCTGTGTAAACATTGAGATACGAGGATACGCTGTGCTGAGCTCTAGCTGGCGTCATCATTGGACAACGTCACTGTGACATCCACCTTCCTGATTCGCTGGCGTTGGTCATGTGACGCGACTGCTGAAAAACGGCGCGGACTTCCGCCTTGTATCACCTTTCATTAAAGAGTATAAAAGTATGAAAATACTGCAAATACTGATGCAAATACTGCCCATTGTGTAGTTATGATTGTCTTTAGGCTTGCCATCCTTCCACTTGCAAGTGGTAAGTGACGCGCATGCCCGACATGCACTGAGATCACACACACAGCGGCTCAGTCCCGAATCACTGCTCGTGCACTCCACTCGCGCGCTCTGTGAGCTGCGCAGGGCCGGAGTGCGCACCCTCCAGAGGGCACTCGCTGTTCAGGGCGGAGTGATTTGGAGCGCAGGATGCCTGCGGAGTCGAGCGTATCCGTGTATTGGTGTTGCTGTGTGCACGCTAATCATGTATTGGCGTTGCTGTGTGCACGCTAATCGTTTTAAAAACGTTAATCTGATGATCCGCTGATACGGTCTAATGTAAACCCCACCTTAATTTGAGCTCTTCTTCCATGGTGACCTTAAAAGACAAATATCTCCATCAGTAATAGCCGAGATGTATTTGATAATGAGCTATGTTTTTTTTAATGGACATTTTGGTCTATTATAACTTTAACAATTTCCAATATTACCCAGAAAGCTATTCAACTACCTGATGACACTGGTGATTGTGTGATTTAACCCTCCATCTCTACCGAAAGAGAATGCTGCAGCAGTGTTTTAGAGGCTGTCCACACGGCAACGGATTCAGGTGAATCTGATAAAATTGTTTATCGTTTCGGCCTGGCGTCCACACGGCACCGGCGTTTGGGTGCCCCAAAACGATATTTTTTTGAGAACGGGTTCCAGAGTGGAAAAATCTGGCAACGGTGCCGTTGCAAAGTCGTCTGGATGAGTAGAACGGATTTGTTTACGATGACGTCACAACCACATGACTAGAACAAGCAGCACTCTCGCTGTTTTGTATGAACCACTGCATTGCAGTCACTTTTGTATACAGCTTTTCTTTTAAATAAACAAGTAACTGAACCATTTCTTGAATTTCTTTTTTTTTTATTGGATAAGACTGCTTTTCAAAATGTTCACACACAATATAAAAAGTTATATAAATTATATAAAAATGCTTTTCAAAATGTTCACACACAATAAGAAAATTAAGTTATATAAAACTATGCACACTAATAAAACTAATTTGTACACACAGAAGGCACGATTTCCTCGCGTAGTCGCAGCCATCTTCTTCTTGTTGTTGTGTGTTTGTTCCTGTGAGTGCTTCACGCCGGGTAGAAGAAGGGGTTTATGCGCATGCGTCTACTTCTTCTATTGTTCTGGTGTCTCCGATGGGACCGTCTTACAGCGCACGTAGAGGTGTGGCATGTGTATTGCATCGTTTTCAGCAAGCGTTGCGTTGCCATATCTACCTGATATTTTACTGATCCGTTGCCCATGTGGACGCGATATTTTTTTTAATAAAATCTCGTTGCCGTTGCCGTGTGGATGTAGCCTTAGTCGAGTTCAGTCACCTCCTGATCAGTACACTTTACTTCAACAGAACAGGTTCCAAAGCTTCAACTTTCCTGCTGATACAATCATCTTCAATCAACACCATGTAAACTAAGCTGAATAACTCATGCAGCTGTACTGCATTCTGGACATGGGAGTCCAGTGCTGGTTTTCTCGCCCTACATCGACACTGGATTTCTCATTAATATGATGTTGAACGTTGCTGGAAAATGGTGAGTGAGAAAAGAAGCTGTTGCTCTTTTTGTTTTTAGGAGCCAACAGCAAACCGTTATCCTTTATGCTTGAAACTGTTGAAAATTAATTGTAACTGCATTAAGCGATGTTGGCCTGTGACATCAGAGGAGCATCAAAGCGATTATGAAAATACAGCGACCAACTTATATTACCACCTACATCATCGAGTACCTCACAAATACGATGTGATGCCTGTAACAAAGACGTTGTTGTGCATCTTAAATGATAATGCAGTTGCTGGCATCATGGCTACATCTCTCCCCCCCCATTTCATTCTCAATACAGATAGGAAACATTTACATATTTGTGACAAAATATTACAATTAAAATGACAAAATGAACATTTATGTACAAGTTTTCTTCAGTTAATAACTGTATGATGGACAATTTATAGACTTTCTATAAGCCATTCATTATACATACTGTAAAAAAAAAAATCACAGCTATTTGAGAGTAGAACATAACAGCGATTGTAGACCCAGTTGTCTATGTGCTCGTGAAGCATTAGGCATGTTAATGTAGCCTGCATTTATTATCCAGTTTACATGCCTTTGACAGGCGTGCTTGCCTGCCCATGATTACATTACCCCGCTGGGCTGTGGAAGGTCGCGCCAAACGCTGCAGAAAAGATCATATTTTTTAAAAGGCGCATGCTGCCGAGTCCACCAGGGCCCACTGTTTACAGAAGCGCTTAATGGATGCCATGTAGCTCAGGGCAGGGCTGGGAGTACACGCAGCACCAGAACACACAAATAATCACGCTCCATGGCCACACGAGTCATGAATTTCCCCCCCTCCCTGTTCATTTGTTTATAGTTTCTTGATGGATTAACATTAGATATTTGTTGTTTGTCAGAAATTGCTAAGGCATGTTTAACGGCGGTAATAAAATGGCCCTTGCACTTAACGCAATTGATGTAAGTGTAGTGCACTCGGTGAGTCGATTCACTAGCAAGTTGACTCGCCTTAAAGTGTTATCCACTGCAAGGGTGGAAGTGTAGATACACAAAAGGGAAAAAAAAACCCACAGAGGTAGCAAATATACCGTACAGGCTAAGACGTACACAGTATTATGATGTTCTACGGCAAACTCGATTAGAGAATTTGACTAGACAAATGAGCCCATGCATGACCTCCTGACCTCTCCATCTCACACTCTTACATAGGAGGGTGAGAGTAAGACTTGCATTTGGAGCTGTGTGAATTTTGTGTTCCAGCCTGCTGCTCCAGTAGAGTGTGCGTGCGTGCGTGTGTGTGTGTGTGTGGATAATGAGGTGTGACAGAGCACACAGAGAGACTAATGGCCTGTGAAGTCATTAGAGCCCTTCTCTTTCTCTCTCTTCCCTCTCTTTCTCTCTGTCACACACACAAACGCATGCAATTCTTTTTCCACTGTCTTGCGACAGGTCTCGTTTGAAAGAATGCTTCAAAGTTTTTCAGACCTAATCTCCATCTAACACATTTGTAAGATAAGTGTAATTACTACTGTTATAAACATTTCCCGCTATCACGACAACACAAAATGTATTCCACTTGCAGTGGAAGTCAAAGTGCAGTTAACAACTGCACCGAAAACTTTCCGCTCCTTTCTCAGTTGAAATTCATGTCTCTGGTGGTCATTGCATTACGAAAGCTACAGATGTGGTGGTTAGAGATTAAAAGACCTCTGGAATATTCTTTTAAGCTCTGGGTACAACAGAGCAGAGGTCTGCTTGCATTCTGTACCACATGGTCATGTCTGATTGATTTGCTACTCTAGCATGGCTTAAATCTGAGGAGATGTTACGGCACACGGACTCCCAAATTCATTCAAACCATCAGTGACTTTACACTTCTCTTATTCAGCGTCCTGCACATATCCATCACTGTCTGGCACTCGCTCTGTCATTCTCACCCTCAGTCTCGCTCGCTCTCGAGCGTTCTCGCTCTGTCTGGATTGTGAGTGATACACAGAGAGAGGAGGGGCTGAGTGAGGAATGACCCTGTGCCATGCCATCCATCCATCAGCCCTCCTTCTCTCCACAAGAGAGATGGATGAAGGCAAAGAAAGGAAGAGAAGGGGAGAGAAAGTGAAAGAGCAAAGGAGAAAGAAAGAGATACAAATTCAAGGTGTTGCATCCAACATATGCTTTTCGTTCCTACCAAAACTCTAAAAACTCAGTAACCCAAAGCTTCAATCAACAAGTTGAACACTTGGGTGATTGATATAAGCCATGAAGTCACAAGCCGAAATGATCAACACATCAACCCACACGATCATCCTTGAAAAGCTCCTCTCCTAGGCCAGGTATGAGGCATGTGTAAAGCAAAATCCCTCGTGGTTAAAGAGGTGGAAATGTAAGTGTATCTGTGATGGGCCGATCAGCCAGCGCTGTGCGTTATCCTATTACTCCAGGCTGTAAAACTCTGCTATTGCAATGTCACAAAGATAAGAGATGAGAGAGGAGAAGAGGCAGAGCTCTAGTCAGCACACTGCCAGCCCCTCTCCCTCCCTCACTCCTGCTCCATAATGAATAAATGACATATTATGCACATTATCTGCAATTTAATTTATATATATACGCGCACACACATTAAAAAAAACAAAACTTTTAGATAAGAGGAAAAAGTCCATATTGGCTTCCTTCATATCTCTCTCTCTCATTTGCTCTTGACTGGCTGTGGATTTGAGGTTAATGTGATTCACTTCTGAGCTGATCAATCTGAAGATACACGCAGGACCTGCGAACGGGTGCAGACGAGTAACACGTCAAGTCTCTTCCCCTTACACATCTACATAGTGTATTAACTGCCCTTCATTCAACCCAGTGAATCTGTTCCAGTCCATCCACATTCCCTTACTACAGTACATCCCAGTGTGTCTGATAAGAAAAGGGGGGTAGAGACACTCAAAAATGGCTTAATTATTATAATCACACAGCTCATAGCTCTTGCCAATATCAACAAACACACCCTCTAGCAGCTGGGTTCCCTCATATTCACACGTGCGCACGCACACACACACACTGTGCTTATCCTTGTGAGGATTCACAATTATTAATAAAGCTAATTCTAACCCTGAGCTCAGGAACCCGCAGGAAAGGTTTTGGCTCTTTTTTTTTTTAATAAAAGCTACAGGTTTTGTACAAAAAAAAAAAAAAGCCGTTTTCCTTGTGGGGACCATCTGAGAGATTCCGATTTTTTTTTTTTTAATCAGAAATATTAAAACATCCCTCGCCCACACACACACACACATACCTTTACTTCTGTTTCTGTATACATCTGTGAACCAAGGGGAAAACACACACATTGTGTGCCAATGGATATTTACACTCCTAGCTCATTCACATGCCAAAATAAAGCCATACATGGTGCACATACCAAATTGTCCTTCAGCTATTTACTATCGATTAACACCATGTCAGTCTAAGTGTTAACAGGCAGCGCAGATACATGTACACACTTGCACACACACAGTTACACACACACACAAGGATGAAGCGCTGAGGTAGTACAGGCAAACGTCCAAGTAGTTGTTTGTGATAATGCTGCATTGATATGGAGATATGATGGCTGCAGCAGTGCTGTGTGTGTGTGTGTGTGTGTGTGTGTGTGTGTGTGTGTGTGTGTGTGTGTGAATCTGAAAATGCCTCAACATTCCTGACTCCAAGCCTCAGTGTCACATTTAATAAATGACCGACACCAAACGCCTCCAGCTGCTCCATCTTCAGTCTCTCATCACCACAGACTGTTTGTCTATCAAGCACATCACACACTGCTGCTCTTACTACCCAGACTGCACCACACACACCTGCTGATGTCTCGATCCCTGACTGTTTTGCATGTATAATAGCAATTTTTTTTTTCTTAAAAGGAAGAAGCTCTGCACTTAAAGAACGTAGCTGATGAGATCCGACCTCACCGAGTCTCTTTCACTTGACACGCAAGGCTGATATTGGAATGTATTATAGTTTAAGGCTGGCATGTAAGAGAAAGCCTCTGACATTAGTGAGACAGCAGAGTCTGCTTGGAGTTCGACTGTAATGGAGAGCGAGCCATTACGTTCGCAGATTCATCAGAATACAAATGCACAGATTTGTACTCTGATAAATTAAGTGTTTAAATAGTCGAAAGGTTTTATGGCCACAGACAGTATACTGCAGACTGGGTTTATGAAAAGTGAAGACTTATACGCTCACCGTAGAACCACCATTAGGAACACCAGTACACTGATTGCTTATTCAGGCAATTATTCAATCAGCCAATCACATGGCAGCATATAATCCTACAGATACAGGTCAAGAGCTCCAGTGGGCACAGGTTCATTGAAAACGGACATCATCTGGTCTTTTTCCAGTCTTCAACTATTCAGTTTCTCCAAGTCTGCCCAGCGTAGCCTCAGATTCCTGTTTTTGGGTGACAGGATTGGAACCCGATGTGGTCTTCTACTGTTGTTAACCATCATCCTTAAAGAAGACACGCAAAACCATGGCCACACTTTTTGTTTATGAATGCCTTGAGACCTCAAGAATGCCATAGGAATAGTTTTAAGCGTTAACAATAAATCTAATAAAGTAATTTTTACGATTAAAATGATTCATATAGGTAGCGGTCTGAGTGAATGACCTTGACATCTGTGGCGTCACAGCAGGAAGTCTACTGGTCTCATCGCCATTTTTGCTATACTAAAACACGGAGCTAACTGCGACTTCGAGCCTCCATTTTGAGCTAATTTATCGCCATGCCATGTAGATGTGTTGCTGCCGGGTGCATGTTCAAACTGCAAAGATTTGGACGCGTTTTGCAAGAAATTCACGGATTGGGCACCTACGAAGTGGTCTCTCCTCTGCCCTGCACATTTTACTGAGGACTCGTACAAAACCTCTGATCTGTTGAGGAGTGTTGGCTATAAGCCTGTATTGAAAGAGGGTGCAGTACCAACAATTAAAGGAAAAGAAAACTACAAGAAAAGGAAAGTAAATTCAGTTGCACCAGTTCTCCCGGAGTGTGAGCTGAGCAGTAATGGCGGAGTACTCAGTATGGAGAATGAGTGGACCAGTCGTCAGATTTCTCCGCTGGATATGCTTGCCTCAGCAGCAACATCTCGCCCTTACGTGGAAGAAACAAATGAACGAAGAACTGAAAGTCAGATTGTTTCAAAACAATCGGCCACAAGCTCAGCCTTCAAGAAGCAAGAACATAGATGGGTAAGACGCGACTCTCATTTGTTTACATCACAACAACAGCAACACTCGTTGTTTACCTGCATTTAGATTAGTACATGTAACTTGCATTGTGTATTTAAGTTACCGGTATAAGATTATTTAATTTGCTTCAGAATGTGATTGTCTCAGTTCATCTGATTATTTAATTAGCCTTTTATATATTATCAGTGAAAATGTATGCATGTACATGTATGGTGCATAAGTTATAACACCTATCCTGTTTTAATGAGAGTCACATGAGACTGTCAGTTCAATTCCATCCAATTCTCTAGACCAGTGATTCTCAAACTGTGGTACGCGTACCACTAGTGGTACGCGGGCTCCATTCTAGTGGTACGCCAAAGAATCACTTAATTAAATATAAATAAAATTTAAAAAATAAAATAAAATAAAACGTGAAATACTATCCATAATATCCGAATGGATGAAAATATCTTATCAACTGATGACAAGAAAATGAAAGGAGATACAAATTAAGTTAATAATTTTAAAAAGTTTGCAAGTGCTTCTGGGTAGCCATACGTAGTGTACGTACGCATTCCCGCCGGTTCCGCTGACAGACGGTTATCTGCCATTGGTAGACTAGGCTGTGATGGGAAAAGGTGGAGGTGGCTTTGCTAATTATGACGAGTACGACAAAATTACTGTCGTGGCTTAAATCCGCGAATGGGAGCGTGGATCAGGAGAGAGGGAGAACTGAAGAGGACGTGTGTGAGCCGAGCGCGGATGCTAACGACAGTGGCAAAACCAGCCCCAGAACTGCTAGCAAACGGCAGAAACCAGTGAGGAGGAAGTATGACGAAAAATACATAAAACTGGGATTAATCTGGAGCGGGACAGAGGAGCTGCCCAGGCCGCAGTGTGTTGTATGCGGGGACGTTCTGAGCAATGAGTCCATGAAACCATCGCATCTCAAACGGCATCTTACAACCAAACACACAGCACTAAAGGACAAACCAATGGATTTTTTTTTTACGAAAACGTGATGAACTGAAGCAGTCCAAGTCCACCATTCTGTCCTATGGTACACCCGTAGCCAAAGCACAGGAAGCTTCATATCGTGCCAGCCTCCTGATCGCCAGAGCCGGTAAGCCGCACACAATCGGGGAACTGCTGTGTTTGCCATTAGCATTATTTAAGTACAGTGTTTTATTTTCCTATATTTAAACACAGTGTTACTGTTCAAAGTACTGTGCGTAATGTTACAGTGGCCAACAATATTAAATATACTTGGTAAATAAAACCTCCGCCTTGTTTTTAATGAATACTTAGGCCTACTACGCTACTGTATTTTAATGTTGGTCATTATGGTGGTACTTGGAGAGCCAAGTATTTTCTGAGGTGGTACTTGGTGAAAAAAGTTTGAGAACCACTGCTCTAGACGGCTTTTTTCTCTGGCTTTATTCCGTAAGATGGGGGCCTCCGTGGCTGACGTGTTACTATCGGATTCGCTTTCCGATGGTTCGAACTGATACGGTTCTACATGTATAGCAGTAGCATGTACACACACACTCCAATTTCAGGACCATCACAGTCAGATGTACTACTGTCTGAGGAATCCAAAGAATCTCCAATAAATCTGAACGAAGAGGCCATTGCAACCACTCTCGCCTACCGAGTCTGGCTTTGGTCTTTAGCACCGGTTCCCACTGTGACGTCACTCGCCCAGGGCTGGCTGGCTCAGCTCGAATGCCAACTTTGTGGTCGATTTTAACTCTCAAAAAATATATATATTTTTTAATTCCCAATTATGCAGCATACAAGAGTCAAGGACGGAGATACTATTCACTCAGAAATGTATTTAAAAATAAAGGTTCTGCATATCTCCTTTAAGGTTTGATGAGTTGTGCTTTCTGAGATGCTTTTTCTGCTCACCACAGTTGTAAAGAATGATTCTTTGAATTACTGTAGCCTTCGTATCAGCTCAAACCAGTCTGGCCATTCTCCTCTGATCTCTCTCATTAGCAAGGCATTTCCGCCCACAGCACGGCTACTTGCTGGAAATTTTTTGTTTATTGCAACATTGTGGAAACTCAAGAGACTGTTGTCTGAAAATCCCAGGAGATCGGCAGTTTCTGAAATACATAAACTAGCGCCAGTAATCGTGCCACAGTTAACGTCACACAGATCACAAGTTTTCCCATTCTGATGTTTGAAGTGAACATTAACTGAAGCTCTTGATCTGCATGATTTTATGCACTGAGCTGCTGCCACATGATTGGCTGATTAGACAACTGCATGAATGAGCATGTGTACAGGTGTTCCTATTAAAGTGGCTGGTGAATGTATTATAAACGTAGATACATGTAGTAAATACATATCATATAATATTTACGTTCTAAAATTGTTTTATTTAGAATTTACAACATACAGTTCCAGTAAAAAGTTTAGACACCCCTACTCATTCACATGCTTTTCTGAATTTTCACTATTCTTTACATTGTAGAACAATACTGAAGACATCAGAACTCATCTCTCATCTCATTATCTCGAGCCGCTTTATCCTGTCCTACAGGGTCGCAGGCAAGCTGGAGTCTATCCCAGCTGACTACGGGCGAAAGGCGGGGTACACCCTGGACAAGTCGCCAGGTCATCACAGGGCTGACACATAGACACAGACAACCATTCACACTCACATTCACACCTACGGTCAATTTAGAGTCACCAGTTAACCTAACCTGCATGTCTTTGGACTGTGGGGGAAACCGGAGCACCCGGAGGAAACCCACGCGGACACGGGGAGAACATGCAAACTCCACACAGAAAGGCCCTCGCCGGCCACGGGACTCGAACCCGGACCTTCTTGCTGTGAGGCGACAGTGCTAACCACTACACCACCGTGCCGCCCTGACATCAGAACTATAAAATAAAATATGGAACATATATGGAATTATGTGGTAAAGAAAAAAGGGTTAAAAATGTTCATATTTTTGATTCTTCAAAGTAGCCAGCGTTCCCCTTGATGACGCTTTGTACACTATTGGTGTTATCTTAATCAGCTTCATGAGGGAGTCACCTAGAATGCTTTTCAATTGTGTCTCGTCAAAAGTTAATTAGTGCAATTTCTTGCCTTCTTAATGCGTTTCAGATCAAACTGTAAATAGTAAATAATTAGAAGCAACACGGTGGTGTAGTGGTTAGCACTGTCGCCTCATAGCAAGAAGGTTCTGGGTTCGAGCCCCGTGGCCGGCGACGGCCTTTCTGTGCGGAGTTTGCATGTTCTCCCCGTGTCCGCGTGGGTTTCCTCCGGGTGCTCCGGTTTCCCCCACAGTCCAAAGACATGCAGTTAGGTTGACATGGGGCGGCCTTGGGCTGCACCTAACCCCCAACTGCTCCCCGGGCGCTGTAGCATGGCTGCCCACTGCTCTGGGTGTGTGTGCTCACTGCTCACTTGTGTGTGCATGAGTGTGTTCACTGCTTCAGATGGGTTAAATGCAGAGAACGAATTTCACTGTGCTTGAGTGTATAGTACATGTGACAAATAAAGTCTTCTTCTTCTTCTATAATAATAATACAGTAAACAGCCCTGTTCCACAACTGTAGTAATCCATATTATGTCAATAACCACTCAACTAAGTAAAGAGAAACGACATCCATCATTACTTTAAGGCATGAAATGTCTTTTAATTAATAAAAAATAAAGAAAAAAAACATTTAATTAGTGGGTATGTCCAAATGCATGACTGGTACTGTAGATTTTAATAGTTATTGTGTTACAGTAAGTACCAAATGCAGTTAGATAAGCACAGGCACTTAAATACAATACTGAGGACCGTGCATCATGATGTTAATGATATATTGCCCTAGTGGAAACAAGCATCTGTGATGTAAAGCGATGAACAGAATTGTGACAAAACATCAGCCCTCCCTCCCAAAAAATAAACAAAAATAAAAATAAACCTTCAGAGGAACTGGAGGTGTGTCCTTCTGCCACTACCCAGTTTCCCACCAGCTCCATTTCTTTGGTCTGCATTAAAACAGAGTTTTCATTATGCTCTTGGGAGATACACCACTTAAAAAGCACACTATTATCATTTCTCACACGCCAAACAGCTTGCACATTTTATGCTGACATAACTGCCCAAGTCTGTCATGCAAGAAAGTGGAAGGCCGGCCATTCTGAAGCAATGGGAGGGGGAAAGGACTTGGTTTTCCAACCTCTCACAGTATTAAAAAGGTCAAATAAATAGCCACTTAAAGTTACTGTCAAAAAAGATCCCATTCACACAAATTAGACTGCAGTAATTTAGCAGATGTCTAATGCGAGGGGAAATGTTTTAGATACATGAGCACACGTTGGTGCATTACAGGAATGCGTTTCGGTGTATATAAACTGATGGTGACGTTTCGTGACTCTCACTTCTCTCCACATACACACACGCAAAAGTAAATATCATATATAAAACACACACACACACACAATGTTGGATGAGCGATTGGGTGCAAGTTGAACAAGTTGAGCCTAACAAATGAGCTAAAATTAGTTTTCAAAGCACGGTATACATCTAATCAGTCAAATGGCCCTAACCAATCACACGGGGATTTGAAATGTGTACCTGTTTAAAACAATCTTCTCATCCTGCGTGTCACTACATGGACATCTATCACGGTGACAGGGGTGCAGACTTAGCCCCCCAGTATCATTCCAACAGGGCCGCGGCACTCTGTCAGACAAACAGTTGTCTTTAATTATACCTGCAGATAAAGGCGGACATGGTCAGGCCGGGGAAGATTAACTGGAAGCCTAGTTGATCACATTTGCCTAATTTCTGGCATAAATCTTCACCACTGCAGCATCACAGCCAGACCATTACCCTGAAATTGGCATGTCATTTCCCTCCTTCCCTCATGTTGGAAATATGAAAGTAAAGACACTCAGTGGAAGGCTGTAAAAAAAATAAAACATGCATGTCATGACAGGCAAGTACAACATTAGCATTTATGATTCCCTAATGCACTGATCCTACGGTACTTCTGTATCTTAGAGGATAGAGGACAGGCGGAAAACCGAACACACTGAAAACCCCTCGCGTTCAAAGCTGCATGTGTTGTTTTTGAGATAAAATTCAGAGATTAAAGATTTGTCCGCAAGAATTAAGCAGATGTGCAAATAATGTCAAAGTGTTGCTTTCAAGTCTTGCATGAAATGAAATGGAAAAGCAATTAGCTGGAATTTGCATTATGAACTAATTGGATCTATGTTTAAAACAGCGGCAGGCCGCCGCAGAGTTCAACATTTTGGAATTCAATCTGATTTACTTTCTTCTTTAATACTCTGGCATTAACAGATCATATCATTTGCATAAGTCGGATGTAATTTGCAAGCACTGCAAACATTAAGTCGGGGGGGGGGGGGGGGGGGGGGGGGCACACAGAAATCTTTCTCGAGAACGAGACCTTAATAGAAATATTGCAGCAGAAAACAAATGCAAGCAGAAACCAGATGTTAAAGGTGAAGCAAATATGTCTGTATGGAAGATTACGTCTGATGGAGTAGAAATATACCCACGGACACACTGCATTGGTTATTAAAACACATTAAACCCATCATCTTCAGTTCCGTACCTCATCAGGCTCTGGCGGTCGTCCTGACATTGACCACGTAGTTCCGTGAGTTTGTTCATTACAAAATTGCTTGATATATTACAACACGCACAATCTCAGTGTTCAACATAAACTCCACTTTGGTTTGACAGCTCTCACTTAGACATTGTGATGAAGTTGTTGTGCCCTTTCAACCTTCAGCAGTTCTTGTTTTCTGGGCCCATATTTCACATGGCCCCCTTTCCCCCACGCATCACTGAGTCCTGAGAAGGCCAGCATCGCTGTCCCTATTAGCTCTGCCACCAGGCACACAGCAGAGACACCTCAAAGAAAGCACTCTCTCTCTCTCTCTCTCTCACACACACACACAGGAAGCGTACATGAAACAGCCTGACTGGTCTGGATTTCAATTAGCCTGAGAATCATCCAGATAGAGGATTACAAATGGGAATACTACACACGGGTTAATAAAACAATGAATGCCATAAAACAACAAATCCTTCCAAATAGAGCATGCAAATGCTGGGTTGGAGCAATCTGGCCCAGAGCGCATAATTTAGCAGAAAAGGTGCCAGAGAGGGAGAGAAAGGCCATGATTATGTGTACAAAACAAGAGGGACAAAACACTAGAGACAAGCATAATAACCAAACATGAGCTCTCACACCCTAATGATAGCACCAGGGAGGAGGAACAGTTGCTGCTGAACCAAGCAGAAAATTGCTGGTCATTTGTAAACAGGTAACGATGTGGACCAGGTGTGTGAGCATATGTAGCTGAGAGGAGGGGTTTCTCTCTCTCTTTCTCTCTCTCTCTCGGTGTGTGTGTGTGTGTGTGCATATACATATACACAGGCCTGTCCAGCATGGTCCACTGTTGTGCTCATTAATGGTGCCAGTGCCCAGTGTTTCAAGTTAGATGACTTCATTTACCAGTATACATGTGTTGGAAAAGGAAGACAACTGCATGCACATGTTCTCTCTCTCCCTCACACACACACGCACACACAGTTATCTTTCTATCCTTGTAAGGACCCTCCGCTGACGTACGTCCATCCATCCATTATCTCTAGCCGCTTTATCCTGTTCTACAGGGTCGCAGGCAAGCTGGAGCCTATCCCAGCTGACTACGGGCAAAAGGCGGGGTACACCCTGGACAAGTCGCCAGGTCATCACAGGGCTGACACATAGACACAGACAACCATTCACACTCACATTCACACCTACGGTCAATTTAGAGTCACCAGTTAACCTAACCTGCATGTCTTTGGACTGTGGGGGAAACCGGAGCACCCGGAGGAAACCCACGCGGAGAACATGCAAACTCCGCACAGAAAGGCCCTCGCCGGCCACGGGGCTCGAACCCGGACCTTCTTGCTGTGAGGCGACAGCGCTAACCACTACACCACCGTGCCGCCCTGACGTACATTATTATTATTATTATGCTATGTTTACACCTAATTCAAACTCTTACATTAACCTCACTAAACAAAAGGAACTCTTGACTCGGTTTTAAATACAAGCTGCAGTTTTGTTCAAAAAGGCAAAGCAGTTCACAAAGTAGTTTGCATTTACTTGAAAGAGTCTTTCGTTTTTCCTCATAGGGATCAGCCACAAGTCACACCTGTCACATATTCCTCGGATCATGTGAAAATTTGCTCCCCGTGAAGTTTTCCCCCACAAAACACACTTATTAAAAAGACCCAAATGAGAATATTGTTTGTTAGAGGAAAAGTAAGTCATTTCTCCAATTGAGTATCAAAAGTACTGTACATTTTGGTACTAATGGCGAGTTGTTTGGAGAAGAACTCAAAGGCTAAATTGCTGTTGCACAGTTTTACAGTATAAGAATGAGAAGGATGGTTGTTGGTCCAGGGCGCTGATCTAAAGCTACTCCTGACTGAAGAAATCGGTCCCTTTCATGTGACATTAAGAACACAATATGCCACCCGTATATACAGCCAGCAGGACACAGAAAAACACCCATACATTATTGCTCATGTGAATTAATTCCCATCAGAACAAACTGGCACAAAGTCCTTACCTTACAGTGCCTTAGTAGTATACACACTAACAAAAGCACTTCTATCCACCAGTTTCTAGCTTCAGGTTACACTGGTTTTATATATGGTGTTTCAATTTTTTTTATATAATTTCACAATTTAATAACTTTGCCAATTCCTGTTCAATTGACCTCAAATTTTTACAGCATGTGTGAAAACAGGTCAAAATTTTATGTTTAATGTTTTTTTGTTTTTATCTTTTTAGGTATAGAAATGCCATTCAGTGGAAAAGAAAAGGCGTTGTGTGTTAGAGTACGCTCAAACACAGTCGAACAGGACAGTGCAGAGTGTATTTATGAAAGAATTCTCTAAAAATGCACCGACTGCAATGCAGATTTGGACACGGCACAAAAAGTTCAAAGAGGAACGTTGTCTGTGCAGGGAAAAAAGGATCTGGGTGACCACCAGCATTGGAAGAGATGGTCGAGCGGGTTCGCGAAAAACTCTTGCGAAGCCCCAAGAAGCCCATAAGAAGAGCAAACTTTGAGACCCAGATTCCTCCAACGACAGTTTGGCGTGTCCTGAGGAAATGTTTGCGAATGAAACCCTACAAGTTGCACCTCGTTCAGTGCCGTGTATCAGGCAACGCGCATATTGAAAATTTATGAAATCGTTCATGGAATCCACATACCTTTGAATTTCTCATTCAAATTTTGAGGAATAAATCTAATATTGCTCAATATTAAGCCTGGTCAGTTTCATTTGCCTGGACGATGTAGTTTCTGGGATATTTACATCTCAAATAATATCACATTTTTTTTGAAACACCCTGTGTGCGTGTGTGCGCGTGCGTGTGCACACACACACACACACCTGTGCAAAAGTCTTAGGCACCCTAGGGGTTTTTTTTTTCATATAAACTTTGTTATAGATTTCTATTTTATGACTTTTACATTATCGAGTCAGTACAAAAACATCTTAGAGTCCAAACGTTCATTTTCCAGCACAAAATTAAATGTTACAGAAGAAAAAAAGTTTGTATCTCAGCAGCATATTACATAAAAGACCACTTTTCAGATTAAAAAAGAAAACATAATGAAGGCTGCTGGGTTTTGCTGCAAAATGAAGAAGCGAGTGTGACAAAGTGTTGAGAAGAACTGGGGCTGGTTCTGTAAGATGCTCAGTAAAACCTACAGCTCATTTCCTTATCAAACTGCACTCATTGCACCAAAGACTACTATTTTTTTTTAAGCAAAGGGTCGTCTCACACCAAATATTGAGTTTGTTTCATTTACTATGGCTTACTGCTGTTTATAGGATTTTTTGATGTTGAAACTTTTAATTTCATAATTTAAGCCATTTTTGGTCTACAGTAGGGGTGGGCGATATGGGCAAAAAATAATATCTCGATATTTTTTAGGATTTTAACGATAACGATATTTTGACGATATTTTAAAAAAAAACACTTGCTTAAAGATTACAATAATTACAATGACTAAAAGAATCATTGCAGTGACAAGTATTTAAGGAAAAGCCATATTTATTTTCTTAAACAACTTTAAATTAATAAAAATGAATAATTCAATTGACAGTTCGTAACGGCAGCAAACATTCTAATCAACCGTCTCTGACGGCAGTACGGGTCTGCAAATATCCCGCCTGTTCCGCTGCCAACAACCAATCATATGTCGATCTGAACCAACAGCTTTCCAATCATCTTGCAGCTTCGTGCTCCGCTGTCCCTCTCCTGCCGTTATAGAAGTACTGCGCCTGCGCAGTGTCAAAATAATCCACGAGAAAAGTGGATTTTAAAGCTTTGAGTCATGAGAACCAACCTAACACTCAAGTATAATCAACTTTTCATGGCGATTTCAATCATATGCTCTTCGCGACCGTTAGTTTTCACAGAGTCCAGTATTGATATCTCCCCATTCATGTTCAGAGGGTCTGGTCTCACTAATCCGAAAAAGATGCCTGAAAGCGGCCGGCGAGTGACAGCACTTGGCCTGATAGGAGCCCGTCACAGCTTCTTCTTCTTCTTTGTTTTTTTTTCCCCCCCTCAAAAAAAAAAAAACGTAAACTACAAGTCAAAGTTTTTCAGTATAACAACAATAAAGAAAAATGTGCTCAATTTAAAATGTATTGAAACTATTCGAAATCAGCTGATCGGTTCATTCATTATTATCCGTGAGTACACTAGTAATAATTTCTGGATCATTGCTATAAACGTGGACTAATATTTCTTGGGAACCAATGGGTTAATGACATGGAATGAACCAACCGACCAATCGCATTTTTTCTTCAGATGGTATCTGGGTAAATGAGCAGCTGTCTCAGCCAATCACATTTTATTGCTGGACGGGATCATATCACGACATCTTCCGGTAGATACCCGAAATCAGCTTTGTGCGTTGTGAGGCCAGCGGAGCAAAAAAAAAAAAAAAACTTTTAATATGCTGAGCAATGTTTGATACATTTTGGAAAGTTGTTTTGGTTGCTTTATAGGTTTCTTAGAATATTTAACTCGTCACGTCTGTGCTGCTCTCCTGGGTTGCTAGAAACAGTTGTGTTGCCCTGGCTTGGCGTATAAAATGTGTGCCCCCCCCCCCCCCCCCCCCCAAAGCAATTCAAGGCCCGTCCGTCAGTCCATGTCTGGCGCCGGGTCTGCTTCGCTCTGTATTGATTTTTGGTGGCTTAATTAAAAAAACTCGATAATGCAAAATTACACATCGTCAAAACAACATTCACGATGACATCGCAGACGATACATATCGCCCACCCCTAGTCTACAGCATTTGACTTTTCCACAGAACTGTGTGTGTGTGTGTGTGTGTGTGTGTGTGTCCTTATAATCTCAAATTCTTCCACACTTTTCTAGTGCAAAAGCAGCAGCAAAGCTGGTGTTCGGGGGCCGGGGTGGGGGGTAGCATCACTTCATTGCCATAATTTCAGCAGCTGAATGTATTTTAACGACTTGCATTAAAATATGATAAGAACAGTGTGAAATATATCAAGAAATTAGTGGTGTGAAGGAAGCAACAGTTTTATATAGGCGTTACGTTGTGCTGAACAGTGTACTGTACACAGCTCTGTTTGTAAAAGTCCAACGGTAAAGCGTGTTCACAATTCCAGAAGTAAAGCCGTTCTCCACACTTCTTAATAGAAAGGTGAATCAAAAAGTAAAGGCAACTTACCCTTTAATACTAGTAACTGTGAGCAAATAAATATAACAGTTCTCTGTCTAGTCTCCCTGCGCTTATATTGTTCCACTAACTTCTTTATTCCTTTAGAAGAAGCTTTTCAGCTGCTCCTGAATCCAGGTCTGCACCGCTTCCTTAACCTCATCATCAGGGCTGAACCTGCAACCGCGTAGAGCCTTTTTAAGCGGCCTGATAGCCGCATGGTGTCAGATCAGGTTTGTAAGGGGAGTGTGGAAGACGTTCAAACTGCAGCTGTTGTATTGCCTTCACCGTTGTGGCCGCTGCATGGGGACGTGCATGATCATGGAGCAGAAACTGTTTTTGACAGCATTCCTCTTTTGCTGCAAATTGCAGGTTTCAGTTTAGTAAGTATAGCACAGTATGTCACTGACTGGTCTATGTTCCTGAAAATGTACCCAAATAGGACCTTTCATGCCCCAAAAGGCGCTCATGATGATTTTCTTGGTGGAGTGCTGTCGCTTGAATTTCTTCATTACTGGAGAAGACTGGTGTTTCGACTGCATGCTTTGTCTTTTGCATTCCAGCTCAGAGTGATGGATGTAATTTTCAAACTGCCTTTACGTTTTGATTTACCTTCGTATTTACACCATGCATTATGACATCCCACATCTGATTACATAATAAAACAAAGGACGCCTCATAAAGTTGACTGGTTACCTGAACAAACATCACCAGTGGCTCATCAGTTTAAAGAGAGGTAATTGTACTTCATGAAGTCCTGTTCGTTTTCTTGTGTCAGAATGTGACCAATAATCTCACACACGGGGGCGTCGTGGCTCAGGTGGATAAGGCGCCATACCATAAATCCAGGGACCCGGGTTCAATTCCGGCCCGAGGTCATTTCCCGATCCCTCCCCGTCTCTCTCTCCTGCTCATTTCCTGTCTCTACACTGTCCTATCCAATAAAGGTGCAAAAAGCCCAAAAAAAATCTTTAAAAAAAATAAAATAGTCTCACACACCATACATATGTGGGCTCTTTAAGCATCTTTCGGCTAGTCATCACTACTTCAGACACAAGTCTAATCCTTATCATATGGCACACGCTAACTTCTCTCAGAATAGGAGCTTAAAGTGCCATTCCACCATTGGATGCATTCTTTGGCATAAAATACAATATATTTTATGACAACATGACTAGACAGAGAAATCTTTTAGCTTCAAAATGATATATCAAACATAATTTTTTGACAACGACAAGTATATTAATTTTGCGACCAAAGTCACCTACCCTTTTAATTTCCGCGCGGTAGTGAAACGTGATGTCATCAGCAGGTTCCCCTTCTTGTGTACCATGTGTCGGTCTATTTTTAGACCAGGAAACCCCCAAAGTGAGAGAGTCATTTCTCCTCGTATATGGGGGCCAAAAAAATTGCGAAAAATTTTGAGTTAATCTTTCAGTTAGCTAGATTTATTGGTATTAGCTAGATTTATTGGTATTATTTTTATCACGTTCTATCCGCCATTGCTGATAATATGTGCCACGTCACACGTCACGTGGTACACAACAAGGAGAACCTGCCGATGACATCACGCACGGAAATTAAAAGGGTAGGTGACTTTGGTCGCAAAATTAATATACTTGTCGTTGTCAAAAAATTATGTTTGATATATCATTTTGAAGCTAAAAGATTTCTCTATCTAGTGATACCATTTATACATGTTGTCAAAATATATTGTATTTTATGCCAAAGAATACATCCAATGGTGGAATAGCACTTTAAACAGGCAGCTATTGCTATTAAGCAGGTCCTTAAAAGGAACTTCAAAATCCCCTGGTTTTTTTTTTTTTTAGTGTTTTCTTCTCAGGATGGCTAATTACTGGACTTCCTTTTATGTAGAGAAATATTTTCCCCTCCCTCCACCATTCCCTAGCTTGACTCAGGGCCCGTCCACACGAGTACGTTTTTGTCGAATCCGCATAAATACTTTATCGTTTCGGCCTCGCGTCCAGACGGATCTGGCTTTTTCGAGGTGTGAAACCGGTATTTTTTCGAAAACGGGTCCCAGAGCGGGAAAATCCTAAAACGCCAGATAGCCCGGAGTCGTCTGGACGGTGAATGCAGATTTTTTCAGAAACGATGATGTATAAGCCCCGCCTCTCTAACCTTTAACCTCAGCCACCGCCGCTAGACGCATCATAACACCAACAATGGCGGACTACAGGCTTGTGCTCGTACTGCAGAAACAATTCTCAGAGTTGCGCTGGCCGTGATCGTCCTCTTCTCGTGTTATGAGCTTGTTTGTAAACAGTGCGTGACCTTTATACGCATGCTCCATGGCTTCTCTTCCGGTTTTAGTGTATTGGTGTGGCGGCGTCACAGCGCCACATACAGGCCTGGCATATGTACTACAGCGTTTTGGGTCATTTCCAGTGAATCCGTGTGGACGCAGATATTTCTGGAAACTACACCGTGTTTACAGAGATTTTTTTCAAAACGACAGCGTATTGGGTGAGGCCACGTACTCATGTGGACAGGCCCTTAATCATTTGAATAGTTTGAGGCACTTTCAGACCAAACACTTCTGGGGAGTCATTGAGAGGAACTACCCACTGGAGAGCTCCCCTGATACGTACATGACCTTCAACGACTTTCCCCCAATTTACATTCGCCCCTCAGTCGGAACGCTGAGGTGACCTCAGCCAACCGACAGTTGATATAGCAACGCCAATAGTTTATTTTCATATGAAATGTGTCTCGTCCACTCATATTCTTGTGTTGTGAGAAACTAACAGGATTTAGTATAAATACACAGGAAATCATGTGCACTGATTCGTCGAGAAATTCAGACCATTTCTCGATAATCACCTTGAGCGACTCGGCCAGGTCGCTTTGCCACCGGAAGCGAGGAAGAATTACAAATTATGAAAGAAAATGCTGTTCCTAAAAGCACTAAAGATGCTACGAAGTTTGGTCTCAAACTATTCAAAGGTAAGGTGGAATTGTGATTTATTTTATCGATTTCAAAACAAAGCATTTTATGTTTCTCGGCATACATAAGTGACACACGTCCGCCCCGCACCGTTATTACATTTACATGCTGCTTTTGAAGTTTTAAATAAATTATTTTTTAAATACATTTTTTAAATAATCACCTGTGTATTTATACGAAAACAATCATTCGCCTCAGGCTCAATGAATATTGGTGAACAATAACCTCAACTTCGTCTCGCTTATTACGCACCGATATTCACTTTGCCGTCAGCAAATACTTGTTAATTAAACTTGTCCACTTGTGTGTCTCGTTTCAGTCGCATGTTTCGATGGACACAGATGATTCCACTCTGCTGTAGCATGGGGGAGACCAGGAAGTGTGACATGCTGACGGTAAATTCTTTAATTTAAATTATAAAGATCAACTTTTTGCTGGAAAATTGTGGGTGACTGCTTAAAATATGTTTACCCAACATTATTTTATAACGAGTTTTCTTATGTGATGGCTAAAAAAATTCCCATAGACAAGAACATTTTGTTAAAGTTAAGACTTTTATATTTCACTTGGATGCCTCATAACTGTGTTGTATTTCCTCTGTTCCATAGAGGCTCAATAAAGTCTGGACTTCATTGTCGCTCCAATTGTTTTTATCCCCCGCTGGCTGAAAGGCCTGAGGGGGATTATGTCGTGGTGATGTCTGTCCATCTGTCCGTCCGTCCCAGGAAGGGTACTCACCTTCTGAAATCAACTCCTCTCACAATTTTTGGAGGAATTTCACGAAACTTGACAGGATTCTTTGTTATTTGTCGGTAATACGCATATTGCAATTTTGTTCAATTCAGTCACATTTTACCAGAGTTATGGCCTAGTTGCCAGTGGGGGATATTGTGCTTTCAGAGCACTTTTCTTTCTAAAAGCTGTTTACATGGCTAACGTTTTACGCAGATTTTTAAAAACGTGAGTTACCGGTGCTGCACTGGCTCATGGGTTTGATCAATCGACATACACGTACATCACTCATGGTTCCTCTTGTGCTGGGAGAGCACCTACCCTGAAGTAGAAGCTAAAAAACTTCTAAAAGTTTTATATCGCACCGCTCCTGTGAAGGACGGCCCCATGAGGACAGTTGAGGGTTATACCTGTTAAAACTGTTAATATTATAGTCAGGCTGTCTGTTGTTGCCCAAATGAGGATGGGTTCCCTTTTGAGTCTGGTTCCTCTCGAGGTTTCTTCCTCATGTCGTCTGAGGGAGTTTTTCCTTGCCACCGTCGCCACAGCCTTGCTCATTGGGGATAGATTAGGGATAAAATTAGCTCATGTTTTAAGTCGTTCAAATTCTGTAAAGCTGCTTTGCGACAATGTTTATTGTTAAAAGCGCTATACAAATAAACTTGATTTGATTAAAAACTATGATCGTCTTCAGTTCCTGCAGTGCAGAGACACAAAAAGGGGGAACTTCCTGTAACAGTTCTAAGAACTATGAAAAAGCTCCTCTGGTCTGAAAGCACACTTGGTCAGAGTGTAGTGGCTGCGCGCGTGTGTGAGAGAAATTGAATAGTATCGATGACCGTTTGCTTCTTGTCAAGAATAATGTAATTGGGTGACTTTTGCTGATTTGGAATCATGTGCAAAGAGGGAGAAAACCTTAGCTGTGTGTTGAAGAAAAAACACAATGTCCAGCAGCATGGGGGGACAAAGCAAGAGTGAAATTAGATGGTTCTTTTCTGAACCAAACAAAGGCAGCATGTGTGCATTACAGCTTCATGTGCATTGTACTAATCAGTCATGAGTCACGATATAAACACATTTTGATGGCCTTTAGTGTGTTGGCAAAAAGGTGAAAGTCACCAGACGTCTCTTTGTCCCACACAAAGGCAGAGGAAAGGGAAAAAAACGAACACAACCAGTGGTTGTCCTTGTAGTATATTCCTCAGAGGCCACGTTCACATCTGTCTAATTTATCTTCTCGTTTTCTTTTTCCCACCCTCTCTCTCCCTTCCACACAACACATATGGTAGCCCCGGCTGCATTCAAAATATTCAAAAGCTCTATTTAATGTATTGAAGCAAGACTTTATGCATTCATATAGTCCAAGGACATGCGAAAGAAATCAAACCTAAAATATTTCACGACAGGAAAACAACTTCACCCTGAGCACAGAGGAGAGGAAGACCACCCTGCATATCACACTCCTCTCTTGTGGTATGAACAGCTCTGGGGTCATCCCTCTATCTCTTGTTGGGGTCAGAGAAGTGTCCCTTTGTTGGGGGGTGGGCAGGTCATGGATGGTGCTGGGAAAAGAAAGGGGGATGGAGGCATCTGTGTTGAGACGGGATGCAGCTGATGGGGCTACAGCGTTGTGGTCCACAGAGAGAGGAACAGACCCTTACCTCCTGATCACCCATTTATCACTGCCGCCAGCTCTGCTGAACCATAATTACTCTTCCCCCTATCCCACTCCCACTGTCACATCCACCAGCACGGAGGAGAGAGGAAGGGGAGGGAAGTGATGAAGAGAGGGATGGAGAGAGGTGTACTGTTGTACGTGGATGTAAACAAAGCAGAGAGTCAGTAAGAGAGAAGGAAAACAAGCGGAAACGCTATAAAGAAACGAGCGTGTGAGCGCTCAGAAAATACTTACTAATAAGAAGAATGAAAAACATGGACAGAAACGAGACATAAATAAAGGAGAGGAACGAGGAGAAAAATGTAAGGAATCAAACTGAGTAGAAGCAAGACACATGGGAGGAAAACCACAAAAAAAAAGACAGGGAAATAAAAGAAAGGATGTATGAGACAGGAAATTTTCTCGTGCTGCGAGAGCATGTGTTCCAGGAGATGAAAGATAAGAAAGGAAAGGTGGCAGTACAGATCCCCGCCTCACCAAATCGTTCTCTCTGTCTAATGCATGTTCCTATCTGCATCTGCTGCTGGGAACAGATTGAGGAGAGAGCTCCTGACTTATTACACACCAGCCTCCAAGTAGATTCATTACGTTCATCAGGTTACAAGATTAAAACAGCACTGGGATGCAAAGTCTTTCCATCACACTTCCAAAAACGTACAGTACACCTCTACATGTCCGTCTACCTGTGTGGCAAAGATTAACCGCTTTTAAAGCTGTAGAAGAAGAAGAAACCTTTATTTTGTCACACGTACACTCAAGCATAGAGAAATTCCTCCACTGCATTTAACCCATCTGAAGCAGTGAACACACGCACGTGCACACAAGTCAGCAATGTCAAGTCTATTTGTATAGCGCTTTTAACAAACATTGTCACAAAGCAGCTTTACAGAATTTGAACGACTTAAAACATGAGCTAATTTTTTTTTTTTTAAAGATTTTTTGGGGGCTTTTTTCACCTTTTATTATTGGATAGGACAGTGTAGAGACAGGAAATGAGCGGGAAAGAGAGAGAGACGGGGAGGGATCGGGAAATGGCCTCGGGCCGGAATCGAACCCGGGTCCCTGGATTTATGGTATGGCGCCTTATCCACTTGAGCCACGACACCCCCAAAACATGAGCTAATTTTGTCCCTAATGAGTGTATACACACACACACACAAACTCACACATAGAGCAGTGGGATCAGGAGGACGCCACTGAAATCTGGTAAAGATTCATCTCATCTCATTATCTGTAGCCGCTTTATCGTTCTACAGGGTCGCAGGCAAGCTGGAGCCTATCCCAGCTGACTACGGGCGAAAGGCGGGGTACACCCTGGACAAGTCGCCAGGTCATCACAGGGCTGACACATAGACACAGACAACCATTCACACTCACATTCACACCTACGGTCAATTTAGAGCCACCAGTTAACCTAACCTGCATGTCTTTGGACTGTGGGGGAAACCGGAGCACCCGGAGGAAACCCACGCGGAGAACATGCAAACTCCGCACAGAAAGGCCCTCGCCGGCCACGGGGCTCGAACCCGGACCTTCTTGCTGTGAGGCGACAGCGCTAACCACTACACCACCGTGCCGCCCGTAAAGATTCAGTTACATGCAATTTATTTCATTAAAAACTTCTAGATAAGGACTACGTTAACAACCCAGAATGGTGACAACATTTAATGGCTATAATTACTTCATAGCTATAAAGAAGACAATTTAAAGTGGTTATGTTTACTACAGGCACTTCATTTAAAATAAATCAGACACGTATGTTAACGCAGAGAGAATAAACGCACACTTGTCCAATCGTCTTTAAACATCGTTTTTGTTATTAAAATTTGTTGAAAAGGCCATGGCGTCAGTTCTCTAGTCAAAGAAAAAAAAAGGGCAAAGTCTGAGAAGCTCCCCCCTTTCGAATTTGTCTTTAGCCGTGTAGCTAGTCTCTGGACTGATGAGCTGCCTTCAGCTAGATAACTCATACAAACGCATATAACCAGACAAACTGCAGCAGTGGATCAGCTACAGAAGCTGTGCTTCATCATGTTTAGAAAACAAGAGTTCAGGCTATGGTCCGGTTCGCCAGTTGACAAGCCATGCTGTAGAAGGTGAACCAGCTTTAATTTAAATTAAAGATACCCAAGTCATAATTTCAACAGAAATTAAGACAATTCATTTTGTAGTCATAAAAATTAACATGCAAACACTAATCATTAAATGCATCAACCCTTATTCCTTGGAAAAGGAATATATATTATGAACACACCAATCAGCCATAGCATTATGACCACCGACAGATGAAGTGAATATCATTATCTCATCTCATTACACTGGCACCTGTCAAGGGGTGGGATATATTGGGCAGCAAGAGAACAGTCAGTTCTTGAAGTTGATGTGTTGGAAGCAGGAAAAATGGGCAAGTGTAAGAATCTGAGCGACGTTGACAAGAGCCAAATGGTGATGGCTAGATCACTGGGTCTGAGCATCTCCAAAATGGCACATCTTGTGGGGTGTTCCCAGTATGCAGTGGTTAGTACCTACCAAAAGTGGTCCAAGCAAGGACAACCAGTGAACTGACGACAGGGTCATGGGTGTTGAAGGCTCACTGATTCGCATGGGGCACGTAGGCTAGCCCATATGATCGAATACTGCTGTAGCACAAACTGGTGAAAAAGTGAATGCTGATACCTTTCTGTTTTAGCCACCATTAATTTTTCATTATATGAAATAATGTGGCATGATGGTGTAGTGGTTAGCACAGTCGCCTCACAGCAAGAAGGTTCTGGGTTCGAGCCCCGTGGCCGGCGAGCGCCTTTCTGTGCAGAGTTTGCATGTTCTCCCCATGTTTGCGTGGGTTTCCTCCGGGTGCTCCGGTTTCCCCCACAGTCCAAAGACATGCGGTGAGGTTAATATGGGACGGCCTTGGGCTGAGGTGCCCTTGAGCGAGGCGCCTAACTCCCAACTGCTCCCCGGGTGCTGTTAGCATGGCTGCCCACTGCTCTGGGGATGTGTGTGTGTGTGTTCACTGCTTCAGATGGGTTAAATGCAGAGAGGAAATTTCACAAGTGTGTGATGAATAAAGTCGTGCTTTCTTTCTTTCTATAATTCACCTTCCCACCTTACAATCTTAAAGACAAAATATCCCATTTTTATTATATTCAAAACAATAATGGCTAATATTTATCCCTGTAAGACTGCAACTTTTCAATAAATAATTTAGTGTGACGTTCAATCAATTTATTTTTCATGCAGTTTTGCTTCGGGAAAGTGAACCATGTCCATAGAGGTACAGCTGAAAACCTAGACTATAACTGAAGACCTCTCCTATACGCCTACGCTCCTGGCACAAGTTATTCCTGTCCTAATAACACCTGTTCAGCGATCCCTTATGGAGAGATGTCATTTTCATTAAATCGTTTCACTTCAAAAATCAAGAAAATTACAAGCAAAAGGTTGACGTTTTGTTATCCATGCGCCTTTATAATTACAGACACAAACAGCAGCTTTACAGTAGGGGAGAAGAGACAGATGCCAAAGTTGAAGGGTACTGGCCCTAAGAAATCTTCCGCAAGGACAACACACACATACACACACTGTCTCTCTCTCTCGCTCTCATTAGGCTGTTCTCCACCCTGTGGGGTGGCAGTGGGCCGGGAAGCAGGGTGGCACTGAGCCGGTTTTCCTCGGGCAGTCACTCCCTGTGCCATTCCCCCCATCACCCCCACCCCCCAAACACTCACACACACACACACACACCTGTCTCCACTACCTCCAAACTTCTGCACCCAGCCAATAACATTCTTTCGAGGGAAGGTCACCCTGACAGCCCCAACCTCTGCCTCATCATAGTCACACACATGCAGTCAGTCAGACACAATCCAGGCCTCGCTATATCCTGAGCATTCAGAAAGAGCTGCAATAATGCTTACAGGAAAGGGTTTCACTCTAGCAGGATATTTCAAGAAGAGTAAAAGCAGCAAGCTAGACAGTGTATTTGTACACAGACAAGAACAAGCCCTGTTACGCGGCGAGGGGACAAGCAGGAAGAATGCATGAAAACGAGGAAGACAATGAGGTAGTAACGAATGCTCCATTGTAAGTGGCTGGGCTTTGATTTATGTAAGGCATGGCTGGCAGGGGGAAGATAATGCCGTTTGAAATGGTTCATTTCAGAAATCTATTCTAAAGCCCTCCGTTTCCCACCTCTCACCTGCTCCTGACTCCCACACCAACACCACTCCGTGCACACACACACACAGATCCGCTGCAGGTAATGATTGTGATATGCAAAAGACAGAGAGGAGGAGAGAAAAGCATGAGAGTCTGTCTGAGAAAGAGAACAAGTGAGACAATACGAGAGCGTAACATCAAACAAGGGAACTTGTATAAACAAAAAGCAGAGGAATAATCAACAAACACTCAATTCCCCACCGTCCTTTGGTGCACGCACACAGCCCACAGCCTTCCAGCTCAGAGGCTCCATTAATAACACAGCGAGCCCTGCAACCCAGGCCATTAAAGCTGCCCAGACGGAGCGAGGGAGCACACAAGGAGAAGGAGGGGGGGGAGAAAGACAAGTAAAACATGAGTTCATCACAGAAATAATTCCAATATCCATTATGGACCTAAAATGCGGGTGGGTCTTTGCACGAGGGCAGGTGCTGAAATTAGTTTACTCCGTTGAGAGTTGAGGTAATGGCAGCCAATGAGATTCCCATGTACAACACAGTCACTCTATAAAATAATAATGTGTGGGAAAACAAACCACGTAATAATTTCCCCATTTTCTACTTAGAGACGATGCATCTCTGTTGAGTGGGGTCAACTAACCAAGACTGTTACAAGCCTGAGAACAGCAACTAGGGCCCCATCATAAACATGGTCATATGGTCAATCACTATACATACGGGCCACTTTTTCCATGGAATAAAAACATGCATTCTAACATGTTTATTGATGCCATGCAATATTGTTATCATATCACTTATCCTCCATGTATATCGCCACTCTCCCCAATGGAGAATGAGTGTGCAATATTGTCATAATATTGCACATTGTCAAGACAACATGGTGTCACATAACGGAGCTCATGCGAAGATCCAATGAGAACTTTTTTGCTCTGCATGCACACAATCATTTCTTTGTCGGCCAGGAGAGAGAGAAGACGGGTTAATTCAGCGCTCAGTTTAAGCACTAAATAAATAAACTGAAACTAAAGACGCGCTGAACAGCCGAAAGGCTACCAAAACTTCATTATATATTCTTCACACATATTCACAAGAGAAAAACAGACCAACAGACATCGAAAAACTGGAAAAGAGACACATCAGAGATGTAAAACTTCCACGCTAGTGAGTGACTGACAGTTTGTAACTGTCATGACAAACATGGCCGTGAGGTTTGCTTCATTAAAAGCGGAAGATTTAAAGAGAAAGACGCGCCGAACACTCGAAAGTCTACCAAAACTTGAATGGATATTCTTCACACATATTTACAAGAGAAAAACACGCCAACGGACATTGAAAAACTGGAAAAGAGAGCAATAGCGGAAATTTAGTCAAAGTTCTACTTGGAGGTGAGGAAAAGTGACGGAGACTTTTACAAGAGGACTTCACTCGTGGACTTCACTCAGCAAAGCCCTTTTGTTTTGAACAACTGCAATGTAACAATTACCTCTGACCAAAAGTAACTTTGAACTTGAACTGTCAACCTGTATGTAGCTTGTATATAAGTTGGGTTGATGTTCAGGCTTTTTGGACTTGTACCATTTTTATTGTTAGAACTTTGACTTTGTACATTAGATTGACAGAACATTGAATTATATTTGATCAGAATCAGCATTGGTAAGTTCCCTCCTTGTTCTTAACTTTTTGTAAAATCTATAATTCTTCCATCAAATGTATAATAATAATAATAATAATAATCTCATCTCATCTCATTATTTCTAGCCGCTTTATCCTGTTCTACAGGGTCGCAGGCAAGCTGGAGCCTATCCCAGCTGACTATGGGCGAAAGGCGGGGTACACCCTGGACAAGTCGCCAGGTCATCACAGGGCTGACACATAGACACAGACAACCATTCACACTCACATTCACACCTACGGTCAATTTAGGCTACGTTTACATTAGACCGTATCTGTCTCGTTTTCTTTGCGGATGCACTGTCCGTTTACATTAAACCCCCTGGAAAAGCCAGGAAACGGGAATCCGCCAGCGTCCATGTATTCAATCCAGATCGTGTCAGCTCCGGTGCTGTGTAAACATTGAGAATACGCGGATACGCTGTGCTGAGCTCTAGCTGGCGTCTCATTGGACAACGTTACTGTGACATCCACCTTCCTGATTCGGTGGCGTTGGTCATGTGACGTGACTGCTGAAAAACGGCGCGGACTTCCGCCTTGTATCACCTTTCATTAAAGAGTATAAAAGTATGAAAATACTGCAAATACTGATGCAAATACTGCCCATTGTGTAGTTATGATTGTCTTTAGGCTTGCCATCCTTCCACTTGCAAGTGGTAAGTGATATGCGCTGGGATCACACACACAGCAGCTCAGTCCCGAATCGTGGCTTGTGCACTTCACTCGCGCGCTGTGTGAGCTGCGCAGGGCCGGAGTGCGCACCCTCCAGAGGGCACTCGCTGTTCAGGGTGGAGTGATTTGGAGCGCAGGATGCCTGCAGAGCCGAGCGTATCCGCGTATTGGCGTTGCTGTGTGCACGGCTAACGGTTTTAATGTAAACGCGAATCGTTTTAAGAACATTAATCTGATGATCCGCTGATTCGACGTAATGTAAACATAGCCTTAGAGTCACCAGTTAACCTAACCTGCATGTCTTTGGACTGTGGGGGAAACCGGAGCACCCGGAGGAAACCCACGCGGACACGGGGAGAACATGCAAACTCCACACAGAAAGGCCCTCGCCGGCCACGGGGCTCAAACCCAGGACCTTCTTGCTGTGAGGCGACAGCGCTAACCACTACACCACCGTGCCGCCATAATAATAATAATAATAATAATATTGGCTGGCTTTTTTCGTGGTATATCAGATATATTCCATTCAGTTAGCATGATAGTGAATGAGTCTTCGACTCGTTCAATATCATGCAAGCTGAATGGAATATATCTGATATACCACGAAAAAAGCCAGCCAATATTATTTAAATGTTTCAGTGTCAGGAATATAACACTTTCAGTATCTAACAATTACTAATTGCTAACTTATCTTTTGAAGCAAAGTATGGTGCATGGTCTTCGAAGGATAGGCTTCCTGTTGAGGCCAAGTATCATCACTATATTACTCACACTTTGTACTTGGTTTTGCTTTCCCACGCCTTTCCCATTCTTCTCCAGAGACTGCTTTACAGCCCACTGCCAAAAAAAGAGGCTCTGAAATTCAGGATCGTATCAACCTTCTTCCCTGTAATTACGAGACTGGCTAAAATAATAGTGAAAGTACTGTAAAGTCATAATGCATCTGCAACACTACCGAAGAAATAATCTTATTACCAGTGTAGTGCAAATCTTTCAGTTCAGTCACATTTATTTTAACGCTGGATTCTTTCCTTACACAGCATGTACTCCACTAATTCATATATAGATTTAGACGGATATCAAAAGATCTCAGATGAGATGATCTGATCAAGGATTAGAAGCATACTTCACATACTGCTCCTAATTACTGCGTTCTGGCTGCTGCTTCAGCATTAAGGTGTGTGTACTGCTAAGCTGTTTTCGTGTATAAAGTTAAGTTCACGACATGCTTGAAGGCAGAATGTCTGCCTCTGTTAGAACAGCAGAGCCAGACACAGTCCTTGCTGCTGCTTTAGCCTGTGGAGACCAGCAGACACTATGTCTACAGCCACACGCAGATATATATGTGTGTGTGTGTGTGTGTGTGTGTGTGTGTGTGTGTGTGTGTGTGTGTGTGTGTGTAAAAGACAGAAAGAGAGAGCACACTAGAGACGGTATGTAGTTAGTTTATGTGTTGCTGCAGGGCTGGGGTCAGGACACAGACCTAGTCACATGGGACGGAATGATGAATAACAGCACAAGTCAGGCTCTCCTGAGACAAGTTTCATGTTCTCAAACAACAAGAAGACAATTCATGCACTGTTTTTACTGTAAGTTCCCCTTCTGTCAATCAGCCATGACAGTACAGTATTCAAGTGTGTCGAGGTGCTTGACAATGCTGTGTGGCTAAAGAATGCATACTATGTACAGTTCCGGTCAAAAGTTTGGACACACCTCCTCATTCATGGGTTTTTCTGTATTTTGATTATTCTTTACATTGTAGAACAATACTGAAGACATTAAAACTATTAAATAACATATGGAGCATATGGAATTTTGTAGTAAACAAAAAAAACCCACATAATATGGTTCATATTTTAGATTCTTCAAAGTAGCCAGCGTTTACCTTGATGACGCTTTACACACTATTGGCGTTTTCTTAACCAGCTTCATGAGGGAGTCACCTGGAATGCTTTTCAATTAACAGGCGTGCCTCGTCAAAAGTTAATTAGTGCAATTTCTTGCCTTCTTAGGCTACGTTTACATTACGTCGAATCAGCGGATCATCAGATTAACGTTCTTAAAATGATTCGCGTTTACACTAAAACCGTTAGCCGTGCACACAGCAACACCAATACGCGGATACGCTCAGCTCCGCAGGCATCCTGCGCTCCAAATCACTCCGCCCTGAACAGCGAGTGCCCTCTGGAGGGTGCGCACTCCGGCCCTGCGCAGCTCACAGAGTGCGCGAGTGAAGTGAACAAGCCACGATTCGGGACTGAGCCGCTGTGTGTGAGATCCCAGCGCATATCACTTATTACTTGCAAGTGGAAGGATGGCAAGCCTAAAGACAATCATAACTACACAATGGGCAGTATTTGCATCAGTATTTGCAGTATTTTCATACTTTTATACTCTTTAATGAAAGGTGATACAAGGCGGAAGTCCGCGCCGTTTTTCAGCAGTCGCGTCACATGACCAACGCCAGCGAATCAGGAAGGTGGATGTCACAGTGACGTTGTCCAATGAGATGCCAGCTAGAGCTCAGCACAGCGTATTCGCGTATTCTGAATGTTTACACAGCACCGGAGCTGATACGATCTAGATTGAATACGTGGACGCTGGCGGATTCCCGTTTCCCCGCTTTTCCAGGGGGGTTAATGTAAACGGACAGTGCATCCGCGAAGAAAACGAGACAGATACGGTCTAGTGTAAACGTAGCCTTAATGTGTTTGAGATCAAACAGTAAATAATAATAATACAGTAAACAGCCCTATTCCACAACTATAGTAATCCATATTATGTCAAGAACCGCTCAACTAAGTAAAGAGAAACGACATCCATCATTACTTTAAAACATCCATCCATTATCCGTAACCGCTTATCCTGTACAGGGTCGTGGGCAAACTGGAGCCTATCCCAGCTGACTACGGGTGAAAGGCGGGGTACACCCTGGACAAGTCGCCAGGTCATCACAGGGCTGACACATACACACAGACAACCATTCACACTCACATTCACACCTACGGTTAGAGTCACCAGTTAACCTAACCTGCATGTCTTTGGACTGTGGGGGAAACCGGAGCACCCGGAGGAAACCCACGCGGACACGGGGAGAACATGCAAACTCCGCACAGAAAGGCCCTCGCCGGCCACGGGGCTCGAACCCGGACCTTCTTGCTGTGAGGCGACAGCGCTAACCACTACACCACCGTGCTGCCCATTTGCAAGACATGCCTAGTTTATCTTTTGTGGCCATCTAGCAATCTCTATAGTCACTTGCGGATGATTATTTTGCTCACTCTGGTCTTCTGTTGTATCTCATTCACCTTAATCTGTGATATGTTGTGCATCCTGAAATGCTTTTCTGCTCATCACAGTTATAAAGAGGGGTTATTTGATTTAATATAGCCTTCCTGTCAACTCAAAACATTCACAGCCGTTCTCTTCTGACTTCTCTCTTCTGGGTGGTACAGTGGTGTAGTGGTTAGCACGGTCACATCACAGCAAGAAGGTTCTGGGTTTGAGCCCAGTGGTCGACTGGGTCACAAGCATTTCACTGTACATGTGATAAAGTTGTTGTTGTTGTTCTCCTAATTTACAAGTCATTTCTTCCCACTCACTGGATGTTCTTTCGGTTATTTTACACCATTATGTGCAAACTAGATATTAGGGGTGTTCACACGGCACATATTTGCATCGATGCCGCACCGATGTATTTTGTTGCGATATATCTTACACCGGTGTAAATTTTGTGGAGTGTTCACACGTCACAAACCTGCTTACTAGAGAGAAGCGTGTTAGCACCGGTGCAGCCCCACTTGCGTTCACACGGCAGTTTTTGCGACCGTGCTATACGATAGTAATAATGCGGAAATGAAATATGCGCATGTGTGAAAATGTGCTTCCTTTTCCCGGTTGTCATGGCATCACCAAGCGCCGGGAAAACAACGTGGATGAAGACACGCAGTTCTGTTGTTGATATTTGCCATTTTGGAAGCGCAAAATACCAGGATGCAAATTATGCAATGCCCGTATGTAATCAACTCTCTTCACACGTAGCGAGTCTACCCCTGTAGCGTTCAGACGTCCCATTTTATAATCGGTGCTGCCCCGCAAACTAGCATTTACTCCGGAGTAAATTTCTTAAACCACCTCCCGAGCAGGGTTAGATTTGCACCGGTTTAAGCAGCGTCGTGGCTCAGTCGACTAAGACGCCATACCATAAATCCGGGGACCCGGGTTCGATTCCGACCTGAGGTCATTTCCCGATCCCTCCCCGTCTCTCTCTCCAGCTCATTTCCTGTCTCTACATTGTCCTATCCAATAAAGGTGAAAAAAGCCCCAAAAAAATCTTTAAAAAAAAAGTTGCCGTGTGAACACCCGTATTGTTGTGTGGGGAAAAAATCCCAGGAGATGAGCCCCACAGCAGAGAGGGCTGAGGGTCTGGTTCAACAGTGATAGCTTGGCAATGCCAGATCCTGAAATCATGATCTTCTGATCAACAGACCAGAGCCTTAACCAATGAGCTATCACTGGAAGAAATGCACCATAAGGTTGGTCTGAGAAATCAGTCGAGCCAATCGTTTGGAATCATTGCTTTATAAAAATCATACACTGATTGCATGGAAGTCAGTAAATCAGTTCAGTTTTGGTTTCTTGACACTGTGACCGAAATGAAGGAGGCTATATGAAGAAATGTCAGAATAAGTGCTGTGTGAAACGTGCTCGATCGTTGCCAGGAATCAAACTTCAGGAACGGTGAAGTCTTCTTGCGCAGGCTTTTCACCACAGCATTGCAGCAAACCACCTGCCTCTTCATATCGAACAAGGCGTCACACCCATTGGGGCGGAGTGATATTTCAGCGCTCTGTCCTCAGCGATGGAGTACAATTTCTCTCGTAGATAAGGCGCAGCACTGAGGCTGCACCTGAGTCTTCCCTGTTCTGTTCTTCAGAGCTGAGTAGGCACAGGAGAGACTTTCCCAGGTCTAATTACCGCTGCTTAATTAGTGTGGGGGCGAAAGCTCAATGGGGCACCTGCAGTCTTACTTCATATGCTGACAGGGAGGAACAAGTGTTAATGTTCTCTATTTATGATAATACTCCCAAAGTGTGCGCGTGCGTGTGTGTGGGGGTTAACACCTGAGAAAGCTTCCCTAACCACTCCAGATGAACAGAAGGGGAGGAACAGTCCTGAGGATAATTACATAAGTGCTGCAATAAGACAAGTAAATTGTACAGAAATGAGAGAGAGAACAAGCACAATTTGGAGCACTATAAAATAAAATGAGCAGTGGATGGGCACGTGGATGAAAGTGATCTTCCTTTTTTCACCCCATCAAACAGTAACCACAAATAAATCATCATCCGGCACAGCTAGCTTCCTTTACCTTACTGTTGTTTCATAAAATTACAAGCAGAGTCTTCTGGTGAGAAAAGGATTTTTTTTTTCCCTTCGCTTGTCCCCTTGTTCTGGAAAATTAATGTCTGTGTGCAGAATATAATCCATCAAAAGCTGAAAGCTGAGGACATTCAAAAAATGATAGCAGGTAAGATTAGGTCTCTCCTTATGAAAGCACACACACGAACAAAGACACACAAATATTCATACAGACATACAGGCTTTAAGGTGGTCAACAAGCAAATAGATAGATCCTTCCCACTCCTCATCTTAATTTAAAAAAAAAAAATTTAAACCAAAGCAAAGACAAGGCTTATTGTTAAGTTTAATTACAGCCTATGCTGCTCTTTTGATTAAAATAAAATTCCAGCCCTCTCAGGTTACATCAGGTAAGCAAAATGACGAACTTCATATCAATTCAGAAAAGAGCTAGAGTCGAAGAATTTATAACCAAATTAAGATGTTACCTGGCTGGCGCATTTGTACTCTTTCACACTAGAACCTGAATCAAAACCGAATCTTAAAACTGTAGACGCTGACCTTCAAACCGAGAGAACGATTCCTTTAAACTACGACATGAAGGAATTTAATATGCAGGGTGAAAATGAGTTTTTAAATAAAGGCAATGCATATCTGTCCCTTTTGGAAGGTTTGTCTCCAGGGGAATCAGTAAGTGATCACCCCAAGGCCAATGTAATCACACACACAGCTGGTCAATACCGAATCAGGCACTGCTGCTGCACCATCAGTGCAAGGTCCTCACACATTAATGCCATGCATTAATTATTGACACTAAATTTAATTTGAAAAGCAAACATACACCTATACGCCAATCAGCCTTTTAATAATCCATACAAGCAGCGTGAGACTTAATCATATTGCTATTGATTAATATACAGCAAACTAAAAGCAGCCAGGCATACCTTATGACCTGTAAACACATCACCTTCATATCACTAACGCATGAGGTTAAGAGAGAAACGGGTAAGAGGCTGGAACAGGGCTGAACTTGAGTGTAAAATGGCAAGCTCGATCAGCATACGCGTTCAAAGATGGCTTATCTTGGGGAGCGCTTGCTTCAAGGTGAGAAGATAAATGAATCAAAATGAAATAAGGAAATGAGAGACGTTAAGAAGAGGGTCAATCATTCCTTCTGCTCCATCAAGCTCTTCTTCTATCAGAGGAGAATTACGAATCTAATGCAGGGAACAAGGGACAAATCTCTAAAGCACGTCCTTCAGTGAAAGCAGGCAGAGATAGAAAAAGCGCAAGAGAGAGAGAGAGAGAGAGAAAGGCAGCTCCAGGGCTGGAGCTCATCTTTAACACTTAGCAGTGACTGGATCAGAAATAGTTTGCTGCCTGCCGCTGGTGGTTATGAGTGGAAGCCATCAGTCTGCAAGCATGAGAGAGTGAGCCATCTCAGCACCTTGATTTATGAAAATAATGAAATATGTACGGCTGACAGCTAGAAGGATCACCATAGAGGTTTTATTCTAATTCACTTGTCCTCTTTGCAAATCACACATCACCTGTGGCCTGTCAATGTGGTTGCGTCCCCCCTCCCCTCCCCAGCCATGCAAAAGTCTACTAATGAAGAATACAGGCCACAGGCAGCAGCCAGGGAACAAAACACTAACAGTTTACTCAACATGATTTTTAAACGGACAATATATGTATAATATTTTGCGTGGTGGCGGCACAGTGGTGTAGTGGTTAGCGCTGTCGCCTCACAGCAAGAAGGTCCGGGTTCGAGCCCCGTGGCCGGCGAGGGCCTTTCTGTGCGGAGTTTGCATGTTCTCCCTGTGTCCGCGTGGGTTTCCTCCGGGTGCTCCGGTTTCCCCCACAGTCCAAAGACATGCAGGTTAGGTTAACTGGTGACTCTAAATTGACCGTAGGTGTGAATGTGAGTGTGAATGGTTGTCTGTGTCTATGTGTCAGCCCTGTGATGACCTGGCGACTTGTCCAGGGTGTACCCCGCCTTTCGCCCGTAGTCAGCTGGGATAGGCTCCAGCTTGCCTGCGACCCTGTAGAAGGATAAAGCGGCTACAGATAATGAAATGAGATGAGATTTTGGGTGGTTGCTTCAATACCGGAGTTTAACATCAGAGTTTATGCTTCCCGGTGAGGCTGCAATACTGCACGTAAAGCCAAGTGCTGCAGTAAAGCCAAGATCTTCACAGCCTTTTAATAAATGTTTGTAACATCGCCAGAACCCTCCCTTCGATGCGCTGTATTATCTGGAGAAACTCTTTAACGAATCAGATTATAAAAACCTCATATTAAAAGCCTCTCACGTAACAAAGAACTCAAAGGCCCCATCCAGCTCTTTCACCTCCTGTCTGAGGTTTCAATGAAAGCCACAATATCATTGAGCGGAGGCCCACCTCGCTAGCCGCTAAGGCAAAGGGTTGCTGCTGTAATCTAATAGATATTGTATTGCTTACAGCAGTACATGCATAGGGAGTGGCGCTCTTTTCAATGGGCCCTAAATGGGAGATGAATAGAGTCAGGCATTCTGAAGGACGCCTAAACTTAATTTGAGTGAGTTAAAAGGTTGGAGATGGTATTGAGCGGCTTGGACTGAGCCTGGGCGTTAGCAGGGCTGTTTCACTGCCATTTCAATGGGCTCTTTTCCTGTGAAAGGCCTCCTTGCCAGGCCCATCTCATTTTCTTTAAAAGCCCATGCACCACCTTAAAGCATTATTAAAACAGTGTGAGAGAGCAAGAGGTTAGCCTGGAAAGCCCAGGACACAGTGACACATGGACAGTCACTGATGGGACACTGCAGTACAGTGCGGTTCTACGGAACGCGTGGCAGGTATGGATAATGAGAACGATGATGGAGGCAATAGCTTTGAATCAATGCAGCTCTTAAGCAGAATGTATTGTTTTGGGATGCATTACATTCTCCTGTCAGTCCCTTTAAGGCCCTTCAGAGGAGAGCGGCCCCTGCAGTATCACCGTATTCTGTGTTCTCTAAAGCAGGCATGCTGGACCAGTGTGACCACAGACATGCAAATTCATACAAAGTACATCATCTCTGTCTAAATGGCTGTAACAAAACCGTGTGGGGTTTTTTGTTTGTTTGTTCTGTTTTATTATTTTACCACAAATAGAGCAGTGGCTACAATTATTATCAACAGTCCATAATTATCGACACGTTTTCAGATTTACCAATGAAAAAACAAATTTTACAAAGGTGAGTTTCAGTTACAACAGTTATTATTGGTTAATTAATCAATCAGCAGACCTCCCTCGCCCTTTGATCTTGTTGTCTGGTGACGCAGCTCGTTACCTGAGATGGAATTTTTTTAACACGATCAGCAATTTGAGGGAAACCCAGATGTTATCATCGAAAGATCATGGACATGTTTTTACTGATCAAATTCACCGATATTTCATGATATCCTTGTCGAAACCTACTTTGTTTCTTACTCTTTCGTTTGACAGTCACCATTTTGCATCTAAACGCGCGTTTGAGAATTCACGTGAGGTGTCGATAATAGTGGTCACTTTTTTTTTTTTAAAGATATTTTTTGGGCTTTTTTCACCTTTATTGGATAGGACAGTGTAGAGACAGGACAGGAAATGAGCAGGAGAGAGAGACAGGGAGGGATCGGGAAATGACCTCAGGTCGGAATCGAACCCGGGTCCCCGGATTTATGGTATGGCGCCTTAGCCACCTGAGCCACGACACCTCCAATAGTGGTCACTTTTAGCGGTGTCCACCATTATCGACACCCTGTGGAATTAAGTGACATTTACAGCTGTTATGGATCAAGCTTTGTGTAACACTGTTGAAGCAGATGAAGTACTTTAAAAAAAATAAAACTGCTGTGATTTATAATATTCTTTTCTGATTAATAACCGAATGGAATGTATTTGGAATCCTATTGTAATAAATAGAATTAGACCAGAATTACATTCCGAGCATATAAAAATATTACATGCTTGAAATATTCAGATTTTTCTACTTCATTCAGATTTTTTTTTTTTGCAGCTTGTTGTAAATATCTACCACATATTACAATATCAGTAGACATTTTATATTTTGGTTCGAGGAATGACACGGGACCTTTGACTTGGATTTTCACGTGGTTACAGTGTCAATTGCCTGTTGACATTTATTGGTAAACTACAAAACTAAAAATTAATACAAACAACAATGAATGAATAACAAAATGTAATCTACGAAAATACTTAGAAAGTGGAACAAAAAGATTTTCTGACACAGGTTAAACATTATCAGTTCATTTGTTTACAAACATTAGAATTACTTCCTCATTTACGTAAGCACTGACATCGATATATTTATATAAAAGATATTTTGTACTAAATATAAGTCTGTGTAAAACACATTTTAAATAAAAATAATGTTTTGTTAACTTAATACCACATACTGATTTTTTTTTTAAATCAATAATCATCTGGGTGTCGATAATTGTGGAACAGTGTCACATGATCTGATACGCTAAGTAATCAGGAATCAGGGTGTTTTTTTCCAGTGGAAGTTGGAGTAATTATTCTTGCACAATTTACGTATCGAAAGTCTCTCCTACTTTTGCAATGGCCAAGAGATTGTTAAGGTGTTGATAATTGGAGCCACCGCTCTAGTACTCAAAATATTTCTATATCTTACCAGAAACATTTGTCTAACTAACAGGGAAAAACAGTCAGTGCGTTTACATGCACATAGAGAAAATCGAATTTCTGCCGTAGCTCGACTGAAATCGAAGTTCTAAATGCCATGGAAACACCTTATCTCGGCTGAAATCGAACCGAACTGGATTTCTCGTAATCGAGCTACGCGACCTAGATTATGCGATTGTAGCCGAGCTACTTAGTGCATGTAAACCCTATCGAGCTACGTAGTCGAGCTACTTACTTCAGCACTGCCCCTTCCGGAAGTGACGAGACCACAAGCGGGAAACACAACAGCCTCGGTCGGCATGACAACAGTAGTAGTAGCAAGCAGCAGAAGAGGTCAGGAGGAACAACATCTCTCGATGTTGCTGTCCTCGTCGTCGTTCTTCTTGTGAACATGGAACTGATAACTTTGTTTATACTCTTGAATAGCTCTTCTTCATGACGACAACCGGAAGTGTACCAACACAATGGGGCGTCTAGCGCCACCTGTGGCTCGGGTGCACAATGTACCTCACACAATAGCTCGATTTCCTTGTGTGCATGTAGGATTGGATTTCTCTGGCACCCCTGCTGGGACCCTTAGCTCGATTACCGACAGTAGCTCGATTTGGATGTGCATGTAAACGCACTGACTGATGCATGCTGGACGTAATGACATCATCCAATTGCATTTGAGTACAAACAGGAATATAATGCACCGGTTTGGTAAAGGTCTGGTGGATTTAGAAACGGTCTTGTGTTTTTACATGAGTTAAAATGATTTCACGATTTCAGTAAGACACAAGAGAGCATATATGGCAGAATGAAGCTTACAAAAAATTAAGCGGCAAGTAGCAGGGGGTGGAACACGCTGTAGATTTTAATTCACCAGAACACATTACACACTGCGCAATTCAAATTAAGAAGAAATATACTCTTCTTCTTCTCTTAACTCATCCCTTTCCTTCCTATCAGCTCGGTCAGTGGCATCTGAATCAGACCTTCCCCTCTCTCTGATTCTCTTTGATAAAGGAAGAAACGGCGCTAATCTCTGCATGCTAACTCACACTTTCATGTATTATTTAGTGGTGGGTTTTTATCATAGAAGTGCTTGTACTAACTTTTGTGGAGCAGATCAGGATGAACACAGCGGTAGAATGTCTTTTTGAACACCGAGTTCCTGTTTGTGTAGCTTCAGACCCTGTTTGCGCTCAGTCGCACTGATACAGTAGGGAACTGTCACGGAATACAATTTTTCATTTTCAAGAAAGAGAAAAAAAGAAAATGTGTTTCTTCTGTGCTTAAGTAATGTGAGTCAGTGGTGTTATACAAGTATACTGTTGCTCCTCTGCAGACTGGCTCTTACAGCAGAATGCAGCTAGTTTTTAGATGTCAGCACCTGAGGATCCTACAGTGGGCAGGCACAGAGTCATAATGAGATCATAGTCATAATGAGATTTATCAAGAGCGGCCACTTGGTATGCAGCGCAGCCTCAGACCCAGGCTCTCAGAAAATCCACACTTTTTTATAGATTGCGTAATGGATAGCATTAAACAATTTCATTGTAGAATAAATCATACATCAAAATACAACCTATACGAGACTATCATGTGACTCAGAATATGAAAAATTTGCATGTACACTCTGCTTCCTCAAATCTGCAGATAAAGGTAGAACTTAACGGCGTACATGATAATTTATTAGTAGGTTTAAAATATTCATAAATATCGAATTAATCATTTATAACACATCTTTAAATTAACGGGTGTCCTTGATGGTCTACTTACAATGAATTTCCTCCATGGACCGAGTCCCCTGGGCAATTTTATATGTGCTACTAACAAGTTTCAGCTCCAAATATTTTGCACATATTATCAGAATGGAAATCACATGATGTCTTGAACGAGAAGACTGAGCTTCACTGAGACTTCAAACATCCAAAAAGCTAACTTCAGTCTGCTAAACTCAATGTGAGACAGTGAAGGCCAGAGATCGTAAGAGTTAAACAGGTTTGTTGTTGCTGCGACTTGGCCCATTTCTTGACCTCGTCCAAGACTACAGTAATAACTGCAGGGTTAAACCTGACTTACTAACAGGAACTTAAACAAAAGCTAAGCACTTAGTTTTCTTTTCTGATGAAGACAGGAAGGGCGGCACGGTGGTGTAGTGGTTAGCGCTGTCGCCTCACAGCAAGAAGGTCCGGGTTCGAGCCCCGTGGCCGGCGAGGGCCTTTCTGTGCGGAGTTTGCATGTTCTCCCCGTGTCCGCGTGGGTTTCCTCCGGGTGCTCCGGTTTCCCCCACAGTCCAAAGACATGCAGGTTAGGTTAACTGGTGACTCTAAATTGACCGTAAGTGTGAATGGTTGTCTGTGTCTATGTGTCAGCCCTGTGATGACCTGGCGACTTGTCCAGGGTGTACCCCGCCTTTCGCCCGTAGTCAGCTGGGATAGGCTCCAGCTTGCCTGCGACCCTGTAGAACAGGATAAAGCGGCTACAGATAATGAGATGAGATGAGATGAAGACAGGAATAGGTTAATAGTTCCAATAGTAGTTTTTGTCCAAATCCAACGTACAATATCATCTGCTGCAATTCCAGGGGTGGAAAGTAACAGACCTTATGCACTCTTGTTACTAGACTTGACTACTTGCTTCACTATAATGGTACTTTTTTAGTATAATTAAATTATAGTACTTTTAAATGAATTTTAAAAAATAATGTACAAAGTAAAAAGTAATGAAGATTTTAACCCCAGAAGACAATTAAAAGACAGTATGTGCAATTTTCAAATCATTAAGATTATTTTGAGATCCAATCAAAAATAAAGCAGTTTTCTGCCAAAAGTCTATACTTCAGGCACCAAATGTGTGAGATAGTGAAGACAGATGAGTATCTCTGGCTCAATTTATCAGGTATCCTCAGTTTTAAAATGCTTCAAAGGAAACGACACGATAACGATCTGCAAATTATGCGAACCAAAACCCGGGGAGATATCGGCATTTCACAGCTCAACATCCAACCTGCGGAAACATGTACAGGCAAGCCATTAGCTAACAGTGGCCTAGACTAGCTAGGCAGATCTTCTGATGTTTTACAATATGAAAGCTCGATGTTCATCAGCTACTACCACAGTAAATTGTGGAGGAAACCCCCCCCAGTAAAGATTGATTTATGGATGTATATTTCACACAACTTAGAGATAACATGTTTGCTGTGAAGACTGTGTTCTGTTCTCGAGTTTGCCCTACACTTTAAGGGAACAATGAACAAAGTTGAAGCTACTCTACACACTGCTCCATCACTCTCATGCTTGCCTGGTGTGCCAAAAAGTTAATGCTTACCAGGAATGTTCCTGCCCTCTTACAAACATAATCCCTTGTGCTTTCCTGTAAGAAACACGAGTTATCAGAGACAACAGCTGTGAGGAGTACTGTGTGCTTTCGTGCTGGCAGGACGTTTCTGGCACTGCAGCCCACGTTTAAGAAAGAAAATCAGCAAGCATCTGTGTGCACTTATCAAACACTCTCACCAATGGGTTACCACCATTTACCATGTACCTGGAATGTGAAATTAATCACCACCTCAGAAGAGTTTGGCAGAAATTCTCTCCCCATAGTACAAAGCTTTGAAGGGGGACAGGTAAAATACTCAACAATTTTGGCTTCAATTTCTCAGAAAAGGAACTTGGAAGGAGGCTAAGACAGAGCAAAGAAGGGGACAAGAACAAAGGTGCCTGATACAACTTTTCAGTTGCTGAAATAATCAACACACACAACCATGCCACAGTCAAAGTCAAACTGAGAATACACTTTCTGCCCATTCTGATGTTGGATGTGAACATTAACTGAAGCTCGTAACCAGTATCTGCATGATTTCATGTATCATGTTGCTGCCACATGATTGGCTGATTAGATAACTGAATGAATTATAGAACAGATTGGACTTGCTTGAAGTCCTTGAAGACGTTTCACCTCTCATCCGAAAGGCTTCTTCAGTTCTGTCTGACTAGTGGGGAGTTCCAGATATTTATCCTCTAGTGGATCAAAAGCAACCCTAAGGGGAGTCGTTGAGGTCACATGGGTCGTTGACCCTCAGTCATCCTGTAGGTGTTCGGGTCACTGGAGGCCAGGTGTGAACGGTGTTAGCAGCCTAGAAAGTCAGCTGAGTTTTGGTGTGGATGTGTATTCAGTTTTCTGGGAAGTGTGCCAAGGACTGCATAAATGGTGTCTCATGCCCCTTTTCCACCAAAGCAGTTCCAGGGCTGGTTCGGGGCCAGTGCTTAGTTTGGAACCGGGTTTTCTGTTTCCACTGACAAAGAACTTGCTCTGGGGCCAGAAAAACCGGTTCCAGGCTAGCACCAGCTCTTTGCTGGGCCAGAGGAAAGAACTGCTTACGTCAGCGGGGGGCGGAGTTGTTAAGACCAACAACAATAACAAGACCGCGAAAGGTCGCCATTTTTAAGCGACGAGAAGCAGCAGCTGTACAAACGCAAAGTCATCCATTATTATTGTTGTTGTTGTTGCTACTGCTGCTTCTTCCGTGTTGTTTTTGCTTCGATATTCGCGCCAAGGTTTATGCAAACGTAGCGACGTAACTGACGTATACAACGACATAACTGACGTATACAGCGACGTAATGACCTGGCTTCCCTTAGCACCGTGAGCTATGGAAAAGCAAACTGGTTCTCAGCTGGCTTGCAAGTTGAACGAGTTGTGAACCAGCACCAGCACTGGCCCCAAACCAGCCCTGGAACTGATTTGGTGGAAAAGGGGTATCTGACCACCTCCTCTGTTCAGTGAGGCAGCATCATGCTGTGGGGATGTTTTTCATCTACAGGGACAGGAAAGCTGGTCAGGACTGAAGGAAAGATGGATGGCACTAAATACAGGGCAATTCTGGAGGAAAACCTGCTTGAATCAGCCAGAGGTTGATTCTGGGACTGGGACAAAGGTTCACATTCCAACAGGACAATGACCCTAAACATACTGCTAAAGCTACAGTGGAGTGGTTTAAAGGGAAACATTTAAATGTCTTGGAATGGCCTAGTCAAAGCCCAGACCTCAATCCAATTGAGAATCTGTGGCATAACTTGAAGAATGCTGTACACGAATGTAACCCATCTAACTTGAAGGAGTTGGAGCAGTTCTGCCTTGAGAAATGGGCAAAAATCCCAGTGGCTAGATGTGCTAAGCTAATAGAGACATATCCCAAGAGACTTGCAGCTGTAATTGTAGCAAAAGGTGGCTCTATAAAGCATTGACTTTGTTTTGGGGATACTTATGCACACTCCAGATTTCTGTTTTTTCATCTTAATTATTGTTTGTGTCACAATTAAAAAAAAAAACAATTTGCACCTTTAAAGTGTTTAAAGTGTTGTGTAAATCAAATGGTACTAATCCCCCAAAAATCCATTTTAATTCCAGCTTGTAATGCGACAAAACAGGACAAACACAAAAGGGGATGAATACTTTTGTAAGGCACTGTAGCAGACACTCTTATCCACAGCGACATACAACATACCCAGAGCATCCTGGGGAGCAGTTGGAGGTTAGGTGCCTTGCTCAAGGGCACTTCAGCCATTCCTGTTGATCCAGGGAATTGAACCGGCAACCTTTTAGTCCCTAAGCTGCTTCTCTAACCATTAGGCCATGGCTTCACCCATGTGATAAAACATCCATACATTCATGTATCATCTATATCATTTACCCATCAGAGTCATGGGGAAGCTAGACCCAATCCCAGCTGACTTTGGATGAGAGACTGGCTACACCCTGGGCAGGTCACCAATCTATTGCAGGTCTAACACAGATGACGAACAACCATTCACGCTTACATGACTCAGAGTCAAAGTTCAGAAGTTCAGTTGCTGTGATCAGAGATCCCTTACAGCATTGCTGAGGGCAAAGAATAAGCAGCCCTGTGATTTAGCTCCTGAGGAACATGCCTAGGAGCATTGTACGGCATGGATGATTTAAGCAGCGCTTAAAAACAGGATATCCAAAGAGTCCTTGAGGCATGCATGCATGCATACAGATAGATAGGCAGACAGATGGACAGTCCTACTGTATCTGATGTCCCATCTTCCTATGGAGTGTTCTTGAAATAAGCATTCATGTGGTTTGGCTTCTGATGGACACACACCAAGCATTCATATCTGATTTTAATCTCCATCACCAAAGAACAGAACTGTAGTATCAGTAGTCATGTGCCAAAAAAAATATTTAAAACTGCCCTGCAAAATGTCAGACTGTTTTTGATGACACTAACATGTCTTTTTTTTCTGCACTGTATTACTGCTTATTTCTCGAGGCTGTATCAGGTTGGGGAACGGCAATGTGTTTACAGTGCACACACTGTTATATTATCCAACAGTTAGTTTAGGTCCACTAATTTGATCAGTCAAGCAGCTTTCCAAAAGCACTTATATGTACGACAAACATATTGGGAAATGTTCCTCCGCTTGTGTGTGTTCACCACCTGAAATTCCACATCCTAGCTTGAAAATGCTACATCAGTAGTGTTTGACATCAGCAGATGTGGCAAATGATACTTTTCAGAAATATAACTTTTGGCTTAAAATATAGGAGTTTGTCAGATGAAGATGGAAAGGAAGACAGGACGCCAATTTTACTGGAAGCACCTTTAACAGGAATATACAAATCAAGGTGAGCTAGCTAGCCAGCCGACATGTTATATAGTGAGTGTGGCTTCTTTGGGATGCATTTCTGTTAGCAGAGCAAAAATAAATGGAACATTTAGCCATATTGTGTCCAAAATGTCAGTTATTCCATATTAGTTTCTTGTTTATAGAAATATTGCACCCACAAATCGTGATTATACTGAATATCATGCCTATGGCCAAATCACAGCCATGATGATAGTCAGTATTCAGCTCATGATATTGCTTAATTAACCAAAAATGCGTGAATATGTTCTGAATTTACAACTCCTCTATATAATAGTAATGTAGTGTTTCTCTTCTGGTAGTGGTTGATGAAATAAACAGTTAATATGTTGATAAAGAGGCACAAGCATACTACTGAATAAACTGTGAACATTCACAGTCATTTCAAACACTGGAACACCTGATTTGGGTACGTGTATGTCAGTGTGGGGTTAACTTCAGTTACATTCACACATTTGCTGACTTTCAATTTGAGAATTAAAGATGACTTAACTTTGACATCAGGGAGATCTGGAGACCTTTGACTTGGAAAGGCCTGAATTTTTTCTTCTTTCAGCTGCTCCCGTTAGGGGTCTCCACAGCGGATCTGTTCTGCATGTTTGATTTGGCATAGGTTTTACACCGGATGCCCTTCCTGACACAACCTTCCGCAATCTATCTGGGGCATGGGGCTGGCACTGAGTATGCACTGGCTTGTGCAACTCCAGTGGCTGGGTATTTTACCTAACCTACATGTCTTTGGACTGTGGGGGAAACCGGAGCACCCAGAGGAAATCCACGCAGACATGAGGAGAACATACAGTGCTAACCACTGCACCACCGTGCCACCAAATTTTCAAAGCAAAGCTAATAAGTTTGTTTATATATGGCCCATTCTATAATCACGGGTACATTTCAAGTGTTGAAAGAAAACCAAAAAAAAAAAGTCAGTCATCGTCAACTCTGTTATCGTTAAACTGGGCAGTCCATTAACAGAATTGACGGTAACAGAGGTGACATCTTCCACCATTTTGTGTCTTAACTCCACATGCTAACCTCAAACTAGCTACCACATGATGTATAAAAACAGAATTTTATGGATTTTAATCATATTATTGTTTTTAAAAAATGAGTGAGAGATTCATTCTAATATCACAATAACAGATTTGATGAAACTACTGTTGGTGTATCCTCAACATTTTGTTGAAATTAATGACAGAAGAAACATAACATACCTCACTGCCTTTCTGAAATTTCCTGCCAGAGGAAGTGACATCTCTCAGTGCAGGTGCCATGCGCATTTATTAAAAGTCTTTGTGGATTTTATGCGGTTTTGTAACGGAGTTGACAAGAACATTGGGACAGATAAAAAATATATTTTTTTATTCCTGAAATTTCACATAATACAGAAAATAGACTTTCTATGCAATTGATTTTATTACAGTTAATAGAATAAGCCCCCCCAAAAACCAGATTGTTAGACTGAATCACTTCATATTTATTCAAATTGAATGGGTGGATCAGTAGTCAAAGACAGCCAATAATTGTGGGGGTGGGAGTCACTTTGCTAATGTTTTATGGATAAATTGGGTCTAAAATGTACAACCCCAATTCCAAAAAAGTTGGGACGCTGTGTAAAACGTAAATAAAAATAGAATATGAAGATTTGCAAATCTTGGAAAACCATATATTTCATTGAAAATAGTACAAAGACAACATATCAACTTTTGAAAATTAGAAATTTTATTGCTTTTTGAATAATATATGCTCATTTTGAATTTGATCTCAGCAACATGTTTCAGAAAAGTTGGGACGGGGCAACAAAAGACTGAAAAAGTTGTGTAATGCAAAAAAAAAAACTAATTAGGTTAATTGGCAACAGGTCAGTAACATCATTGGGTATAAAAGGAGCATCCCAGAGAGGCAGAGTCTCTCAGAAGTAAAGATGGGGAGGGGTTCACCGCTCTGTGAAAGACTGCATGGGCAAACAGTGCAACAATTTAAGAATAACATTCCTCAGTGTAAAACTGCAAAGAATTTGGGGATCACATCATCTATGGTACATAATATCATTAAAAGATTCAAAGAATCTGGAGAAATCTCTGTATGCAAGAGACAAGGCTGAAAACTGACACTGGATGCCTGTGATCTTCAGGTCCTCAAGCAACACTGCATTAAAAGCAGACACATGTCTGTAGTGGAAATCACTGTATGGGTTCAGGAGCACTTCAGAAAACCATCATCTGTAAAAACAGTTCATTACTGCATCCACAAATACAAATTAAAACCAGATATAAACAATATCCAGAAATACCGCCACCTGGGCTCGAGCTCTTTTACGATGGACTGAGGCAAACTGGAAAATTGTCCCGAGGTCTGACGAACCAAAAGTAGAAATTCTTTTTAGAAATCATAGACACCACGTCCTCCAGGCTAAAGAGGAGAGGGACCATCCAGCTTATCAGTTCAAAAGCCAGCATCTGTGATGGTATGAGGGTTCATTAGTGCACATGACATGGGTAGCTTGAACATCTGGGAAGGCATCATTAATGCTGAATGATATATACACGTTTCAGAGCAATATGCTGCCATCCAGACAAAATCTTTTTTTCAGGGAAGGCCTTCCTTCTTTCAGCAAGACAATGCCAAACCGCTTTCTGCACATATTAAAACTGCATGGCTCCGTAGTAAAAGAGTCCGGGTGCTAAACCGGCCTGCCTGTAGTCCAGACCTGTCTCCCATTTAAAACATTCGGCACATTATAAAGCGCAAAATACAACAAAGGAGACCCTGAATTGTTGAGCAACTGAAAGTGTACTGTATATCAGGCAAGAATGGAAGAACATTCCTCTTTCATAACAACAGCAATTGGTCTCCTCAGTTACAAAACGTTTACAGAGTTGAAGTTTAAATGTAGAGGTGATGCAACACACAGTGGTAAACATGCCCCTGTCCCAACTTTTTGGAAACGTGTTGCTGATATCAAATTCAAAATGAGCATATTTTTTTCAAAAAACAATACAATTTCTCAGTTTCAACATTTGATATGTTGTCTTTCTCCTATTTTCAATTAAATATAGGGTTTCCATGATTTTTAAATTACCGCATTCTGTTTTTATTTACAGTTTACACAGCGTCCCAACTTTTTTGGAATTGGGGTTGTACATCAAGCATTGCTACTGGTGAAAATTTGTCATAATTTGCATTACTGTTCAAAACTGATTCAATAAAGATTTCTTTTGTGGAAAATAACAAAAGGTTTATCTCAGAGACGCGAAAGGTACCCCGAATTCTAGAATAGCCCATATATATGGGTTAAATATGACGATCTCGTACTGTTGCACACCTTAAGGAAGAATGGGACAAAATAACACCTGAAACGCTTCATCATTTGATGTCTTCAATACCTAAACATCTTTAAAGGCATTGTTCTTCTTAAATGTTGTGAGAAGGAATGGCAACATTATAAAGTGGCAAACGCTTTACCATCCCAACATTTTTTTTTTAATGTGTTGCCTCAGAATTAGTGGTGTTTTGGAAAAAAAAACCAAAACATGATGTCCATCATCAAATAATGTGCTGTTGGGTTGTTCTGAATGCAATGCAGGTCAAAGATTATGTACAAATCATTGTTTTCAGTTTTAATTTCAATTTCAACATACCATCCCAAATTTTTCTGATTTGGGGTTTTACATTTGTTAAGCATGCAGTGAAACAGCTCTTTCCAAACAACAATTTTCAGCAGATCAGCATCAATCTTTATTTCCTAGTTCAAATTTAAACCAGTCCAACAGCCAATCAAATTGCACTAGACAACAACAAAGTTGAAAGCACTCTATCCACGATGATAGATGCGTTTTTAAAATGCTCATTTCTATGGATTTATAAAGTTTGTCTAGAAAGTGATGAACAATTTAAAAAGCGTGCATAATTTGCATACATTTACTAATTACCCTGGCCTTAAAATTTGATAAATGGCACATTATGACTTCTTTAATGCCCAAAACATAATGTTCAGGATTTGTAAATTGATGTGGACTTATCAGCCTTGAATATCAAGACTTGAGACTGACTTGTGACTTGCAAAACAATGACTTGGTCCCTCTGGTGTATGTTCAAAAACATACCTTAAAAAGAATCTACATAGACACACTTTCAGTCTGGATGTGGTAACTGTAAACCATTTGAAATGAGTCATTCAGTGAAAAAAAATTCTAGTTCCATTATTTCTGGGTACACTCTTAAAATAAGAGTGCTCTGAGAGCACAATATCCCCTGCTGGCAACATTGCCATAACTCTGGTAAAATGTGACTGAATTGAACGCAATTACAATCTGCATATTACTGACATATAAAGAATCCTGCAAAGTTTCATGAAATTCCTCCAAAAATTGTGAGAGAAGTTGATTTCAGAAGGTGAGTACTCTTCCCGGGATGGACGGACGGACATCACCACGACATAATCCCCCTTTGGACCTTTCGGCCAGCGGAGGATAAAAATTATGAGGGAAGTTGATTTCAGAAAACAAGCACACCTTGATGAAATTGCCAAAGTACAAGTTTGTTAATAATCAAGGGCATAACTCTGGTAAATTTTAATGAAATTTTAATAAAATTTTAATTTTAATTCCAAAATTAAATGAAATTTCAATATGCGTATAACTGTCATATAACAAAGCCTTCTGCCAAGTTTGGTGAAATTCCTCCACAAACTGTGAGAGGAGTTGATTTCAGAAGAAAGTACACCCTCATGAAATTGTCAAAGTACAAAGTTATTTAAATCAAGGGTCAAAACTCTGGTAAAATTTTCACAAATGAAATTAAATCGTAATATGCGCATTACCGTCATATAACAAGGCCTTTTGCCAAGCTTTGAGAAATTTGTCCAAAAATTGTGAGAGGAGTCAGAAGTCAAACACACCTTCATGAAACTGTGAAAGTACAAAAGTTGTTAATCAAGGGCCACAACTCTGGTAAAATGTGACTGAATTGAACAAAATAACAATATGCGTACTACTGACACATAAAGCCTTTTGCCAAGTTTCGTGAAATTCCTCCAAAAATTGTGAGAGGAGTTGATTTCAGTAGAAAAACACACTCTCATGAAATCGTCAAAGTATAATTTTGCTAATCAAGGGTTGTAACTCTGGTAAAATGTGACCCAATTTAACAAAATTGCACTCTGCGTATTACCGACATATAACAAAGAATCCTGCCAAGTTTCGTGAAATTCCTCTAAAAATTGAGAGAGGAGTTGATTTCAGAAGGTGAGTACCCTTCCCAGGACGAACAGACAGACATCGCCATGACATAATCCCCCTTCAGGCCTTTTGGCCAGCAGGGGATGAAAACTGTTCATCAAGGGCTTCTTTGTATAAGTTAAGGAGACTTGCCTTCTTAAAAATGTTTAGTTTGCAACATTTTCTGACTAGGTGACTTTAGCTCACAGCAGCAACCCAGACTTACAATCAACTAAAAATTCTCCAGAATTAGTATATTGAGTAATAACTTTATAAATATATATGCAAATAAATAAAAGAAATGCAGATCTATTAATATTCAAACCTGAAATAATCCAAACCTCCTTTACATCATAAGTTTTAATAGCAAAAAACAAGCACCGCTTTGGACATGGATCCATGTTAAAGCATCGGGCTGATGGAGTGCCAGTGGTTCAATGAGAGCTTGTGGGAGATCTGTCAGGCCAAGTTTACATTAGACCGTATCTGTCTCGTTTTCTTCGCGGATGCACTGTCCGTTTACATTAAAACGCCTGGAAACGCCGGGAAACGGGAATCCGCCAGGGTCCACGTATTCAATCCAGATCGTGTCTGGTCCGGTGCTGTGTAAAAATTGAGATACGCGGATACGCTGTGCTGAGCTCTAGCTGGCATCGTCATTGGACAACGTCACTGTGACATCCACCTTCCTGATTCGCTGGCGTTGGTCATGTGACGCGACTGCTGAAAAACGGCGCGGACTTCCGCCTTGTATCACCTTTCATTAAAGAGTATAAAAGTATGAAAATACTGCAAATACTGATGCAAATACTGCCCATTGTGTAGTTATGATTGTCTTTAGACTTGCCATCCTTCCACTTGCAAGTGGTAAGTGACGCGCATGCCCGACATGCACTGAGATCACACACACAGCGGCTCAGTCCCGAATCACTGCTCGTGCGCTATACTCGCGCGTAGGGGTGTCACGGTATGAAAATTTAACATGACGGTTATTGTGACCAAAATTATCGCGGTGTACGGTATTATCACGGTTATTTGAGTGGGCGTGGCTCAGGTTGAGTGGGCGTGGTTCAGGTTTTCAAGTTTGGACTGTGGACAAGTGGATCCTGACCTGGAGATGCAAGTACAGTATGTGGAAATAGGGAGCATGCAGCAATGGGTTAAAAAGTGCAGTGTTTATTATATAATGTAATATATATATATATATATATATATATATATATATATATATATATATATATATATAAATAAATAAATTCTAATGAAAACTGCCGTTTTCAACATCATGGTAAAGGTTAGAATGGTGTTTACCTCCGGATAGCGCAAAACACCACAGCTAGACACATTTTAAAATGCTAGCAGTGGGCGCACTTCGCAATAAAGATCATTATCAAAGTTTAACATTATTGACAGTCGGATACAACTGTTGTATTTTCCCTCGACCCGAAGTCATACGTTACTTCGTGTGTTTCACTGATCCATTTTCACCGTCTTGTGGCGAATGAAAGTTTAGCTGTGTAACTTAGCTTAGAATGGTGATGTTTACCTCAGAATAGCGCTAACCACAGCTAGTGCTAGATGCATTTTAAAACTGCTAGCAGTGGCCGTCTTTCGACAATAAAGATTATCATCAAGGTCTAACATTATTGACAGTCGGAAATAATTGTTTCATCTTCCCTCGTCAAAAGTCAAAAGTTACTTTGCGCATTTCAGCTAAAACATACACGTTAACCACCTTGCACTTGCTGTACAGATGCTGATGATGGTCTCGCAGATGAGTCATTAGATTTGATGTATTGCTGCCTTTCACTGACACCTTTTTTTTGCACACTCTACATGCAGGAGCACCGTCATCAACAAGTTGTCCCTCCGAATTTTTGAAATATCCAAAATATTTCCACACTTCCGATTTTATCCGCTTGGAAGGCGGATAGATGTCTTCATCTTGATGACCACCACAGTCTCCTCCTTCCGCCATGCTTGAACTTCGGACAGTGAGTGAGTGAACTTGAGTGGCGTCGGCGGGAAAACTCGCACGAAAGTTCAAAGTCTCGCGAAAATGGAAGCTATCGCGGTTTTGACACTCAGAAGGTTATGGTCACCGTCAAAATATTTTAGCGCGGTAACCGTGTACACCGGTAATCGTGACAGCCCTACTCGCGCGCTCTGTGAGCTGCGCAGGGCCGGAGTGCGCACCCTCCAGAGGGCACTCGCTGTTCAGGGCGGAGTGATTTGGAGCGCAGGATGCCTGCGGAGCCGAGCGTATCCGTGCATTGGCGTTGCTGTGTGCACGCGAATCGTGTATTGGCGTTGCTGTGTGCACGCTAATCGTTTTAAAAACGTTAATCTGATGATCCGCTGATACGGTCTAATGTAAACCCCACCTTAGAATGGTGAATAGTTATCGATTAATGTTTTCTATACATTCCAATTCCTAATGTCTATACATCAACTGGCCAGTGGCTCATCACTTAGTTATTTAGTTAACTATCAACTCCACCATTAGCTAGCTAGAATCAATCCGATTGGATTTGTATGTATGAACCACATATTAAATTCTCTGGTGTTCAACTTGTGCGCGGTGTATAAAGTACATAAAAGAATTTGTGGCCACCCACTTCTTATGTGCATATTATCTGATGATAGTGTGAATTTTGACAATATTGCAATACAGTCTGAAAGATCTCCTCTGTGACCGCAAAGCTAAGGCAGCAGCTGCCGCTATAAACTGAAATCTTACGACTATTGTTTCATAACCTATGCAGTGCGTGAATATAGAGCAAATGTTCCCAACTCGGGTCCTGGTGTATCCTCTGCCATGCACGCTAGCCCTTTCCCTGCTCCGACACACCTGATTCAACTAATCAGCTAAATAACAGACCTTCCTGAGCTGAAGTAGGTGTGTTTGGAGCAGGGAAAACAACATGTTCAGGGCAGGAGAGCCCCATTAGGAACCCATTTGCAATTCAGCCAATAAACAATTTTGTTTCAACTGACTGACATGCCGTGTACATAATTTTATAGATTCCAGTAGCCCATAGCTGCACGACAAGCATGCATGCATGAAAACGCAAAAGCCTAGTAAAGTAACATGAAGCTACTCTTTACTATTTTTTGCAGGGGGTTGTGAGACTGTGATGGAAGCATCAATAACACATTAAGCTCATACACAGTGCCTTGCAAAAGTATTCATAGCCCTTGAACTTTTTCACATTTTTCCACCTTACAACCACGAACTTAAAAGTTTTTATTGAGATTTTATGTGATAGACCAACACAGAGTAGCACATAATTGTGAAGTGAAACGAAAATGATAAATGGTCTTCAAAATTTTAAACAAATAAAAATCTGAAAAATGTGATGTGCATTAGTATTCAGCCCCCCTGCGTCAATACTTTGTAGAGCCACCTTTTGCTGCAATTACAGCTGCAAGTCTTTTGTGGTATGTCTCTACCAGTTTTGCACATCTAGACACTGAAATTTTTGCCCATTCTTCTTTGCAAAATAGCTCAAGTTCAGCCAGATTGGATGGAGAGCATCTGTGAACAGCAATTTTCAAGTCTTGCCACAGATGCTCAATGGGATTTGGGTCTGGACTTTGACTGGGCCATTCTAACACATGAATATTCTTTGATCTAAACCAGGGGTCACCAAACTTTTTTCTCTGGGGGCCACATTGTCGTTCCTGACTGTGATGGGGGGCGGGGGCGGGTCAGCTATATAACATAGAATTGTATAACCCAGACAAATATGACCACCAGCAGGCCTCATTGTGTAGTAGAGATTACTAGCCTGGCACGGCCATCCCCACTACTGTATCCCCACTACTATATCAACACTTGATTCCTGGCACATATTTGTTTATCTTTACTAGTGGTTTGCAAAAGTAGTAATCAAGTCTTCACACTTTGTTTTAATTTGAAATACCACTGATATTCCATTTATTTATTTTCTAATAAAAATAATATCAAAGCTGTCAAGGTAAGAAACATCTGCCTATTTGAGGTGATTGACACTGGCAAAGGTGAGTGGAAAATTATAAATTGTAGGTAGGCCTATTGATATTATTAATAATATTAATAATAATTGTATGCAGCACTTAATAAAGGTCAAATAAATAGGCCTATAAAATAAATACATTTTAAAAAACAGTGAAATTATAATAATATGAGCAATAGATCAATAGATCACAGCAGTTGTGCTGTGTCCTGCACGTCATTGCTCTCATCCATGGCCAAAGCAAAAAACTCGAATTCTGACGCTCTCTCATTCAGCTGGTCATACACGCTGTCCCCCAAATCTTCAGTTCGCCTGGTCATAGTAGGTGCGGAGAGACTCACCGCGTCGAGCGCATCCTTCTTGTCGGGACACACCTCCTCGGCCACAGCAAGCATGCATACTTTAACAAAGTCCCCATCAGTAAACGGCTTTCCATGGGTAGCTAGTAGGTGAGCTACCTTATAGCTAGCTCAGACAGCAGCCTGGTTGATCTGGGTTTGGCGAAGGAATACATTCTGTTGTGCAGCCAGTCCGCATTTCATCCTCCGAATCCTGTCTTCTCTTGTTTGCCCTCGCAAACTAGCATACTCTTTGTGGCATAGTTCGAATTACGTGGGAGCCAATGGGAGCTGAGCTCCCATTCCCTCAGACTCCCATGAAAGAAGCAAACTTAATTTTCTGTGGAAGTCTCTCAAATACTTCATATATCACCATAATAAGCTTGAATAGCCTATATCACCATATAAATATAAATAAAACTCATTTCATTTCCGATCACCATGCAGCCATAACTTTGTATTGAACGTGTTATTAAACCGCAACATGTACAGCTGTACTTCACCACCACACCACTATGCGCGCAAACTGAAATTTGCAGCCTGCGAAATCGAATGTGAAGTTAAGTCCGAAGAAGAATTGTCCTCTATCTCACAACGATCTTCCTTTGTTTAACAATATATATAATTATATATATATATATATATATATATATATATATATATATATATATATATATATATATATGCAACACCGTGTGTGCGTGCGTGCGTGCATGCGCGCGCCTGTGTGTGAAAGCTGTGCACTGCAGAGCGCTGGTCCAGGAGAGCGAGTATGCATTGCTTTTTCTTTTTTTTTTTTTTTAAATAGAGACCCCCATAGGGTCAAATTTATAATTCGAACCCTGCTTTGTGGCGGGTTTCATAGTGACGACGCAGATTATATTCTTTGAAAACCGGCACACTTTCTTTACATACAAGACAAACTGCACGGTCCTTACACTGAACGAAAAAATAATCGGTGGTCCACTGTTCTTTAAAAACTCTGCACTCTGTCAGCTTTTCGCTGACCGCTAGCCATTTTGCTGTCCTGAACACTGACAGTTCTCTGCGCGTGCGCTGCCTGTCACTGCTTGATCGCGAGCATATGACGAAAATTCGGAAAATATGAATAGTTCATTTTATAACTAAATATCAATTTTAATTGATAAAATCAACAAAATACAAGATGCAGACATGTTATTATTTGCCAAAAAGCAATTTAAAAAATTAGGCCATGACCACTTTTGGGGATTGCCTCATAGGGCCGGTTCAAGTGATGGGGGGCAGAGGGGCTGGCGGGCCGGTCAAAGGGGGGTGGCGGGCCGGATCTGGCCCGCGGGCCGTAGTTTGGTGACCCCTGATCTAAACCATTCCATTGTAGCACTGGCTGTATGTTTAGGGTCATTGTCTTGCTGGAAGGTGAATCTCCTTCCCGGTCTCAAGTCTTTTGCAGCCTCCAACAGGTTTTCTTCCAGGATTGCCCTGTATTTCGCTCCATCCATCTTCCCATCAACTCTGACCAGCTTCCCCGTCCCTGCTGAAGAAAAGCATCCCCATAGCATGATGCTGCCACCACCATGTTTCACAGTGAGGATGGTGTGTGCAGGGTGATGAGCAGTGTTAGTTTTCCGCCACACATAGCGCTTTGCATTTAGGCCAAAAAGTTCAACTTTGGTCTCATCTGACCAAAGCACCTTCTTCCACATGTTTGCTGTGTCCCCTACATGGCTTCTGGCAAACGGGACTTCTTATGCCTGTCTTTCAACAATGGCTTTCTTCTTGCCACCCTTCCAAAAAGGCCAGATTTGTGGAGTGTACGACTTATAGCTGTCCTGTGCACAGATTCTCCCACCTGAGCTGTGGATTTCTGCAGCTCCTCCAGAGTGATCATGGGCCTCTTGGCTGCTTCTCTGACCAGTGCTCTCCTTGCTCGCTCTGTCAGTTTAGGTGGACGGCTACGTCTTGGTAGGTTTGCAGTTGTGCCATACTTTTTCCATTTTTGAATGATGGATTGAACAGTGCTTCTTGAGATGTTCAGAGCTTGGGATATTTTTTATAACCTAACCCTGCTTTAAACTTCTCCAGAACTTTATCCCTGACCTGTCTGGTGAGTTCTTTGGTCTTCATGATGCTGTTTGTTCTTCAGTGTTCTCTAACAAACCACTGAGGCCTTCACAGAACAAGTGTATTTATGCTGAGAGTAAATTACACACAGTAGGACTCCATTAACTAATTAGATGACTTCTGAAGGCAATTGATTGCACTGGATTGTATTTAGAGGTATCAGAGTACAGGGGGCTGAATACTAATGCAAACCACATTTTTCAGATTTTTATTTGTTTAAAATTTTGAAGACCATTTATCATTTTCGTTTCACTTCACAATTATGTGCTACTCTGTGTTGGTCTATCACATACAATCTCAATAAAAAACTTAAGGTCGTGGTTGTAAGGTGGAAAAATGTGAAAAAGTTCAAGGGGTATGAATACTTTTGCAAGGCACTGTATATACACACAAGTAAAGAATGGGGGCGGCACGGTGGTGTAGTGGTTAGCGCTGTCGCCTCACAGCAAGAAGGTCCTGGGTTCAAGCCCCATGGCCGACGAGGGCCTTTCTGTGTGGAGTTTGCATGTTCTCCCCGTGTCCGCGTGGGTTTCCTCCGGGTGCTCCGGTTTCCCCCACAGTCCAAAGACATGCAGGTTAGGTTAACTGGTGACTCTAAATTGAGCGTAGGTGTGAATGTGAGTGTGAATGGTTGTCTGTGTCTATGTATCAGCCCTGTGATGACCTGGCGACTTGTCCAGGGTGTACCCCGCCTTTCGCCCGTAGTCAGCTGGGATAGGCTCCAGCTTGCCTGCAACCCTGTAGAACAGGATAAAGCGGCTACAGATAATGAGATGAGATGAAGTAAAGAATGAAATGAATTAAAACCATTAACACTATAGCTGAGTGAATCCTGCCGCAGTAGGCCCAAAGTTCCCAGTTTTGACTCTTATTGTACATTGTATAATGTACAATAAGTAACATCATAAGTAAAAAGTGATAAGATGACTGAATTTCTCTTGGTCTTCAAAAAGCATCTTCATCTTTAGAACTTCTTAAAATCACTTGAAATGGACAGACGCCTTCTCAGTACAAGTAAGTACACCGAGGAATATTTAATATTTGGTTTTACCTGCATGGATAATGACTAGGCCAAACCCTTTCCTAAGTGTGTGATATGTTTGAAGCAGCTTTCTAGTGAAATCAAGCCAACTTTCTTAGACATTTAGAAGCAAAAGATGAAAACCCATTTGTTCAAAAACAAGCCAAGGTTATGTAGATTTAAAAAAAAAAAAGCAGTAAATCAGTAAAACAAAATTTTCAATAAGCAAGACTTAACATTAATCTGCTTTACATATCTGGAGGTATTTGAGGCTAATAATTTAGGTTGGAGGGGTTCAGCTGGAGGAAAAAAAAAAGTTGGGAACCTCTGGTTCAGCGAAACAAAGGATCACCTCCCTTGTGCCAGCTCAACCAGAGCCCCACCGTGCATCATCCATATCATCAATGTCTTCATTCAAACATCCATTTTAATTTTTGTTGAAATACATTTCACCTTGTTTGAGGAAAAAGCAAAGTGTTCCACTGATTTGTTCAGTCCTCTAGTTGTCACACTGAGTGTGTTTACATGCACATAGAGAAAATCGAATTTCTGCCGTTGCTCGACTGAAATCAAAGTTCTAAATGCCATGGAAACACCTTAGCTAGGCTGAAATTGAACCGAACTTGATTTCTCGTAATCGAGCTACACGACCTAGATTATGCGATTTTTGCCGAGCTACTTAGTGCATGTAAACCCTATCGAGCTACGTAGTCAAGCTGCTTACTTCAGCACTGCCCCTTCCGGAAGTGACGAGTGACGAGACCACAAGTGGGAAACACGACAGCCTCGGTCGGCATGACAACAGTAGTAGCGAGCAGCAGAAGAGGTCAGGAGGAACAAACGAAGAAGAGAAAATGGCGAGCAGAAACGTGCACTTCTGGAGCAATGAGGAGACAGAGTTCATGCTCATTCAGCTTAAGGAGTTGAATATATTAAAATTCATGGACGGGAGAAAAATGCGCAATGGAGAACACGGAACTGATAACTTTGTTTACACTCTTGAATAGCTCTTCTTCATGACGACAACCAGAAGTGTACCAACACGATGGGGCGTGTAGCGCCACCTGTGGCTCGGGTGCACAATGTACCTCACACAATAGCTTGATTTCCTTGTGTGCATGTAGGATTGGATTTCTCTGGCACCCCTGCTGGGACCCTTAGCTCGATTACCGACAGCAGCTCGATTTGGATGTGCATGTAAATGCACTGACTGTCATGCAAGCACCCCATTTAGCTCCATAGTTATTACTGCACTTAAGAGTCAAAACTGGGAACTTTGGGCCTACTGCGGCAGGATTCGCTCAGCCTTATGGCCCGTCTATGAACACCTTTGGTGGAGGAGGAGCAGCGGACAGCACAGTTAATGACAGGGTTGGCACGGCTGCCATTTTTTCCAAATTAGGCTAGTTTAAAAATATTCCTCGGCAGAGGTGGGAAGTAACAAGTTACAAATACTTCATTATTGTACTTAAGTAGAGTTTTCAGTATGACATTTGACTTTTACGCAACATTTTAACACATCCCTGTAGTTTCTTCTCCTCACATTTTCAAATCAATCCCATTACTTTAGTTTTAATGCATTTGAAGGGAATTCCTTTTTTTTTGCATCATTGCACACCTTCGCAACATCAAGAACAATTTCTACCTAAACAGATGGTTCAATAACACTGAAAAGATGACACCGATTACAGCAACCCAACCTGACTGTGAATCAACACATGAGCCGCATTCAGATTCAGCAAACGGCTTTTTTTTAAACTTTTAAATCTGAATGTGTGTGTAAACATGCCAAATTGTTTGATTTAAATACCTAGTGCTTTATCTGTATATGATGCATGCTCTTCAGAATCAACTGCACGTGCAAGTGGATTATTTGTCAAAAGTACTTGGCAATTAAAATATTTACAGTGGATCATCTTACGGTATATACATTATTTAATCATTTAAGAACACGCGAGTTTGCCTCCTTCCATATGCACACACTGACACACCGAATATATTAGATATATGGAAACGAGTGTTTTACTGAGAAGTACACCACTTGTATTTTTCATACGAGCTACATCCGGGACATGGAGACCCAAAACCGAGACATAAATCTCTATATGTCACTCATGAGGAAATCGATGAATTGTTTTGATAAATTTGAGTACTTTGTTTGTGAATGTGTCGATTTAATAAAAATAAAAATCACACGTTAGCTTGAAGATATGAAGTTTATATTCCCGTGTTGAAAATATTTCACCACTCAAAGACAAACTTCATATCTTCGTACAACCGTGTAATATCCTCTGTACTCGAGTTGAGGGGGGATGGGGGGGATGCCATCCCCCCTGGAATAAAAAAATGGTCAAAATCATCCCCCCTCTAAAACGGGCATCCCCCCTCCCTTCCCTTGAGCAATTTTATCAATAAATGTGGACATTACTTCTATTTAACATTGGAATTAAAAATGCCATTCCACGCAGCTTTGCTGAAACTGAGCATACAATAAGCTACCGCGAGAGAGGGCGCGCGCAAGCGAAGCGTTTGAGGAGGTGACATTCAGTTGGGGTTCCGTTATTTTTTATTTCATTCTGCGTCAGTGACAGCAGTGGATTGCAGCATCATGGCCAAGCGGAGTGCACAGCAAGACCTAAGCAAGTTCGGCTTTAAGATCGCAAGAAAAAACATTTCAGGAGGTAAGTCAAGAGTTACGAATATCAGTCACACTTTCTGTGAGCCCACTATCATGCTGTAAAGTTACCGATATGTAGCCTAATTTGTGGGCGGCGGATAACAACACAGCTATCATAATGAATGTTAGTTTGGAGTCTAGCCAGCTATCGATAGCTTACTCAGGTTCACGTTAGCTTTGATTTCTTGTATAAGAGCAATTCCAGCGTTATGGATGTGACACTTGAACTCAAAATGGCAACAAATGACCCAGTGCATGTTTTATTGTCTCCCAGTATTTAAACAGGTGTTGCATATTTTAAGGCTGTACCATACTGGAGAAGTGATAGAACAAGAACAATTCCCATAGTACATCTAGGGCATGCCAGAAAATGCCAATAAAAGATGCGTTATGGATGTGACAGAAAAAGTATCACTTTTCTTGGGTGACTGTACATTTTTATCAAACTCTGTGAAATCGTAAACCTAATGTCGAAATGGAGATATCCATTTGATAGAGGGGTCCAAGGTGAATATTAAAAAATCTTTGTTTAAAATATTTTGTATTTCATGCAGAGTTTCGGAAGGAAAAGTCAGCGTTATGGATGTGACGAAATTCCGTTATGGATGTGACGCGTCTGAAATAGACATGGCATATGTTTAGAAAATCAGCAATTTAACCACCACAACCCTTTGAAAAACTCTCTAAATATCAGCTAAAACTATCAAAGTTCTTAAATAATATTTAGGATGGCTATTGTTTTGCTGTTTTGTGGATTTTAGCATACATTTCTGTGGCTTGTGGCAATAATATAGAATTGTACATGATCAAAGTTGATTTTAGCTTGGGTTTTACATTATAAGAAAGAAAGACTGACAGTGACACATTAGGTTGGTTACAAACTGGTTCAACTTATTCACGTCTGTAAAATACAGGCCAAGGTGATATCTCTGGGAGTGGTTTTGATGTATTACATGTTGCTTTATTTTTGCATGGTGAGGTTGACATTTACATGGAATTGCCCTCAAGGCCATTAATTTAATCAGCCTGGACGTTCGTTTGTTATTCTTCAGGCAACAAAAAGTGTTATTCAAGACAGGAAGGCTAAAATAAACGACACTAGCAGTTTTGAAGGCGTCATTGCCTCATTAGAGAGCCGGGCACAACATGTAAGGCAGAGCAGGATTGGTGTAGGACTCGACAAAGTGTCTGCTAAAATGCAGCTTTCTTTTTCTTCGTCATAGGCTCTTCTTCTGTCTCCTCAATGGGCCTTTTCCCCTTTCCAAAGAAACTTTCCAAAGATGTCTGCTTTTAACTCATTTTGCTAGCTTGTATCCAGTATGTATCAAAGTGCTGGTATGTATCGAAGCAAAGTATCAAAGTATCCAAGGCAGCTCCTTGGTAACCGTCAACGTTAAGGTGTCACGTGACCTAGATAACAGCGGGAATCAACGTTACAGAAAGAATCCGGTCATTTTTCAAAGCTCAAATCCTCGTTCAGATAATAAATAAATCAGAAATAACATTATAATTATATTTAATTAAATTATCCACTGCTCTTTATTCCAGATGACAGTCAGCAGCAACTGCAGCACAGTGCGACAGGAGCTGGAGGACCCGGAGTGTGAGACAATACATGAGCAAGCAGGAGAACCAACAGCTGAAGAGGGTAGGTTTGAAAATTCTTCTCTTTGGGTTTTGTCTTTTATTTATAGTTGAAAAAATTACACAATTAAATGGTCACAATTAAAGCTGATGCTGAAATAAAGCCACCAGAAGAGCTTAAACCCCTCCTTCAAGCTGTGGACACACTCGTCATCTCCACAGCTGAATGTGAGCGTGGGTTCAGTCAAATGAACATTCTAACAACAACTCGAAGCTCCCTAGAAGTAAGAAGTATGTCAGCGTTGCTTTTCATCCGGTGTGTTGGCCCTCCATTGACACTGTTCAAACCAGAGGTGTATATCAAGTCTTGGCTTCAACACCATTGCTTAGCTAATGATCCAAAAGCAAGAGCCCGGAAAATTCACCACAAAAAACATGATTATGAAAGTCTTTGGAAATTTCTCTGAGGTAGGAAAGCCATGAGAAGTAAAGCCATTTCTTTGCCCACCTTCACTCCCCCACAAAGGAGGACTTTTTTTGGTCTTTTCTTTTCTTTCCATTAAAATAATAACCGGTATGGACATGTATAATTTGCATTACTCATAAGAACAAACACAATAATAACAAAAAGGAAAAAACAAAAAAAAATGCATAATGCCTCAAACATCTTTTAAGAAGTTTAGTCTGATTTACTGTTGCTTGTTTTAGCTTATTGGTTCCCTACCTACCTCTGTATTTAACTCAATGTTCCCAATGTTCAGCTTGGAATAAAAATTCTATTGACTTGATATGAAAAGATTCAGTTGTTCATTTACATTGCCTGCTGAGGTTTTAATAAATTATTTACCAAACGATTTAAAAGGAGCCTACCATGACTATGAAGTTACACTTCAAATTTGCCATCTGCATTTCACCCTAATATGGAGAATGTGGTCGGTATGTCAGCCAGGAGACTGACTAAATATGACACATGACATCCACACTGTGCATGTTTTACAGTAAAATACCAGTGTATTATGTTTTTTACAACAATAAAAAGGGTACACAGTGTGTACTACACACTTTATCAGCACAAAATACTGTATGTCTGGTAAATGAACAAGGTCCACAGACCTACGTTGTGCGCAAACCCTCCTAAAAGCAAACCAGTTTCCCACAGACGGACCGACCGATGGGTCGACACGCGACTAAAAATTTCACCATCCCCCCCCGGTTTGATTTTACAACTCGACCACTATATATTACATGAGGTTCAGCAAGTTTTGCACAGAAACAGCCGGTAGAAATAACCTTCAAGGGCTCCTTTTTACTTTTATACTTTGAGTACATTTCAGAGCCTGTACTTTCATACTTGAGTCAAGAAGTTGAAATCAGTACATCTACTTTTACCGGCGTATTTTTCCACCAGTATCTGTACTTGTACTTAAGTAAAGAATGGATGTACTTTTGTGACCACTGCTCCTCAGCCACCAACATCTTGTTTTGTAGAAAATAATCGCAATTAAATCTAATAAATCTCCACAAAGTTTAAGCACATACAGTGTGTCTATGATGTGCAGAGCATTTCTATTGTAAGGCAAATTGCAAAGATTGGGAAAAGGAAAGAGGAATTATGGTGGGTGACTTACATCAGAAATGTGTGCACACCACAATACATGCGTTTCCTATGCAAAAGCTGAGAAAAAGAAAAATGTGTCTCCCTTTAGGCGACTCATTTTAGATTTTTCAGATCACGGATCCGCCGACGGCAGTTAAATACTACCGCTAGAAAAATAAAAAGTCTGTGCGTATTTTTATTTTAACCGCCGAAACGTACAAAAAGAAATGTAAAAAAAAATAGTCACATATTTTTCTTGTAACAGCACTGTATCCCTGGTACTAGGTCATATTTCTTTAAGTAAACAGTATTAGAATCGCAAATACAAACGACAATGTGTGTTGTGTATATCCACTTCAGCCGAGTCCGAAAACGAAACTATTTACGACATTGAGTGTTCACTTGAATGTTTTTATGGTATTTACGACTGCTTTATGACAGTGTCAACCTCGTGCTGACCATGGCTGATGCTGACAGCATGGATTCTGAGCTATTGCCTCAACTGTGCGTAAGCATAATGTGTGGTAAAGAAAAGTCTTTTCACTGTCTCACTAACCAAAACGTGGGCGATTTCGTCTCTCAAGCGTTGAAAGTAAACAATGAAAAGATCAAAACGATCTTTGGTTCTCAGAAAGAAGGTGGTGATGTAACAAGCGCGATGCCGAATATGCCTGCCATAACGTTAGTTCGCGATTTTGGCTGCAAGTATCTGACTGTGGAATTAGAAAAGGATGGTGCTGCAGAGAGTCCTATCGAATCAAGTAGCACGAACGTATCAGCCTTCGATGTGCTCATGAGAGCTCAACGGTCATATGACCACATACCTTCAGAGAAGCAAGTACTGGAATGCTAGTCCGTGTTATAAACTTATACACAAGAACACACACACACACACACACACACACACACAATATATATATATATATATATATATATATATATATGTGTGTGTGTGTGTGTGTGTGTGTGTGTGTGTGTAAAGTGTGTCTCTTGAATTTAAATTATTTTATCATCTTAATCTGACATTGAAATTTTGCTATGCAAAAAAAAAAAAACTGGACAAGGACACTTTTATTTTTATTTTGACTGACATCAAAAATATGTTGAAAAAATCCATGAACCTAAAGATAAAAAATGGGTGGCCTTACAGCGCCCAATTAATGTGGGACAGAGGTAAACAGTAACGAATTACATTTACTTGAGTACTGTACTTAAGTACACTTTTTGAGTATCTGTACTTGAGCATTATTTTTTTTTTAAACTTGTGACTTTAACTCCACTACATTTGAAAGAGAAATATCGTACTTTTCACTCCACTATATTTCTATCAATCTCCTTGTTATTTGTTACTATGAAGCAGCTTTGAAAGTGGATGTTTTTTCTTTTCTTTTCTAAAACGTGATTGGTTTTTTCCAGGTGACACTGAGAGCCCATCAGTAATCACTGGGGTCACGTCACATCCATAGACTGTATAAAATCAAGTTCAGTGATTTCTCAGCAGTGTTATTTGAACACGATCAGTTGATGGCAGAATGGAAGGAGGCGGTTCTTCTGGGGAATGTACACACACGGCCCATGAACCCATGTTTCAGTCTTCTGAAAGGATTAAAGATTCGTTTCATTTTAAATGTTTGCTTTGTTTGCCTAAAAGAACCAAATCTCAACCTACAAAAACTCACTGTCCAACCTGCGGAAGCATATTGAGGTGTGTAAACGTTTTATTCCAAGAGAAAGCTTGCAATGAAGTTGTCTGTGCTTTTAGAGCTGGCAATAATGTTGCAATAGCTATGCAGTCTGGTTAGTCAAAGGACTTTCTGTGGATTTGCCCGCCAAGTTGCCATCGCCTTGTCCACGGCTAACGTTAACACATAGCTAGTTAACTTGGACACTGTTAGTTAGCATGTAAAAACGGAGTTACGCTAACATGAATAACGTTAACTTATCTGAAGTCCTTTCAGAAATATGTTTTAGCATAATCTTGCCAAATAAACAGAATGTAGAAATCTTTCTTTTCTAGTAGCGTTAGCTACCTAATATGATTTCGAGTTTGAAAAGAGTTTGCTGGCATGTCAGGTGGAGCATCACTGACTAGCTAGCTTAACATTAAACCACCATGATGGCACAGCATACGTTCATTTTGTGAATTCCCATTTCTGTCTTTGGTAACATTAGGTTTTGTAAGCATTGTGGCAGTAATACAACAATGTGTTGACAGAAAACGTACTTTTAATACTCAAGTCTTTTTAAAGGCAAGTACTTCAGTACTTTAACTTAAGTAAAAATTTGATTGTAAAACTTTCACTTGTATCGGAGTAACATTTGACCAACGGGATCTGTACTTTGACTTAAAGGAGAACTGAAATCATTTTTAACTTGCTTTATTTCTTAATTAACGTGTTATTCAATTACGTTTTCGGTTTTAGTAACCTTATATTGGCAAATAATTGCAATTAAATATTATACTTATCGGCCTATTTGGTTTTTAGCCATGTTGAATTTAGTTCGTTTGGTCCAGGGCAGGCGTCACTTATCCGCGCGATCTTCACGAGACTTGTGCGAGACTTCGAAACGTGAAGTGTCAGCCAGGTGTCAGTGCCGCCATTTTGAAAACTGTTTTCCAAACGAAGTATTGCACAAAAACGAGTTTAAATGACGATTACTGCCTACTTTTTTCAAACTTTCCTGATTGCCATCAAAACAAACAAAACTTCTGGCTTGATTACGTCAGCATTCGAAAGAGGGCGGCGCGTCTTTTGACAACGTTGGCAGATGTTGGTCACTTTGATTTCCGCCATACGTTTTACTTCCGTCCTACGAAGTCTCGCACAGGTATCAACGAATCTCGTTTACGGCCATTGCTTTGACATATGGACTGATATATTACAGAGCATATTTCAAACACTCATAACTTGCTATAGCAGCGACAAAATAGCGATCAAAAATGCTTTCCTATATTTAATAAAATGAGATAAATAGAATTTTGATGATAAAAAAATTTGCCTTCAGTTCTCTTTTAAGTAATTAAGTTGGGTTCTTTGCCCACCTCTGCTTTGGAATAGTTTGGGTCTTTTGTGGAATTTTTAACAGGTAGTCCAGCTGGAAACTTTATTGAAACCCTAGTTAATGGTATTAGTTCAAGGTGACGTGGAGCACAATTGAACAAAAGTGAATATGGCTACATTTGAAACCACTCAAAACACGCTGATAGATTGTTTGCTGCATGCTAGTACTGTGAGTTACAAACAGCTAGATCTACAGGTGATAGCTAGCAGCAAGATGACTTTCAAGTACTAAAAAAAGTCACGTTTTCACCTTCCCTTATTATGCTAGTTAATGCTATATAATGCCAATTCATATTCATTCAACTTCATATTTAACATATACTCTCCTGTATGCATGGCCTGCATTTGCATGTTGACTGAAGGCCTCCTATAGTTTATGACGCACCCTCTCAACACTTGCTTCTCACATATTCAGACATAACTTAGAAAGTTCAGTGAGGTTTTCATCTCATCTCATCTCATCATCTCTAGCCACTTTATCCTGTTCTACAGGATCACAGGCAAGCTGGAGCCTATCCCAGCTGACTACGGGCAAAAGGCGGGGTACACCCTGGACAAGTCGCCAGGTCATCACAGGGCTGACACATAGACACAGACAACCATTCACACTCACATTCACACCTACGCTCAATTTAGAGTCACCAGTTAACCTAACCTGCATGTCTTTGGACTGTGGGGGAAACCGGAGCACCCGGAGGAAACCCATGCGGACACGGGGAGAACATGCAAACTCCGCACGGAAAGACCCTCGCCGGCCACAGGGCTCGAACCCGGACCTTCTTGCTGTGAGGCGACAGCGCTAACCACTACACCACCGTGCCGCCCGGGTTTTCAGCTTTTGAGCTAAATTCGAACGAGAGCGGTCAGGTCTGATTGGTTGAGAGCTTTTCAACGTATACATCATACAGTCTCAAATAAACCACACGTCATTACGTTCCAAGCTCAGAAAGACTGGAGTCACACAGACCCCAAAGTAAACAGGTAACCAGCTAATGTAATACCAAATACACAGAAAACACTAATCAGGTAAGAATATACATACAGTATCAGAAACAACCAAACATGCGCGTTTTCTCCACCACTCTGTCGTTTAACTAGTATTTAACCTCATGGCACTCTTCAACATTACCTTTAAGTTTTTAAAGTCCACAATCCATTAATAAGCGGAAACACCATCTCCAAATGCCCTTAAACTAATGCCCTTCATCTGATCTTGATTCAAATTTCCTTATATGGCCATCTACAGATGAAGTATTTAGTACAATGTGGCAGGAAAAATCATCTGTCAAGAATTCAGACGTGTATGTGTGAGAGAAGGAACATTTCTCTTCAACTGTCAATCTGTCAAAGCACATGAAGACTGCATTTATCATATCAGTGCTGTGTGAAGGATTTTCATCCGAAAGACAGCAACAGTCTACATCTTATTTATCTGTAATACTTGTGCCTCTAGTTCCTGGTCATTTTTTTTATTCTGGAAAAATCAAATAACACACATCGAGGCCTTTCTTAAATTTTCAACTCTTAACCGCTCTTAACTTAGTGCAGGACCTCCGGTTCAAACCTACAGTATACAATCCAGTTATGAATAAAGTGAAGGAAGCGGTTCGGCAAACGTGAACATTTGCATATTGTGTGGTAGCGAGGCGAACAGAACAGCAGCCTGCATTTACCATGAACACGACCAGGAGACCTGAGCAATTCAAGAAAACAAGTCTATAATTTATCGTTAAATGGAAAGGAGATGAATGGGTTTCTATGAAGGATAGAATGAGGCTAACGCAGGAGCGTGTGCGTTTGTGCGCAGGTGTGAGATGATGCACTAGGGCTGAAGTCTGAGCTGACCAGGCAGGTTAACAGTGCAGGGAAGACATGCCTGGCACCAGCGAGTTGCACTAATACACTTGGCAGCCAATTCTGGGTCAAAGCTTAATACTCTGTGGGGTAGAAGGACACTGAGTAATCTGTATTCAGTCTTGACTTTGTCCACACCTGATACGCAACATTAGCCGCTAACTCACTCTATAGACTAGTGTCCTTCAGTTTATATTACTTTATGTTAATAGAAAAAAATTACATACAACATCATTTGTCATTGTTAGTTGGGGCTGGAGACGGCTGATTTATATGCATGTGTTTATGGTAGAAGGGGTGGAGGTAAGGCGGGGCAAGTGGGGTGAGGTGTCTTCAGAATTTATTGATCTTTGATCCAGCCCCCACCTTCCACCACCTCTCCTGGCCAGGGTCTCTTGATTAAAATCACCAATAGGCTTTGGAACTAACTCTGTTACACTAGTGGGAACTAAAGCAAACACTCGCATTTACAGTACACACACCATGAAAAACCTGAGGTTGCCATTGCACCATTACGGTCCTTTAGATCAACACAGCAAGTGCACTGGCTCATATAGACTTTAAATATGCATCCTATTCTCAAAGCCACTTCTGAGATCTATAGGATCATTTAAAGGATCGTTTGTAACAGAAGTCTTTACCTACGAACCCTGCGTCTCGTCTCCCGCTGCCTGAAAGCCTCTGTGATGCACTGTACAGTCTTTCTGATCGTCTACCCTGCTCACACAATATACACATACCCAAACCAGATGACACACCTCCACTCTTGCCATAGCACTGGCTCCGAGACAGACAGACAGACAGACAGGTTAGTCAGACAGCCAAATCAGTGATCAATACAGTCTTCGTGTCGATGCGTCTACACACACAGAGACTACAGGAGCCGTCTGGTGCCATGTCACACTAAAGTTTCTTCTCAAAACACACCGATGAGTTCGGAGTCTTAATACTGTTCCATCACTGAGGTTTCCTTTTAGTTTTGGATTTATTTTACAAGTTAATTTGTTAATCTTGGCCATCACGTACGCCAAGCAGAAACAACTAAAGTGTAAGGCAAGCTGATCTACTCAAGTCGACATCTGAACAGAATATTTAAGAGCCTTCTGTTAATTAATTGTCTCTAAATGCTCCTACATTAATTACAAAAGGCTCTGCACAGTATTGTGCTGAAATAACATCCCTAATGAGAGCTCATCCGTGCTAATTGGATTTATTGTCATTATTTTCCCACTCTTTGTAGTTTTAAACCTTTCATTTCAAACCGATTACATATGCATTATTGTGTATATTTAAAACACGCTTTGTACACGTAGAACAAGATGATGTCTGAATTACCAGGATTCGTATATTTCTATAGCTTCATCTGGTCTTAAAATATCCCCCATGCGTGTAACGATGACGTTCTTTCTGGCTGGATTAGGGGGAAAAACTGACCAAACATTACCTAGCATAATTAGCTGTGCATACAGGGCACATTTTAGTCCAGTTCAGAGGGCACTCACTTGAATCAACCCTCTCCAGAGAACACAAGCTTCTACCGTATAAGCACTGGCCTTTAGTGTATATCCACATACTCTTCTCTCAGCACTAAAAAATGCAAGCTTTATAGCTCTGACTATGGATGTATGGATTGATATTTGTAAAACCAATGGAGTGCTTAATCGCTTTTGTATTTCTATAGGTGTAGGGAATTAATGCCTGCCTTGAACAATCACATGTACTAAGTGCACCATCATATCAAGTCCATCATAATAGTATAGTGCAAATTACACTAGAGAGAGAGAGAGAGGGAGGGAGAACATGAGCGATTACTATGGAGATTAGCCTTACAGGTTATAGGAAAACAGTCTGCAGCCTTCAAATGGTGTGACTTGTGAGGTCAAGGCTAAACTGTTGAGCCCTGACCCTACTCCCCTTTCCAGTGTACAGCAGTCTGACATTTTCAGGTCACTCAGTGAAAACAGCATGGTCTCTGTTGTCTGCTAATTATTTAGTTAAGGTAACCTACAGTCAGAGACAACGGCATCGTCTCCCTCTCCCTCACACATACACATCTCCCAGTGGGGGCGAAGGGTGAAGGACAGTTACGGTGGTAGGAGAGGAGAAGGGATCTAGTTAATAATTCAGTGTGGGGAGCCGGCTGGGGCCTGGGGAGAGAGGGCAAGGAGAGCTTGTCAAAGAGTCAATCAAAAAGACCCTGAGCACACCGAGGTAAGGTCCAGCCACCCAGGTCACGAGCTGCTTGTCCACCACAAAACCCTCACACACAGCCCTTCAGCAGGGGTGCAAGAGAAAGGGAGACAAAAAGAGAGATTTTCTATATAAATGCAAAAAAAAAAAAAAAGAAAAACGAAACACCTGCATGCTTTGGGGGTTTGACTACATTTGCACAAGCAATCCCAAATCACACCCTCTCTTCCCATGTCTCTGCCACCACAATTTAGCCATATTAGAATCAGTTTTCCCAGAGGGCATTTTGCATGAAGCTGTGTGAACAAGCAATGGACTAAAAGGCTCTGCTCCTAATGATGAATGCTTTGTTGAACAGCCAATGCCTTGGCTATGCACAAAAACAATTAGAAGAGGAAAAAATCCCACTTCAGATCAACAACAAGACAGTTGCAGTGACAGAGGGTCAGCTGAGGTCTGAACATCTCCTTTACTCAAATCCTAATTCAGCAGGGACAAAGTAAGAAGCTGAGCGTGTAGCCTTAAACTATGCTACTGTTGTGTAAAAGTGGAGAGAGAAAAGTGAGAGGCGAGAGTGGTACGAGAGAAAAGCAATCCTTTCCTCATCATCAACTGGTATAAAGTGGATGATTGTTATTAAAATTGTGATTAATCCAATGAAATATCGAGGTAACAATTTATGTGGAACACAAAAGTATGCTGTATCATTTTAAATGCAATGAGTATCCCATCTGTACTCGAACTGTAGTACACATACACTTACTACTGCTTCAAGGAAGCAGTGCAATTCTATTGCAGCAGTGCGAGTAGTTATTCTTACACTTTTGTGGATTTCCATTGACTGGAATGTCACGTCTATGTGCAAAAGCACTTCATATACAATACAACATCCTCGTCACTGACCCAGCACCATGCCCAAAATATCCCCTCCCACTATCCTCTCTCTAAGCCTTCCTCTTCATTTCTACCATCTGCACCCTCAGTAGAGATCTTGCATGTGACGTCACAGCCGAGCCAGATTGTGACAGACGCCATCTTGTAGGTCAAACGCCATATTCCGCCTTCTACTTCTGCTTTTACTTCTACCTTTTCTTCTGGAAAACCCTACAATTCTACTACAATGGCTGCGGCTACAAGCTCTCCCTACCTGTGCACGGTTTTTATGTTTTTTGTGTGTATTTTTGCGTGTTGTTCGTCTGTACCGGATTTCAATATCCACTACAACCGTATGGACTTACTGGACATTGGTTTCCAGCAGAAGATGACGGTTCGTATCGATTTCCATCGCATGCACAACATTCCGGACGAGAAAAAAAAAAAAAACATTCCGGACGAGACCAGCGGGGTCTCCGTGGATTGTTATCGGAAGCAAAGCAAAGGAGGCGGTGCTGGGAGCAAAAGCAAAAGCGAGGCTGCAGGCAGAGTTGGCCTGTTGACTAAGCTCAGAAAACAGCCACTCAAATCTCCACTGCCAAGCCTCTACCTCTCCAATGCCAGATCCATGTAAACAACACGGACGATTTGGAATTACCTTATTCTATAATCGGCTGGTCAGTGCTATACTCAATACTTAAGTGACTTACCCATCCAGTGAGGATCATTTTCTTGTTTACAAGATACCACATCTGAGTCGCTGACAAATCCTGAATTTCTGTAAAGAAAACTGTCCAGAGATTTATAGGCACGCAGTGCTTCACCACTGAACAGCGAGGGAAAGTTGATGAGGTAATCATACACGTCCGGGTATTCCGCTGGCAGTTCAAAATCCGGTCGTGAAAACTCCGTCCGGAAAGCCATAAGGGTCACAAATCTGTAGATCGTTTATTTTAGACATATATCTAGTTATCTGTTCATTAGAAAAATGAGCCGTGTAGTCCGTCGGTTGAAATTGATCCATGCTGTACACGAGTGCAGCAGTATTCAGCGGTGTTTTTGACCGACACGATGGCGGTTGTGTACTTTCCGGTCACGTGACTGCAAGATCTCTATAGACCCCTTCTTTGAAACTAAAGCTAGCCCATAATCCCCATCCCCAGACATCTCCTGTAGACCACCCCCCACCCCCTCATCTCTGCACTCACAATATCAATACATTCAACCCACTACCAGGACTAAAGACCTGACTCCTTGTCTCCAGTTTTCATTGAGCGCACTGTCTTCAACTGAACAACTTATTTCTTTTCACAGAATGACCTGTTGGATACCAACCAGTCAGGCTGCTACTGACAAGTCTTTGGTTCTTACACTGCTCGATCGAGATCTATGGTTACAATCAGAAGTTTACATACATGGACATGAATGTCATGGTAATAATGAGCTTTCAAGGATTTCTTTGAACTTTTTTGTGGCAGAATGATTGTACAAAATACATCTTTAATAGGAAAAAAACAATCTAATTGGGTGTATGTTTCACGGTTTTAATTTATTTGGGGTTTGCCGAAATCAACACAGGGTCAAAATTACACATACACCCAATTAGATTATTACTGCAGTGGTGCTGAAAGTTCCAAAATGTCTTAACTTGCCAAGGTCTCTTAACTTCCTGTTAATGATCATGACTGACTACAGCTGGTAGCTTCTCTGGGACAACGTAAAAAGGGTTTATTTGTTTGTTTGTTTGAGACCACTCACTGGATTGACCAAAACACAGGAGAATCGGAAAGTCCAAAGAGCTCAGTGCAGATCTGAGAAAGATAGTAATAGATTAACACAATTCAGGAAATGTCTCTTGGAGCCATTTCTAAACAACTGCAGATTCCAAGATAATCAGTTTAAACAACTGTATGCAAGTACAAGTTTTTGGGAGATGTAGCCACTTTGCCGGAGGAAGACCCAAACTGTCACCTTCAGCTGAGAGAAGATTGGTTCGTGACCATCAGAACCAATCAGGAACCACGAAGGCACAAGACTGCCATGAACTGGAAACTATGGATCACTGTCTGCAGTTAAGTAAGCTTTACATTACCATGGACTGAGAGACTGCTGTTCAATAAAGAAACCCCTGCTCCAAAAATTGACACCTTCGAGTTTGACTAAAGTTTGCAGCTGACTACTTTTGACAAATTTAGCAGTTTTATGATCAGATGAGACAAAAATTGAGTTGTTTGGCCACAATGACCAGAAGAAAACTAACTTAAGCATGGTGGTGGTAGCATGGTAGTGGTCTGCTGCCAGTGGAACTAGTGCATTGCCAAAGTGGATGGAATCATGAAGGTGGACTACCTCAGAATTCTTCAGCATAACCTCAAACCATCAGAAACTTGGACACAACTGGGTGTTCCAATAGGACAATGATCCCTAACGCACAAAGCTGGTAGTGGAATGGATAAAGCACACTAACATTAAACATAAAATAAGTGCTGACTTCAAACCTATCAAAAATAAATAGACTATGCTTCAAAGTCAGGTCCATGCTAGGAAACAAAAATTTAATTCAACTCTAATTCTGCCAAGAAGAGTGGTCAAATATCCAACCAGAATTCTGCCAGAAGCTTTATGGCTACCAAAAGCATCTGGTCAAGGTGAAACTTGCTAAAGGATATTTAATCAAATATTAGATGAAACGTCTGTATAATTTTGACCCTGTGTTGAGCTCAGAAAACCCAAAATAAAGACCTGTGCAGCAAGTTCTTGTTTTTTTCCCCTATTAAAAACATATGTTGTACAAATTATTCTGTCACAGAAAAAGAATAGTTCAAAGAAATCATTGAAAGCCCCTTTATGGCCATGACCTTCACGTCCATGGTGACTCAGGACTCACGCCCGTGTATGTAAACTTCTGACTGCAACTGTATCTGCATCTTTTATTTATTCCATTTTCTCCCAGTTTGATCATTTGTTAATTCATATCTACTTAGTAGCTCTCCCCTATCACATGACTTCTACCAACTGGGGAGAGTAATGCTTCCTTCGAGACACCGATCACTGGCTAGCATCTCTAACCAGCAGGGGAGAGAATAGTGCCATCCTTCCTACCCATAAAGCAGATTTGCTCTCTTGGACTCATGGCGTTGAACAGCTATGGCATTATCAGGATTCAAACTCATGCTCTCCCAGTAATAGGGCTAACACCTTTCTGTTGCACCTCTCAGGAACCCCATTATCCTTTTGCATGAACACGAACCATCAGACTCACTTGACCACCGCCTCCAAACTTGATATAGCAAGAACTGTGCTTCAAGCCCTACTTCTCAAAAGACTCTTCAGGCTATCATGGAGAGATAAGTCCAAAAGAATATTGCTGCCAAGCTTGGATCATTGTCACTACTGCCATCAAGTTCATTACATGTTGCCTCAGGGTAAGACACACCCTTCATAGTGATATCCCAATCTTTGCAGGTTTGTTTGATGTAATATCAGAACATGGAATATGTGACAACTCCATGTATGTTACGTGACTCAACTCCTCATGCTCCTGGTACATGTCACGGGTTATGTCCATCACATACGGCTGACACTTTGATCCAAAGCAGCTTACACTTGAGACAGGATATAATGGACCAGTTGAGGGTTAAGGGCAGCTCAAGGGCCCAACAGTGACAGCTTGGTTTTGCTGGGATTTGAACTCATGACATTCTGATTAGTAGTCCAATGCCTGCTACTACAGCCCAATGTCACAGTTTGACTTCTGCCACTTTCTGTTAGTCAGCCTGTAGATGATTCTACACCCCGTGACGATACCTCCCTCTTCACTGGCTCCCTGTAAAGTACGCATCAAGGTGGTCCTTTATGCTTGCCTACAGAGGAATATTTGCATTGTGATGAGCGTAATATCTATTGCTTTTGCGCCCTCAAACAGCTAGATGCCTGAATTGACTCAAGTCACTGGAGAACGAATAAACGTAATGTGAATTTAATACATCACAGATGATTAAGATTATGTATTATAATTTCTAGCTCTTTCAGACAATTACACAACTCTGTCCCCTGTAGTTTCTCAAGTTGGTGCTCCGGAATCAGAGCTTCACTGCTGCTTTTGGGACATCACATGCCCCATCCTCCTCCTACAGCCATCCTTCGAATAATCCTAACGAGCACAAATAGTCATTTTTGAGTTAGTGAGGCAAAGCTGGCAAGTTTACTGGTAAAACAGTAAATACTTTCACCCAGAAACAGAGTTTCAGTGTCAAACAGCTCAGGATAGTGTGAATACAGTTAATCTGTTAGAACGGTATGACTAGAGTAACTCCATTAGAACAGTGGGAGTCTATTAGAGTGCAAGCACAGAGAGGGTGTCAGTGATGAATGGTTCAAATGCAGTGAGGGAGATAGAGAGGGAACTGTGTGCTTATCGAGCCTGTTGGGCCCTGGATTTACAGGCACCCCATGACCTGGATCCAGTTTGAGTCTAATGACCTTCAGCCCTCTCTTAGACGCACACCCATACACGCACGCGCGCACACACAGAGCCAGTCTGATTCCTCCATTGAAGTTAATGGCGTTTTTTCCAGGTGAGTGAGTTGCCATTTCTTGTTGAGAGGAATTAAGATGTTAGGCTAAATGACGAGCACAGCACTGTTAACTGCCTCTTCTCCCACACACACGGACCATCCAACTGGAACAATAATTGGCAAACCCACACAGATCACAGATCGATATGGTTAGAGAGCAGGGGTGTAACAATATACCGGTATGATGGTATGGTAATCTAAGGCCAAGTTTACATTAGACCGTATCTGTCTCGTTTTCTTCACGGATGCACTGTCCGTTTACATTAAAACGCCTGGAAACGCCGGGAAACGGGAATCTGCCAGGGTCCACGTATTCAATCCAGATCGTGTCTGGTCCGGTGCTGTGTAAACATTGAGAATACGCGGATACGCTGTGCTGAGCTCTAGCTGACGTCGTCATTGGACAACGTCACTGTGACATCCACCTTCCTGATTCGCTGGCGTTGGGATCACACACACAGCGGCTCAGTCCCGAATCACTGCTCGTGCGCTTCACTCGCGCGCTCTGTGAGCTGCGCAGGGCCGGAGTGCGCACCCTCCAGAGGGCACTCGCTGTTCAGGGCGGAGTGATTTGGAGCGCAGGAGGAAGCGCTGAGCCGCACTGAGGTTTATTTACACATTTCAACCTCCTTCAGGCGCTTAAACTCAGTGAGAACATGAACATCACAGCCAGGTGTGTTTATCTGCTGGAGAAGGTGTTCGCTTGCCATCCTTCCACTTGCAAGTGGTGAGTGACTTTGGCAATGCCCGATATGCACTGGGATCATGTGACGTGCCGTCTAATTAGTCATGTGATTAGCGTATCCGTGTATTGGCGTTGCTGTGTGCACGCGAATCGTTTTAAAAACGTTAATCTGATGATCCGCTGATTCGAAATAATGTAAACAGGGCCTAAAAATACTTGTACATTGTTGTTCTACTGGTATTGATAACATCACAATTGTTAAAATTTTACGTGATTATATTTACTCAAGGGCGGCACGGTGGTGTAGTGGTTAGCGCTGTCACCTCACAGCAAGAAGGTCCTGGGTTCGAGCCCCGTGGCCGGCGAGGGCCTTTCTGTGCGGAGTTTGCATGTTCTCCCCGTGTCCGCGTGGGTTTCCTCCGGGTGCTCCGGTTTCCCCCACAGTCCAAAGACATGCAGGTTAGGTTAACTGGTGGCTCTAAATTGACCGTAGGTGTGAATGTGAGTGTGAATGGTTGTCTGTGTCTGTGTGTCAGCCCTGTGACGACCTGGCGACTTGTCCAGGGTGTACCCCGCCTTTCGCCCGTAGTCAGCTGGGATAGGCTCCAGCTTGCCTGCGACCCTGTAGAACAGGATAAAGCGGCTACAGATAATGAGATGAGATGAGATCAAGCCATTAAAAAAAAAAATCACCGTGGGTGGAGCTCGATATTGCTGTTAAAACATGCTGATAATTCCTTTTCACATTTCAACTATTGTGTAAATCTAAGTCTAATGAAAGTAAGAAACCTTTATTATAGTAAGTCAACACTAATGAACGTACTATATAAGGTTGTAATTAACGACGAATGCTAATGTATGGCAGAGCCAACATGAATGTTTTTACAAAGAAAATCTATGAAGTATAATGAAAGAAACAAATAGCTCCACAGAACAAGGTATTAAAGTAAATAGTCATGATAACACTTTCATTTTCCTGCTTAGACAGAAAAAAAACCCCACTGAAATCAATCTGTGCAGCGTTTTGGAGCAGAGCGAAGCGTGTCGTATAGAACATGTCAGGCTCTGAAATGAAGCCGTTTGAGTGCATACTCTTTTTCCCACTGGCTGCACAGCTCGCTCCGGCTCAGCGCAGACACTCAATAGCCACAAAATGAACGGCCTTGTTTTTCAGCAACCAGACCCGCAGGCTTGAGCAACCCCCATTTTGGGACAATAACACAAACATGTCATTATCAGCGCTAAAGATATGATTAAAAGAGCGCTCAGGCTCCATGCAGCCCAGTGCTACGAAAAAGATCCTCGTTCCCAATGGCACTTTAACATGGGGCTTGGGGAGTCCATCTCTCTGCCACTCAACAAACACAAGTCTGGCCATCAAGAAGAGTCGGAGGTACAGCGAGGAGGAGAAAGAGAGAGGGGGAATAAAACCGAATGAAACAAGCAATGGAGAGGCACCGTGGGGAGTGCTGGTTGTTGAGAGAGGTAATAAAGCACTCATTCCTGGTCTCTCCCTCCATCCGCCCCCACTTGGGACTCGGGGCTGGAGAGCAATAAGAGAGAGGGATAAAAAGAGAGAAAATGAAAGCCTTTTTCTGAAAGAGTGGGCGAACAGAATGTGTACACACAGATGCTTGCTCACACATAGATACACTGAGCTCCCCAGTCCCGAAATGAGATAGGAGCCTCCTCTTGAGGCATGGCTAGATAGAGTGGAGGAGTGCACACAGAAATGAAGGCAAACTACAGAAAGCCATCATATCACTCCCCCTAACCCATGACGGAACCCTGTGGCCCAGTGAGGTAAAGCCATTTAAACCCCCAGCCCTCCCATACTCCCTTTCCATCTATCCCAGCTTCCACCACATTCCCAAATTCCCATTGCTCCTCTCGACTTCTTGGAAGACTGCTCCCCAATCGCTGCCTCTCTCCTCCTCGTCTTTATTAAAAACAAACAATCCAGGGCAGCCAATTCACTTCTGCTCAACTGCAAAAAGCCCTGGATTTTGAAATGCAGTGTGGAAATGTGTTCATGTTTCATTGTAAATTTATGAAGTCTCTGAGCATGCCACCTCTCAGGGGTGGGGGTGTGCTAAATGAAAGGAACAGGCAGTCCAGATTAATATCATTTCACAGTGCTCCAATTGCACCAACACTTTAGAGTACAAAAAAAGCAGGGGGCGGGGGGGTGGTCAGGGTGAGGATTCTGCTGCCTTTGATTCTCTAAGACTTGTACGAGAGAGGACTGATGTCGTGTAAAGAGGGTAAACGCATACTGAGCACCTCTTCATTAATTTATGCGAAGGGAAGGCAGCTATCATGTCTTATTAGAGCAGCTTGGGTCATGGTGGGAGAGAGGTGTATAGAGATTGAGCACTGTCTGACTTCTTCGACAGGCCTGTTCTAATACATAGCAGGGGAACTGTGCAAACTCGCAAGGATCTAGCTTTTACCACAACTCTGCTTTCTCCTACCTTCATGTTGGTCCATTTTCAAACTTTTTACCCAAAATGCAAATGGGAAAATCTATCGTAAGAACTACAACGCTACATTCGCACTAGCAAGTGATAGGCAAGCTTTCTTCTTTTTTTTCCCAGTTCTAGGCCTTCAATCCTACAAGTCTGGTCCTGTAAAGTGACCTGCCCAAAGGAACGGCGTGAATGGCTCCACAGACCAATTCTATGGTGCATGTGGTCCAATTCCCCCACTCAACTTTATTTCCCACCTAAACTTAGTTCCCATTTATTATCTTGTGTGCAAAAATGGAAGAAAAATTTCGAACTGGATTCATCTGACCTGGTCATATTTGAACTCCTTAAAGGGAACTGAAGTCATTTTTAACTTGCTTTAATCCTTAATTAATGTGTTATTCAATTACGTTTTCGGTTTTAGTAACCTTATATCGTGACTCGTACTGGCAACTAATTGCAATTAAATATTATACTTATCGGCCTATTCGGTTTGCAGCCATGTTGAATTTAGTTCGTTTGGTCCACGGCAGGCGTCGCTTATCCACGCGATCTTCACGAGACTTGTGCGAGACTTCGAAACATGAAGTGTCAGTGCCGCCATTTTGAAAACTGTTTTCCAAACGAAGTATTGCACAAAAACGAGTTTAAATGACGATTACTGCCTACCTTTTTCAAACTTTCCTGATTGCTATCAAAACAAACAAAACTTCCGGCTTGATTACATCAGCATTCGAAAGAGGGCGCGCGCGTCTTTTGACAACGTTGGCAGATGTCGGTCACTTTGATTTCCGCTGTATGTTTTACTTCCGTCCTACGAAGTCTCGCACAGGTCTCAACGAATCTCGTTTACGGCCATTGCTTTGACATATGGACTGATATATTACAGAGCATATTTCAAACACTCATAACTTGCTATAGCAGCGACAAAATAGCGATCAAAAATGCGTTCCTATATTTAATAAAATTAGATAAATAGAATTTTGATAATAAAAAAAATTGCCTTCAGTTCTCCTTTAAACGTGTACAGAATCACAAAGAAGAAAAACAAAGCTTGGAAGGAAGTAGCAGAGACCGATGACGCCTCAGGTGAGAGCATGCACCTAACAGATTTGGCCTGCTTCTCAAATCTGCTAATGAACCTAGTACAAAGCATAGCACGTAATGTAAATCAAACAACTGTCAGACTGATTAGGGCGTTACTCACTCATGTTTAATGAGTTAGCTTTAGAAGTTAAATAGCTATTACTATTTCTTGTCAGAAGGCTGTCCAGTGCACACACCCCGAGTGACAACAGTATACATCACTATACACCCACAAGAAACAAACTTACTTACGACTTATCTCTTGCTAGTGTGAACATTACGTAAAGCATCCTATGATGTGAAATGTGTATATTTATGTGTAAAAACAAATTCATTATTTTAACTTTTATGAACTAAAAAGATTACTTAAAGATTAATTTATTACTATAGATGTCTTATACTTTAGCAGAAAGCATCTGGGTTAGTCCGAAGAATCACTTCAACCAAGTGGTTTGGTTAACTCTCCCAGAGAAGTAATGCAGTCACAGTGCCCCTGCACTGCTCCAGTGTGCGGAGCTGTTAATTAAATCTATTCTAGGTCACAAGATAAATGGCTCTGACTCTGAAGTGTTAGCCCCACACCAGCAAAGAAAAAATAATAGTGCTTTTCACCAGATTTGATGGATTTAAATGAAAAGCTTCATTAATAAAGTCAAGCGGTTGAGGGTAAAAGCACACTATTAATAACAGTGCTTTATGACTGCAAGGAATATTGTACATAATAACACACGTCTGTAAGTGCAAAAGGGAGGGGGGTTTAGGGAATGCCAAGGCAACCCAACAAGAACATACATACCCGTAAAAGAGCATGAAGTACAACACCTGTGGGCTGCTTTATCATACTTAAACTGTCTGAACGCACAGACTGGAGGGGAAGTGTGTCCTAGTCTCGTCAAAACTGAGGGAACAGTAACATGTTTACGATCAGAGACGTGAAGTTACCTATAGACTATGATTTTATATAGGCTTAGCATTAAATACCGGCTTCCAAAATAATTCTTCATTTTGAAATTATATTCAATAGAATAATTCCTTTAAAGCAGCCAGATAAAGCTGGAACACTGTCTAAGGAGCAGTGAGAGAATGAGCAAGAAATGACCAGAGAGGAGGAAGCCTGATACATTTTAATAGAAAAACAGTATATCAATTTAAACAGCTTCAGTGTCACCCCATCACCCTGCCTAAACCTGCCGGCATGCCACCCAGCCAATCAAAGCTCTCCACCAATTCATTTAAATAAGAGAGGACTTGGCCGGGGGGAGAGTAAATGATGAGGCGACATGTTACGCTGATTTATATCTGGAGGCAATAAAAGAAGCATTTCTGTTCCTGCCTGTTTAATATGCGAATATGCAGGGCTTCTCCGTCCTGACAGCCCGTCATTAATAAAACCCTTGTAAGTGAGCAAAGATAGCAATATTTCATCTTTATGAAAATACATGATGATAGTTTTACACTGTATAATTTTGAAACCAGTGCCAATGTGCCCTCACAGGCCCAGTGAGTGTGTGATCCCACAGCCATAAGTCAGACAGAGGGACTGGCCCGGCCGTCTTCGCCTGCAGAAAGTAGTAGCCTGCCAACTCAAGAGACAGAACTGCTCAAATCTGGACGCTCACTCATCTGCTGAATCCCTGCATTTGAATGTAAACAGAGAACACTGGAATTAAGCACCATAAATCCTTGCAATACGATTGCACTAAATGTTTAAAGCAGCCAATGTGTGCTAGAGCTTTTGAATTGGGAGGAGCATTACACAGACTTGGACTGAAAAAACACAAGGATTCTTTAACCTTAGAATCAAGCGGTTTTGTATTATGACAGCTCTGAGAACGCTTGCTATGGCTTTTAGCCTGATGTCAAGGAGATGTGCCATGAGAGTGGGTCCCAAGACTACCATTATAAACCGTAACTGAGCCCAGTCTCGCTGCGTAGAAGGACACCCACTGAGGATAATCAGTACTGTCAGTTGCAAACATAACCTCTATAACAAAACACATTTAAACACACAAACACTGAAAGCTTAGCCAAAAACTAAGCCTTTCTTTTTCTTATAGTGGAACACCCCAATTTACAGAGCTCACCGTGTCCAAGTCCAGAGTGAGGGGGGTGCAATCAAAATCTCACACTATTTAAATACAAAATTGGAACATCAAAGCAAGACTGATACAGAAATTAGGCAGATGGAAGACAAGCAGAAAAAGAATGATAAAATGTTAATTAGTCTCTTGGCTAGTTGGGTCAGAGTAATGAAAAAGCCATTTTTGGTGAGGGGTGTGAATGCGTCCTACACATTTCCAGTTAAGCCATGCTCAAATGCTCCATAATCCTACCAGCAAAAGAACTACGAATAAAACTCAATTGTTTTCAGTTTTATTGTGTTTAGTTTGGTGTAAGAATGTCAGCGCTCGGTAAAAAGACTTAATACCAACCAAATATCCTAATCTTAAAAGATTTTTTAATTGTATAGTTGTTTGCCTTTAGTATCAATAATGTGCAGTTAAACAGTTAAAATGAGTGGAAGTGATCAGTGGTTAGAGGTCAAGCTCGCTCGCTTGCTCTCTCTCTCTCACACACACACACACACACACACACACACACACACACACAGAATTGCAGTTTTTCTTGCAGACAGGTTTTTTTTGGAACCAAAATAGGCGAAGAGTCTCTTCACCCACAACAATGCTTAAAGACCGCATTTAATCAAACAGGGGGGGCACAACCACCACCCCTCACCACTCCACAGCAAAATAAATAAGGCTTATTATGAAGATAATAATAGGTTTGCTGCAGGGGAGAAGCTGCCATTCTATCTGATGGAAACACCCTTCATATAGAGCATGAGTAATCAGTAAACATGAAGAGAAGAGTTTCTTATACACACAAAGTCATGTCCTGCTTTAAGGCAGACAAGGAACATGTTGGCCTAATATTAAAACGCATGTTTATCTCAGAAGGGAACCGACAGGGCCTTCTCGGTCTTCAGAGAAGGCCCAAACATATCAGCATTTCAAATGTTATATTTAATTTCTTTCATTCTTTAATTTCTTTCATAATTTCATTATAATTATTCTCTTCTAATTCGGCCTCGGGCGGCACGGTGGTGTAGTGGTTAGCGCTGTCGCCTCACAGCAAGAAGGTCTGGGTTCGAGCCCCGTGGCCGGCGAGGGCCTTTCTGTGCGGAGTTTGCATGTTCTCCCCGTGTCCGCATGGGTTTCTTCTGGGTGCTCCGGTTTCCCCCACAGTCCAAAGACATGCAGGTTAGGTTAACTGGTGACTCTAAATTGAGCGTAGGTGTGAATGTGAGTGTGAATGGTTGTCTGTGTCTATGTGTCAGCCCTGTGATGACCTGGCGACTTGTCCAGGGTGTACCCCGCCTTTCGCCCGTAGTCAGCTGGGATAGGCTCCAGCTTGCCTGTGACCCTGTAGAACAGGATAAAGCGGCTACAGATAATGAGATGAGATGAGATAATTCGGCCTCATTTTCTATCAAATTTGCTTCAGAAATGAAAGGGTGACTGTCCTGAAAACATTAAAATAGAGTTATCCAATGAGATATTTTGTTTGTGTCTAGGCTGAGAAGAGTTTAGAGCTGGCTCACTCATTGGTTAGGACTTCATTGCAGGGACAGAAGGCCATGGCAGTGTATGTTTATGTAGGAAGTGACAGATGAATTAACCAATCAGATTTTGATTTATAGTGGGAGGGACCAAAAAATGTATCGTCCTCGGCCTTCTCGAAGGCCAACGCCAACTTACCTGTGAGTCAACGCCGTCAGCGCAGCAGTGAAGTCACCTTACAGCCGTTGTAGCGTTCATCATGGCCTTCTGTCCCTGCAATGCTAATAAAGCAGTCAAGCCAGTGCTATCGAGAGCAAGTAGCACAGGCTAACGACAGAGAAACTACAATTTCTGTCTCCAGACTCTTCTTCCATGTACGCTCGCCACAGTATTTTTCACTCAGACTTAAGTATTCATTTCCCTGCGTCATTTGTCACTTTTAAAATCAGCATCGACAGCTATACACAACTGAGCTACGTGGCAGCCTGCCACTAATTCCTTGCAAAATCCTTTGCCCTGTTGCTTTTTTGGTGTCTGGCTAAGTTTTGACGGAGCTGAAATCCCAGCTCTAATAGTAACGGTTCACCACTGGTTTATCTATTAAAGCCGTGACAGCCTTTGCCCATCTCCAGCCAAAACTGAAAGCTTGGGACAAAGGTACAAGGCCCAGGAAGGAGATATAAAGGTCTTAGGGCCAATTTATGCTGACAACCCAGTCCTCGCAGATGGCGTCTGCGTAGCCACCCCCCCTTTGCAGACGCTCTGCGCGCACCTCCCAAAAATTGTGACCACCGCAGACAGCGTCGCAGACAAGAGGGCTCTGATTGGTCCACTCTACATCCGCTGTACATGCACTTCCGCTTCCCTACTTTCCTGGTTTGGTTTGTTTTCACGACCGCCATTTTTAAAAACACGAGCGAAGATGGAGCAGCACGAAGAGCGGTTGATCGAGGAAGTACGTACATCTATACGACTCCAGTTCTAGTCATTATAAGTAGCCGGAGGATAAACACTCCACTAACCACACCCACCAACTACTCCTAGCGATTTCGCGACTTCGCGCCCTCTTGCGTTGTGGCGGTGAATAACATCGCGCACGCCTATTACTCCCCGCTCAACGATAAATTACAACTGTCTGCGAAAAGCTATCTGCGAAAGCCTTGTCGCAAGAGCATGCAGAGGCCTTTAGACTGTAATGGTGAGCCTGGAAAAGGACTACAACACACAGACCAACCATTATCTTTTTAAGCTTGCAAGGTTCATATTTCTTGTCTATTTACATTTTCTATATGTCATGCAACACAAACTGCAAAACAGTTTCCCAGTTTTATTCAGGTGTTTTACTATTTCTTATACCATACTTGCAGAGAATTAGTCTTCTAAAATATGAGGCTGATCATACTCTGGATGCGACTCACAAAGAGCTAATAAATGGATGGCAGCATTTTCATTGGCAGCTCTTGGTGAGGTGTAATGAAGAGAGAGAGGTCTGATGAATTCACTAGGCCATGGGGAAACGTCAGTTCATTCATTAGGAAAAGCTCCACCTTGCCCTCTGCTATTGAGCCATGACTTCCACTTCATATAGACAGTTGCGTTGATGCTGTGTGAATACTCATCTCTGGATACTTTAGCAACAAAGATTCATTACCTATATATTATCACGTCTGCAATTTTACATGGTAAATATTAAAGATTAAAAAAGAAAACAAATTATATTTATCGCAACCAATCTGTTGAATCTTTCAATGCATGCAAATGTACAAAATCTGAGTACCTTGCCTGCTCTGTGTGTCTGTGTATGTGTGTATAGGAGCCTGGAGCCGATGGGTATTAGGCAGATGAAGTCATACAGGAAATCAATGCACTATTGAGAGCAGAAAAATGCAGCGCCTGAGGATAGGCATATGCAGCATTATAAATGAATGTGCATATAGAGACAGCTTCTAATGAGGCATTAGGGAGAAAGAAACAGAAAGAGCAAAAGAGGAGACAGAGGGAGAAGGCGAGACAAAGACGTGTGTAGCTTTAGTCCAGAGCACAATTCTCATTTACTGTAAATATTTCATCAAATACTGTACATTCTTTCATTCATTCATTCATCATCAGTAACTGCTTCATGGTCAGGGGGAATTCAGAGCTGATCCCAAACACAAGACAAAAATTTGTCATGAATATCACTGAAGCAACGGGTGAAAAACTATAAATGCTACAGCTAAACTGTAAATGTTGGCAGGTCTGTCTCATAGTTGGTTTGGGAAGGTCTGGGAATCCCTCAGCAGGACTTGGAATCTGGGGAATTTGTCATTTGTGACCAGTCCATCACTGGGTACCATGCACACACATTTGCATACTCCTATATACTTGGGAGGGCAATTTTGCATTGTCAGTCCACCTAGCAGGTGTTTTTGGGAGGTGGAAAATAATTGGAGAACCCGGAGGAAACCCTACTGGGGGACGCTGTACCTGTAAGGCAACAATGATACCAGCCACATCAATGAACACAAAATATATATATATAAAAAAAGACTGAAAATTTATAACTGACCCCTTTAGGGTCAGAGATCTTGTGGTGAAAAGGCTTTTTGTACTTTAAAGGGCTCTGTCACCAGGAACTTCATGTTCCCAGTAAGGTCATCCTTGGTAAACGTATCTGAGGGGAGCGGTCCAACAAAAAGTAATCCTATGGATCTCATGAAAGGTACTAAAAAAGACTAAATGTACCCTGCCCGGAACAGGGTTACCAGGACCCACCCCTGGAGCCAGGCCTGTAGATAGTGGTAGTAGCCACAGGCCACCCACATAAATTAGTTGGGCTCAATGAAGGCTCTTTGAAGTGGCAACAAGGAGCCATCTTTTCAGCTCACCACTTCCGAGATGAATGGCGGGTCTTGGGTGCCATTACAGTAATGCCAGTCATGTGGTGGACAAACCAGACCCATGCAATGCAATGTGGAACATGTCTTTCTGAATTAGCAGCCTGAAGTAGCATGCAAGATGGAAAGATAAAGACTATACATAATAAGCCAAACACCAAATTACATCCAAACCCAGTTCCGGCTCATATACAAAACTGGGAATGATGAAGACAGTGATTGGGAGGACAAGCCTCCTGGATCTAAACCTGCCAGACATTGATACTCCATGGCTTGTACAGATAACACTTTGTTCATACAACCCCGATTCCAAAAAAGTTGGGACAAAGTACAAATTGTAAATAAAAACGGAATGCAATAATTTACAAATCTCAAAAACTGATATTGTATTCACAATAGAACATAGACAACATGTCAAATGTCGAAAGTGAGACATTTTGAAATTTCATACCAAATATTGGATTGTGGCAGCGGGGGTATGGTCAAGCGCCAGTCTGTGACCGGAGGGCGGAGTCAGGGAAGGTAAGTGGCAGAATCACTACACCTGATGTCAATTAACCTGTGTTTGTGTGTCTTCCCAGTGACCACGCCCTATATAAGGAGAGAGAGAGCAGAGGAAGAGAGCTCTCTCCCCAACCAGACGACTTGTGTGTGCGCGCGTGTGGCTGGGAGAGTTAAATTCCACTGAAAAGTGAAAATAAAAAGAGTTTTGTGAACTCAGTTCTGGCCTGCCATCCTTCTGTGCTCCACCCACCCATATGAAGTGCTACATGGCTCATTTGAAATTTCATGACAGCAACACATCTCAAAAAAGTTGGGACAGGGGCAATAAGAGGCTGGAAAAGTTAAAGGTACAAAAAAGGAACAGCTGGAGGACCAAATTGCAACTCATTAGGTCAATTGGCAATAGGTCATTAACATGACTGGGTATAAAAAGAGCATCTTGGAGTGGCAGCGGCTCTTAGAAGTAAAGATGGGAAGAGGATCACCAATCCCCCTAATTCTGCGCCGACAAATAGTGGAGCAATATCAGAAAGGAGTTCGACAGTGTAAAATTGCAAAGAGTTTGAACATATCATCATCTACAGTGCATATCATCATCAAAAGATTCAGAGAATCTGGAAGAATCTCTGTGCGTAAGGGTCAAGGTCGGAAAGCCATACTGGGTGCCCGTGATCTTCGGGCCCTTAGACGGCACTGCATCATATACAGGCATGCTTCTGTATTGGAAATCACAAAATGGGCTCAGGAATATTTCCAGAGAACATTATCCGTGAACACAATTCACCGTGCCATCCGCCATTGCCGGCTAAAACTCTATAGTTCAAAGAAGAAGCCGTATCTAAACATGATCCAGAAGCGCAGACGTCTTCTCTGGGCCAAGGCTCATTTAAAATGGACTGTGGCAAAGTGGAAAACTGTTCTGTGGTCAGACGAATCAAAATTTGAAGTTCTTTATGGAAATCAGGGACGCCGTGTCATTCAGACTAAAGAGGAGAAGGACGACCCAAGTTGTTATCAGTGCTCAGTTCAGAAGCCTGCATCTCTGATGGTATGGGGTTGCATTAGTGCGTGTGGCATGGGCAGCTTACACATCTGGAAAGACACCATCAATGCTGAAAGGTATCCAGGTTCTAGAGCAACATATGCTCCCATCCAGATGACGTCTCTTTCAGGGAAGACCTTGCATTTTCCAACATGACAATGCCAAACCACATACTGCATCAATTACAGCATCATGGCTGCGTAGAAGAAGGGTCCGGGTACTGAACTGGCCAGCCTGCAGTCCAGATTTTTCACCCATACAAAACATTTGGCGCATCATAAAACGGAAGATACGACAAAAAAGACCTAAGACAGTTGAGCAACTAGAATCCTACATTAGACAAGAATGGGTTAACATTCCTATCCCTAAACTTGAGCAACTTGTCTCCTCAGTCCCCAGACGTTTACAGACTGTTGTAAAGAGAAAAGGGGATGTCTCACAGTGGTAAACATGGCCTTGTCCCAACTTTTTTGAGATGTGTTGTTGTCATGAAATTTAAAATCACCTAATTTTTCTCTTTAAATGATACATTTTCTCAGTTTAAACATTTGATATGTCATCTATGTTCTATTCTGAATAAAATATGGAATTTTGAAACTTCCACATCATTGCATTCCGTTTTTATTTACAATTTGTACTTTGTCCCAACTTTTTTGGAATCAGGGTTGTACACAAGGTTGCTTGTAAGTGGACTTGGTACCAAAACAGTTCAAAATTTATTGATGTGATTGTGTTGTCAAACAGGTTTTGGACACTCGGGTAAAGAAAGGATTAGAGTTGTCAACTAAATGAACACATTCGTGAGTTAGGATTGTCTCACATGGTTACTTGTCGGATTTACCTGGAGATCCAGCAGAGCTTTTTGGGTTATTTGGGAGCATCAGAAACTTAGGCAAGAGAAAATTTTAACTCTCATCTCCCACTGATATACACTGAATCTGACTGGACCATTTTCAAGTTGAAGGAAGCCTTCAGAGCAATGCTCAGGGAGAGTTCTTCTGTTTCAGTTGAGAGGTCTAGCTGAGCCAGAAGGGCTGCAGCAAAATCAGTTGCAGAAGTGAAGAGTCAGGCATGGGAGGAGTTTGGAGAAGCCATGGAAAAAAAGCTTTCAAGTGGCCTCGAAGATGTTCTCATAAACCGTTCATCCCCTCAAAAGAAAGAGACAAGACCATACACAAGCTCTATTTAGCGAGTACAGGGAAGTGTTGACAGCTTCTTGGAACATTACTGAGCAATAGAAGGAGCACTTTGAGGAACTCCGTGGACTAGACCTCCCTTCAGAAGGCAGTGCCATAAATTTCTGGTGTTTGAGTCCATCTATCTGGATGAGGTTATTATATCATTCAGAAAGCTTAGTGGCAAGGCTGCAAGTCTGGATGAGATTTGGTCAAAAGATGTTGACACTGACCAACTTTATAGTTGGGTGGTTTTCAGGTGTCTCCTGTATCACTGTAGAAATGAGTTAACAAGAGTGCTCTGAGAGCACAATATCCCCCGCTGGCAACTATGCCATAACTCTGGTAAAATGCGACTCAATTGAACGAAATTACAATATGCGTATTACCGACATATAACAAAGAATCCTGTCAAGTTTCATGAAATTCCTCCAAAAAATTGTGAGAGGAATTGATTTCAGAAGGTGAGTACCCTTCCTGGGACGGACGGACGGACGGACGGACGGACATCACCACGACATAATCCCCCTTCGGACCTTTCGGCCAGCGGGGGACAATAAAAATTGTGAGGGAAGTTGATTTCAGAAAGCAAGCACACCTTGATGAAATTGCCAAAGTACAAGTTTGTTAATAATCAAGGGCATAACTCTGGTAAAATCTGCCCAAATTAAGCGAAAATTCAATGTGTGTATAATGGTCATATAACAAAGCCTTTTGCCAAGTTTGGTGAAATTCCTCCACAAATTGTGAGAGGAGTTAATTTCAGAACAACGTACACCCTTATGAAATTGTCAGAGTACAAGTTATTTAATCAAGGATCAAAACTCTGGTCAAATTTTCACAAACGAAATTAAATCGCAATATGCGTATTACTGTCATATAATAAGGCCTTTTGCCAAGCTTTGAGAAATTTGTCTAAAAATTGTGAGAGGAGTCGATGTCAGAAGGCAAGCACACCTTCCCGGGATGGACGGACGGACGGATAGAAATTGCCACAACATAATCCCCCTTCGGGCCTTTCGGCCAGCGAGGGATAAAAATGGTAAATGCTACAGCTAAACTATAAATGCAGTTGGTTTGGGAATGTCAGGGAATTCCCCAGCAGGACCTAGAATCTGTGGCTGGGCACAGAAAACTCTGGGGTAGCCTTCTGAGCCGGCTGCCACAACAACCCCCACAAGGACAAGTAGAAGGAAAATGAATGAATGATGAGTTCTGCATTATTACAGTACCTGTAGAACCTGATTTGCCTTTGATACGGAGATATTTAAGCCATTTCCTGCTTTAAGAATCTTACTGAAATCAAACAAATCTTTTTCATGTATTCATAATGTAATATTTTCATTGCTTTTAAAAACAAATCTATAAGAAGCGTGTAGAAGAGTGTGTACAACTATGCCTAGAAATATATCAGGGCTGTAATTCTTGCACTGTTGATGGCACAGACAGCAGGGCTTTGGAAGCGCTATTGAAAGGCATTTCAAGAATGTGTGCACAGTGACTCCCTGAAGGTCTACTCCATAAGGGAGCAACACCATTCTACCACTCTCTATGCTAATTGTTCACACTTGTGTATGTTATTATATTCTATTCCAGGAGTGATAGAAAGATGAAGTCTTTAATTATTCATGACTCCTTCACACACTGGCCAGACTGACAAAAATAGACCAGATCACACAACTGTACCATCAGATCTACTTTGTTAGAAAGTGGTATTCAAACTCTCTAAAGGACCCCTGGGAGGAGTAGGGCATATGAACATACATGAGGGTGGATCAGCAACAATCTGGGCCTGCGAGTTGATTTGATGATGGACAGAAGTGTACTGGGATTAAAAGACAGTGTTTGGTGTAGTACAGGTCTCAAAGGTATACAATGTCATTGGGTATTCCTATCACATTTCAGCAAGGAGAAAGCCATTATAATCAAAAACACGGTTCAAGGATACAGCTCCTATTCCCAAAAGTGAGCTACTGCATTGACACCATGATGTCCCCTTCTATATGCAGACACAAACACATACACACTACAGCATTGGGTTTACCATAATCCAGACATAATGGTTCTATCCAGTGACTCATTTGAAAACCTAAAGCGGGATGATAGGATGTGAATATTTTCTGCAAATTTACCTCAGAATTACCCGTGCAACAGGGAGATACTTAGCCACTTATCCATTAAGTCAAACAAATACTTGCTGCCTTTTGCTAGCGCGAGCACTTTACTTTTCCATCTCTTGTGCAATGGTTGGTAGCGATATGATGGGGGGGGGGGGGGGGGGGGGGGCGCCATAGATTTGAGCCATATAACAGCCTTCAAAAAGTTAATTGGTTCATACTAGCTTTGTGTAAAGGATATAAAGTTAAATAGTCAGGGAATTTAAAAAAAATTATGGTCTTGCCTGTCCTTTGTTCAGTAATGGCTAAATATTTAATGTTCTGGGGTCCTGAGATAAAAGGTAACATGTTGTCAGTATCACTGGAATAACTTCAAAGGGTGTAAATTATGCATTTCCTTTAGCAGTACAAGGAAAAAAATCAAAGAAAGTAATGAAGATTAAAGTTTGGAGGGCTACATACGCAATGGCGCCAAAGGAAAAGAAAGAGCTGAAGGGTCCTGGTGTGGAAAGGTTAATCTATTTTGATTGTGCTTTATCTTATTAGACCTTCATTGTTTTAATTCAATCTGTTCCGCCATTCGTATATGGTGCAGGAGTTATTGAGATGGAGATTTACAAAGCAGGAAGGCAGGAGGCCATTAAATCACACAAGCAATTAAAAGAACAACATGACTTTGATGAGCACTCCTACTAAAGTGGGCCATGGTGAGCTGGCCGTGAAAGTCGAGCTGTTAACTGTGGTTTTAATTGAAGTTGAATTGGTGCTGGGTTTAACTGTAGCTCCACATCAGGGGCACTGAAGTCTGAGGGAAGGGTAAGGTGCAGCAAAGGCTCGTCATGCCTCCACCAATTCACGATAAGCTGACATATGGTCATCATTACTAACCTTTCATCCCCCACGCTTACGTTCATTTCTAAATGATGGGCTCAGCAATTTACTGTTTAAAAACACAGGACAAGCCAGTTGGTCAAAGTTTGGATGACCTTACCCATAAGAAGCTTGACTGCACTTTTGCTTTCACCTTGTGATGAGTCAGTTATTTAAAGCAAATGCTTTAAATTTGATATAAAGTATACACTATATGGCCACCTATACTGTAAGTGGACACCTGACCATCACCACAATACACATTTGTTGAACATCCCCTTCCAAAGTCCTTCTTTTGCTGCTGTGACGGCCTCCGCTCTTCTGGGAAGGCTTTCCTTTAGATTTTGGAGTGTAGCTGGAAGAATTTTTGCCCATTCAGCCACAAGAACATTAGTGAGGTCAGGCACTGATGTTGGGTGAGGAGGCCTGGTGCACAGTAAGCATTCCAGTTCTTCCCCAAGGTGTTCAATAGGGTTGAGGTCAGGGTTCTGGGCAGGCCACTTGAGCTGTCACTGCAACCTTGGCAAGCCATGGCACGCACTTTGTGCACAGGGGCACTGTCATGCTAGAACACGTTTGGGCCCTTAAGTTTCAGAGAACAGAAATAATACTGCAGCATACAAAGACAACCTATACAATTGTGTGCTTTCAGCTTTGTGACAACAGCTTGGACGAAAGACCTACATTTGGGTGTGATGGTCGAGTGTCCATAAACTTTTGGCCATAGTGTACATTTCACTGAGCTGCTTTCATGAGTCCTCACGTGCACGTGTAGACAGCGTTTCAGAAAAATTAACATACATCACAGACCAAACAAAAGATACTTTTTACAGACAGCTATTCTATCAATCATTCAGTTAACACAAGCGTTTCAGCACTGCAAAAGCTCACACATTTCTATAAGAAGCTGAGAGTTCAAATTAAGAACCTGCATGCCAGAACATGAAGCTCAACTGCCAACTCTTATATATGAAAATTTGCATGTGAGAAAAGGAAAGATGGAACAAATGTAAAGGAAAGTGCGACTTGTAGGTTATGAGTGTGTGCTCGTGCACTGGAGGTCTCCAGTGTGACGTTAGTTACTATGATCCTGTAGTGTCTATCAGCGCTCCATAAAGAAAGTCACCACCATTAGCATGGTGTCAAGTGGCCCTAATAGTCCGATTTCATTAGAGTCAATGGCGGTGAGAGGAGCCATTTGGAAAAGTCAGACAGCCAGCGTAGCGCCATCCTGCTGCAAATTGCAGACTGGAGCTACTCCGTCAATGGAGCCACACACAGGACAGTGAGAAGATGGGCCATTTGACCTAGCATGAAATTCCCTCCCCACCTATAATCAGCAACCCACACAGCACTTTGTGGACCACTCTGTCTCATTTTGATGATGTCATTTCAAGACAGCCCTCAGTGCGACGAGAGATGTGACACACTGCAGAAGCGGTGGAGTGAAATACTGTATTACCCTGCTATTTCATTACCCTTTTAGCTGAACGTAAGGCTATGGATGATAGCACAGTGACACATTCGTTCACAATAGGGTCTGACTGATGTGCCATTTTTGGCACCGATACTGATGATTTAAAATAAAAAAATAAATAAATAAAGTGTGATTTCCGATATCGGCCACCACCCACTCCTGGGGAGGAGGGGGGGATTATCTTCATTCAAATAGAAATGTACTAAAATGTTGAACAAAACAGAACAAAATATTCAAGCAAGCCCACATTTACATGAAAAAAAAAACATTTTGAACTTTGTACACAACAGAATTGCTTTCATTAGGCCTACATACATAACTATTCACCTCACAGCATGCACATTTATTAGTTGTGTGTTTAAGGCAAAGCCTACTTAATTGCAAAAAAAACCCACACGTTTAATCAATCTTCACTCAAATACAGAATATATGCAATGTTAATATAACAGATACTTAAGGATGCTTTGACGTTATTTGTTTATATAGGAACTGTACAAAAAAATTATTTCAGTTAAAACTAAATATATATATATATATATATATATATATATATATATATATATATATATATATATATATATGCGCCGTTAATTTACGTACAACTGAAACTGACTTTTTAAAAATAGCTGAATGTGTTCTGCTTGGGTCAGCTGATTGTTGTGATTTGTGGTGTTCCAAGCATGCTGCCAACCGTGGACTTGCAGTGTGCCCTCTGGTGGACAGACTACGCACCAATGCATAACATGGTTAAATGATCCATCTGTCTTCCATCTCTCCGTTGCTTTGTCATTTATGGGAAGTTATAAATGCCAATACCGATTTATCTGCAATTAGCTCATATCGACTGATAATATCAGCGCATCGATTTATTAGTGAGGGTCTCGTTCACTGTTAAGAGAGAACATAATTTACTACATCAGCAAAAACAAATAAAATAAATCCTCGTTGGGGCTGACCAGGACATTAAGAGTAAGAAAAGGGTAAATACAATCCACAAATTTGTGTAATGGTAAATAATTCACCAAAAATACTTGTACATGCACTTCCTGTTTACTTATCTAAACTATTTCTATCTAACAATTGACAAAGCTCTGTCCGTTGTTCATCCCATTGATCAAATGCGTTTGAATGTCAATAGGCTGTGTGCAAATGTGTGTGACAGAGTGCGTGTGAATGGCTTTGTGCTCTGCTCGAGTGTATCGACGGGCTGCTGCACAGACAGAAGCAGAGACAGATGCTCCTCTAATGTAATAGTTCCCCTGACATAATCAGAGAAATGAGTAAGTTCAAGTAAGAAAAATGAACCATACAGAGCACCTCAGCTCTTCATCCACACTCTGTACACACACATGAAAATCTTCATGCTAATAAGGGTACAGAGGACTAATGCATCAAGAATCATTTGATTCTTGATATTGTAGAGAATTCGTCAGAATATTTGTGACAGGGAAACAAAAATTAAATTAAGCAAATGAGTACAAGACACGTGAAAAGACAAGAATGCAGTACGGTGGAAGAGCAGGCACAGAACAGCTTTAAAGCAAGGGCTTTCTGGAGAAGCATGCCCTCTCATCTCCTCATCTACCTCCGTACAGATTATTTCTATGCAAATGCTGGCAGGCAATGAATTAAATCCAAAACCGTTTGTAAATTCCACTGAATTCCAATTTCAATTCAAGTGAAAACTGCACAAGTCTGCAGACAGGCAACATGCCACCGCATAAACATTCACCTTTATTTACTGTGCACCACAAAAAGATCCGGCTCCGCACGAGAGTCTATAAATGAGTGGAACATGCAAAGATCATAAATAAGATTAATAAAATTAAATTGAACTGTGCAAATGCGCATGATACTGTATATATCAGCTTAGCAGTCTAGTTTTCACTGACTCGAAGAAAACAAACAATGCCTGAAACAGAGCAGATTCATTATTGCAAGGTATCCGGTTACAGTTTATAGAGCTTTCAATTCTCCTTCCAAATTTAATCTGAAGCCCGTGCACAGCTTTGATTTTACAGCCCCCCCCACCTCTTCCTCCCCTCCCCAGAATTGACCATTCTGTAAGTGGCCCCATATTATCACTAAATGGCAGGATAATTAGTAGCACATCTCATTAGATCATTTTCTGCATTTATCTAAGAATGAAAAAAAAAGTGAAGAACAGGGAAACAGTCTCTTGCTAGGCTGGTTTAACATGAATAAACCAGGGATGTAAGACATTTATTTAAATATGCAGTGTGATTAGACACATGATTAAATCAGAGAGATGAATTCAGATGTACGGCAGAAATGGAAATGTCCGGAGCTGTTTAAATATGCATCAAACATGAACTTAAATCACGACTAACGTCAAAGCACTTCCATTTTTTATAAATAGAGGATTTTTTCCTGGAGAGAGAGAGAGAGAGAGAGATTTGACAGTTGATTTTGATTATGTTCGTGCTCTGCTTCATTGCCAACACAAAACAGCTCTTTCACATTATTTTCTAAAGCAAATAACCACAATCACCACCACAAGAACCAGTCATCATTATCATAACGTCTTTCTTTCTTTCTTTTTTTAAATTGTGTTTGGTTAAGAAAACAACAATTAAAAAAAACCGGTGAATAGGCTTCGTGAAGGTGGCATGTGGTTTTGCCGTGCTGTGCAGGTGTGTGTGCTTTGTGAGGGAGGAGACTGCAGATGTACAGAATTAAGTGCCAACTCAAAGAAAACTACTTCCGTAAGCACTCGCAAAGTCAAATGTTGCATCATTTGTGTCTGCCACAAAAGATCTGAGCACTTTTTTTTTTTTTCTAAAAAATGCTAAAGTGTACACATGCATGTACAATAACGGCGGCACGCTCGAGTGGGCAAGCAGGTCAAGCGCTCAGGGTGAGCGCAGATTGAGAACCTACTGCCTGGCTGTGGCACAAAAGTCACAAGGCAGAGGGATGCGCCAGATAGAGGTAACTGCTTTAACACAAAATATACAGCAATATGTGATGTTGCTGAATTGGTGCCTTCAGATTAAAAAAAAAAAAAGTCTATCATATTATCATAATGTTCCAATATAAAGAAATCACAACAAGCAGACTTTTATATTAAAGGCAATCAAAATGACTGGCATTTCAAATTAATCAAAAGTGACAGACATTTTCTGGCACAATTCAAGGAATAAGAAAACAGCAAAGCATGCAGTGATTCTCAAGGCACACAGACACGTACCTCATGTCCTTTTTTAAAATACCAAAATTTATTTTACAGACCCGAGTAATATCCCCCCCCAACCAATAAAGCATTTAACACAGCGTGCTTGCTTTTTCCAAATTTCCAACAAAGAAATGCATTGCAAGCTTTCCTGTTGAATTAATCTTTGCCATAACAATCTTTTTTTTTTTTTTAAAGATTGTAAGTCAACCTGAGCAACAAAACAGACAGAGAGCAGATGGACTAGCTTCAGAAACCATTTCAAGAGTCTTTCTTGCAGTCAGTCAGTAAAATTTAGCGAGGGGGAAATTCAAAAAACACACATCCGGTGTTTGGTAGCACAATAGAATTTGTTTGTCATTTGCATATGTATAGTATAAACACTGAGAGGAATGACAGGGCTGGTTTTCAAAAGAAATCAAACACACAAACACTGAAAAGAATCAAGAGAAAGAGGAAAGGGAGGGGAGAGAAGAATCCTCTGTAAACTATGAACATTGTATGCGTGTTCAAGAGAAGTAATAAGCTATGCAAATCTCTCCTCCTCTCGCACTCGCTTTCTCTCGGTCACAAACATCCACGCGCTGACTTCCACGACGAAATTGATTTCTGCCTTTATGGTGGAAGATTAGAGACAAGAGCTGAATAAAGCATGGGGGAGAAAGAAAAAAAAAAAGATGTTTGGTTTTTAAAGCTCCAAAACTGTAATAATTTAGACAGACAATACACGTATTTGCTTTCTTCTCTGTCTTAGGCTACATCCACACGACAACGGCAACGAGATGTTATTTAAAAATATATCGCGTCCAAATGGGCAACAATCAGTAAAATATCGGGTCCATATGGCAACGCAACGCTTGCTGAAAACGATGCAATACACATGCCACACCTCTAGGGGCGCTGTAAGACGGTCCCTTCGGAGACACCAGAACAACCCATACGAAAAATAACAGTAAAGAACTTATAAGAGTTTACCACTGTCTTAGTAGTAAATCCTTATAAGGATTTATAAATAAATATGCCATGTATGATTTACTCCTGAAAGTGGCCCATTCTGCATTTTCCTCATACAAATTTTTTATGAAAATCTAGTATGTATGAAGTGAACATTGTGCATGGTTTTTACAGATAATGTGTATGATGAATTACACCGTCTTTGTATGCTTCACGTAATGTTTGTAGTTTTAAATTATATTTTACAGTTTAAAATGTATATGCCTTTTATATGTAAATGTTGGATCATTTTAAATGTAAGTGTTGGATTTACATATAAAAGGCATATACATTTTAAACTGTAAAATATAATTTAAAACTACAAACATTACGTGAAGCATACAAAGACGGTGTAATTCATCATACACATTATCTGTAAAAACCATGCACAATGTTCACTTCATACATACTAGATTTTCATAAAAAATTTGTATGAGGAAAATGCAAAATGGGCCACTTTCAGGAGTAAATCATACATGGCATATATATTTATTTATAAATCCTTATAAGGATTTATCCTTATATTTATAAGGATTTACTACTAAGACAGTGGTAAACTCTTATAAGTTCTTTACTGTTCTTTTTCGTTTGGGAATAGAAGAAGTAAGGACGCATGCGCATAAACTATTATGCGCGAGACTTCATATTAGCCACAAAGTCAGGAAAATCTGTTCGGAAAATTACATTATAATGACCAAATACAATGAAAAGTATTTTTCCAGTCTCACCTGTAAGGTAATCCCATGTGATCTCGTTTGGACGGTAAACCTGTTGGTACAGTTAAACGCAGCTAATCTTTATTCTCCGCTTTGACCTTTCCAATATGGCGGCGAGGATGACGTACGCGGAAGGCGGCGTCTTTAATGGTCCGGAATAAATTGAATACTACACGTTGATGGATTAATTTGTTGTTTCTCACCTGTGAAAGGTAATCCCATGTGATCTCGTTTGGACGGTAAACCTGTTGGTATAGTTAAACGCAGCTAATCTTTATTCTCCACTTTGACCTTTCCAATATGGCGGCGAGGATGACGTACGCGGAAGGCGGCGTCTTTAATGGTCCGGAATAAATTGAATGATATACACATTGATGGATTAATTTGCTTTTTTGAGGAATGTATTCTAGGACTTAAACCATCATCTGAAGAGGTGAGATCGCTCTTTTTTCCCCCTAGTTTTGCTGGTGGGATTGACTCTGCCCTAAGGGCTATTCTCTCTCTCTCTCTCTCTCTCTCTCTCTCTCACTTTGCACCATTACACAATAAATATTCACAGTGAAAATATTTTGTAAGCACGTTTCATGAACCAAGTTATAGGATTTGTTGACAACTCGCATCGCATCGCAATGAGATCATTGGCACTACTGGTGTTAAGAATCAGACCATTTCATAAATGAATATTTTGCTGTAGAGCTGCAGTGTTTGTACAATTGCATGTTTTTGCTTCACTATTACTGTCACTATTCTGCTTCTTGCATTACTACTGTGAACTAACACTGAACATAATAATAATAATAATAATAATAATAATATCCAAGCTCGTGTTTCACTCTCACTAGTGCTCTGTAAGGCTTTTTCCTGGTGATATTCGTTACACTTCTACCCGGCGTGAAGCACTCACAGTCATGTGGTTGTGACGTCATCGTAAACAAATCCGTTTTACTCATCCAGACGACTTCACAACGGCAACGTTGCCAGATCTTTCCACTCTGGAACCCGTTCTCAAAAAGATTGCGTTTTGGGCACCCAAAACGCCGGTGCCGTGTGGACGCCAGGCCTAAACGATAAGCAATTGTATCGGAGTCACCTGAATCCGTTGCCGTGTGGACAGGGCCTTAGCACCATGACCCCACACTACTGTACTGTTTAAGTGTGTACGTGTGTGTTTTGAGGGCCAGAGGTGACGGCAGCTTTGACAGTTATACCTGTCGCTCTAAAGGATCACCAGATAACCTTCTGTCCTAACAGAGTCCTTTAACAGTCTTCCGTTTACTCTTCTCGAACACACGCTAGCGCTTCTATAGACGTGCAAAAGAGGGAAGAAATCCTCTCCTCCATTCAGCAATGCACAGTCACACTACGTCGTGCCTCAAACACATGAAAAGCAATTAAATTGATTCTTTTTCACCTTTTTTCCCCTCCTATTTTCTCCTGATCAAGTCTGGGCAGAGTGAGTATTCAAGCCCAATCTAACCTTCGATTGTGTACTTCCTATCTGGAAGAGGAGCTCTAAAAGAGGAGGTAAAAGGATCTTTATCAGCGTGTGAATTAACGCTCAAAGTCCTCCATTTGGAAAGTATATAAGGCCAATCCATTAAAAAGGACTGAAAGAGGGGCCTGGCAAAGGGACACCTTGAAAATGAAGAGAGGACCTTGCAGCTCGACGTGGAAACTCCCTACTGCTGAACCAGCAGTCTTCAGAGAGAGAGAGAGAGAGAGAGAGAGAGATCACAATCATACTAGCACAGAACCGAACAATTATCTTGTAAGTAAAGGTCATTTGCGTCAGTGTAACAGCGAAACTGAGGAGATGAACCTCACCACTGGTATTTACTGAACGCGTGCATGATATTGCATGGATGGCCAAAAAAGGAGCGCAAGATCATTTTCGTTAAATGTAGTATTTACACACACAATAGTGTTAGGATGTTTTGTTGTGTTACAGATTTTATTTAAGAATCATGGCATAACATTTTAAGCCGATCTATACACAATAAACCGTAAAGACAAAGTGAAAACATTTCATTTTTAGAAAGGTTTCTGAACTTATTAAATCAAAAACTGAAATCTTATTCAGATAAATATTCAGACCTTTATGGAAGCAGCTTTGGAAGCAGTTCCAGCTTCGTGATGTGTTAGTTAAGCCTCTACAGGCTTTGATCACATGGATTTGGGGAGCGTTTCCCTCATTCATACCTGAAACATACTCTCAAGCTCAGACTCAAAGGGTCCAATTTATTAGGAATACCTGCGCAGTCATGCTTTTATCCAAATCAGCCAAACTGCACAGGTGAAGAACGGCAGAAGTCCAGGGAGGGAGTGGTTTTCCAACCGTCCAGTTCTGTGACCACTGGAGCCTCAGATTCAGGTTCTTGGCTGACAGGAGTTGAACCTGTCGTGGTCTTCTGCCGAGGTCAAGCCACGTCAAGGTTCAGCATGGTGTACGTTTTAAGATGCTTTTCTGCTCACCGTGGTTGTAAAGAGTGGTTACTCGAGTGACAGCTGTCTTCCTGTCAGCTTGAACCAGTCTGGCCATTCTCCTCTGACCTTCAAAAAGGGCGGCACGGTGGTGTAGTGGTTAGCACCGTCGCCTCACAGCAAGAAGGTTCTGGGTTCGAGCCCAGCGGCCGGCGAGGGCCTTTCTGTGTGGAGTTTGCATGTTCTCGCCGTGTCTGCGTGGGTTTCCTCCGGGTGCTCTGGTTTCCCCCACAGTCTCCCAACTGCTCCCCGGGCGCTGTTAGCATGGCTGCCCACTGCTCTGGGTATGTGTGTGCGCTCACTGCTTCAGATGGGTTAAATGCAGAGAGGAAATTTCACAAGTGTGTGATGAATAAAGTTGTTCTTTCTTTCCTGATTCCACCCACAACTGATGTTCATTTCTTGAACATTTCTTGGTTTGCGTACCACTCTTTATAAAATTCAAGAGTGTGAAACTCCCAAGAGATTGGCAGTCTCTGAAATACTCAAATACTCCAGCCTGTCTGAGCGTCATGGAGATCACATTTTTCCTCTATGATGATGCTTGATGTGAATATGAACTGAAGCTCTTGACCTACACTTGCATTATTTTGTGCACTGCGCTGGTGCCACATGATTGGCTGATTGCATAACTGTATGAACGTGCAGGTGTATTTTTAAAATATTGTTTTGTTGTTACTGTGCTTTGTGCACATTTGAAAAATAGCTCACACATGACTATACACAGAGAAAGAAACAAACAGGCTCTTGTGTTCTCCGTGGTTCATTAATCTTGCTGTAAGGCCCGTCCTCAGTAGGGTTAGTCCAGGTGACTGAGGGTTGGCTGGGGCAGGAGCTGAGGAGAGTCCAGAGTCTGTTGGCGGCCTGCACGAGCGATACCTAGGGGCAGAAGGTCACGGGCTGGGGGAGGCCCAAGTGCCCTGTTGGGGGAAAATGAAAAAGACGACTGGCCCAGACAAGGCAGGATTAAACTAGGAGGCTAAATTAAGAGGCAGGAGTGGAGCACAAACACATCACCAGGAGCACGAGCATGACAGGATGATGTAAAAGGGAGTTAAAGCATAAATGTGACCTTCAGAAGAACTCTTAAAACCCGCTGATCAGAGAATGTAAGAAAGCACAAAAAGCCACTTTTACAGTTAACGTGTTTTAAACAACAGGGCTGTTACATACTCGAGGAACAGGCCACTACGTTCACTGAGCCATATTTTATTGTCTGTGTGGGACACCATTCAGTTGTGACCTCACCATTATCAAGGGCAAAAGAGGCAAAGAGAGTGAGACAAAAGGAGAGAGTCTCCCCGAGGTAGCTCAAGTTTTTCACGCTTAGCTTCTCTTTTGCTACGGAACAACGAGCGTCTCTGTCTTTTTGTTTTCCATAGTTCATCCTTCGTTCAAAGCTGTACTCCTGGAGCCTCTCACACTCAACCAAACTCCAGTCAGTCATTCTATTCACCTCTTCTCCAATTAAAAGTGCTCAAAGACAGACCCCTCCTTGTATTACTTGTTCTTCTCATATTTAGTTTTCCTTTTCTTGTTGTCTAAAAGGCTATACATTATTTTCTGTGTTGGGATGGAGGGAGAACAGTTGGACAGCAGGGACTGGACATGTCTCCTGGGTTCTCATGGAGGGGGGAAAGAAAAAAGCATGGTGTCAGTGTTTGCACGAGAGAACAGGGGCTCGTACACACACGGAGTGTTTTTCACTCACTCCACTTTCTCGGACGCTGCGATTCAACTCCCGGACCGCGTTCGGTTTTTACGGAGTCAAAGCACCTACAAAATGGCAGCTGTCATGGATCAAAGTCTCTGTTTGACTCGTCAACTATTACATTTAGGGAGTACAAAACCAGATAGATAATTTTAACTTTACATTTGTAAAACAAAGGTAAAACTCTCCATCCATGCACAGACACACACATGATGATTTACTATGTTTGTGAGCGCTTTCCACTGATGTGCCTAAGGAAAGCTGTGCCTAAACCTAAATCTAACCCCAATCTTAACCTCAGTAACCAAATGTAATAAGATATTTTGGCTCTTATTATTTATGCATAGTTTTGTTTTGTTTATTAAACACAAAAATCAACTTCCTTTTGAAAAACTACAAGAGTTCAAATATTTCTTTTGTGAGGACTGAGTGAGTGTGACGTCATATGGCATGACTACCACTATGGTGCTTTTTAATCCTCTTTGGTCCTCACAAAGAACTAAAAACATGCCTACGTGTATACACACGCACACTCCGGCTGGGCGATATGAGGGTATAATATCCATATTGTGATAAATTCTCACAATACCCTGAGCTCATGGATATTCCACATCTTTATTTTAAATAATTACAAACAGACTAGGAGCAAAACTTTGCACTTAATATTTGGGTCCGTCTCAGAAACTGGTCTCTCATTTGGGACATTATGGTCAAAAAATAAATTCTCTAATTTTACCCAATTTTTTTGCATTTACCTAACACTCAATGTTTCTTTTGTCATGTTTAATAAAGAATAAAGATAGCATCTTGCTTTATCTGGCCTCCACTGTGGAATTTTTTTTTATTACAATTCAAATGTTTTTGTAAAATTGATTTCCATATAAAATAACTACATCATGAAGAATTAAAGCCCCTCCTTCACAGATGAATGAAAATATTGAATAAATTTCCTCTTTTTGATTGCTTGGGGGGGCGGCACGGTGGTGTAGTGGTTAGCGCTGTCGCCTCACAGCAAGAAGGTCCTGGGTTCGAGCCCCGTGGCCGGCGAGGGCCTTTCTGTGCGGAGTTTGCATGTTCTCCCCGTGTCCGCGTGGGTTTCCTCCGGGTGCTCCGGTTTCCTCCACAGTCCAAAGACATGCAGGTTAGGTTAACTGGTGACTCTAAATTGACCGTAGGTGTGAATGTGAGTGTGAATGGTTGTCTGTGTCTATGTGTCAGCCCTGTGATGACCTGGCGACTTGTCCAGGGTGTACCCCGCCTTTCGCCCGTAGTCAGCTGGGATAGGCTCCAGCTTGCCTGTGACCCTGTAGAACAGGATAAAGCGGCTAGAGACAATGAGATGAGAATGATTGCTTGGGTTAAAAATGCCAAGTTATGATGACTGAATTGATTATTCACTTAAATATGAATAATATGATACATTTTGGGTATTTGATATGGCAAAATAGGACACAATGGAAAAATCAAGAAGATGCCGGAAAGATGAGAATAACAGCGGTGGTAAAAGAACAGCGACTGTACCGGCTGAAGGTCGCGCGGGTCTCTGCTGCGGCGCGCGAGCAATGGGACATCACTACCGCACCGGATGGAGCACGAGGCGGGGGCGGGGCAAAATGACTGGCCGTAGATTCTATCAAAAGTTCGATCTAAATTGACCATGGTTGCAAAATATTGGCCAAAAATACGCAAACACTACGAAATATGAAAGTAAGATGAAAAAGAAACATTCTATTGCCTTATACTGCAAGACTAAAACAAAATAAAACTGTCAAAACTCACCTTTTCAGTGATAACGTCCGAACAGATCACCCACGTAACAGAAAGACCGCAAATGGAAGCACGATCAACTTCTAACTGTTGGAGTGGAGAATTCCATTCTACACATGCAAATTGTTAATGTGTGTCCTTCCCCGCACACAAATAACACGCTACGGTAGAAAATAGACCACAACTCATTTTATAGCTCAGAAATTCATACAAGCCCAGCTACCATCGTAACATATTCTGTAAGAAACACATTCTATACCTACTTTCAGCTTTCGTTTTAAAAAACAAAATCGCAGATTTATAACTAAATTTTTATATGGCGTAGTGATTTTAAGTTACTACTTTTGGTGAGGTAGTGACCTTGACCCTGAGGCTTTCCGTTTAGATCAAAAGACACGATCGTATTGGTTTTGGGTCTGCAGAAAACGGAGTTACAACGGTGATCAAATATTTTGCACGATGTTTTATTGCGGTTATGATTATTCTGTGAGCGCACCAATCCTTAGGTGTATAAAGTTACAACTTAAAATACAATTAGTGATAACTGTAGACTTTTCAGTGGACTACAACCTTTTTAAGGGAACGCGATGTAGTCAACCATTTATCATGTCCCAGATCAAGCCGCCATTTTTCCACAAATTTGCAGAATTTTTCCCAAATTCTGAAGAGTATTCACATCAAAGATTTAGTTTTATCTGTATTATTTCTTTCATCATTTTATTTCAAATTAAAACCAACATCACCATTCAAAACCGTATAGTTTATTGACTGAGTATATTTAGTGGGGGACCCCCACGGTACCCAGTTTCTGAGACAGACCCATTTATAAAAAGTTTAAAAATCTTTTCTCCTTTCAGTGTTCAATATTTTACATATGAACAAATAAAAATGCTATTTCTAAATATAAACGTACATCTGTATTGTTACTCGGACTGAATTGCAAGGAAATTATTAGCAAACCAGTATATTATGTTTCATATCGTGCATCATAAAAATGTCTTTGCGATCTTTCTGTCCTGCTCTGAATGCACACTGTAGAAATACGGAGATAGGAGCAGTATGGAGTTTAAAGGGATGACAAATCACCCCCTTAATCTAAGTGCACTCACTCATGCACTCTACTATGTACTTTATAACAAGTGTACACTTCACTCAGATAGGCACCGTCTCCTGCCACGGTTTCAGCAAGGCAGCGCATGAGGGTGAGACAAAGTGATAAATGGCAAGAACAAGCAAGAGAGAGCATTACAGCTGGTTACATCTTTTACTTTACGCTCCTTTTTCTGTTCTCTTGAGATGCATGGACACTCCTCACTAATGCACTCCTTACACACAGTTTATTTTCCTTACCATACCAATCTGAGAGGGTTTAGGTGTCTCAAAGCCACGTGTTTTACATGTATTACTTACTACGGGCACATAGACGGATAATCTTCTGATCAGCGACACAAGGAAGCGCGTGCATCTGTGTATAATATGCTCGTACTGTCTGCACAGATATTCTTTCTCTTTACAAATCACGCTTATTTAATACAGTGAAAGTGTTCAAGATGTTTCGAAAAGAGTCTTTAGAACCTCTGTGAAGCACCCATTGAAAAAAAATAATTATACAGCCATAGTATAGAGGGATACAGTGGAGTACAACCCAGGCTGGTAAGTAATAAAATGTTCTCTCTCTCTCTCACACACACACACACACTAAAGAGCACTTCCTCCCTTGTGCATATGCTGTTTGAAGAATCAAATCCTCCTCATTACAGTACGTGTATGTGTCTTAGGCCAGGATATCCCACTCTCGCTGCATCATACTGACGGTGCCGCTCATGTCTTATGCATGAGGGCGCGTCTGCGGACAGCTGCAGAGCGGTCCAGAGCCCTATACACTTTCATATTCTAATGCGTAGAATGAAGAAGGGGAAATTGCATTTCTAAAGCCGCTGTACTACAGGGCATTGGGTCCGACGCAGCCAAAACATAAACATACTCATTGGTCAAAGCTGCACCGCCACAGAACTGAAATAACATACATACAAAATAGTAGGCTAAATAGGACAGCACGGCAGACTGAGTGGGATAAAGGCTTGCTGAGGACAGCAATAAAATAAAGCAAAAGGGATTTCAGACATATTGAAAGAGGCTGGGAGGGAAAGAGGTAAAGGAGGGGACACAAGAAACAACACTAAACAGAGTCTGGACTGACCGTTGTCATTTAACACACTATTACACAGCTTTGTTGAATACTCAATTCTGATTGGTCAATTACGGCGTTCTACAGTCTGTTATTTCTGAATAGCAGACTGCTGCTGTGAATAACAAACCGTTGCTATGGACACAGTTCTGATCATAGACTCTGCAGGACCATGTCCAATCATATCAATCAGCAGTGATCAATTTTGTTGCTTTAATAATCCAATTAACACCAGGTCATTCGCCACACCCTGTGGTGTAAAATATTATTCCATCAGAAAACACCATGGATGATTTTGCGAATATTAATGTTCAGATTAATGTGAATTATGAAACTAGGTAGACTAATCTTAAAAAGGCTCCAGAGTTTACATTGCTATGGACGTAGTACAGCATTTAGTGACATCCTACTTCGTGGAAACAGTTCGGGGAAGAACCACATGGGTGTGACGATCAGGTGTCCACAAACTTTTGGCCATAGTGTGCGTCATTTCTTCCACCAAATCTGTGTAGTTCCAAAGACCTGGGATTTGTTACACCAAGCTGTGTCGAATCATGAAATATACTTTAAATAAATTGTAAAGTACTAGAATGGACAACATAATATGTGCATTATTATTAAAACAGGAGCCTAAGGCCCACTTTACACGGGGACGGTCTGAAACAAAAACGCAAAAGACCGTTTTCGTTCTCACTTTTTTCCGCGTCTACACGACCGTTTTCAAGGAGGAAATCTGCGTCTATACGGTGACGCATAAATGTGTGGAATTCAATTGGATGTGCATGTCAGGCGGCTAGGTGGTGCTGTGAAAGACCTCCGCTATGTCTGCACGCATGCGCAACGTCTTCCGTCTTGTCTGATCTGCACATCTGCGCCGCGAAAACTTTGACTACTCTGGCTATGGTAAGTAAGAAAGCAAGTAAAAAAGTAAGAGCATACTATACCCGCCTCTGTTCATTAACGGTATATGTGCAGATTCGGTATAGATGTTCGAAGGACTCCTGGACGTTTATTAAAGCTGCCAGAGCAGCTTGAAGGTCCGTTGGATCGATGTAATCAGACATGCTCTTACTTTTTTACTTACTTTCTTACTTCCCGGGCTGGCATGTACAGTATATGACATATGTATGACGTAAACGCGTACCCGACGTGAGCAGATCCGAGCAGAGTTTCGCGTATTGGGTAGTTTAGACGGATATGCAACGGGGGCTGTTTTTAACTTATCCACTCTGGAAGGCGTTTTCAATTTTTTCCGTTTTTCAGCCTCGGAAACACCGTCCCCGTGTAGACGAAAGGCACTTCCGATAAAATATTTAGTCGTTTTTACCCGACAGCGTCCTCGTGTAAACGGGCCCTAAACTATAAAATATAGCATTGAGTACTATTATAACCTACAAGGTTTTATAGTGAATGCCTAGATCCAGAATGAGCAAACTACGCAAAACTACACAACTTCACATAGATGTCTGAAAAAAGGATATTGCTTTACATCATGGCTATGTTGACCCATCCATGATATTATTTGGGATAATGCACTCTCAATTACTGCCCATTACTTAAGAGTCTCTACATATGCAGAGCAAGGTAACGACTTGATGCCTTAGGCTACGTTTACATTACGTCGAATCAGCGGATCATCAGATTAACGTTCTTAAAACGATTCGCGTTTACACTAAAACCGTTAGCCGTGCACACAGCAACACCAATACGCGGATACGCTCGGCTCCGCAGGCATCCTGCGCTCCAAATCACTCCGCCCTGAACAGCGAGTGCCCTCTGGAGGGTGCGCACTCCGGCCCTGCGCAGCTCACACAGCGCGCGAGTGAAGTGCACGAGCAGTAATTCGGGACTGAGCCGCTGTGTGTGTGATCCCAGCGCATATCACTTACCACTTGCAAGTGGAAGGATGGCAAGCCTAAAGACAATCATAACTACACAATGGGCAGTATTTGCATCAGTATTTGCAGTATTTTCATACTTTTAGACTCTTTAATGAAAGGTGATACAAGGCGGAAGTCCGCGCCGTTTTTCAGCAGTCGCGTCACATGACCAACGCCAGCGAATCAGGAAGGTGGATGTCACAGTGACGTTGTCCAATGAGGACGCCAGCTAGAGCTCAGCACAGCGTATTCGCGTATCTCAATGTTTACACAGCACCGGACCACACACGATCTGGATTGAATACGTGGACGCTGGCGGATTCCCGTTTCCCGGCTTTTCCAGGTGGTTTAATGTAAACGGACAGTGCATCCGCGAAGAAAACGAGACAGATACGGTCTAATGTAAATGTAGCCTTAGGCTACATCCACACGACAACGGCAACGAGATGTTATTTAAAAATATATCGCGTCCAAATGGGCAACTATCAGTAAAATATCAGGTCCATATGGCAACGCAACGCTTGCTGAAAACGATGCAATACACATGCCACACCTCTAGGGGCGCTGTAAGACGGTCCCTTCGGAGACACCAGAACAATAGAAGAAGTAAGGACGCATGCGCATAAACTATTATGCGCGAGACTTCATATTAGCCACAAAGTCAGGAAAATCTGTTCGTAAAATTACATTATAATGACCAAATACAATGAAAAGTATTTTTCCAGTCTCACCTGTGAAAGGTAATCCCATGTGATCTCGTTTGGACGGCAAACCTGCTGGTACAGTTAAACGCAGCTAATCTTTATTCTCCGCTTTGACCTCTCCAATATGGCGGCGAGGATGACGTATGATTCTACGCGGAAGGCGGCGTCTTTAATGGTCCAGAATAAATTGAATGATACACGTTGATGGATTAATTTGTTGTTTCTCACCTGTGAAAGGTAATCCCACGTGATCTCGTTTGGACGGTAAACCTGTTGGTACAGTTAAACGCAGCACATGAATCTTTATTCTCCGCTTTGACCTATCCAATATGGCGGCGAGGATGACGTATGATTCTACGCGGAAGGCGGTGTCTTTAATGGTCCGGAATAAATTGGATTAATTTGCTCCTCTACGCCCTTTTTGAGGAATGTATTGTCGGACTTAAATCAACATCTGAAGAGGTGAGATCGCTCCTTTTTTCCCCTATTTTTGCTGGCGGGATTGCACCATTACACAATAAATATTCACAGTGAAAATATTTTGTAAGCGCGTTTCATGAACCAAGTTATAGGATTTGTTGACAACTCGCATCGCATCGCAATGAGAAGATCATTGGCACTACTGGTGTTAAGAATCAGACCATTTCATAAATGAATATTTTGCTGTAGAGCTGCAGTGTTTGTACAATTGCATGTTTTTGCTTCACTATTACTGTCACTATTCTGCTTCTTGCATTACTACTGTGAACTAACACTGAACATAATAATATCCAAGCTCGTGTTTCACTCTCACTAGTGTTCTGTAAGGCTTTTTCCTGGTGATATCCTGGTGATATTCGTTACACTTCTACCCGGCGTGAAGCACTGACAGTCATGTGGTTGTGACGTCATCGTAAACAAATCCGTTCTACTCATCCAGACGACTTCACAACGGCAACGTTGCCAGATCTTTCCACTCTGGAACCCGTTCTCAAAAAGATTGCGTTTTGGGCACCCAAAACGCCGGTGCCGTGTGGACGCCAGGCCTAAACGATAAGCAATTGTATCGGAGTCACCTGAATCCGTTGCCGTGTGGACAGGGCCTTATTCTGTACAAGGCAAATTAATGTGTGCTTAACGTTTCACATTGCACTTAACTGCAGTACCCACGTACGTGCATACGTACACACACACATACACACACTCTTGCTGTGACTATGCTTCAGGATTAAGCAAAATGACAAATGCAACACTGTCACAATAGATCAAAATACAGTGCCAGTCAGACCTTTGGACACACTTATTCATTCATAGGGTTTTTCTGTATTTTGACTATTTTCTACACTGTAGAACAATACTGAAGACATCAAAACTATGAAACAGCACATATGGTACATAGATGGAATTATTCCATCCACATTCACTGGATATGAGCAATCATGTGCTCTGATTGGCTACTCTACTACTAGGATATCAGCTCATATACCGTGAGTAGAGAAAAACAAAATGGCGGAGCGTGTTGCTGAACCAACTGAGGACGAAATAAAAACTCTACCCAAACACAAAACCCCAAAAATTATCAAGTATTTAAAAGAAACAGAAATAGACAATGGCCCCCCACACACACACTAAATATCTCCTGTTCCACACTCCAGCCCAGTTGGTGGCAGTAATGCACCTTTAAGTTGGTTTGCCAACCGCCAAAAAAACCTGAAAGAAGAAGAAAACCCCAAAAATACAAAAAAAAAAGCAACAAAATATGGAATAAAAGTATTTGATGGTAAGAACATATCTTTTTTTATTTTTCAAGAATTATTATTATAGCATTTATCACAAATTGCGACTGTCATTTCGCCGGTTTGTTTACATTCTAAGAGGAAATTATTTTGTCGGATGTTTTGTATAAAGATTTTGTTTATCGAATTTGCAAAAAATAAAAATGCTTGGTTTCTCAAAACCCAGTGAATGTGGATCGAATAAAACAGTTATTCCACTCAATCTTGTCGTACACGGCTTATAGCCAACTCGGTGCTCCGCATCTCGTCGGCTATCAGCTCATGTACGACTCGATTTTGTGGAATAACTTATGTGGTAAATAAAAAAAGTGTTAAAAACAAAACGTTTTATATTTTCGATTCTTCAAAGTATCCAGCGTTTACCCTGATGACACTTTACACACTATTGGCGTTATCTTAACCAGCTTCATGAGGGAGTCACCTGGAATGCTTTTCAATTAACAGGTGCCTCGTCAAAAGTTAATCAGTGCGATTTCTTGCCTTCTTAATGCGTTTGAGATGAAACGGTAAATAGTAAATAATAAAAATACAGTAAATAGCCCTATTCCACAACTGTAGTAATCCATATTATGTCAAGAACCGCTCGGCTACGTAAAGAGAAACGACATCCATCATTACTTTAAGACATGAATTGATTTAATTAAGAAGGAAAAATAAAGAAACACCACTGAACTAGCAGGCGTGTCCAAACTTTTGATTGATCCTGGGTATGTATGTAGATAAACAGTCTGCTCCTTCTGACAGAAGAATAATGTAAAGCAGCACTTGGTTTTTTAAAGGAACAGTCCACCGTACTTCCATAATGAAATATGCTCTTATCTGAATTGAGACGAGCTGCTCCGTACCTCTCCGAGCTTTGCGCGACGTCCCAGTCAGTCAGACGCAGTCAGACGCGCCGTCACTCCTGTTAGCAATGTAGCTAGGCTCAGCATGGCCAATGGTATTTTTTGGGGCTGTAGTTAGATGCGACCAAACTCTTCCGCGTTTTTCCTGTTTACATAGGTTTATATGACCAGTGATATGAAACAAGTTCAGTTACACAAATTGAAACGTAGCGATTTTCTATGCTATGGAAAGTCCGCACTATAATGACAGGCGTACTAACACCTTCTGCGCGCTTCGGCAGCGCATTGATACGGAGCTCAGATATCAATGCGCTGCCGAAGCGCGCAGAAGGTGTTAGTACGCCTGTCATTATAGTGCGCACTTTCCATAGCATAGAAAATCGCTAAGTTTCAATTTGTGTAACTGAACTTGTTTCATGTCACTGGTCATATAAACCTATGTAAACAGGAAAAACGCGGAAGAGTTTGGTCGCATCTAACTACAGCCCCAAAAAATACCATTGGCCATGCTGAGCCTAGCTACATTGCTAACAGGAGTGACGGCGCGTCTGACTGCGTCTGACTGACTGGGAGGTCGCGCAAAGCTCGGAGAGGTACGGAGCAGCTCATCTCAATTCAGATAAGAGCATATTTCATTATGGAAGTACGGTGGACTGTTCCTTTAAAGTGCATATCCTGGACCAAATTCGTTTTTTTTTTTTTATATGAAAGTATGTCCCTTTACACACTCATCCAGAAGGGTAATTTTGCACAAGGCCATCTGTCTACAGCAGAAAAAAATAAAATAACAAAACACGTCTGGAAAAATCCCAAGGGAGTCAGGAGCCAGATTCGTGACGTCACGTGCGGAAGCGCCAGCAGGCTGCGCGAGCTTGCACGGTTTCAGTGCACAGCCTGTGTAGACCAAGTTTAGCAGCGAGCGATTTTGCACTGAAATATGGAATTGCATACATGTCAACCTTTGGTCAATCAAACCTGTATAACCAACCTCCAAAATCCGTATTTCCCTTATAAAATCCGTATAAGATGCAAATTAAAATAATTTACCTAAAATTTGAATGATAATTAACAATGATATATCCAAGTTATTTTTTATTCAATATTAATAACAATAAACCTTCAAAATGAATACAAAGCTCCAATGTTCGACAAAAACACAAAGTGTCACTCTAATGTTCTGAATCGTACTCCATGACAGCTTTTTTTTTTAGTACTCTGCACCAATACCTCACTAGGCTGCATGTCACAGCAAGTGTCCGTGTTGATCTTGCCGGAGTGCCCATTCAGAATCTTTTCAGTCGCTAGTGAAAGTCGCTCAGCTGGAAATACGCGTTTCAAACAAAATGTTACTTCCCGGTTGGCAGGATTCTCGCAATGCAGTGTGCGCATGATCAAAAGTGGAATGAAGTCTCGCTATCACAAGATAACGCGCAATTTCATAAGACTCTTTACTGGCTGTCTGTAGTGTACAGTACGTTTGTAAATGAATGTTATGCGCTCTTTTATCATTGTGGGAATTGATTATAGCTCTAAATAAATATTGAAGTTTGTTTTTAAAGAATCCGTATAACTTTATTTGTACGCCCGTATACTACGTTTATTGAATCAAATCCGTATAAAATACGGACATTCCGTATAGGTTGACATGTATGGAATTGTCACCTGAGTGCAGTGTGGGAAATGATAAGTACTAATCCCATCAAGATTGGTGTTGCTATACCCTCCTATGATACATCTGTTAACCATTTTAATAATTACACGATAACGTTGAAGAAATTTGCAGAAAACCACCAGGTTGTTTTCTCATAAGCAAACCAGCGCTGACGTAGGATTCAGAGGGAGGCGTCCCGCACGTGATGTCACGAAAATCAATGTTTGCCGGGAAATTCAAATGCCAAGTTTTTTCAGAGGCGGACCAATTCGCCTCAAATGGCTTGATTTCAGCTGAATTTTTCTGGTATTGTGCAAGGTAAAAAAAAAAAAAAAAATGCACAAAATGCAAAATGTTACAGATATTTGACCAAAGTTTAATATAAAATAGGAGAATTATATTGATCTTGCTCCTGAACTTACCCGTGATACGCACTTTCAAAGGCTAGTTTTAAAAGCCTGTGATCACTTACTGAATAGTAGTAATGCACTCTGTGTGTGTGTGTGTGTGTGTGTGTGTGTGTGTGTGTGTGTGTGAGAGAGAGAGAGAGAGAGAGAGAATATGCTTATGTTCTATAGTAATATTTAAAAAGCTGTCAGTTTAAATGTGATAGGACTCGTATAAAGCCTGGGATGCACAGGAACGCCATCAAACACTGAAGGGATCAATGCTGTGGGCTACAGACAGAGAAAAACTGCGTAGCCTGAGAGCAGTACAGAACCTCAGGGAAGACTAACTACTACAACCTGTACTGTCTTGCTAAATTACACAGAAAATCAGGCGGGAGGAAGAGAAGCATTAGCCAAAAGCAATGTTACACAACCACCAAATTCTTTCATTTGCATCATTTCATTAACACAACTGAAAAATGATGCTCAGTTTATTCCTATGAGAGATGAAGGGGGGAAAATAAACTGAAGCAAAGAATGGAGATTATAATGAATAACTCACTTGCAGAAAGCACCTTTTTTTTTGCATTTTATAAAAAAATATTAAATTGAACCTTAATATTGGGATTGTACAAAACATAAATAAGACTGAATAAATTTTACAAACGGACAGATTTTTACACTGGACTAAAAATGATCTCTCTAGTTTATGAATGGAACTGGGTGGCAGACGCGATGGTTTTGATTTCCTCAATTTATTTTTCATCTACAAAAGACGAACGTGGAAGGATTAATACAGCATCATCATTGACATGTCTATCCAAATCAAAAGAAAGCGATAAAACTGTTCTGGTCTGTACTGGTGCTGATGCAGAGTGCTTTATTCATATTAGTGAAAACAAACCTTTTAGACACATCAAGATAAATGCAACTAAAAAGTTTTAATTGCCCAATTTTGTGGAATCTCTCTCTCTCTCTCTCTCTCTCTCTCTCTCACACACACACACGCCGCTGCCCATGTTTCCGCTCCATCATGTATTCAGTGTAACGCTGAGCAGTACTGCTCTGTTCCTGCATTTCTAACGAGGGGAACTATATTCCACCCACGTCACAAAGGTCCATTATTGTAGTATCATATCGCAGTAGGAATACAGTGTCAGTAAAGGCAGACACACAGACTTATTCTCCGAGCTAAATCCCTGCAATGGGAAATGATCTGCCTCTCCACAACACTGAGGTGAGTGCCAAAATAGAGGAGGGAGGAAAAAAAAACAAAACACAAAGATTACACAGTCATTTATTTAACCTCTTGCGCATTCAGCACTTAACTGCACCTTATACACAGATATATTAATATGGTATTATGCACAATAACAGTTTTATGGATTTTAAATGGCCATCATTTACCAACACTGCGCAGCTATCACATGGAAGGACAATTTTATAACCCCTAAATGTAAATCTTTCTCTTTTCCCTCCCATCATCTGGTAGGAGGTACAAAACATTACAGACGTTTTATTGACGCACGAGTCTGACAGATGGACATGAATGATATCAAACAAAAAAAAAAATCTTTAATGATGAAAAGATTCGCAACTAAAATCAATGATCAGTAGTGCAGTAGGTTCATGTGGCGTTATGGAAATGTATTTAGTGACTCGAGAGCGGCGCAGACAAATAACCTGATTATTTTCCCCTGTGGGTTACTTTACAGTGTTTCTGAAGACACAGAGGGACAGGGGAGACAATGTAATGTGGGCAAAAATTAAACGCCAGCTTTTTTTATTTTTTAAATAATGATAATGTTTTGCATTGTAGACTTCCATCGGGGTGGGTGGAGGGAGAACAAGTGCCTACGTGAAGAAATCCAGATTCATTTCGTATGCGACCCAACACACATCTACCATCATCCCCAAATACACAAATTTCACATGTGGAATATATTTTATGACGCAACAACTAAACCACCCCAATGAGATTCAGTTTTCTACTGAAAAACTATTGCAGTGCAATTTTTCACATTGACAAGTCTGCCCACTGAAAATTTCCAGAAAGGATTTGATCATGACAAAACATGTCATATTAGCCAATTAAGGTGATTTTACATTGCTTTTAAAAATCGGTGGAAATCCCAAAACCTCTTCCTAGACCTTTAGCTGCTTTGGCCTTAGACTAAAATCCCTTTGTTTTGGTGACAACCGAGTTGAATTGTACAAGATTCCTATAATAACTGATCACTGCAGATCATTAAAAACTAGTTTCAAGCATGTGTACTCAAAATGGCGCCAAATACAAATGTGAATTACAGAATCCAAGGAGGTGACTCAGTACACAAACGCACAATACCACATGTACAAGCTGCACAGGTTGACAAATTCTACGAGTAGAATCCAAAGGAAAAACTAAGGCAAAGTAAATAAAAACACAAAAACTAATTAAATGTGTGTGTTGTGTGTCTACACAGAATAAAATCATGGAAAATAAATGATCAGCCTCTCTCATATATTCAAACAAAGCAACTTTATATCAGCGCTACAGAACAAAGGAGTCTACACATCCTACATTATCCATTTGGCTCCAATTTAGGAGCAAACGAATCAATTCTCTCAAGAGCTTAATACCTCTGAAGGTAGAACAAGCCAAAGTGCCGGCCAGAATCAAGAAAGTATCCATTATTTCCCCAAAACAATAGCACGCTATCGGCACTGGACTCGTGGTAATTACATCATTAGCTAATTTCTCCCGGCGGGACACAGACACTGCGTTTGATGGAGACAATTTGACCGAGGAGGAAAGAAAGAAAAATCAACAGCTAAGCACAGACCATCTCCGCTAGTGTCTGATCAATTAGCACGATGAAAACACAATGGATTTTACATTACCAGTCTAGCACTCGCTATTGGTTTACTTAATGTTTTGTTGGATGATATTCTCTCCACTCGGCTGATGGGACGCTGAAGAATCAATGAGAGAGAGAGAGACAGAGAGAGAGAGAGAGATGGTCTCACACAGTACTTAGACAAGACTCAATCAGCCAGGACTAATAAGACACACACACACACACACACACACACACCTCTTTATCTGTCTTCCTTTCCTGAGGACCTTAATTTTGTTCTTTACTTAAAGGTAGACTGCCTTTCAGATTTTTCAAGTGTAGGTCATAAAAATAATTTTCCCCGACACCCAATTATTTTTGTTTAGTGGACCGAAAGCTACTGAATTCGAATCACAGACTTCCAATTTTATTAGTTTTTTTCTAATAGAACAATTAATGAATTTAGGGCCACGTGGCTCTAAATTCTCCGCTATTTTTTCCTGCTTCACCATGATGCAAAACAAAATACTACGTCATGCATCACATGGTGGGCTTTCTCCATTCACACAAGGCACTGTGGGATACATTTTTGAAACAGGAGAGGAAAATGGAGATCACGAATGATGCGTGAAAGACTGACTACAGTAACAGAGCACAAGAAGAAAAGACGTTATGTTGCAAAGGAAATGAAACGCAGGACCAAACTAATAAATATCAGTGGTCAGTGAGCACCTCGGTGTGATCAGCTGTTCATTTAGCGACAGAATGATGGAACTGTCAGTGCACGGTCAAGGTAAACCTGTAGATGGCAGTAATGCAACACCGTGGATGCCAGCTGCCGTAAAACCCAAAAGATGATGATGACGACGACGAAGGTAAACCTGAGCATGCACACACCGGACTTTCTCTGTCTGCTTGACTGCGCAAAGTGAGCGATTTCATGCACATTATTTGCTAGGGAAACCCGTCAAATTGAATAAATTTCCCAGCCACAGAATGGCCTGGGTTTTTTTTTTTTTTAGATATTACATTAATAAACATACAGTGCTCAGCGTAAATGAGTGCACCCCCTTTGAAAAGTAACATTTTAAACAATATCTCAATGAACACAAACAATTTCCAAAATGCTGACAAGACAAAGTTTAATATAACATCTGTTTAACTTATAACGGGAAAGTAAGGTTAATAATATAACTTAGATTACACATTTCAGTTTTACTCAAATTAGGGTGGTGCAAAAATGAGTACACCCCACAACAAAAACTACTACATCTAGTACTTTGTATGGCCTCCATGATTTTTAATGACAGCACCAAGTCTTCTAGGCATGGAATGAACAAGCTGGCGACATTTTGCAACATCAATCTTTTTCCATTCTTCAACAATGACCTCTTTTAGTGACTGGATGCTGGATGGAGAGTGATGCTCAACTTGTCTCTTCAGAATTCCCCAAAGAAAATAATTTCTTTACACCACAAAGGTGAAGGCTACAAGAAGATCAGCAAAGCTTTACTTATCAGTCAGAATACTGTAGCAAAAGTAGAACAAAAATTTAAGAAAGATGGAACTGAAACCCTCTCACAGAGACGTCCAGGTCGTCCACGGAAGTTAACACCTCGACAGGAGCATCTTCTGATGAGAAGGGTTGAAGAAAATCGGCATGCAAGTTCACTGCAGTTATCTAAAGAAGTAGAAAGCCAAACTGGGGTGACTATTTCCCGTGACACAATACAGCGTACACTGCAGAGGAATGGCGTGCATGGATGCCGTCCACGAAAGAAGCCTCTCCTAAAGCCCAGGCACAAAAAAGCCTGCCTAGAGTTTGCCAGGGCCCATGCTGACAAAGATGAAGGCTACTGGGACTCTATACTCTGGAGTGATGAGACCAAGATAAATGTTTTTGGAACTGATGGCTTCAAAACTGTATGGCGTCGCAAAGGTGAGGAATACAAAGAAAAATGCCTGGTGCCTACAGTGAAACATGGTGGTGGCAGTGTCCTTATGTGGGGCTGCATGAGTGCTGCTGGTGTCGGGGAGCTGCATTTCATTGATGGCATCATGAATTCACAGATGTATTGCTCTATACTGAAAGAGAAAATTCTACCATCACTCCGTGCCCTTGGTCGTCGTGCACTTTTCCAACATGACTAAACACACATCTACGGTAAGGCCACTGTTGGATTTCTGAAGAAGAACAGGGTGAAAGTGATTCAGTGGCCAAGTATGTCTCCTGATCTGAACCCAATCGAACACCTTTGGGGAATTCTGAAGAGACAAGTTGAGCATCACTCTCCATCCAGCATCCAGTCACTAAAAGAGGTCATTGTTGAACAATGGAAAAAAGATTGATGTTGCAAAATGTCACCAACTTGTTCATTCCATGCCTAGAAGACTTGGTGCTGCCATTAAAAATCATGGAGGCCATACAAAGTACTAGATGTAGTAGTTTTTGTTGTGGGGTGTACTCATTTTTGCATCACCCTAATTTGAGTAAAGCTGAAAAATGTGTAATCTAAGTTATATTATTAACCTTACTTTCCCGTTATAAGTTAAACAGATGTTATATTAAACTTTGTCTTGTCAACATTTTGGAAATTAATTGTGTTCCTTGAGATATTGTTTAAAATGTTACTTTTCAAAGGGGGTGCACTCATTTACGCTCAGCACTGTACATCACAATGACCAAATTTCAGAGGGAACTAAATTTCACCGATTTTATGAACTCAAAAAGCCATTTCGCTTTAATGTTAATTATTTTTCTTATATTAAAATTGCTTTTTATGGGGGCGTCGTGGCTCAGGTGGCTAAGGCGCCATGCCATAAATCCGGGGACCCGGGTTCGATTCCGAAGAGAGGTCATTTCCCGATCCCTCCCCGTCTCTCTCTCCCGCTCATTTCCTGTCCTGTCTCTACACTGTCCTATCCAATAAAGGTTACAAAAAGCCCCCTAAAAAATTGCTTTTTATATTCTAGTAGATCTATACTGTTATTCTTAGTAAGTCTTAACCAACACCATGCCTTCACCTGCATCTAAATCCATCCCAATCTTAACCTCAGTCTCAAAATAAAATCCACAGTTTTTGGACCCCCCCCCCCCAAAAAAAAAGTTGCCCTCACTGATTTAAGACGTGTCCCCACAATGTCACACATTCCTATCCTTGTGGGAAAATTTGATCAACGCCAATATATAAAATCCAGCCCACTAGTGTTGTCGTCCTTGAGACCGGTCTTCAATCCATCCATCAATCAATCAATCAATCAATCAATCAATCAATCAATCAATCAATGGTCTTTCATTAAATAAGATAAATACACCCATCTTATTTTACATGGCAAAGCGGAAGACAGAAAATATATAATAATAATCAATAAAGATTCATAGATGCCAAGAATCAAAGAAATGCTTAAATTCTATATACTGGTAATTAAACAGCTAATTCATATTTAAATATGATTCTGTTAAAAAATTAGCTCTTAAATCTATCTATATTGACTTGTGACTGGTTCTTTCTTAGATTGTATGTAGTCTTTAATTCGTGGAAGCGGGGGTACAATGGGTCATTGTTCATTATTTTCAGTTTATTGAAAATGCTCCTATCTTTTCTAATAGCAAGCAAAAGAAAAAAAAATATGAAGTTACATCAGACTGGGCTGAACCTTCACAAGACGCAGCCTAGTCCATGAACCGGTCTCTTTGGTTTCTACTATATAGATGAATTTTGAAACCATTATAGTCTTCAGTTTAGTTTTTCTAATATTTTCTGATGTACTTTTGCTTGCAGCATCTGTCCAAAAAATGTTGAACGATGGTGAGTTCTGGTTCTGCAGCCCCATAAACTAGAAGACCATAAGATATAGCAGAGAGTACTTGATCTCAAGACCACTTTTTAAAGGTCTTGGTCTCATCTCGGAATCAACCACATTCTTACTCGGTCTTGTTTCGGTCTCAGACGTAGAGGTTAGTTAAAGTCCTTCCCATGCCGTGTGGCGCATCGGGCGGCGCCAATCTCCGTTTCCGCAGCCCTCGGCCTCTCGCCTATTACATAGCTAGGGTTACAGTGGGGGGCTAGTCTTCTGGTAACCACGAGAGTTTAACTCCCCACTCGCATCTGTATTACAGCGTGCCTTGCCAGATGGTAGTAGGTACCATTTTTATGATGGTCTTTGGTATGACCCGACCGTGAATAGAACTCACGATCTCCCGATCAAGAGGCGGACATGCTACCACTAGGCCACTAGCCGGTAGACATAGAGGACTTGATTTTATTTCAAGACCGGTCGAGACCACAACTGTGGGGTTTTCACTAAATTGCCTATGCATTGTCTGATTTATTTGTTAACACTGTTACTGTGATTGGATGTAAAATGTCCTGCTTCAAATGCAACCAATAACGTGACTCGTTGCTAATTTGAAATTCTTCTTCCTGTTAACAGCCGTCACACCTCCCTGCCCCCTTCACACACACAGGGCCTGGTCTGGTCCTGCCTTGGTCTTGATCTCAATCCCTCAAAATTTTAGTTTTGTTTTGTTCTCAATACACTTTGGTCTTGGTCTCGGTTTAGGTGGTCTTGACTACAACACTACCCACACGAACAAAGGTGAAGCATAGCTTTGAGACTTCCAACTCCTCCTTCTTGCATTTTCTCTACATAGCACAAAGCTCTTGTGCAATTTATGAATGTGCATTATTGTGCATGTGACCACCGATGAGTGATCCAAAAACAGAGAGACATCCGAGCTAAACATCTCTCAAAACGAGAGGAAACCCCTGATGGAGCACGTCAAAGGCCAAAGAAAGGAAACAACCATAAATCATACATTAAAACACAAACATGCAAACCAACTAAAGCCTGGGAATTCATCCACACAAGACTTACACTATATTGCCAAAAGTATTCGCTCACCTGCCTTGACTCACATATGAGCTTAAGTGACATCCCATTCCTAATCCATAGGGTTCAATATGACGTCGGTCCACCCTTTGCAGCTAGAACAGCTTCAACTCTTCTGGGAAGGCTGTCCACAAGGTTTAGGAGTGTGTTTATGGGAATTTTTGACCATTCTTCCAGAAGCGCATTTGTGAGGTCACACACTGATGTTGGACGAGAAGGCCTGGCTCTCAGTCTCCGCTCTGATTCATCCCAAAGGTGTTCTATCGGGTTGAGGTCAGGACTCTGTGCAGGCCAGTCAAGTTCATCCACACCAGACTCGTCATCCATGTCTTTATGGACCTTGCTTTGTGCGCAGTCATGTTGGAAGAGGAAGGGGCCAGCTCCAAACTGTAAAAACAGTTTGCATGCCTAGGTGCTTGATTTTATACACCTGTGGCCATGGAAGTGACTGGAACACCGGATTCCGATAATTTGGATGGGTGAGCAAATACTTTTGGCAATATAGTGTATTTTAGATTAAAGCGTTTAATTAGGAAAGACTGTGCAGCTAATAACTGCATATGGTTATATAAAGTCTCTGAAGCAGAGTGGCAGTAAAAGCTGTGCTCAGAGACGATGGAGATTCACTCACACAATCCCTGCTCTGCCCCGCCATCGCTTTTTAAAGTCATGTTACATTTAATACGAGTGGGGGCCATTATTGCTTGTGTGACATGGCTCCCACCCCCTCATGGGCCCTGGGTAAAAGAATGCTTTTACATGACAATGAGGCTGACATGTTACAGTCAGAGGATCCATTATCATATGGAGCTGTGTGGAGATGATCAGTCGATGGCAGCCTTCTCCTGGCTACAGGATCAGGATGATAATGCATGTTTATTATGGCCTCTCCTCTGAACGTGCGCACACACACACACCTGCATCTTTATAGAATAAAAGCAGCAAGGAAAGAGCCACTTGTATTAGTAAAGCACTTTTGCTGTTAAAAAAAAGTGCCTCTCTCAATCATTCTCACACTCACACACACATATAGGCACAAACAAACTAAACCTATCTATCACTACTGTAATTAACATGATGGAAAAAGACCAGACCGGTGCAACCCCCACTTTGGCAGTGCGGCTTTAAAAAAAAAAAAAGGCCATTTGAAAATGACCCAACATGCCTTATACTGAATCATCAGATTTATGCCATATTAAAAACCACAGTGAAAGAGTGAAAATTTAAAACTTGCATTTCATCGTAGTGGTAAATAATAAACATGCAGCTCTGTTCGTTTCTACTCAGAAATCTTGTACTGTATTTGAGAGAATAAACTCAATGCTATAGGCCCCTTTCACATGACGTCACCGCGCCGCGAGATTTTGTTAGGCGCCATATTGGAAGACCAAGTACATGCACTCACAATATAAAACAAAGTACGAGCGAGAGTAAAGTGACACGATGGCTGATAATTCAGGTTATGTGAGTACATTACCAGCTGCAGAAAGGGCACGGTATGTGGAGAAACTGGCTGTGATTGATGGGTTTGACCCATATGATAAGACTCGGGGCAAGGGAGAATGGAAACATAAGGAGGACCGGACACCAATTCTGCCATCTGTTTGCTACCCAGACATTGTAAGCTATTTGTTGTTTACACCCAGTGCCTACACTCAGTGTTCGAACTATGCCGATATTTTCGGGGGGGTCCCTTTTTTTCCCTTGGGGGGGGGGGGGGGGGGGGGGGGCTTGCGTTTGTCTCGGAGCGCGGATCTCCAAACACATGAGAAGCCTATCTTACGCACATATCACGCGGACTCCACACACGCATCGCGTCTGAAGTCATAACTCATCAGGGGAAATCGTGTCCACACTGGCATGTTCAAAAAACAACCTCGCGTCAACAATGATACCACACGCAAGAAAAAAAAAAAAAACAGTCAGGCTACTCAACAACCAACCTGGCAGCAGCGAGCAAGCCCCAAACCATCCTAAATTATTATTATTATTAAATTGTAGAAGTCTGGGAGGCTTGCTCCTCATACAGTTATCAACTTGGGGCCAATTTAGCATGTTTTAAATCTGAATTTCTTGCGTTTGCTTACCTCAAAGTGTCCGCAGATCATGCACAGACTTATCCATTATAGCCACGGTTTTTTGCCAAGTCTCACACAGGTTTCTTTCAAGTCTACTGTTGGGCCAATAAATCATAAATAAAACAGCTCAGATTTGTTTGCTTAAGTCGTTTGCCACTCCACTTTATTCTCGTGGGTTCACATACCGCTGCCGTTATTTTCCCCTAATCACGAGTTTGTTGGTCTTCCAAAATGGCGCAGGGTCTGTTTACTTCCGGTTTCGGGTGACGTCAGTGAAAGGGGTCTATATGTGCACATGTACGCATATTTTGCAGTTGTACAGTTGCACAAATGAAACAATGATGTACAGGACCAGTCAAAAGTTTGGACACCCCTACTCCTAGGTGTTTCTGCATTCTGACTCTTTTCTACATTGCAGAACATTATCATCTTGAGCTTTTCCAGCAGCAACACTGGAAATGCATGTGTGTGCCAGCAAATACAGAACCAGTCAAAAGTTTAGACACACCTACTCATTCATAGGTTTCTTTCTGTATTTTGACTATTTTCTACAATGTCGAAAACCAAACTATGAAATAACATATAGAACATGTATGGAATTATGTGGTAAACAAAATGTGAAATCAAAATATTTCATATTTTAGATCCTTCAAAGTAGCCAGCGTTTACCTTGATGACGCTGTGCACACTACTGGCGTTATCTTAACCAGCTTCATGAGGTCGTCACCTGGAATGCTTTTCAATTAACAGGTGCCTCGTCAAAAGTTAATGAGTACGATTTCTTGCCTTCTTAATGCGTTTGAGATGAAACGGTAAATAGTAAATAATAAAAATACAGTAAATAACCCTATTCCACAACTGTAGTTGTGGAATATTATGTCAAGAGCCGCTCGGCTACGTAAAGAGAAACGACATCCATCATTACTTTAAGACATGAAGTGACTTAATTAATAACGAAAAATAACTGAATTAGAAGGAACTTGCGACTGGTTCTCTCTCTCATATATATATATATATATATATATATATATATATATATATATATATATATATATATCTCACATACTCAAACATATGTTCTGTGTGTTTACAGCATGCACCTCTGTTCAGCAGGCTGGTATTAGACTTCCTAATTGCCCCTGTTGTGTCACTGGGAGCCTGGACTGAGGGGGCTTGCAGGGCCTAATTGACCCTCTTGGTACCACGGTGGAGCACTAAACTAAGGTAAGGTAAATAAGAATGAGAGGGATGATTAATAGCGTGGGGTTAGAGGCCTGATCACGGCCCGAAGGAGAGATGACCCAAGCCAGAAAGCAGGGAGCATTAAGCCCTCCTTAGTGGACATCGAATATCCACCCACCTATCCAGAGCTCAGAGGCTGGGAGGCTGGGAGACTGGCCCGGCTGAGTCAGGTTAAAGGTTAGGAGTAAGAGAGAAAGACTGAAGACGGGGGGAAAACAGAAAAACGTCTTATAGAAACACAGGAGACAGCAATCTCACTGGCGTAAACACAGTTAGCACAGTGACGGCAGTGAGCGAGAGATGAAAATGATACCATGCTAAATAAAAAAATATATTTATCAATGGGGCAGAGCAAAACAAACCACTGGATGTAACGTGTAACACATCCACACTAGCTATTTTGTGTAAAACAAACAGGCAATTCTTTGCAAAAATCTATATATGCGGCTTTAATACTAAAACATGATTGGAAAAAATTCCTTTCCACATTGTTCAGGTTGTCATACTGAGGGTTTCATAATGTTCACTATAAACTGCAATGTTCTAAATCTCTGACTTGGATAAAGTTTAGAACTGGTATAATTCACCCTTCATTCATTTCCTGTTCTACACTAAAATACGGGTTGTTTTACAATCAGGGTACAAAGTTTGTGTCACAGGGGTCCAAAATTCAAATTGATTCAAACTGGTTCTTGTACCAGTTTTTAAGTGAAGGACAAGTTAAAGAACAGATTTCAGGTAATTTTTTGACATGTGTGTATGGTAGTTTTGTGTAATCTGCTATAAGATAAAGAAGATTAAGTGTAGCTTTAAGCAGGGCTGGGAGAAACAAATGAAGTGATTCTCGGAGAGGACCATTTTTTTTGACAATTCAGAATCCACTACTTCCATCATGCTTTTAAATATAAGGCTGTAAGCTTTGTGTTAGTTGTCTCTAATATTTATGTCCCAATATCTTGACCACATTTTAGGATGAAAATAATCATTTTAGCCCTGTGGCCGGCGAGGGCCTTTCTGTGTGGAGTTTGCATGTTCTCCCTGTGTCCGCGTGGGTTTCCTCCGGGTGCTCCGGTTTCCCCCACAGTCCAAAGACATGCAGGTTAGGTTAACTGGTGACTCTAAATTGACCGTGAGTGTGAATGGTTGTCTGTGTCTATGTGTCAGCCCTGTGATGACCTGGCGACTTGTCCAGGGTGTACCCCGCCTTTCGCCCATAGTCAGCTGGGATAGGCTCCAGCTTGCCTGCGACCCTGTAGAACAGGATAAAGTGGCTAGAGATAATGAGACAAGATTTTATATTGAAAAATTAGCTGTCTCGGAGAGGACATTTTTTTGACACAATTACATACTAATTTGATCAAAATAGTCTGAAAACTTACTGGCATTCAACATTAAAACTTAACTATGTTTCCAATGATATGGAACCAAATATTTGTTTTATGGTATAAAGCAGGGCTTTTCAAAGTGTGGGGCGCACCTCCCCTGGGGGGCGCCAGAGTTCTTCAGGGGGGGCGCAACGTGAGGAAACATAAACCAGAATAAGTTACTATTGCGGACATTTAGCGAACTTCAGCTAGCCTTTGCCAGAGACAAAATGGACCGATTTTTAGTACCTAAAGCTACAGTGAGTGAGGAGTCTGGGCCAAGCAAGAAACCAGACCCTCCAGGATTTCGCGATGTTGCGATTTGCAAATTCAACCAATCCCTGCAAATTCAGGGTGGTGCTGCAATTATATCCAATCACCGCAACCTTCCCGGAAATTTGACCAATCGTTGGCGTCGTCTTGAGGTGACGTCGACAAACTACCTTCCGCCTTACTTCCATGTATACGTTCAAGAGAAGCAGCATGCGTGCAGTGTTGCCAGATTGGGCGGTTTTAAGTGCATTTTGGCGGGTTTTGAACATATTTTGGACTGGAAAACGTCAGCAGTATCTGGCAACACTGCATGTGCGAGTCAGTGTTTATATAGGCTTAAATTCAGTTACTGAAAGTGTGTTATGTTTACAGTGAAGGACTGTGTGCACTTTACATTATTTTTTTACTTAATACAAGAAATTAATGGATGCCAACATTTTTGCCAAAATGGTATTTTATTTTCCATTGTTTAGGCAGCTTCAGCATCATACTGTGAGATTCTGTTCAAATTGTTTTTTTCTTCTATGAAGCCTGAGACATTTATTTTATTAGTTTATAATTATTGTTTAATTTAGTCTTCAGGAGAGACTGCCTGCACACAGTACTAGTATTAATAGTTTTTTTCTTGCATGAAAGCTGAGGCATTTATATTTTAAGGTAACTTCATGTTGTGCTGTGAGGTTCTCTGCACTTTAACTTTTGAACCAACAGGTGCATTTGGATAAGTAAAGCCTATTTTTCTGCATTTTTGTAGTCCTGGTCATCTTTTATATTGGTAAAGTTGTTTATAGGACCATTTCTCAGTGTCTGTTTTTTTAATCAATAGTTTTTCAGTAATAACTTAATATTTAACATATCACTCAATTTTAATCACAAAAAGAGAAAATCGCAACAATTTCTCGCAAATTTCACTTCCTCCCGCAATGTAATCGCAACAAAAACCTAAAAAAACACCGCAACTTTCATCGCAATTTTTTTGAAAACTCCCGCAACATCAGACATTTTAGCCCGCAACAATCACAAAAAAGGCCCGCGGAATCCTGGGGGGACTGAAAAAAGAAGGAAGTATGACCACGATTATTTAAAGTTTGGATTTTCATGGACTGGATCTGAAGATGCTCCACTGCCACAGTGTGTTGTCTGCCAAGAGGTGCTAGCTAACGATGCTATGAGATGTTTAAAATGTGTAAAAAAAGATGTTTAAAAAAAAAAGCACAGATGTTTAAAATGTGTAAAAAAAAAAGATGTTTTAAAAAGCACAGATGTTTAAAATGTGTAAAAGAAAAAAATAAAAATGTGTACAACAACCATTTTTTTTAAAAATACGAATGGAACATTAAGTATAGCAACAACAAAAATTGTGAGGGGGGGGCGCTGTTGTTTATTTGCTCTCTGAGGGGGGGCTCACTCTCCCACACTTTGAAAACCCCTGGTATAAAGAATGATTTAAGTGCATCCCTTTTGGAGCTACCTGTGGTCAAAAAAGCACTTTTTCTAAATGACACGAGTAATTTTGCTAAATATGACATATATTGCCATACATTCACCAAAAATAACGTTATCACCAAATTTTTTTTGCATGGTAAATAGAGCGATCACAGGGCTACAATAAACAACCAAGTTTATTTAGTCAAGCCTTTTGATATTGAAGATAGTAAGTGTTAAATGTGATTTTTAGCTTGCGGACCCTGATTGTAAAACAACCCATACATGAGTCAAGAATAATCATTCTATACTATTTATGATACATTTGCAAGTTAACAAATTACAGGATTAAGGTTTTGAAAGTATACTATTGTCTGTAAGCACTATTTAATTTTCTTCGAGTCTTTACCTGGAAAGTAGAAACATTTACTAACAAAGATTTGGAAAATGCCCCCATCATACCCATGCGTCCAGTAAGCGCATGTTGAACGTAACCTCTTCTCACACCTCTCCAACTCTTCAAAAAGGGGCAGGGCCTCATTTTTCATGCAAACTGTAATTTAGTAAGACTGCCTATTGATTCAGCAAGGCTTGTCTCCCAAACAATGCCACTTCAATCAGTGCACTTGGAGGCTGCCCAGCCCGCTGCCAATAGCCGCACGGACTGATTTAAGAGATGGATAAAAAGTAGATACGTCGAATGGTCGCTCAGTGACTAATGGGGCTCCTCTGCTCAAGCTGGGACTATGCATCATGATTTAAGCAAAAGACCTGATGAGAAGATTAGGAAGGGAGGAAGCACGAGGCCATCAGGAATTTCAATAGAGGAAGAGCAGAGGAAAGAGAAGAGTAATGTTGTGAAAAGGACAGGAGTAGTTTAAATTGAGTGACACTGTCCAGCTTCGGTTTAAGAAATTACAGATTTTCCAGGAATATGCTGAACTTCTCTTCTAGTTCTATAGGACTTTGTAGACCCTAGTGTCGCAGTAATAAACTAAATTATCCTGTTGCTAAAAACATAACTCATTACAGGAGAACTGAAGGCAAATTTTTATTATCAAAATTCTCTCTCATTTTATTAAATATAGGAATGCATTTTTGATAGCCATTTTGTCGCTGCTATAGCAAGTTATGAGTGTTTGAAATATGCTCTGTAATATATCAGTCCATATGTCAAAGCGATGGCCGTAAACGAGATTCGTTGAGACCTGTGCGAGACATCGTAGGACGGAAGTAAAACGTACGGCGCAAATCAAAGTGACCAACATCTGCCAACGTTGTCAAAAGACGCGCGCGCCCTCTTTCGAATGCTGACGTAATCAAGCCGGAAGTTTTGTTTGTTTTGATGGCAATCAGGAAAGTTTGAAAAAAGTAGTTAGTAATCGTCATTTAAACTCGTTTTTGTGCAATATTTCGTTTGGAAAACAGTTTTCAAAATGGTGGCACTGACACCTGGCTGATAGTTCACGTTTCGAAGTCTCGCACAAGTCTCGTGAAGATCGCGCGGATACGCGACGCCTGCCGTGGACCAAACGCACTAAATTCAACATGGCTCAAAACCGAATAGGCCGATAAGTATAATATTTAATTACAATTAGCTGCCAATATGAGTCACGATATAAGGTTACTAAAACTGAAAACGTAATTGAATAACATGTTAATTAAGGAATAAAGCAAGTTAAAAATGACTCCAGTTCTTCTTTAAGAGAGTCTCCAGCTAATCGTCATTACCAAATTGCAATAGAGAATAGAAGCAGCACACTTTCTCATGCTTTAAACAGGCATATCAGACGCTCGCTGGCCGTGCTGTGAAAATTGCGCATGCAGACGCTCATCTAAGTTTCCAAATCTGTCATTGCTTAATTCTTGAAGATTTTCTATCATTAAAAAACTTGTAATTTCTGCTTTCCAAAGAAATTGATCTCGTTAAGATCTGTTCAGTACTTTGGGAGTAATGGCAGGTTGAAATTGGTACAACAGAGTAAAAGCTCTGCTTGCGTGATGTCGGGAAACTGCCGGTGCTTTCTGAGTCATGGGAAAGCGGTCAGGCTCTCTCTCTCTTCTGATCGGTTTCCGACTGGATTACTCATGGATATCAATCAGATGACTTTCATAGGGATGTTCTGTAGCCCTCACTGTTTCTGATGAATTATTCAGCAAAATTTTCCATCAGCGAGTTTTGATGTTATGATTCACGGGAGACTTTGAAGTGAGTTTTCATGGCTTTACCTACTTAATTTTTCAAATCAAACTGATTCATGTAAATAACTATTTTAGAATATACCTGTAGTTATTTTGATGAAAAATATTGAGATCTTAGTGGTCAGAATGATAAAAAAAAAACAGAAATCAGAAACGCGAGTGTCAATTTCAATTCAGTTAATTGGAATTGTTTATTGGCTGTGACACACAGATTTTTCGAGGTTAGCCTTGAAAGCTGTGAACATTAATCGAAATAATAATTTATATTCTTTCATATAAACACTAGTAGGCCCTACTTTTAAGAAATACAAAGGCCTACAGAGCACAAGGAGGGTATTAGAAATCATCTTTTATTACTTTTTTATTGAATGTACCAATTTAACGGTTTAACCTAATTAGCATAATTAAATACTAATTTGCATAATTCTTTTTTTACTAATGTTTTAAACTTTGTATTCAGTATACAATCATCTATGTGCCTGCCAATTTCCATGTAAATATCTTGAAAAATAGAAAAGTTATTAAGAAAAAACATTTGATCTCATTTGTTAATGAGTCCCGTTTTGGACCGTGTTATCCTCAGACATAATATTACGACAGTTTTCTAAAAATTAAGCAGTTTTTTCAATCTTTGATTTGTAATATCTCAAGAACGGATAAACATTTTAATTCTGTAAAAAGCATGTTGTCCTGCATTTGATTCTGAATTCAGTGAGAACAGGTTCAAGCAATTTGGACTGAATTTTCACCTGATATGCCTCATTTAAACGCAGTACAAACAAATGAACACCTTTTTATATTAATTATTCCATAACCAAGAGAACCTGGAGCTGCCAAATGGTGGAACATGAGTGTTTGCCGTATCTTCAGTTTAAATCCTGATGATACGACAGGTACCAATAGCTGAAAGCCAAGGGCGTAAAACTCGCAATGCTCTCTGGGTGGGAGGGACGGCATATTCGCTCTCCTGTCAATCACAGCAACATTAGCCAATTGGGAGCTTCCATGAGTTCATGTATGTGGAAGAGGGCAGATAGTGCTTCCGTCAGTATGTTAAACAAAAGTGGTTGGCTGACTTCACATCAGAGGAAGCACATGTTAGTCTTCACCCTGCCGAGTTAGTAGTTGTCCTATAATCTGGCAAATTTCAGAAAAAAAGGAAGAAAAAAAGACTTAGATAGACAAAACATGGAGTTGTTCCAATCAGTGTTTTATAAAAAGTTGCAGAATAATTAAGTTATTCCACAAAATCGAGTCATACACAAGCTGATAGCCGATGAGATGCGTAGCGCCGAGTCGGCTATAAACCATGTGTGACGAGATCAAGTGGAATAACTGCTTTATTCTATCCACAGTCACTGGATTTTGAGAAACAGAGCATTTTAATTTTATTTTTTGCAAATTCAATAAATAAAAACTTAATACAAAACGTCAGACAAAATCATTTCCGCTTGGAATGTAAACAAACCAGCAAAATGACAGGAGCAGTTTGTGAAAAATGCTATAATAATAATAGGGTTTTTTTCACAGTCTGGTTTCCATCAAATCCTACACTCTGATTGGCTGGCGAGTGGGTCCGTATCCTACAATACGGATCCCAGTTATGGACCTCTAGCGACTGGCTCGTTCATAATAACAACAAACATCGTAGCAATTTTTGTCAACATTTATTTTCACTTTTCTCAGGAGAATAGCATTAATTTTACAGCATGGATAGTGATAACGACGGTGTTCACAGCGAAAGCGAGTTTTACTACCCTGAGAAAGAAGAAATAAAAGAAAACATTTCAGGAGAAAGCTAAAAACCTGTAACTGTTGCCAACGCCGAGCAAAAACGTCTGAATCCTGAAATGACTCAATTTTGTATAAATAGGGGACTACATAGGCAGCAAAATGTAGTTTTTTTCCTGCCATGGAAGTGCACTTGTATACCAAGGAGGAAGCCATTTGCATTACAGCCGTGAATGAGGATTCAAAATGGCGGCTCGGCTCGGTTTTCCCTTTCGGGCGCTCTCGTTTTCTGTTAGAATTTGGTAAAGAAAAAAAATAAATATATTATTTACCAGCTTAAGGTCGGTCCATATGGTGAAATACCGTGACCTCGGCCTTGAATACTGACCTCGGCCCAGAGGGCCTCGCTCAGTACTTTCAAGACCTCGGTCACGGTATTTCACCATACCGACCTCCCAGCTGGGAAATAACATATATTTATTGAAAATTAAAAAAAAAAAAAAAGATACGTTCTTACCATCAAATACTTTTATTCCATATTTTGTTTTGTTTTTTTTAATTTTTTGGGCTTTTGTTTTCGAGTAGAGTTTTTATTTCATCCTCGGTTGGTTCAGCAACATGCGCCACCATTTTTTTTCTCTACTCACAGTATATGAGCTGATAGCCTAGTAGTAGAGCAGCCAATCAGAGCATACGATTGCTCATATCCAGTGAATGTGGATAGAATAATGTGATTTGGACAGCTTATCAGGGCCAGGGTACAATAGAAATTTCTCATTTAAAATTCAGATTTACCCAATAACATTTACAAAATACATTTTTCATTGAAGGTTTGCATAAAACTACAGGAAATGTGATGTAGTCTTGCCTGCTATTTTATATCCCAGTATAATTATATTATAATCATATACCAGCCACTGACATTGTCAGGAGAGTAAATGGATCTTGGCTTTGATTGAAAAGTCGTTTATTCCCTGTAATTTTCTCGTCTTGCCTTGTCCTTAAGCACAATAAATGAGGCTGCACTTGACGGAGCACCCAAATGAGCCCGGTCAAGTCCCTCACTCAAGGTTAGCGCAGAGACCACAGATAAGCAGAGTGGAGAGGAGAGGCAGCCCGGTCCCCTTGTGTCTCTACTCAGCACGCACGCATGCACGTGAAAGGATGAAGGAATAGTTTAATTAAACCTGAGAGCAGGGTTGTTTTAACAAGATAAAAGGGATAAGACATCAGTGTGCTGACAGAGACACACTTCCAGAAAGAGGAAGAAAAGATGTTTATTATTAAATATCTGCCTGAACTTTGTGCTGCATCTCTTTTACTCTTAACCTCTAATCATACATACATTTCAAAATATTTCTTTCAAAAAGAGTACTTTTTTTTTGTATTTCTCATTCATATTCAGCTTAAATCGCAATTCTCAGACTCGTACCACGATAGATAAAGACAGCATGTGTTTCTTTAAAAGTAGCACGGTCTGCGTTTCCTAAGCGCTTCAATGTGCTGGGAGGAGAGCACTAACCACTCAACTCCCAGCACAGTTAGGACTCAGTCTAATGAACCGTTACATCACTCCAGCAAGGACAGAGAGTGACCCCTACTGTCCAAACCCTCCTCTCTGAGAGTCAGTCAATTTCACCTCACATCTAAAGCCATTAATGGCACATCAAATTAACTTACATCAAATGTTCAGTGCCTTTTTTTTTTAATCAGAGTGCCACACAGGAGAGTACTTCTTACTAGTCTTGAAAATGTACTACTAGGGTTCATGGAGCAGGAAATTACATGATAAAAGCATGGACATGTGTAGTTTCTGGTGTACGGTAAGACCGAATGCCAAATTACAAAAAGATAGTGAGAATTAACCTGATAAAACTCGTCACAAAAACCTCTCGCGATATCACTTCACAGTTTGAAGTTTAAATCTTAGAAGTGATGAAAACATGATTTTATCTGCAGCTAAAACACTTATTCTTGCCAAATTTAAGCGATCACATCCCTTGCCATCTACACGTCTCTCTGCTGGCTGGGCCACGTCTCTGATCAGTGGGAGCTGGTGCAGGGCACGTGTGTTTGGAGCGCCATTAAAATGAAAAAGTAGCTCTTCTGCCGAAGCTGCTGAAACACCATTAGGAAATGGAGACAGATGCACTAAAGAGATGGACACTAAAACCAGACAGAGACGAATCTACAGCACAGTGTTGGGAAACACTTTCTTGTTCTCTCTTCCTAGATGTAAGAAAAGGTATGAAATCTCATCTCATCTCATTATCTCTAGCCGCTTTATCCTTCTACAGGGTCGCAGGCAAGCTGGAGCCTATCCCAGCCGACTACGGGTGAAAGGCGGGGTACACCCTGGACAAGTCGCCAGGTCATCACAGGGCTGACACATAGACACAGACAACCATTCACACTCACATTCACACCTACGGTCAATTTAGAGTCACCAGTTAACCTAACCTGCATGTCTTTGGACTGTGGGGGAAACCGGAGCACCCGGAGGAAACCCACGCGGACACGGGGAGAACATGCAAACTCCACACAGAAAGGCCCTCGCCGGCCCCGGGGCTCGAACCCAGGACCTTCTTGCTGTGAGGCGACAGCGCTAACCACTACACCACCATGCCGCCCAAGGTATGAAATATTTGTAAGAATTTGGGGCAGTTTATTCAATAATTGGGGGCAAGTTGCAAACAGGTAGCAGTGAAAAGCACAGAAAGATGAGCAGGACATGACGGAAAAGGGATGAAAACATTAAAAAAAAAAAGCCTGCTGATGTGAAAGGTAGGATATTATCGAGGCAAATGTGCACGCCACAGTTGAAAGGAGTGAAATATATTGCCGGACCTTGACTTAAAAAAAAAAAATTGTCCGTTTCACATGTTCATGATGTAACATAGCTTAATATAAAGCAATAGACCTGTGTAACCTTGTAAACTGGATCAATGCTTATTTTAAATCTCATTGATTACCAGTTGTAATTATTGATTATGTCATGCAGTTTAAACAAAGCTGATGTGTCTGGTCGTGCACACTCAGGTGTGGGCTATGCTGTGCATGCACACACACACATACACACACACAGTCCTTTTCCATGTAGCTTGCTCGTGTTCACTTGTGGTCAGGTAACTGCACTGAGGCCTTGTTCAGCCGCGAGTCCTCCATTCCCAATTTCAGCCTCCCATGTGAAGACCCAGGCCTTTAATGCTCAACACTCCAGTAATATTCAATTACTGTATGCACCACATTTCCTTCCAGCTCACAATTGATTTCTTTTAAAACGCTAGGCATCCTTCACTCGTGACGCGCCGCCTTGTTCCCGTGGTTCGGAAACATCCCAGTTAAATTACAATGCCATCTGCTTTCCGCCGCCGTGCCTGTTCCGCTCCTCCTCCTCCCCAGCCCAATCCTGTCATAATGAATATGCACTATCTCTCTCTGCCATCAAGCGCCTCGCCCTCCCATTTAATCTCATCTTAATCTCTCCCCATTGTAATTTCAAATTGTTTTGTGTTTTACGGCAAATTGAGGCGAGCGGGCCACCCGCATGGAGGCCGCGCGGCGCTCCAGCAGAGAATGTTTTCATTTCCATTCGCTGCTCCCTAAAAAAAAGCACTTTTATTATTAACATGCTTATATAAATAAGAGAAACACACAGAGAATATTGCTCTGTTGCAGAGGGGGAGGTGACTGGAAGAGGAGACCGCGTGGCTACAGCATTTCTACATGGGGATGGAGACACAAAGAGATAAAATACAAACGCAAGCTAGTCAAAGAGTTCAGAGGAAGGATATGTCGAGATGCTTACTAATAAATGTTTTGCGCATCAAAAGTTAGGAAGAACCCTGACAGGATATCGGCGGAGCCAATGCATGTGACTGAGTGCGCTTATAGTTAACTTTAGTCCTCTTTGTCCCGGGCGGGACATAAGGCATCAACAAGGCGTCTCCATTTGTTCCTGTCGTTTGCAGCATGTTGTGCCTCACCCCGTGAGAGCCCCATCTCCTTCAGTTCACGCATGATGGTACACCTCCATGTGGTTTTCGGGCGTCCTTGCTTCCTTTTTCCAGGTGGTGTCCACTTCAGTGCGATCTTTGAGGAATGCGACTGGTCCATTCTGAGGACGTGTCCTAGCCATCGCATCCGGCAGCGCTTGATCTCAGTGGTGATGTCCTGGCTGCCGGTTCTCTGGTAGAGCTCTGTATTGGAGACTTTCATGGGCCAGAAAATGCTGCAGATTCTCCTCAGGCATCCGTTGTGGAAGACACTGAGCTTCTTCATGTCGCTCTTGGTCACCCTCCAGCACTCAGAGCCATACAGCAAAACTGATTAGCAGTTATAGTTAACCTCCTAAGGCCCAAGCTGTTTTTTTTTACATGCATTTTTTATTTCTCTTTGCTATTTGGGCTTATTAGAACCTGATTAGAACAAAAACTAAGCATCATCTTTTGATAAGATGTACTTTTAGAGAAAAAGTATGTCCACATATGTGGATTCTTGTTCCGAATTTCCATAAAGTGCTGTCCACACATGTGCTAAGCCCTAGGAGGTTAAAGTACAACAATATTCCGGTTTTTAATAGCACTGACTGGTTTTTAAAGTATTGACTTGCCAGTGCTTTAAATAAGTTTTTTTTTTAAACACAAATCATGGTCTTTATTAGAGCTGGGGAGAGTCAATACTGCGCATTAGTAATAGGGGATTAGCGAGCAAAGTCAAAAGGCGAAAGACATAGCTGGAAACGTGTAGCTGGTGTAGGTTCACCGTGCAGAGGAGACTTTATTTAGTAGCTTAATATCATATACAGGAAGACAAACACTCCAACACATGAAAACACCTGAAGTGGTCCAAAATGAGAAAATCTGTTTTGTATAAAAAGCCCATTTCTATTCAATTCGGAGCTGAAGTGAATTAGATTCTTCCAGTAGCAGTGTAGGTGAAGAATGTGGTTCAATTGGACATAAATTGATAATAATCACAATGATCTCTGGCTCTTTGTGCAGAGATGAGAGCAGAAAGAGAATGAGAGCGGAGTAAAGAGGGACAGAAAGCCAGACTGAGTGCGAGTGTGTTTGGTGTTTATCATGCAGTCCATAGTGCTTGTGCCCTACTGTTGACAGTCTCTCTTGACAAAAGCCATCGTGCTCGAGCCGCCAGTATCGAGTCCAGCTGAGGACAAATTTCAAGATGAACCAGAAATCAATTTGCCATCAAATTTTCATGCCTGTCCCACCCTCTCTGTGGCATTTTAATTACTGCCACCCTGGACCAGGGGTGCAGGAGATATTGACACTTAGCGCTTTACAATAAACTTTATTGGCAAGCTCTGCTTGATTGCTGTACTACGGTAGAATAACAAGAGATATGGGTGGAGGTGTCTTGGTGTGCTTGTATGCGAGTGTGCACGTGTGTGTCTGTGTAATGTGTTCACGTGGCCAGCAGACAAAGAACACACTATAAAACGATCATCTTGCATCCACGAGCTCATGAGTGTACGTGACTATTCAAGCAGAAGATATTCATAAAATGTGCATTAATGAAAAGGAAGCTGACCATCCCAAGTACTGATGCTTAAATCCACACGAACACAACACATAGCTACTTATTACCTTTATCCTCAACTCCGAAATGCTTCACACACACCTTGTGCTCCTGAAACCTCACTCCTTCACATCTAAAAGTGGATAAAGAGCAGCCGATGTTCATCCCCTGACTGAAGCTCAGCCCCTGGGCTCATATGACAGATGCAGGAATACGACGATCCTCCAAAAGAATCAGACACGGATGAACTGAACGTGAAAGAGATGAGATGGAAAGACAAAGTGATGCAGCAAACGAGAGATGGATTTCCTGTCATTAGTGATCTATGCACAATCATCTATCTATTTTCAGTTGTACCGTTAATGGCTATTGGGTGCAATTAAGATCTTTACTGTTCGAAATCACACTGATGAGACTGTAGATTGAATCCATTATTTCTCCATCGTATGCAAGTGAAAAATCATTTCATATATTTAAACAAAGAGTGAGAGGATTTCAGGGTGGGTTTTTTTTTAAGTTCCTAACCTTTATAGTACTACACTTGCCCTGTGTCCGAAATCACTCACTACTCACTATACAGTGGACTATATAGTGAGTTCGCCATTTTGTAGTGCTGTCCGAATGTATAGTGAGAATTATTACATCCTATATAGTGCACTCAAAGTATCCTACAATGTACTGTGAAAAGTAGTGTACAACCGATGGTCACTAATAAGCAATATATACCATCATGCACTGCGGTCGCACTGAAAGGGGAAAAAAAAAGTGTGTTGGGGTGAATGGACAGAGGAAGAAACACATTATAAACGGACATTCAAGTGCAATTAAAAATAGTAAGAGAATAGAAAAAAGCTCATAAAATAAGACAGATAAAATACAAGAATAAAAGAGTGCAGAGCGAAGAATTAATCAAAAGCCTCAAATTTGATTTAATAAAGGGCAGCGGCACAGAAGAAAGTCTTCAGTCTTGATTTAAAAGAACTGAAAGATGCAGCAGACACAAAGTACTTTGTATTTATTAATGTGGGAAATACACTCAGTATAATATGGATTTATCACAAAAATACATGCATGTATTTATTATTTTGAAAACCCAACTGGCACGTTTTAATTGTGCGACAGTAATTATGTAAATAACGGCGTGACAGAGTCGTGTCCGAAAGCGTTTTTTCATTTTACCAATGAGCTCACTATATAGTTCTCTATACAGAATTCCCTATATAGTGAGTAGGGAGTAGTGAATGAGTGAGTGATTTCGGATTCAGCCCTAGGTGTTTGCAAGTGTGATATGACAGTAGGGGTATATAAATACACCGCTCCCATCAGGATAGAAATGTTTCATCAAAGGATAAAAGCTGATCAGTCAGAAGAACTTTGTACTGTTTCGTACTGACCCTTCCTTCCAGAAAATAACAGCCAATTTGTCACCCATCTGTGTGGAGTGTACACAAGTTGCATCACTTCCAGAGAAACATGGAAAAAAATAATAATACCTTCAAAAAATAACATCCATCCATCCATTATCTGTAGCCGCTTATCCTGTACAGGGTCGCAGGCAAGCTGGAGCCTATCCCAGCTGACTACGGGCGAAAGGCGGGGTACACCCTGGACAAGTCGCCAGGTCATCACAGGGCCGACACATAGACACAGACAACCATTCACACTCACATTCACACCTACAGTCAATTTAGAGTCACCAGTTAACCTAACCTGCATGTCTTTGGACTGTGGGGGAAACCGGAGCACCCGGAGGAAACCCACGCGGACACGGGGAGAACATGCAAACTCCACACAGAAAGGCCCTCGCCGGCCACGGGGCTCGAACCCGGACCTTCTTGCTGTGAGGCGACAGCGCTAACCACTACACCACCGTGCCGCCCCCAAAAAATATAACATTTTTAGCATTAACTTGCCAAAACTGATCAGCAAATACAACCAAATCATAATTTGCTGTTGTGTATAAAATAGTATAAATTCACTGAGCTTTACTGTTGTGCAGTTTTCTAACAATATTAGCTGTTAGGTTTCTCTAGGCTTCTTACAGAACTTGTTCTTCAGTCTCTAAAAGTAAAATCCCAGACAGAAATACTGGGTAATAAACAAAACCATACCATCATAAAAGACATTCTGGAACAAATGAACTGATTTATGATTTTCTTGTTAGTTTAGAAATTCACACTCCACAACAGAAATGAGAAATTCTTGCACCAGTCCAGTGGGTCAGTGGAAATCTCAAACTGTCTACACATGCAAATAAAAAAAAAGTTAACTCCTTTGCTTTGGGAACGCATTTTCAAAAATTTTATTAGCAGTCTAAGATAATATGTTGAAACAATAAAACAGTGCAAACATCTTATTTAGACGAATGACAGACAGATTTAACAGAAGGTGATATACTTTTGGTGATGCAACAAATACATTACCGTTCAAAAGTTTGGGGTCACTTTGAAATGTCCTTATTTTTGAAAGAAAAGCACTGTTCTTTTCAATGAAGATCACTTTAAACTAATCAGAAATGCACTCTATACATTGCTAATGTGCTAAATGACTATTCTAGCTGCTGGTTTTTGGTGCAATATCTCCATAGGTGTATAGAGGCCCATTTCCAGCAACTCTCACTCCAGTGTTCTAATGGTACAATGTGTTTGCTCATTGCCTCAGAAGGCTAATGGATGATTAGAAAACCCTTGTACAATCATGTTAGCACAGCTGAAAACAGTTGAGCTCTTTAGAGAAGCTATAAAACTGACCTTCCTTTGAGCAGATTGAGTTTCTGGAGCATCACATTTGTGGGGTCGATTAAATGCTCAAAATGGCCAGAAAAATGTCTTGACTATATTTTCTATTCATTTTACAACTTATGGTGGGAAATAAAAAAGTGTGACTTTTCATGGAAAACACAAAATTGTCCGGGTGACCCCAAACTTTTGAACGGTAGTGTATAATCGCCATGTCATGGATGAAATGAAAAGTCCGAGACTTATTTCCTGGTGCAAGGAAATCGTACACAATCCTTTCCTAGTGGTTTCGACTTTATTCAATTCTTAATTACATTACAGTTATTACTACTATATGGGGGGCGGCACGGTGGTGTAGTGGTTAGCGCTGTCGCCTCACAGCAAGAAGGTCCTGGGTTCGAGCCCCGGGGCCGGCGAGGGCCTTTCTGTGCGGAGTTTGCATGTTCTCCCCGTGTCCGCGTGGGTTTCCTCCGGGTGCTCCGGTTTCCCCCACAGTCCAAAGACATGCAGGTTAGGTTAACTGGTGACTCTAAATTGACCGTAGGTGTGAATGTGAGTGTGAATGGTTGTCTGTGTCTATGTGTCGGCCCTGTGATGACCTGGCGACTTGTCCAGGGTGTACCCCGCCTTTCGCCCGTAGTCAGCTGGGATAGGCTCCAGCTTGCCTGCGACCCTGTAGAACAGGATAAAGCGGCTACAGATAATGAGATGAGATGAGACTACTATATGGTGGTGTTGCTGTTATTTAACTGAGTACCGAGCAAAGAGAATTATAAAAAGGATAAAGGAAAAGGATTTCAGCTTTTTCATGTTAGAATGTGAAATACAAGAAGGTGGTGGTGGTGGGGAGGGGGGGGGAGGACGGGTACGGGGGACGACATCATACTGTATGCTCCAATTAATTCCTGAACAATAGCATCTCCAAAAACCTGCAGGGCAAATTCATTCTCACTGTGATAGAATAAAAGAGCTCCCTTTACATCTCCTGCAAAATCACCAGTCAATGTGCAAAATCAATTTGGCAAAAGAGAGACAAATAGAAAAGAAAGAATGCTCAATCAAGGATGTGTTCAACTTCCGGTTGGGGTTGTGAAGCGCTTGGCTGGAGTATAAAGCTGTTCCATACACCGCTATTCACTGGGACAGGTATTACATCGCAAAATCTCTATCTATGGAATAACTACAGAACAAGTCAGGTGAGTCAGAAAACCGCAGACTGCCTATATGTTTAATTCTTTCAAATAAAAAAAATAATTAAACAGCACTTGTGTCTATAACGAATAGCTCCTACATTACCGTAATTATACAGGGTGTTTGAAGAAAAGCATCATTTCAGAGAAAAAATTAAAATAAAACACACCCCGAGTGCTACGCCTGTTCATTTCGTGGAGGAGAAAACATATTTAAATACTATAGCTGAGGCAGCAATGAACTTGATTTATAGACGCATCATATGTCATGAATGAAAATAGTGAAGGATGAAGAATTGCCTCTTGGTTCCAAACCTTTTGAAAAACACCTTGTACTGTGTAACTTTTTTTAAACTTATTGTTTATTATTAAATCTGTCCCTAACGGAATTTTTTTTTTCAAATAAACCTGGCACAAAACAGAGAATGGGGTAATATTTTACCTTTCAAGCCTGGCTCATTATTTGTAATAGAATGTCATGAGTGGGCTACAGTTGAACCATGATGCCCCCTACTGGTAAATATTGGCACTCTGGTCATGAAAGGTACATTAAGAATTTATATATACTTTAAAAAAATAATGCAGATTATTTCAAAATCTCTGCAAAACCAATACCATATGAGAAAGTAAACCAAAAAAAAAAGCAATGAAGAATGAAAAAAAAAAAGAGGTGAGCATGAGAATTATGGGACGTCCCTGAGTACAGTATTAAAGTATCAAACAAACTGTCAGAGTAACGCTTTCACCAAAAAACAAAATGTAATGATTAATCATCATATTATATCGGTGTTGTACGAATTCTTTCCACGCTTGTAAGTCTTGCCATATCTGCCAGTGTTTTCCTCATTCGCTTCACACACAAGCACACAGAGATCCCCTGGCTGCAGTCTGGCACATGGAGACGAGGCAGAGCAAACAGGACAGACATTCCCACTCCTGCACGACTCCCTCCAACCCACAGGAGCCTTCACCTTGAGAAAGCACTGACCTCTGAACAGCTCCACAGCTATTAAATTAGAGAGATGGAGTTTTAGAAAGGTCACTCACCTCGTCTGAGATCTGTAATAACCTCCAGTGCCAAAGGTGGGCTAATCAAAACTCACACTCTTGTATAATTTTTTTCCCTCTCTCTCCGTCTCCCTCTCTCTCGCTTTTTTCCCTTTCACATCTTTAAATAGTTGAACTGAAACCAAACCATGCTTAATAACTATATGAAACCCACAATGTGAACAGATCCGGCATCAAAGAATATCTGGCCTCTTTTCTCTTTAATTAAACAGCTTTCCTGAACATTTTTCCCATAACTTTACAGGAAATACCTTTGATCCTTTCAACAAAGAAATGCCATAAAGCAGGAGAGAAAATGAGATTTGAAAAGTAGTAGCTATTTCCACCGTGTGTACACGTTAAAACTCTGGAAGGTAAACACTTCATATGGAATCGATGTGTGTTTTTAAGTAAAGGAAAAGACAAAAAGTACAATTGCATGACCTCCCCCAACAAACCTGTCCAAGGATTTTATACTGTGGAGTAAAAGTTCTGGGCGGCACGGTGGTGTAGTGGTTAGCGCTGTCGCCTCACAGCAAGAAGGTCCGGGTTCGAGCCCCGGGGCCGGCGAGGGCCTTTCTGTGCGGAGTTTGCATGTTCTCCCCGTGTCCGCGTGGGTTTCCTCCGGGTGCTCCGGTTTCCCCCACAGTCCAAAGACATGCAGGTTAGGTTAACTGGTGACTCTAAATTGACCGTAGGTGTGAATGTGAGTGTGAATGGTTGTCTGTGTCTATGTGTCAGCCCTGTGATGACCTGGCGACTTGTCCAGGGTGTACCCCGCCTTTCGCCCGTAGTCAGCTGGGATAGGCTCCAGCTTGCCTGCGACCCTGTAGAACAGGATAAAGCGGCTAGAGATAATGAGATGAGATGAGTAAAAGATCTGTATCTGTCATATATATACACTACCGTTCAAAAGTTTGGGGTCACCCAGACAATTTTGTGTTTTCCATGAAAAGTCACACTTTTATTTCCCACCATAAGTTGTAAAATGAATAGAAAATATAGTCAAGACATTTTTCTGGCCATTTTGAGCATTTAATCGACCCCACAAATGTGATGCTCCAGAAACTCAGGCCCTGTCCACACGGCAACGGATTCAGGTGAATCTGATAAAATTGTTTATCGTTTCGGCCTGGCGTCCACACGGCACCGGCGTTTTGGGTGCCCCAAAACGAAATCTTTTGAGAACGGGTTCCAGAGTGGAAAGATCTGGCAACGGCGCCGTTGCGAAGTCGTCTGGATGAGTAGAACGGATTTGTTTACGATGACGTCACAACCACATGTGCTTCACGCCGGGTAGAAGTGTAACGAACTCGATGCGAGTTGTCAACAAATCCTATAACTTCGTTCATGAAACGCGCTTACAAAATATTTTCACTGTGAATATTTATTGTGTAATGGTGCAAAGTGAGAGAGAGAGAGAGAGAGAGAGAGAGTGAGAGACTCTGCCCTTAGGGCAGAGTCAATCCCGCCAGCAAAAATAGGGAAAAAAAGGAGCGATCTCACCTCTTCAGATGTTGGTTTAAGTCCTACAATACATTCCTCAAAAAGGGCGTAGAAGAACAAATTAATCCATCAACGTGTAGCATTCAATTTATTCCGGACCATTAAAGACGCCGCCTTCCGCGTAGAATCATATGTCATCCTCGCCGCCATATTGGATAGGTCAAAGCGGAGAATAAAGATTAGCTGCGTTTAACTGTACCAACAGGTTTACCGTCCAAACGAGATCACATGGGATTACCTTTCACAGGTGAGACTGGAAAATACTTTTCATTGTATTTGGTCATTATAACGTAACTTTACGAACAGATTTTCCTGACTTTGTGGCTAATATGAAGTCTCGCGCATAATAGTTCATGCGCATGCGTCCTTACTTCTTCTATTGTTCTGGTGTCTCCGATGGGACCGTCTTACAGCGCACGTAGAGGTGTGGCATGTGTATTGCATTTTCAGCAAGTGTTGCGTTGCCATATGGACCTGATATTTTACTGATCTGTTGCCCATGTGGACGCGATATTTTTTTAATAACATCTCATTGCCGTTGTCGTGTGGATGTAGCCTCAATCTGCTCAAAGGAAGGTCAGTTTTATAGCTTCTCTAAAGAGCTCAACTGTTTTCAGCTGTGCTAACATGATTGTACAAGGGTTTTCTAATCATCCATTAGCCTTCTGAGGCAATGAGCAAACACATTGTACCATTAGAACACTGGAGTGAGAGTTGCTGGAAATGGGCCTCTATACACCTATGGAGATATTGCGCCAAAAACCAGACATTTGCAGCTAGAATAGTCATTTACCACATTAGCAATGTATAGAGTGGATTTCTGATTAGTTTAAACCCAACACAAATATGTACAAATGTATAAAATCTTTTTTCTTTCATTTTCACCGATTCAAACTATCAACAAAATGGAAAAAAAATATAAATGCGCACTGATCAGAAAGGACTCTGATATGATGAACCTCTAACAGAGGGAACCTTTCTGGGTCCCAGATGTGAAAATGATCAAGGAAGAGATTTATATTTTTGCATGCAGCTGAAGGTGACAAACTGACCAGAGACGTATTTAAACACACTCCCATACAAGCCCGTGGGCAACTGGATATTAGTGACATACCCACAAACAAACAAAAGGCCAAAGACCTGAAATTCTAATTGTAACAGGATTAGGAATATTTTAATCACATTTTAATGTATTTTGCTTTTTATTTCAGCAAAGCATAACTGAAATATTGCACGGCAAGCACGCACAATCGCAGACCAACATTTATTTTCATCAGAAAGTGGCGTGAAAAAGGTTAATTTACTTTTAAATGTTACTGTTAATTCTCGAATCTGATTCGTCAGGAGGTGCGCATCATTTTCATATAACGGGTCAGAAAATAGTTCCAGCTGTAATGTGAACGGATTTATATAATAGCGTTTATCACATTTTCCCACAAGGATAGGAATGTGACACACTGTGGGGACACTTGTCTTAAACCAGTGAGGGCAACTTTTTTTTTTTTTTTTTTGGGGGGGGGGGGGGGGGGGGGGGTGTCAAAAACTGTGGATTTTATTTTGAGACTGAGGTTAAGATTGGGATGGATTTAGATGCAGGTGAAGGCATGGTAAGACTTACTAAAAATAACAGTATAGATCTACTATAATATAAAAAGCAATTTTAATATAAGAAAAATAATTAACATTAAAGTTATACGGCCTTTCCATTTCATAAAATCAGTTAAATTTAGTACCCTCTGATATATGTTTATTTCTGTAATATCTCAAAAGAAAAAGAAAAAAACCCAGACCATTCTGTGGCTGGGAAGTTATTTAATTTGAGGGGATTCCCTAGGAAATAATGTGCATGAAATCGCTCACTTCACACAGTCAAGCAGACAGAGGAAGTCCGGTGTGTGCATGTTCAGGTTTACCTTCTTCTTTTGGGTTTTACGGCAGCTGGCATCCAGTGTTGCATTACTGTCATCTACAGGTTTACCTTGACCGTGCACTGACAGTTACATCATTTTGTCACTAAACGAACAGCTGATCACACCGAGGTGCTCGCTGACCCCCGATATTTATTAGTTTGGTTCTGCGTTTCATTTCCTTCGTAACGCAACGTCTTTTCTTCTTGCGCTCTGTTACTGTAGTCGGTCTTTCATGTTTCATTTGTGTCCTCCATTTTCCTCTCCTGTTTCAAATTTGTATCCCATAATGCCTTGTGCAAACAGGGAAAGCCCGCCACGTGATGCATGATGTAGTATCTTGAATTGGGTCATGGTGAAGCAGGAAAAAATAGTGGAGAATTTAGAGCCACGTGGCCCTAAATTCATTAATTGTTCTATTAGAAAAAAAAACTAATAAAATTGGAAGTCTGTGATTCGAATTCAGTAGCTTTCGGTCCACTAAACAAAAATAACTGGGTGTTGGGGAAAATTCTTTTGATGACCTAAACTTGAAAAATCTGAAAGGCAGTCTACCTTTAATGCATTGTTTATATAGTACCGGCTAATTCACATAATCTAAGGCTAATAATAATAATAATAAGGCTCTTTTTTTTTTTAAATGTGTTGTTTAACAAAGTACAATGGATCACTGATGTGGTGACCTTTTTGTCAGGGGACAGTTATTTAACATTTAACTGGTGACAAAGACTATTTATTGCAGCTATAATATGGGTGAGAACAGGAGGCGACTTGTCTCTCGGACATTCCATAACATTACTTCCAACTACAAACCATTAAAAAACATGACGACATTTCATACATTAATAAATTAGGCAAGCTGGAGCCTATCCCAGCTGACTACGGGCGAGAAGCGGGGTACACCCTGGACAAGTCACCAGGTCATCGCAAGGCCGACACAGAGACAAACAACCATTCACACTCACATTCACACCTACGCTCAATTTAGAGTCACCAGTTAACCTAACCTGCATGTCTTTGGACTGTGGGGGAAACCGGAGCACCCGGAGGAAACCCACGCGGACACGGGGAGAACATGCAAACTCCGCACAGAAAGGCCCTCGCCGGCCGCTGGGCTCGAACCCGGACCTTCTTGCTGTGAGGCGACAGCGCTAACCACTACACCACCGTGCCGCTTGCCTGCGACCCTGTAGAACAGGATAAGCGGCTACAGATAATGGATGGATGGATCAATTAAGCATTATAATCGCTGGCAAATCACTGAGGCACAAGCCGAATAACACACTCCAGACCACACCGTCAAGCACTTTGGACGGTAGCAGCACTTCACTTGTGGATCACGTCACATCACGTGCACACCTGGTCTGAATTTTCATATAACAGCACAGTGTCATGTTAATCTTTACATAAAAAAGGAAGAAAAAAAAACCATTAGGAAGGAAGTGGTCAGTCATTGGTCAATGCCTCAAAATATGGACAGGACAGAGTTAATGAGACGTCAAAGACGTCCAAGCAAAGTATAACTACAATCCCAGGGCCATTTTGTTTGTCTCACTGTGATTAAAATGATGGAGGATCCCATTTAATCTGGTAACACTCAGCAAGCTGTGGCACTATTTATATGCATCTACAGGAGAAACTCACTACAATTGAAATGATGATTGCTTATATTTCTTTTGTTATACCCTGGCACATATTTTATTTCATCTTTAAACAGTTTCTGAAACGGTCAAAACATTTTGGTGTTCATTACTGGCCTGAAGTTTCTAACATTTTTTTTTTAACTACTAAAAACAAACACATGCACACTCTCTGTGTGTGTGTGTGTGTGTGTGTGTGTGTGTGTGTGTGTGTGTGTGTGTGTGTGTGTGTGTGTAACTGGTGCTGTAAGGGTAAGAGACCAGGTATGAATGCAGCTAATCAGGTGTAAGTGTAATACCTAATCAATTCATGAATACATTAGAGCGGTCTAATGGCCCAGGTGGAGAGACCCAGCACAAGATGCATTGCATAGATGATTGAGCAGAACATGGAACAGCTACACAATCAATAGCACACAGAGTAAGTAAACTCAAGGGGGATCGCAAACAGCAATGAGCTGGCTTGAACGTATTGAGCCACACTATTGGAAGCTGAAAATATTCACACTTTTGCATTCTGAGGATTTAATTGCCCTTCTTCTGATACAGTAATGATGTAATGCTCGATTGATATGATCAACTAAATACTAAAAGAACAACTGTTTATCTCCGATTACAAATACTTGCATGTATCCGTTCATCAGTCAACACTAATGGACTGTATGGGCAATAAAATCATATGAATATGTAAAAATGCTCACAATACACTAATCACATTCGAGAGGTCTGTGGAATGCAAGCAGCACTGAGCATACGAGCTTTCCTTCTCAGTTTACAGACGTGTGAGTGCTTTCAGGGGCAGGAAGTCAGCTCAGTGAATCACGTGCACGTAACAGCAGGCACCGAATACATTCGGATCACTCTCACAATTATCAACAGAGCTAGGTGTGTTTATCTCAAGCACGCCTCTGCTTTTCCAAATGACCCTTGATCTCCAAACCCGGCTTTAGCTGACATAGCTGGATAGACTGTTTAATGCACAGCTGCTGATGAACCTCTTAAAAGATACTGTGCACTGATCAAAGCTGTTTGTTCATTAAATGGAGTGCATTTTTGCTATTTCACTGCATGATTGTAATGGGGGTTTGGTTTCATAATTAGCACTATTATGCCGCTTTTCCACTACCAACGCGGCTGGGTCGGGCTGAGCCGTGCCGTGCTGAGTTGGGCTGAGTCGAGCTGAGTGGGGCTGTTGGAGTTGCATTTTGACTACAACCGCGCTGAACCGTGCTGGCTGGAAGTGGGTGGACACATCGGGTGGAGTTAGCGAAAGTGGGTGGACGTCACGTGATGTCATTAGGCGGAGCAAACAGTGACATCAGTGAGCTTTTAAGCGGTAGTCTCACGACCCGGATAGTAAACAATAAACATGGAGGACATGGAGTCGTTAGTGTTGCTGGTCTTGGTGCTGTGGCTTGTTGTCACCAACAACGCCAACAGATACTGGCAAGAGCGTATAGATGAGGCGAGGCGCATAAGGCTTCAGAAATTCTTGTAATTCGTAATTCTTCTTCTTCCGGGTTTAGTGTTTACAGATCCCAGCGTGCTCGCGGGGCGTGTGTGGGTGTGTGAGGATACTCCTCCTCACCAATCAGTGCACAGGGGAGTGTCTGCTCACGCCCCTAGCCCCACTCGGCTCGCTTTGGCTCGCTTCAGCCTCACTCCAAAACCGTGCGAGTTTTGGGTGCTGAGTAGGGCTGAAGCGAGCTGAGTCGTGCTGCTCTGAGGTAGTCGAAACGCGAGCCGTGTCGGGCTGAAGTGAGCTGAAAAAGGGTAGTGGAAAAGGGTCATTAGTGCCACTGTTGTAGTCCTGGTGCTTTATTGGACTAAAGGCCTCTGCATGCTCTTGCGACAAGGCTTTCGCAGATAGCTTTTCGCAGACAGTTGTAATTTATCGTTGAGCGGGGCAATAGGCATGCGCGATGTTATTCACCGCCACAACGCAAGGGGGCGTGAAGTCGCTAGGAGTAGTTGGTGGGTGTGGTTAGTGGAGTGTTTATCCTCCGGTTACTTATAATGACTAGAACTTTTTTTTTTTTTTATAATGACTAGAACTGGAGTCGTATAGATGTCCGTACTTCCTCAATCAACCGCTCTTCATGCTGCTCCATCTTCGCTCGTGTTTTTAAAAATGCCGGTCGTGAAAACAAACCAAACCGGGAAAGTAGGGAAGCGGAAGTGCGTGTACAGCGGATGTAGAATGGACCAATCAGAGCCCTCTTGTCTGCAGCGCTGTCTGCGAGGCTTCTGCGGTGGTCACAATTTTTGGGAGGTGTGCGCAGAGCGTCTGCAAAGGTGGGGGGGCTACGCAGACACTGTCTGCGACGCTATCTGCGAGGACTGGGTTGTCAGCATAAATTGGCCTTAAGAGTGCTTATATTCTCGGCTACGGAGTGTAAGACCTGTTCTTACACCAAGAAGGCTTCAACATGAAGTGGGTGATGAGGGAGGTGTTGGGCAGACACTACACACAGTATCTTTACTGAATTACACTGAGGTGCTCGAGAGCAGTGATGCATGAGCCTCAGGCCACACCTCACCGTTCCTTTTCTCGTTCTCTCCTGATCATACGTCTGTTTTTCACCCATAGACAAAGATAAAATGAGGAAGAACATGACACTAAAACATTAGCATCAGGCATTTATTGAGTGACTGTTTAACTAAAACTGATGAAACGCGTGTGTGTGTGTGTGTGTGTGTGTGTGTGTGTGTGTGTGAGTGAGAGAGAGAGAGAGAGAGAGAGAGAGAGAGAGAGAGACGAGTGTGTACAAGTATGTGAAAAGAGGTCAGAGGTTAATCCCCATTGATTAAGCTCAGGTCTGCATACAGCGCCTCTGGGAGATGGCCGCTTCAGTTGGCAATCAGCTCGCACAAATACACAATAAATCTTACTGTCCACAGCCTCTGATCACTAACGGCTTAGCACAGTCGTTAAAAAGAAACACAGAAAATCTGTGGAATTAGCCATTAGGAAACAAAAGGCAGCCTGTTTTAAAGCAAAACAAACGCCAAAAATAATGTTGCCGATCGCAGCATGCGTCCTGATGTGCGCCCCCTGCACGTTTGTATTAAAAATAAAACCAACAATGTATTTATTTTAAAAGTTATGATATTGGGGGCGTCGTGGCTCAGGTGGATAAGGCGCCATACCATAAATCCGGGGACCCGGGTTCGATTCCGACCCGAGGTCATTTCCCGATCCCTCCCCGTCTCTCTCTCCCGCTCATTTCCTGTCTCTACACTGTCCTATCCAAATAAAGGTGAAAAAAGCCCAAAAAATATCTTTAAAAAAAAAAAGTTATGATATTGGGCGGCACGATGGTGTAGTGGTTAGCGCTGTCGCCTCACAGCAAGAAGGTCCGGGTTCGAGCCCCGTGGCCGGCGAGGGCCTTTCTGTGTGGAGTTTGCATGTTCTCCCCGTGTCCGCGTGGGTTTCCTCCGGGTGCTCCGGTTTCCCCCACAGTCCAAAGACATGCAGGTTAGGCTAATTGGTGACTCTAAATTGACCGTAGGTGTGAATGTGAGTGTGAATGGTTGTCTGTGTCTATGTGTCAGCCCTGTGATGACCTGGCGACTTGTCCAGGGTGTACCCCGCCTTTCGCCCGTAGTCAGCTGGGATAGGCTCCAGCTTGCCTGCGACCCTGTAGAACAGGATAAAGCGGCTAGAGATAATGAGTTATGATATTGCTAAAAATAGACTTACCTGGCCCCAGCTGCTTGCACTGAAACCGGATATCCACCTGTGACGTAATCAGCACACTAGTACCCCGTTTCCCTTAGTAACACACAGCCATCAAATAAAGGCTTCTAATTCTTCAATCAGTCAATCAAATAGTCCTCACTTCTGTGTGTGTGTGTGTGTGTGTTCATTCACTGCTTCAAATGGGTTAAATACAGCAAAAGAACTTCATTGTGCTGTAATGTATACGTGACAAATAAAAGCTTCTAATTCTAAAAATCTCATCAGAAATTTGGAGCCACTGCAGAATAGCGGACCCAAGTAAGATCTCGTTTTTCCAGTCACCATTTTAAATGAGACCGTCTGAGATCTCGCCCAACATCTCGCATCAGATGACCGGAAAAAACAGTTTTTAACTCCAACCCTAACTCAGTATATTCGTGTACTTTACCCATTTCTAATTCGGCTTTAGCAATGGAGACTGTCTGAGATCTCGCCCGACATCTCGCATCACATGACTGGAAAACCCCCCAGATGTTTATGAAAAACATAGTTTTCCTCCTCCACTTTGGGGGAGGACCCCAAACCCCCCCAAAACTGAAAGGTAAAAATGAAAAAATGGAGGAGAACTCGGTATATTCATGTGCTTCACCCATTTCTAAGTTCTAACTCGGCCTTAGCAACGGAGCTTGTCTGAGATCTCGCCCGACATCTCGCGTCACATGACCGGAAAAACCTGGATGTTTTGGGTCCGCTATACTGCATTCTAGCCAGAAATTCTCTTTAATCTTGAGAGTTTTACTGACAACAAAATATGCGAAATAAGAGACTTCACTTTTATGACATTTAAATCTCACTCAGCTCAATAATGCCTACACAGTACTGACACAGATACTAGTAAACAATGTTTGTTGTCACAGCAGTGACATTCTTGCCATCCCAAAAGATTGCTTTTCTCAGTGAAGAAAAACAAACGTACAAAAATACAAGGAAAATTTTAATTTTTGAAAGAAAACAAAAAGCTGAGTGGCCAGGGATGGAACGTTTATCGGCGGCTAAAGGCTCTCAAAGGCTGGGTGTGTGTGCGCTCACTGTTTACGTGTGCGCTCACTGCTTCAGTGATGGGGCTTATTTTTACAGCCAAGCACTTGGCACTCGGGCATTTTTAGGGCTGTTTACAACAATTTAGACGCAATGTATCTACTAGATCTCAGACTCAGAAAGCCGTCATGTGGCGTGCAAGTGACATCAAAATCTCAAGTTCTCTCGTGTAATTTGTACTCAAAGCACAATATTTGAACCTTGGAGAGAGTGCAATGTCCACACCCAGGGATATAGTCTCATCTCATTATCTGTAGCCGCTTCATCCTGTCCTACAGGGTCGCAGGCAAGCTGGAGCCTATCCCAGCTGACTACGGGCGAAAGGCGGGGTACACCCTGGACAAGTCGCCAGGTCATCACAGGGCTGACACATAGACACAGACAACCATTCACACTCACATTCACACCTACGGTCAATTTAGAGCCACCAGTTAACCTAACCTGCATGTCTTTGGACTGTGGGGGAAACCGGAGCACCCGGAGGAAACCCACGCGGACACGGGGAGAACATGCCAACTCCGCACAGAAAGGCCCTCGCCGGCCACGGGGCTCGAACCCGGACCTTCTTGCTGTGAGGCGACAGCGCTAACCACTACACCACCGTGCCGCCCCCAGGGATATAGTTTTTCTTTTAAAATAAAATCTGTACAGGCAGCGCTCGAAACTAACGGTGTCCCGATGTCCCGGGGACCATAAAAAATGTCATCGGGACACAAAATTATCATATCTGGGACAATCCCGGGACAATGGAAAAAAATAGATCTAGAAAAAAAGTTCTACATTAATATTATTTACAAAGCCGTAACACATACGTAGACATTCACCTAATTTGTCAATTTTAATTTTAAAACGTTAACAGCGAAAAATACATAGTAGCTACACTTTCGATGCAACTGCATCCGTAGGCTACAGAGCGGCGCATTCTGTTCGAGAATCTTCGGCCGGAGTCCGCATTATATGGACTCGGAATGGAATTGCTAGCGCACACGCTGCGCCGACTCTCGCCAGAACAAAAATGCTTAAGTGGTTGAAGCAGACCGACCGCGGGGAAGAAACTGAAAGCCCAGACATAACGTCTCCGGGACCTTCAGGATCCAAAGTGTCATCGCCTGGTCTGCAGGCAACGCTAGCAACTGAATGAACTGAATGAACACTGTTAGACACGTTATAAAATACAACAGGAATGATGCGGATGATATTGACGGAAGATACTGTTCAACAGAATAAGTGAGTTTTCTTGGTGTCTTTCTAGTTCAGAAAGTTTAGTCAGTCAGCAGCACAACTAGGCTCGGACCTGCCACTATGCTGATGTTGCTAACATTTGCACCCGGCAGCGAAAGTTCATAAAATGGATAACGGAAAGTTCATAAAAATGGATAACGGTAATGGTGAAAATTACAAGTTGGCCTTATAAGTGCCAACAGATATTCAAGGTATAAGTAGATGAAATGAACATAAAAGGGGTCTTATTTTCAACTAAAGTGTACTGCAGATGTAGTGAGTTGAAACATTTTCTGAATGAGCTAGTTGGCCCCTTTAAATAAACGGGTATCTATTCATACAGTGAGATCGCCAAAGTTTAATAAACTGAAAATGCAATAACTGTAATTTTGAAGTAGATGATGTATAGGACATGTGTTGCTTGTGACTTATTGTAAAAATGATATAAAGGGTTCAAAATCGCATAGTTACAAATATAATAGTAACTTCATATGATAATATTAACCACTGGTTATTTCAGAGAGGAAAAAAATGGGGACACTATTGCTTCCATTCGGGACAATACAACACAGAATTCGGGACCACTGGGGGACACAAAGAAAAAAAGTTAATTTCGAGCCCTGTGTACAGGTATACAGGTACAAATATGAACAAGTGAATACTCAAACATGTTTTGTATGGATATTATCTGTCAGTATAAAGGAGTTTATTTTTGTGTTTTGTTTGGCCTTAAGAAACCAGTGTAAAAGTTCTGAAAGTGTCAACTTGCTGCCAAGTGCCATCTACATGGTCAGTATGTTACAGCAGGCCTGTTACACAATGACACTTATCTGTGCCTGTTTAGTGCCCCAAAAATCCATCTACCGAGAAGAAACGCCAGCATGGCCTGACTGGTTTTTAATTGTGCTCAACTTAAAATATGAGGAATCTAGTAGCCAAAACGAATCCACTCCAGTCCTGATCAGGAAGTGACTGAATATGCTGTGTTGCATACTAAGAGATCCCAGTCACGTCACACACCTTTAAACACAAGAAAATGCCCTGTGAACCTTTCTGGCAAGCTTCTTTTAAAAAAGGACTTAATAAAACTCCAACCTAACAGAGCACCTCCTATTTAATCTGTATTTGTATCCATTTAGAACACTGTTCATTCCGAATAACGCGTTTCTATTTGGTTACATCCCTAATGTAATGTATGATTACATGCACACTAATATTCCACTAGTATTTCAAATATGACAATATTCGGCATTTGATATGCATCACGGAAATCGTATATTCCACTTGGATATTCTGAATTTAGCATTTTCTAATTAAGGCTTGTGAGAAGCCAACATTATTCAGGTTTTAGGAAAATTCTTTAGACATGCATACAGCCTAGGGCTGCGTGACCTGTACCGTGAAAATCGATTCGGTACAGGTCCAAAATACCGGATCATGAAGTACCAGTACTGTACCGATATAAATTTACACCAAGTATCTGCTTATTTTGTGACTGAAGATGTGTAAATCCTACCACAAAGACAAAAATTTAGCACTGGAAAAGACGTAAAATGCCGCGCTGAAACTTGAAATCAGAGCCATCTTTGATTTCAGATCCTCTCGCCACAGTCTCACGAGACATTGCGAGAGCCTGGCTGATCCAGCGTTCTGATTGGTCAAAAAGACTCAAAATCAGGTCAGCCATTTTTCCTTTGCTGGCATTGGCAGCCTTTGTTGCTTTGTGTAATTTTGCCACCTAAGTTAAAGGCCGGGCGGCACGGTGGTGTAGTGGTTAGCGCTGTCGCCTCACAGCAAGAAGGTCCTGGGTTCGAGCCCCGGGGCCGGCGAGGGCCTTTCTGTGTGGAGTTTGCATGTTCTCCCCGTGTCCGCGTGGGTTTCCTCCGGGTGCTCCGGTTTCCCCCACAGTCCAAAGACATGCAGGTTAGGTTAACTGGTGACTCTAAATTGAGCGTAGGTGTGAATGTGAGTGTGAATGGTTGTCTGTGTCTATGTGTCAGCCCTGTGATGACCTGGCGACTTGTCCAGGGTGTACCCCGCCTTTCGCCCGTAGTCAGCTGGGATAGGCTCCAGCTTGCCTGCGACCCTGTAGAAGGATAAAGCGGCTACAGATAATGAGATGAGATGAGAAGTTAAAGGCCGCGGACTGTGCGTAGTCTATAGTACTCTAGCATAGTCACTTCTCGCTGTGAGACAACTTATGACTTTTTGTCCCAAGTTAACTAAGTGTGAGACTGAGAAGTGAGGTAGGAAACCTAGTTATGTTCCGTTTTCTTTGAATAAAGATACTGACAAGTTGTCAACAGTTTATTAATGTTTCTGTCATTATTAAAGAAGTTCAGAAGAATTTGTCAAATTGTTCAGGTACTGGTACAGGTCCGGACCTGTACCTAAACCTCTGTACCGGTACCTGTACCTGATGTTACGTTTAGGTACGCAGCCCTAATACAGCGCTTTTGGAATATGCGTCAGTTGGGGTTTTAACAGCCGTTTGTGACACGCGGCCTTTTGTCCGTTTATAGTCAGCTCTGTGCGTTGTACACAAACCAACTAGACAATCGGCATACGCACGGTTGAATATAAATGGGAATATTGGTGGAATATTCATTTTCATTAGCTATGTAAGCAGCTTAGTAGGAATATTGTGTGCATGTAAACAGTGACAAACAAAATTCCACAGCATAAGACAACTTCAACAACCTACAGCGATGGCTAATCAATCAATGGCTCACAATCAGGACCATCAATCTCATATATCATTGGGCTAATTTTGTTAGACAATAACAATTATTCGCTGTTGTTACACATTAATTGTGCCCTTTTAAAAAAAAAACATAATTAATAAACAGTTTGGGTGAAGGTGACGGGGTCATAGGAGGTCATGACCTCTTGTTATGGCTGATCCTGACTGGAGAGATCCCAGACAATCATTACAAATGAAATGAGGCTGCGCACGCAAACACACTCGCTGAGGAACACCACACACAACAGCCAATTAGAAAAATGAATAGCACTATTCATATGGACGGTTATAACTTGCTGGATGATCAATGAGAAGAATATACAGCAGCATTTGTGATGAAACTGTGCAAGCATTTCAAACAATATGTATCCTCACTATACCTAGAGAAAATATTATATTTGCCAAATCAATAATAATTCTCTCCATTTTCCTCTCAATCTTTTCATCTCTCTCTGCCTCCGCCTTTCTCTCATTCTCCATCTTCTCTCCTCCTCTCTCCCTCTCTCTCTCTCTCTAATCCGATCATGCAGGGAATAAGTGTATGCACCATGAACACATTTAATTTTCCCAGTTGGTTTTCAGCGGGCCCAGAGGTGAGCTTTAATAAGGATCAATGGCACTTTATCTAGGACAGGACCCACTTCACAGCATGCAAATTAAACACCAACACTTACAAGAAAAAAAAAGAGAAAGAAATGGATTTAATTAAAAAAATGTAGAACCACAGGCTCTGGGAATTCAATTAAAGGATTTATGCAAAGGTTGGCTAGCTTTTTGTGTTGCAGTACTGCTTGTATAATGAGCTTTTCATATTAAAAATCAATAGGTAATCTAGTGTGGAAGATCGCCTGCTTACATACAGTTTTGAAATCAATTTGAAAAATAGTCCATCATTGCAGTGTCACAGTGCTCAAGAGTTGGACAGCGAGTCTTATTCTGAAGTGAGGGGGTGGTATCCCACGCAGCCTGCTCTGCTGGACAGGAAAGCTAGACGAATGATTGGCTAAGGCGTGGGGAGGGGCAGGAACATAAAGGAGTTAAGGAAGTTGTTTCGATAACGCACAGCGGGATTTTCTGACACTTATGGTACTGATGGATATACAGTGCCTTGCAAAAGTATTCACCCCCTTGGCTTTTTACCCATTTTGTTACATTACAACCTGTAATTTAAATGTTTTTTTAATCTGAATTTTATGTAATGGATCTGCACAAAACAGTCTAAGGCTACATCCACACGACAATGAGATTTTTTTTTTTAAACATTGCGTCCACATGGGCAACGGATCAGTAAAATTTCAGGTACATATGGCAACGCAACGCTTGCTGAAAACGATGCAATACACATGCCACACCACTACGTGCGCTGTAAGACGGTCCCATCGGAGACACCAGAACAATAGAAGAAGTAGACACATGCGCATAAACCCCTTCTTCTGTAGCATCAGCCACATAAAATTTTGATTATTAATCAGTAGCGTAAAACGAAAGACGCGGAAAGAGGAATTAATGGGGGTAGATGGAAGCCGGTAGACCAACATTCTGATATCCTCCAGAATTCTTTAATGGTCCGGAATAAATTGAATGCTACACGTTGATGGATTACTTTGTTCTTCTACGCCCTTTTTGAGGAATGTATTGTCGGACTTAAACCAACATCTGAAGAGGTGAGATCGTTCCTTTTTTTTTTTCCTATTTTTGCTGGCGGGATTGTTTTTGTTTTTGGAAAGTGCACGGGCGGTGCGCGGTTTGGTACTGCTTCCGCAGTGTTTGGACTAAAGACTCTGCCCTAAGGGCTATTCTCTCACTCTCTCTCTCACTTTGCACCATTACACAATAAATATTCACAGTGAAAATATTTTGTAAGCGCGTTTCATGAACCAAGTTATAGGATTTGTTGACAACTCGCATCGAGTTCGTTACACTTCTACCTGGCGTGAAGCACTGACAGTCATGTGGTTGTGACGTCATCGTAAACAAATCCGTTCTACTCATCCAGACGACTTCGCAACGGGGCCGTTGCCAGATTTTTTCACTCTGGAACCCGTTCTCAAAAGACTTCGTTTTGGGGCACCCAAAACGCCAGTGCCGTGTGGACGCCAGGCCGAAACGATAAACAATTTTATCAGATTCACCTGAATCCGTTGCCGTGTGGACAGGGCCTAAGTTGGTGGAAAAAAATTAAAAATAAAAAACTGAAAATTGGCGTGTACATACATATTCACCCCCTTTGCTATGAAGCCCCTAAAAAGTTCTGGTGCAACCTTCAGAAGTCACATAATTAGTGAAATAAAGTCCACCTGTGTGCAATCTAAGTGTCACATGATCTGTCAGTATATATACACACCTTTTCTGAAAGGCCCCAGAGGCTGCAACACCAACCAAACAACACCATGAATACTAAGGAGCTCTACAAACAAGTCAGGGATAAAGTTGTTGAGAAGTACAAGTCAGGGTTGGGTTATAAAAAATATTCAAATCTTTGATGATCCCCCGGAGCACCATCAAATCAATCATCATCAAATGGAAAGAACATGGTACCACAACAAACCTGCCAAGACAGGGCCGCCCACCACCACTCACGGACTGGCCAAGGAGGGCAGAGGCAGCACAGAGACCAAAGGTAACCCTGAAGGAGCTGCAGAGTTCCACAGCAGAGACTGGAGTATCTGTCCATAGGATCACAATAACTCCACAGAGCTGGGCTTTATGGAAGAGTGGCCAGAAAAAGTCACTGCTTAAGAAAACACATTTGGAATTTGCCCAATAGCATGTGGCAGACTCCCCAAACGCATGGAAGAAGATTCTCTGGTCAAATGAGACTAAAATTTAACTTTTTGGCCATCATGGGAAATGCCATGTGTGGCACAAACGCAACACCCTGAGAACACCATTCCTACAGTGAAGCATGGTGGTGGGGATATTTTTTATCTGCCGGGACAGGAAAGCTGGTCAGGACTGAAGGAAAAATGGATGCCGCTAAATACAGGGCAATTCTGGACGAAAACCTGTTTGAGTCAGCCAGAGGTTTGAGACTGGGACGAAGGTTCACCTTCCAGCAGGACAATGACCCTAAACATACTGCTAAAGCTACACTGGAGCGATTTAAAGGGAAACATTTAAATGTGTTGGAATGGCCTGGTCAAAACCCAGACCTCAATCCAATTAAGAATCTGTGATCAGACTTGAAGATTGCTGTTCACCACTGGAACCCATCCAACTTGAAGGAGCTAGAGCAGTTTTGCCTTGAGGAATGGGCAAAAATCCCAGTGGCTAGATGTGGCAAGCTCCTAGAGACTTATCCAAAGCGACTTGCAGCTATAATTGCCGCAAAAGGTAGACATTAGGAGGGTGAATAGTTATGCACGTTGAAATTTTCTGTTATTTTGTCCTATTTGTTGTTTGCTTCACAATAAAAAAAAATTTTCACATCTTCAAAGTCGTAGGCATGTTCTGTAAATGAAATGATGCAAACCTTCAAACAATCCATTTTAATTCCAGGTTGTGAAGCAACAAAACCCGAAAAATGCCAAGGGGAGGGGGAGGAATACTTTTGCAAGGCACTGTAATCACACTCAGCATCTCAATATATTGTATAATTGTGACTTTGTACTTTTTTTTTTAAGTGAAATAAGTAGCATTATTGATGCAGAAAAGAACACTTCCACTGTGGAATGGGAGAATGATGGAGCCAGAAATACAATTGCAGTTGGCTTTGGCTTTTCAGAGATAGTGACAGCTCTGGAACCTAAAGAAGGTGAGAGATTTTCTGTTCAGTTGCTGAAGCTATAGCCAACCAACTTCATACATGTCAACCTTTGGTCAATCAAACCTGTATAACCAACCTCCAAAATCCGTATTTCCCTTATAAAATCCGTATAAGATGCAAATGAAAATAATTTACCTAAAATTTGAATGATAATTAGCAATGATATATCCCAGTTACTTTTTATTCAATATTAATAACAATAAACCTTCAGAATGAATACAAAGTATTTTTCCAGTCTCACCTGTGAAAGGTAATCCCATGTGATCTCGTTTGGACGGTAAACCTGTTGGTACAGTTAAACGCAGCACATGAATGAGGCATCTTTATTCTCGGCTACTGTCTAGACGCTGAAGAATCTCCACTTTGCCCCATCCAATATGGCGGCGAGGATGACGTATGATTCTACGCAGAAGGCGGCGTCTATGTTTATATGTCTATGACTTCCCGGTTGGCGGGATTCTCGCAATGTGGTGTGCGCATGATCAAAAGTGGAACGAAGTCTCGCTACCACAAGATAACGTGCGATTTCATAAGACTACTGGCTGTCTGTGGTGTACAGTACGTTTATCATCGTGGGAATTGATTATAGCTCTAAATAAATATTGAAGTTTTTTTAAAGAATCCGTATAACTTTATTTATACGCCCGTATACTACGTTTATTGAATCAAATCCGTATAAAATACGGACATTCCGTATAGGTTGACATGTATGCAGCTTAGCGTTGAACTTACAGCTAATGTTAGGTTGTTTTTGCTTAGCTAGCTACAATCAGCTCTGTCAGTGCTATTAATTGTGTTGTCTGAAATTTTTTTCAAGCCCAGTCGCTCCAGAGCACAGTGTTGGTGGCACTGGGGCACTGTTCGATTTTGCCATTTTCTCTTTAAACTGTAAAGTGGAAGAAAATTAACAAGCAAGTTATTACTAGCTATTATTCTCTGACACTTTCCAGCACTACATACTTTCTTGTCCTTTCTGCGCTTCCAGAGCATCTCCTAAAGAACTACTCAGCTGCCTAACTACACTATTCGCTTCAGGATCGATTTTCCACTTTCACTGCTAATCAGTGCTTAATTTGTGAAGTGGGAGGTCCCGGAACGCAGGAGGTGGGTGGGTCCGGCAACTCAAAAAAAAAAAAGGCGGGGGGTGGTTTACTATAACTTTACGCACACACGCCTATTGTGTGTGTAAAAAAAAATTATAATGTCAGACATTATGATCTTAGAAAACACTTTAGTGACAAACAGTTACAGACAGTAATATGTCGTGATATGTTATAAAATATTATTTTTTATTAGGCTATATATTAAATCATATATTAAATTTATCTTCTAAAATAACAGACTGTACTCGTATCACAACCGGTTTATTTCACCATTGGAGATCAGATCACACAAGACATGATTTAAATGACTCATTTTAAGGATTTAAGTAGGGGATTAACTGGAATTTTGGACCACTCTTCTTTTGCAAATTGCTCCAGTTCTCTCATATTTGAAGGGTGCCTTATCCCAACAGCAATTTTAAGATCTCTCCACAGGTGTTCAATGGGATTCAGATCAGGACTCATTGCTGGCCACTTTAGAACCCTCCAGTGCTTTCTTTCCATCCATTTCTGGGTGCTTTTTGAGGTATATTTGGGGTCATTGTCCTGCTGGAAGACCCATGACCTAGGACGCAAACCCAGCTTTCTGACACTGGGCCCTACATTGCGACCCAAAATCCCTTGATAATCTTCAGATTTCATGATACCTTGCACACAGTCAAGGCATCCAGTGCCAGAGGCAGCAAAACAACCCCAAAACATCTTTGAACCTCCACCATATTTGACTGTAGGTATTGTGTTCTTTTCTTTGTAGGCCTCATTCCGTTTTCGGTAAACAGTAGAATGATGTGTTTTGCCACAAAGCTCTATCTTGGTCTCATCTGTCCACAAGACGTTTTCCCAGAAGGATTCTGGCTTATTCACGTACATTTTGGCAAACTGCAGTCTAGCTTTTTTATGTCTCTGTGTCAGCAGTGGGGTCCTCCTTGGTCTTCTGCCATAGCGTTTCATTTCATTCAAATGTCGACGGATAGTTCGCGCCGACACTGATGCACCCTGAGTCTGCAGGAGAACCTGAATACATTTGGAACTTGACTGGGGCTGCTTATCCACCATTCGGACAATCCTGCGTTGCAACCTTGCATCAATTTTTCTCTTTCGTCCTCGTCCAGGGAGATGAGCTACAGTGCCATGGGTTTGGAACTTCTTGATGATGTTGCGCACCGTGGACAAAGGAACACAAAGATCTCTTGAGATGGCCTTGTAACCTTGAGACTGTTGATATTTCTCCACAATTCTGGTTCTCAAGTCCTCAGACAGCTCTCTTCTCCTCTTTCTGTTCTCCATGTTTAGTGCGGCACACACAGACGCACAATGCAAAGATTGAGTCAACTTCTCTCCTTTTTATCTGGTTTCAGGTGTGATTCTTATCTTGCCCACACCTGTTACCTGCCACAGGTGAGTTTAAACGAGCATCACAGGCTTGAAACTAAATAATTAACCCACAATTTTGAAAAGGTGCCAATAATTTTGTCCGGCCCATTTTTGGAGTTTTGTGTGAAATTATGCAAATTATTATTTTTTCTCTGGGTTTTTTTTTGTATTGCTTCAATACACACAAAGGAAATAAACATGTGTTTAAAGAAACATGAGTAATTGCAATCATTTTCTGGGAGAAATACTTCATTTTCTGGAAAAAATATCTGGGGTGCCAACACTTTTGGCCATGACTGTACATGAACGTTTTTGGCCCTAAAAAGGTACACAGTTACCTTGAGGTCCAATAATAAGCCCTAAGGGGGTACATTAGTGTAGATTCTACCTTGGGGGACAGAAATGTACTCCTACTGTACCCCTACTTCTGACCGTGTGGCAGAGTGGTGATGAGAACTACTGATATTATGAAATGTGACAAAGCTATACTACAAAAAATTTATCTCATCTCATTATCTGTAGCCGCTTTATCCTGTTCTACAGGGTCGCAGGCAAGCTGGAGCCTATCCCAGCTGACTACAGGCGAAAGGCGGGGTACACCCTGGACAAGTCGCCAGGTCATCACAGGGCCGACACATAGACACAGACAACCATTCACACTCACATTCACACCTACGGTCAATTTAGAGTCACCAGTTAACCTAACCTGCATGTCTTTGGACTGTGGGGGAAACCGGAGCACCCGGAGGAAACCCACGCGGACACGGGGAGAACATGCAAACTCCACACAGAAAGGCCCTCGCCGGCCACGGGGCTCGAACCCAGACCTTCTTGTTGTGGGGCGACAGCGCTAACCACTACACCACCGTGCCACCCCACAAAAAATGTATTTTACTTTGAAATAACATTACTATAGAACTCTCAAAGAAAAATCCTCAAAAGTTTTGTATAGCCGCCGCCTTCTTCTTCTCCCATTTTATACTGTCTTAGTATAAAAAAGCAACACACACAGCAACATCAACCTATATCAATACAAAAACATAAAATAAAGATAAAGGCAAAGTCAATAGGAATAGGAAAGAGGATCTGTTAAAAATGAATATATTTCAAGCAAGTGAATTATTATAACACATTGATGAGAAAAGTTTTACAAATTTGTTTTCCTTTGTTAAAAATAACAGTCCCGTGTAATTAGGTTTCATAAATTTCAACAGAATATCCAAAAGAAAATAAGTTATCAGCTTCCATCAACTACTTTTATGCAAATATTCTGAAAAGGGTGCAAAAACATGTAATCAAAAGAGCCAATGCAACACGGCGCAGTGAATCACAAACAGTCATGGAGAGACGGAAACAACTGCTTTGTCATCAAGAATTTGAAAAATTGGTTTCCATAGCCCTTTATCACATCTCTTTATCCATATGCCAGCGCTTCATGCTCGAGTAAGCTTAAAAATAAAATAAATGTAGAATTTCTGCCATTTCCATTGAGCCTCTTTATGTGCAAATTTAAAATTCACATTTAAGAAAAAAAAACAAGGTGTATGAAAAATATCCAGCCTAAAGCACTATTGACAGACACTGTATATCAATGTGTGTCTTAAAATGCTGTCTATTCAAAAACAAGCAATAAGCATTTCTATAAAATATAGAATATTAAGACATTACACAACCAAACGATGGAGGAGACTAGGTGCAGGATCCTAATTATCCGGTGTAATCTGCCCACCTGATGGGACATGTGAAACTAAATCATTGTACTTTCTCCAAATCCCTGAGCATTCTACTTCCATTTACACCGAATCAGTTGGGCATGCTGAGCTCATTTGATGAAGATAGCATTAGGGCTCAGATGGATGGGTTGCTGTGTGACTTTGACTGGGAGGTCAAACGGTGTGACATGACAGCCACTGGTCCTGCTTGAAAGCTGCCTGCCAGCCTCTGACGGTCTCCTTATCGATTCAGACACACTCGCAGCCACATCAACTAATCCACAAAAAAACCATTTACTCAATTTCCTTCAGTGCAATGAGCCACACAGTGAGGAGCGCTGCTCTGTGTGTGTGTGTGTGTGTGTGTGTGTGTGTGTGTGTGTGTGTGTGTGTGTGTGTGTGTGTGAGAGAGAAAGTCACAAAGTGTACGTGTACATGCTTTGCTTTAATGAAATGGGAGCCTATGGCCCTGTCCACATGGCAACGGATTCAGGTGACTCCGATACAATTGCTTATCGTTTAGGCCTGGCGTCCACACGGCACCGGCGTTTTGGGTGCCCAAAACGCAATCTTTTTGAGAACGGGTTCCAGAGTGGAAAGATCTGGCAACGTTGCCGTTGTGAAGTCGTCTGGATGAGTAGAACGGATTTGTTTACGATGATGTCACAACCACATGACTGTGAGTGCTTCACACCGGGTAGAAGTGTAACGAACTCGATGCGAGTTGTCAACAAATCCTATAACTTGGTTCATGAAACACGCTTACAAAATATTTTCACTGTGAATATTTATTGTGTAATGGTGCAAAGTGAGAGAGAGAGAGACTCTGCCCTTAGGGCAGAGTCAATCCCGCCAGCAAAAATAGGGAAAAAAAGGAGCGATCTCACCTCTTCAGATGTTGATTTAAGTCCTACAATACATTCCTCAAAAAGGGCGTAGAAGAGCAAATTAATCCATCAACGTGTAGCATTCAATTTATTCCGGACAATTAAAGACGCCACCTTCCGCGTAGAATCATACGTCATCCTCGCCACCATATTGGATAGGTCAAAGCGGAGAATAAAGATTCATGTGCTGCGTTTAACTGTACCAACAGGTTTACCGTCCAAACGAGATCACATGGGATTACCTTTCACAGGTGAGAAACAACAAATTAATCCATCAACGTGTAGCATTCAATTTATTCCGGACAATTAAAGACGCCACCTTCCGCGTAGAATCATACGTCATCCTCGCCACCATATTGGATAGGTCAAAGCGGAGAATAAAGATTCATGTGCTGCGTTTAACTGTACCAACAGGTTTACCGTCCAAACGAGATCACATGGGATTACCTTTCACAGGTGAGAAACAACAAATTAATCCATCAACGTGTAGCATTCAATTTATTCCAGACCATTAAAGACGCTGCCTTCCCCGTAGAATCATACGTCATCCTCGCCGCCATATTGGATAGCTCAAAGCGGAGAATAAAGATTCATGTGCTGCGTTTAACTGTACCAGCAGGTTTACCGTCCAAACGAGATCACATGGGATTACCTTTCACAGGTGAGACTGGAAAAATACTTTTCATTGTATTTGGTCATTATAATGTAATTTTACGAACAGATTTTCCTGACTTTGTGGCTAATATGAAGTCTCGCGCATAATAGTTTATGTGCATGCGTCCTTACTTCTATTGTTCTGGTGTCTCCGAAGGGACCGTCTTACAGCGCCCCTAGAGGTGTGGCATGTGTATTGCATCGTTTTCAGCAAGCGTTGCGTTGCCATATGGACCTGATATTTTACTGATCGTTGCCCATTTGGACGCGATATATTTTTAAATAACATCTCGTTGCCGTTGTCGTGTGGATGTAGCCTATATCTTGGTAGGTAATAATCCAGGCAATAGGTTTGCACTGGAACATGCATGTCAATAGAAGTAAATGGGGCTGTTGCCTTTTACGCCCCAGGTTGTCTTCCAGAGGCTTAATAGGCAGAAGACAGATATACAAAACAGTTACAATTATTTTGTCACTACTAATATTATACCCTGTCCACACTAGGGATTTTGTACCAATACGAAACTACTTTCGTACCGCAACACCTGTCCACACTAGCAACTATACCGGTACTGTAGCGGTATAACTGTATCGGTACGAAACCCACAAATGTATGGGTTTCGTACCGGTACAGTATCGGTACTGTAGCGCTTCGCTGTAGCGTGGACAGATGAAGCGGCTCTGTATCAATACAAATATAATGCGCAAAGTCACACACCTCAATCGATGTCTTCGCTGAATAAAATAGTGAAGAACGGAGATTCGTTTGTTTCTTTCTCAACTGCCTCGCGCGTTTTATACGATTCGACTGAATAAACGACCACCAGAAATACAGACTGTACATTGACTACAAAAAGCACACACACGTTGTTTCATCCGCCATATTCTCGGAAGGAAGTTACTCGGTAACCACAGAAACATTTTGCACACGCGCATTTCAACTACCGTGAAAGAAAACCGCAAACATTTCTCGCTAGTGTGGACAGATGCACTAAACTGTACCGGTATACTTTGTATCGATACAGTTATACCACTTTCGTACCGGTATAAGTGTGAACACAGCATTAATTTCTGTTCCATTTCCTTTCTGCTCTCTTCTCTTTTCTATGATTTTGCAATACTCTAACTGTATGTCAATAAAGCTTATTAAAAGTGAGAGAGAGAGAGACTCCTGCTCCCTTTTTGCCTCTCTGGTGTTGACGTGCATGATCTGAATTTACTACACAGGAGGAAGTCACGCCAAAATAAATCAACACTTCCTGTCACTTAGTCGGGTCATTTGGTAAATGAAAATGTGATTACCGTGCTGTCAGAAACAGACTTTCTCCAATCACAAAGCCACAAAACATCAGGTGAAAAGAGGAGAAAGCAGTCTGTCGCTGTAGCAGTATTTCCACTGCTTTTCCTGAAGGCCCTAATCACCAATCATGAGTCTATTAGGGCTCCTGGCAGCTCACTAGGCCCTGTTGTGGTGGAGAGACTTCTGCTCCTCTCCTCTCTGCTCCAGTAAGCACCTGTCAGCTGAGCTGCATGTCACGGGCCCCTGTAAGCACCGAGCAACATCTAACCTTACTACTGCTAACTGGAAAAAGACATGCAAAGTGCCACCATCACTGCACGTATCAGTGAAAGGAAGCCAAGTCTCTTGGGGTGATGAGGCTTCATTAAATACAAAGGAGATATGGAGAGACAGAACGAGACAGACTGCACTAATAGAAGTAGGACCCTTGTTAGTTGGACATGAATGGAAATTCATCAATACAGTCTACACGATCTTCATCCTCTCCTTCCTGCACAACCTCCGTCTCACTCTACCTACAGTACACTGAGGGACAGGACACTAGGGAAAGGGCTTGAGAGACAGAGACAGGCAGTGTGTGTGTGTGTGTGTGTGTGTGTGTGTGTGTGTGTGTGTGTGTGTGTGTGTGTGTGTGTGAGTGAGAGAGATTTAAGCTCCCATAAGGAGAAAGTGAGACTATGTCTCTCAGCAGCCTGGTTAAATTACCTTGCAGGCAAGTGGCGAGACAAGTGCCAATGCACAGAGGAACTTGTTAAAGTCTCCCTTTAAGAGCAAACTGCTGGCTAATATACGACTATTGGGCCGTGGTCAAAAGTTCAGCCCGTGCATATGTAAAAAGGTAGCGAGAAGCCTGAGGCACAATCCTGAGGAAAATAATTGCCCTAAAATGCTGAAAGCATGCAGTCAGACGTGGGGCACGCACGCACGCTGTAAAGGGTCCACATGGTGGGGAGAGGAGAAGAGGGGAAGCTGATTGGACCACTGTGTTTCCAAATCCCCCTCTCTCATCAGCCCTCTCTCCCAAAGCATCACACAGTCATTAGACGCGTGCCACCAAGGCCAGACATCTCAGAAATGTCATGCAAAACATGGTAAAACAGCTGTCTGACAACACAAACAAAAAGGTTATCGCTGTCAAATGGGAAATCCAAACGCACATGGAGGATAATATTGCAGTAAACACTTTTACTTACCTAAATGTCTGACCTTGAGAAAGTATACACTTATTATTATTATTATTATTATTACTACTACATTTAAACAACTCCAATTCCAAAAAAGGTGGGAAACTAAAATATGATTTGCAAATCATGGAAACCCTATATTTAATTGAAAATAGTTCAAAGACAACATATCAAATGTTGAAACTGAGAAAGTAGTTTTCTGAAAAATGTATATGCTTATTTAGAATCTGATGCCAGGAACTTGTTTCAAAGAAGTTGGGACGGGGCATGTTTACCACTGTGTTGCATCACTTCTGTTTTTAACAACACACTGTAAACATCTGGGAACTGAGGAGACCAATTGCTGTAGTCTTGAAAGTGAAATGTCCCATTCTTGCCCGATATACAACTTCTGTTGCTCAGCAGTTCAGAGTCTCTGTTGTCATATGTTTTAGTTTCATAATGCACCAAAAGTTTTCAGTGGGAGCCAGGTCTGGACTGCAGGCAGGCCAGTTTAGCACCCGGACTCTTACTATGGAGCCATGCAGTTGTAATACGTGCAGAATACAGTTTAGCACTGTCTTGCTGAAATAAGGAAGGCCTTCCCTGAAAAAGGTGTCGTCCAGATAGCAGTATCGTTGCTCCAAAACCTATATACGTATGCAGTGCCTTGAAAAAGTATTCATAACCCTTGAACTTTTTCACATTTTTCCACCTTACAACCACGAACTTAAAAGTTTTTTATTGAGATTTTATGTGATAGACCAACACAGAGTAGCACATAATTGTGAAGTGAAATGAAAATGATAAATGGTCTTCAAAATTTTAAACAAATAAAAATCTGAAAAATGTGGTGTGCATTAGTATTCAGCCCCCTGTACTCTGATACCTCTAAATACAATCCAGTGCATTCAATTGCCTTCAGAAGTCATCTAATTAGTTAATGGAGTCCTACTGTGTGTAATTTACTCTCAGCATAAATACACTTGTTCTGTGAAGGCCTCAGTGGTTTGTTAGAGAACACTGAAGAACAAACAGCATCATGAAGACCAAAGAACTCACCAGACAGGTCAGGGATAAAGTTCTGGAGAAGTTTAAAGCAGGGTTAGGTTATAAAAAAATGTCCCAAGCTCTGAACATCTCAAGAAGCACTGTTCAATCCATCATTCAAAAATGGAAAAAGTATGGCACAACTGCAAACCTACCAAGACATGGCCGTCCACCTAAACTGACAGAGCGAGCAAGGAGAGCACTGGTCAGAGAAGCAGCCAAGAGGCCCATGATCACTCGGGAGGAGCTGCAGAAATCCACAGCTCAGGTGGGAGAATCTGTGCACAGGACAGCTATAAGTCGTACACTCCACAAATCTGGCCTTTTTTGGAAGAGTGGCAAGAAGAAAGCCATTGTTGAAAGACAGGCATAAGAAGTCCCGTTTGCAGTTTGCCAGAAGCCATGTAGGGGACACAGCAAACATGTGGAAGAAGGTGCTTTGGTCAGATGAGACCAAAGTTGAACTTTTTGGCCTAAATGCAAAGCACTATGTGTGGCGGAAAACTAACACTGCTCATCACCCTGCACACACCATCCCCACTGTGAAACATGGTGGTGGCAGCATCATGCTATAGGGATGCTTTTCTTCAGCAGGGACAGGGAAGCTGGTCAGAGTTGATGGGAAGAGGGATGGAGCGAAATACAGGGCAATCCTGGAAGAAAACCTGTTGGAGGCTGCAAAAGACTTGAGACTGGGAAGGAGATTCACCTTCCAGCAAGACAATGACCCTAAACATACAGCCAGAGCTACAATGGAATGGTTTAGATCAAAGAATATTCATGTGTTAGAATGGCCCAGTCAAAGTCCAGACCTAAATCCCATTGAGCATCTGTGGCAAGACTTGAAAATTGCTGTTCACAGACACTCTCCATCCAATCTGGCTGAACTTGAGCTATTTTGCAAAGAAGAATGGGCAAAATTTCAGTGTCTACATGTGCAAAGCTGGTAGAGACATATCACAAAAGACTTGCAGCTGCAATTGCAGCAAAAGGTGGCTCTACAAAGTATTGACGCAGGGGGGCTGAATACTAATGCACACCACATTTTTCAGATTTTTATTTGTTTAAAATCTTGAAGACCATTTATCATTTTCGTTTCACTTCACAATTATGTGCTACTCTGTGTTGGTCTATCACATAAAATCTCAATAAAAAACTTTTAAGTTCGTGGTTGTAAGGTGGAAAAATGTGAAAAAGTTCAAGGGGTATGAATACTTTATATATATATATATATATATATATATATATATATATATATATATTAGTATCTGGGAAGGCAGCATTACTGCTGAATTTATATATATATATATATATATATATATATATATATATATATATATATATATATACACATATATATATAAAAATAAATTCAGCAGTAATGCTGCCTTCCCAGATGCTGGTTTTTGAACTGTGCACTCATAAGCTGGATGGTCCCTCTCCTCTTTAGCCCGGAGGATGTAGTGTCCATGATTTCCAAAAACAAATTTCAAATTAAAAGAGCTCAGGCCCAGAGAAGGTGGCAGTGTTTCTGGATGTTGTTTATATCTGGTTTTAATTTGCATTTGCAAATGCAGTAATGAACTGTTTTCACAGATGATGGTTTTCTGAACCCACACAGTGATTTCCACTACAGACACGTGTCTGCTTTTAATGTAGTGTTGCTTGAGGGCCTGAAAATCACAGGCATCCAGTGTCAGTTTTCAGCCTTGTCTCTTGCATACAGAGATTTCTCCAGATTCTCTGAATCTTTTAATGATATGTACTGTAGATGATCTCATCTCATTATCTGTAGCCACTTTATCCTGTTCTACAGGGTCGCAGGCAACCTGGAGCCTATCCCAGCTGACTACGGGCAAAAGTCGGGGCGCACCCTGGACAAGTCGCCAGATCATCACAGGGCTGACACATAGACACAGACAATCATTCACACTCACATTCACACCTACGGTCAATTTAGAGCCACCAGTTAACCTAACCTGCATGTCTTTGGACTGTGGGGGAAACCAGAGCACCCAGAGAAAACCCATGCGGACACGGGGAGAACATGCGAACTCCGCACAGAAAGGCCCTCACCAGCCACGGGGCTCAAACCCTGACCTTCTTGCTGTGAGGCGACAGCGCTAACCACTACACCACCGTGCTGCCCACTGTAGATGATGTGATCCCCAAATTCTTTGCAGTTTTACACTGAGGAACATTAAACTGTTGCACTGTTTGCCCACGCAGTCTTTCGTGCAGTGATGAACCCCTCCCCATCTTTACTTCTGAGAGACTTAGCCTCTCTGAGATGCTCTTTTAATACCCAATCATATTACTGACCTGGTGCCAATTAACCTAATTACTTTTTTTTTATATTACACAACTTTTCCAATCTTTTGTTGACCCTGTCCCATCTTTTTTGAAACATGTTGCTGGCACCAAGTTCAAAATAAGTATCCTAGTGCATCTGAAACAATTAGAATATCATGAAAAAGTTCTTTTTTTTCATAATTTAATTCAAAAAGGTAAACTTTCATATATTCTTTATTCACTACATGCAAAGCGAAATATTTCAAGCCCTTTTTTTTTTTTTTTAGATCAGCCTGTGGCACTGCTGAGGTGTTACTGAAGCCTAGGTTGCTTTGATGGCAGCCTTCAGCTTGTATGTATTTTTGGGCTGGGTGTTTCTCATCTTCCTCTTGACAATACCCTACAGATTCTCTATGGGGTTCAGGTCAGGCGAGTTGGCTGGCCAATTAACCACAGTAATATCATGGTCAGCAAACAATTTGGTAGTAGTTTTGGCACTGTGGGCAGGTGCTAAGTCCTGCTGGAAAAGGAAATCAGCATCTACATAAAGCTTGTCAGCAGATGGAAGCTCTAAAATCTCCTGGTAGATGGCCACATTGACTTTGGACTTGATAAAACACAGTGGACCAACACCAGCAAATGACACGGCACCCCAAATCATCACAGACTGCGGAAACGTCACACCGGACTTCAAACACCTTGGATTCTGTGCCTCTCTACTCTTCCTCCTGACTCTAGGATCTTGACTCCCAAATGAAATGCAAAATTTGCTTTCATCTGAAAAGAGGACTTTGGACCACTGAGCAACGGTCCCGTTCTTTCTCTCTTTAGCCCAGGTAAGACGCTTCTGATGTTGTCTCTGGTTCAGGAGTGACTTGATATTAGGAATACGACAGTTGTAGCCTCTTTCCTGAAGACGTCTGTGCGTGGTGGCTCTTGATGCACTGACACCAGCCTCAGTGAACCTTGTGAAGCTCTCACAAATTCTTGAATTGACTTTTCTTGACGGGCAGCACGGTGGTGTAGTGGTTAGCGCTGTTGCCTCACAGCAAGAACGTCCAGGTTCAAGCCCCATGGCCAGCGAGGGCCTTTCTGTGCAGAGTTTGCATGTTCTCCCCGTGTTCGCATGGGTTTCCTCTGGGTGCTCCGGTTTCCCCCACAGTCCAAAGACATGCAGGTTAGGTTAACTGGTGACTCTAAATTGAGCGTAGGTGTGAATGTGAGTGTGAATGATTGTCTGTGTCTATGTGTCAGCCCTGTGATGACCTGGCGACTTGTCCAGGGTGTACCCCGCCTTTCGCCCGTAGTCAGCTGGGATAGGCTCCAGCTTGCCTGCGACCCTGTAGAACAGGATAAAGCAGCTAAAGATAATGAGATGAGAGATGAGATGAGACTTTCCTTGACAATCCTCTCAAAGCTACAGTCTTCCCTGTTGCTTGTGCACCTTTTCCAGTCAGCCTTTTCAGCAATGACCTTCCGTGGCTTACCCTCCTTATGGAGGGTGTCGATCGTCTTCTGGACAACTGTCAAGTCAGCAGTCTTCATGATTTTAGCTGTGTGTACTGAACTAGACCGAGAGATTCACGGTATTTATACTGTTTTACTCAAGCTCAAAATGAAATACTCATATTCTGAGATTTTTTTTTTTTGCGCTGTAAGCCATAATTATCAAAATTAAAATAGAAAAATGCTAGAAATAGTTTAGTTGACATGTAATGAGTCTAGAATATATTACATATTCACTTTCTTAAATAACTGGTGGAAAATATTTAACTTTTTCACAATATTTTAATTGCTAGATGCACGAGTATGTTCTTCAAAACAAAATAATAATAATAATAAGTTAAACTTATATCGCGCCTTTCTAAAAACCCAAGGTCACTTTACAATTATAAACAGAAAAAAAAAAAGTCCACCAAATAGGGGTCAAGATGTCATTCCAGTGGTGTAGCAGCCACAGTCCCACCAAAAGGCGCACGAAAACAAGTTCCACACCGCCAGCACAGCCACCATGACGCCACCAGCAACATCGCTCGAACACCACGCCATGGATCCACAAAGCGAGCACAGAAGCACCGCCACGCAGAGCGCTGGTGTGTCCCAAACCGCCTGCACAGCCACCGCAACGCCACCAAGCAACATCGCTCGGAACATCACGCCAAGCATTAAAGCACAGAGCGCTGGACAACCACGATGTTAAAATGAGCAACGAGCTCACTGCAGTCCATAGTTGGGAGCACAGGCATCACCCACAGCGAACCAAGGCCTGGAGGGAACCGACGCCCAAAACTGGGTCAGGAGCTACACCACAACCGGCGGACAAAAACACTCAAATAAACATCAAACTACACAAACACACAGAAAAAATATATAAATAAATAAATAAAAAAGGAGATAAAATAAAATAAATAAATAAAAAAGCTCCGGTGAGAAGCGGTAGCCAGAATGCGCACGACGTACTCTCAACCGGAAACAGAAATGAAAAAAAAAAATCAAGGCAAGATTTCTCAATTTCAATATCTAAGGTCTTTGGACAAGTGCAAATCATGAAAAACATATATTTCATTGAAAAATCACATTCTGTTTGCAGAAGAAGGAGACGTAGAAGTAATTTTTTTCTGGAGTATTTAAAGTGTTGTCCTATCAGTAAAGTAGAGATGGCACGATACCTCTTTTCTCCGATTCCAATACTGAAACCTTGAGTACCCGCAGATACCAATACCCATTCTGGATAGTTTTCTTTACAAATTACTAAGCTTTGGTGCAGTTAAGCACTTTCACACAAAAATCACTTCCATCACAATCAAGGTAATAAAGTATAATAAATATAAGCTTAAATCAACCCTAACAAAAGTTTAAAAAAAAAACCCGCAAGAATCTTGAACATTTCCAGTTCCAAAAATACATTTCTTCATCTCATTTACAGGACCCGATATCCTACATGTTTTCTTTGATATCTGATCCACCATTTTTCCTGGTATGAACCTGGATCGGTGCCATCTTGAGTAAAAAGCTAAAGGTTCCATAATGGTTCAGCCACATTTCCATCTTTGGAAGGGGGCAGACATTATTACAATCAGCACTGCCATTCTTTCATAGCTGTTAAGAACCATTTTCCCTATGGAAATGACACCACTTTCATTCACTGTACAGATCTAACACAGTGTTAAGGGACAACTCCAGAACAACCGACTCTATTTTCAGATAAGATTAAAGAAAGCAATCGAAAGAGATAGTTATTAGTCTGATATAATAAATTGCAGTTCTGCAGCGCAGATGACTCAACTCAGCAAAAGCACATCTAAAATCATACATCATCATATCAAAGGATGTGCTGAATTTAGAAATGTAATCAAAAGTATGTTTCTCTTCACAGGTTCCACAAATGAAGGCAGCATTTCAGGGGGAGTAGTTGTCTTTCTTCTCTGGATCACATATCTACCCAAGGAGATTTTCTTCTACTGTAGAAATAGCTGGAATGCATCAGGAAATGATTTTCAAATAAAACAGACCTGACGCTACTTGCTAGATTTGTCCGACACGTAGAGGATTTGCTCAGAAATGTATGCCCAATGCGTGTGGAGCATCTGTAATCCACAAACTCTTACTTCTTGAAGCACACTACAGAGACAATATCACAGGCTGCCCCTGTTCACATATTTGAAAGCAACTGCTAAAACAAGAAGCATTATTCTCTATCGGTGCAATATAAATCTGACACAGCCTATTTTAAAAGACAAGCTGCATTCAGGTCTAATATTGTTTCGAGCCTCTTCCTGCGAGCATTATGCTTATGTTTGCAACCTTGAACAGGTCTCTCAGGACCTCGGATGTGTTTGCAAGCAATTAAAAATCATACCATCTTCATATTGGCATAGCCAATAAATAAAACAATATCAGGTTTAATATTAAGGGCTTTGATATCTACAGTTAGGGAAGGAGGGAAGGCCAGTGGAGAGAGAAGGAGGGAAAAACGCACTTGAACTAAGAAGATAGTGTTACAAGAAAACGTTTCATTTTAGAAATGGGATCATAATGATGTAAAAATCATCAGTTAAAGATGGCAATTATTTCATGTTACGAGTTTTTATAATTATTCGTTTCCGTTACACTGTTTTCTTATTTACGAATCTGATATTCCATCAAAGTTACGATTATGATACAGCTGACATGAGATGATGATTGCTGCAGTTGCTGCTCGTGCTGCTATGGCTGAGGAGTGGACACACCCTCATCATGCCCTCTCCTTAAAATATCTTCATTAAATTTTCCAACACAACATACAAAGGATTTAAAAAAAGGAAAGACGTATGCATCACAAAAGTGGTCATATTTAAAACAGCATGCGTCAAATGCAATGTGTGGCCTAAAGCAAACGATGACAGGAAGAAAGGGCCAGAAGCGTATGAGAAGCGGATATGGGTTATGATTTATAATGATGTTCAGTTTTATAGTTTGGCTCTCTAAGTGTGTGTGACTTCCAGCTTCTGGCTAAAAGATGGTCCGCAGGAAGAGCTACTCAGTTGATTTATGCCACAATAAGCTATATGAGCCTGTCAGCTGCACGCACACACACACGCACACTCGCACAGAGAACCAGTCCAGGACACATCTCTGAAATCACATTGATTGCAACATAAATATAAAATTTAAAAAAAGAAAAGAAAAGATGCAAGCTTAGCCTCTATCAGCACAAATGCCAATGATGTTTGTGCATCACAAATACAGTGGGGCAAAAAAGTATTTAGTCAGCCACCAATTGTGCAAGTTCTCCCACTTAAAAAGATGAGAGAGGCCTGTAATTTGCATCATAGGTACACTTCAACTATGAGAGACAGAATGGGGGGAAAGAATCCAGGAAATCACATTGTAGGATTTTTAATGAATTAATTGGTAAATTCCTTGGTAAAATAAGTATTTGGTCACCTACAAACAAGCAAGATTTCTGGCTCTCACAGACCTGTAACTTCTTCTTTAAGAGGCTCCTCTGTCCTCCACTCGTTACCTGTATTAATGGCACCTGTTTGAACTCGTTATCAGTATAAAAGACACCTGTCCACAACCTCAGTCAGTCACACTCCAAACTCCACTATGGCCAAGACCAAAGAGCTGTCAAAGGACACCAGAAACAAAATTGTAGACCTGCACCAGGCTGGGAAGACTGAATCTGCAATAGGTAAGCAGCTTGGTGTGAAGAAATCAACTGTGGGAGCAATTATTAGAAAATGGAAGACATACAAGACCACTGATAATCTCCCTCGATCTGGGGCTCCACGCAAGATCTCACCCCGTGGGGTCAAAATGATCACAAGAACGGTGAGCAAAAATCCCAGAACCACACGGGGGGACCTAGTGAATGACCTGCAGAGAGCTGGGACCAAAGTAACAAAGGCTACCATCAGTAACACACTACGCCGCCAGGGACTCAAATCCTGCAGTGCCAGACGTGTCCCCCTGCTTAAGCCAGTACATGTCCAGGCCCGTCTGAAGTTTGCTAGAGAGCATTTGGATGATCCAGAAGAGGACTGGGAGAATGTCATATGGTCAGATGAAACCAAAATAGAACTTTTTGGTAAAAACTCAACTTGTCGTGTTTGGAGGAGAAAGAATGCTGAGTTGCATCCAAAGAATACCATACCTACTGTGAAGCATGGGGGTGGAAACATCATGCTTTGGGGCTGTTTTTCTGCAAAGGGACCAGGACGACTGATCCGTGTAAAGGAAAGAATGAATGGGGCCATGTACCGTGAGATTTTGAGTGAAAACCTCCTTCCATCAGCAAGGGCATTGAAGATGAAACGTGGCTGGGTCTTTCAGCATGACAATGATCCCAAACACACCGCCCGGGCAACGAAGGAGTGGCTTCGTAAGAAGCATTTCAAGGTCCTGGAGTGGCCTAGCCAGTCTCCAGATCTCAACCCCATAGAAAATCTTTGGAGGGAGTTGAAAGTCTGTGTTGCCCAGCAATAGCCCCAAAACATCACTGCTCTAGAGGAGATCTGCATGAAGGAATGGGCCAAAATACCAGCAACAGTGTGTGAAAACCTTGTGAAGACTTACAGAAAACATTTGACCTCTGTCATGCCAACAAAGGGTATATAACAAAGTATTGAGATGAACTTTTGTTATTGACCAAATACTTATTTTCCACCATAATTTGCAAATAAATTCTTTAAAAATCAGACAATGTGATTTTCTGGATTTTTTTTCTCATTTTGTCTCTCATAGTTGAGGTATACCTATGATGAAAATTACAGGCCTCTCTCATCTTTTTAAGTGGGAGAACTTGCACAATTGGTGACTGACTAAATACTTTTTTGCCCCACTGTATATCTAACACTTAATATACCTGTGGCAACTTAAAGCTGCAGTATGTAACTTTTTGGTAACATTAAAGCTCATAGGCAACGGTTTTAATTTTATGCACATTGAAAACTTTATATGTTAAAAAACCCTCTGTAATTTTCTTCTGGTCCCAAGCAGTATTGTTAATAAGTAATAATTAAAATAAGTTAGCGCGGATCGCAGAGAATTTCTGTTTGGCTATTTTCGTGACCACTTGGCGCGTGACGTCATTTAAGACAAACAAACCGCTTGAGTTGAGTCCACGTCCGTTTACTTACATTGCCGTTCGGCTTGAGTGCAGACGTGCATACAGGAATTTCCAAAGAAAAACCCCATGCCTTATTGTTGTGCAGTGAACTGTAACAACGGGACCGGTTCAGGAAGAAGTTTTTACCTTTAACCGAGAGAGGAGAAGCGGCAGAGAGAGTGCATTTTGCGCATGAAGCCAGAGGGTTGGCTTTTTCCGGAAGAGGAGACAAGGCGGAGAGAGTGGATTGTGCGTGTGAAGCCAAAGGGTTGTTTTTTTCTGGAAGAGGAGACAAGGCGGAGAGAGTAGATTGTGCGCGTGAAACAAAATCAAGCAGTCAAAGAAGAAATGGACCAGCAACGCTCAAGCAAAAAGGAGAAGATTGGAGGTAAACATTTTTACTTTTGCTTGCAATTGACAAGTCAAGAATCCTGAGGGATCCTGTACAATCATTGTGGAAATGAGACAAAGGGATATTTCCTCGCTCAGAGTAAGCTATAAATAGTATAATGCCACGGATGGCAGGCTAATGTGGCCTACCGGCGCACTGTCAAGTAATTGTTACCTATATCCACTAGAGAGGGCGGTTTAATTATTCTTCAAAAGGGCTCTTATTTAGTATTACGACGAAAGTAGGAATTTATCATAACTACCAGGATAAATCGTTTGGGCGCGAGTCTTATTGAGGTCCGGTGTCACCGCGATCAGAGTTGGTCGAGTCGCTGTCCGATTCCGAGGCTGCACGGTCAAACCAGTGAGCCACGTTCACCGATTGCTTCACAACGGCCACAGGTTCATACATATATGGTTTCACCTCTCGATATTCAATTTGGAGAGTTCCTAAAATCGCCATCGCTTTCAGACATTTTACGCAACCTCTCACGACCAAAGTCTGTACACGTGTGTTCGGTTCGCAATAAACACAGAACTGCTCCCAGTCTGTTTGGCTTAAATGACGTCACGACGACGGTCCCCTGGTGGTTAAAGTGCACATTAGTGAGTGTGGCAGCAGGGGCGTGGTCAAGCGTCAGTCTGTGAACGGAGGGCGGAGTCAGGGAAGGTAAGTGGCAGAATCACTCCACCTGATGTTAGTTAATTTGTGTTTGTGTGTCTTCCCCAGTGACCGCGCCCTATAAAAGGAGAGAGAGAGCAGAGGAAGGGAGCTCTCTCCCCAACCAGAAGACCTGTGTGTGTGCATGCGTGGCTGGGAGAGTATGAAAAGCTGAAACGCTACAAATAAAAAGAGTTTTTGGAACTCAGTTCTGGCCTGTCGTACTTCTGTGCTCCACCCACCCACTCTGATTCCTACAGTGAGATGTAAACAAACCTTCGGAAATTGGGCAAAACAGTATATTTTAACCATTTTATTCAATTTTAGAGTGCAAATTAGACACTAGGAAAATTGAATTCGCTTTTTGGGTCGTTCTTCTAGACAATAAAGTTGATATTCTACGTTTCACCTCCGACCGCTGCCTATGACCTTTAATGAACGTAGGAATTTACTTGAAGTCGATTCTAAAAATGCTTAAAACTCTCTTTTGGGTCACCCTGAAAAAAGTTACATGAGTATTCACCAAATGATTCATCATCCTGAGGTGCTTTGGTGAGATTTTTTTAAAATTTCAGATTTCTTTATCAAAAAAGGTCCAGCTGGTATTAGTGACAGCGTTGTGAGGCCAGTGATGAAACATTATAAAGGAGGCTGAACATGAACAATACACCATACACTGCTTAAACCAGTTGAAGTGAAACAGGGAAGAGCAAAACTGAATCATACAAGCTGAGCTGTACTTGCTTACTGGTTACAATGCTTTACGCATCCCCTGCAGCACCACAGAATGCCATTCATAACATTAGGGGCATCGTATATACACATCCACTTACTATTTAACAATTATTTCACGAAATCAAGTCCTACATGAGCTGAAGGTGGACAAGCGTGCGTAGCTATAAGCCATGTATGATGAGACTGAGTGGAATAACTGTTTTGTTCTATCCACATTCACTGGATTTTGAGAAACGGAGCATTTTTATTTTTGTGCAAATTCGATAAATAAAAACTTTATACGAAACATCCAACAAAATCATTTCCACTGAGGTGAACTTCTTAAAAACCTATCGATGACTGCACGAATTGACTTTAGTGATTTTTTGTTGTTGTTGTTTTTTGGTAAAAAGTGCTGTCTTGCTGTCGTGCAGAGGTAGAGAATAGCTTTAGACATTTATTTAATTCTTTCTTGGACATTTCAGTTATGTAATTTTCAAACTTCTTTGAGCTTTTGAACCAGTCTAAAAAAATTCAACAAATTTTAATGCTTAAAGACAAAGAATGTAAACAAACCGGCGAAATGACAGTAGCAATTTCTGAAAAATGCGATAAAATATTTCCTGAAAAAAAAAGACACGTTCTTACCATCAAATACTTTCATTCCATATTTTTATTTCCTTCTCGGTTGGTTCAGCAACAAGCTCCGCCATTTTGTTTTACTCTACTCACACAGTGGTGGCAGCGGGGGACCACCACCCCCTAAAATTATGTTGGGGGCCCTGTGCCCCCCCAAGTTACCATGGGAGTTCTTTGACTATTGACAAGGAAGAAAAGGAAAGAGTAGTGTGAATAAACAGCCCGCTGCGCACCTTTGTTTTCCCTTATTAAATCCCACTGTGTCCCTTCATCCTGGTGCCCTGGTAGCATCCCTTTGTACTGTAGGTTGGTAGCACCCATTCGCGCCAAAACCGATGCAAATTAGCCTGACCCTGACATCACTGATTGCTTCTGCTTTCCGGGATTTTCCTTATTTGGCTTATGCAGAACTGCAAAACCCATCACTTTTAGTAGACAAGCTGATTTATGAATATTCTGTGGACTAATTAACCCGTTGCTGTGGCAACTGTCTAAACATGTCTGGTCTCCTTGGGTACTCGCGCCAAAGCGAGGACCCTGTGACAGCAAGGCTATGACAGTGTCACTGACTGATAACTCGTGTCCTGTCCGGATGGCTAGATAGCACTCACAAGGCGTACAAGCAGTTTTGGGCACCAAAAAACTTGATGCTGCTCTAGATCTACATGAATTCGCTTGCTGCCCTGACCACTCACTGAAAATCAGTATGAAGAGGAGTTTCAGACAAATATCCATTGCAAACTTTTTGGGCTCAACAAAGGCACCCAAGTTGCTTGATGATAACAAGGTAAGTTCATCTCATCTCATCTCATCTCATCTCATTATCTCTAGCCGCTTTATCCTTCTACAGGGCCGCAGGCAAGCTGGAGCCTATCCCAGCTGACTACGGGCGAAAGGCGGGGTACACCCTGGACAAGTCGCCAGGTCATCACAGGGCTGACACATAGACACACAACCATTCACACTCACATTCACACCTACGGTCAATTTAGAGTCACCAGTTAACCTAACCTGCATGTCTTTGGACTGTGGGGGAAACCGGAGCACCCGGAGGAAACCCACGCGGACACGGGGAGAACATGCAAACTCCACACAGAAAGGCCCTCGCCGGCCACGGGGCTCGAACCCGGACCTTCTTGCTGTGAGGCGACAGCGCTAACCACTACACCACCGTGCCGCCTTCAAATTTCGCAAACCAGGAAATGAATGACTGTTTACTCGCACTGAAGACTAAAGGAAAGACAGTTATTCGTGGCCTTGCTTTAGACCATGTAGCAGAGCAGGTATATAAATCTAATAGCTCTTTAATTCAACAAGGACAATGAGGAAAAATTTTCTCGCGTTTTGTTTGTGTGTGGGGGGGGGGAGCGGATCCAGAATGTAGTTTTTCCAATTTACCGATACAGCCCCATATGTCATTCATACATGCTTCAATACACCAATACCACACAGTTTTGATTTGAAAAATATGCAACAAACAAAAATTATTCATTCACACCCGATCTGGGGTCACAACCAGTCATTACCAGTCAGTTGGATTTCTCGGGAGCTGACAGCGGTCTTTGAAGGCTCGGGAATATTACTTTCACAGGCTTATTCCTCAATCAAAACAGGATTGCCGAGAGATGTGATAGGTTTTTAGGTATTATTATCATTGGTTCTGTTTCATTTAGAAAAAAATACATGGACAAAATGTACTCTAATAGAGACATTAAACTTAGCTTTACTCCACCAAAATTTGCCTCTCAAAATGCAGGAAATAGCGTTTTAGAGGGTTAAAAATTCCAAAATTTCCCAGGGGGGAATTCCCCCAGACCCCCCCCCCAGATTTGGCGCGCAACACATCACACACACACCCCAAATCCAAAACTTCCTGCCACTCCTGTCACAGTATATGAGCTGATAGCTGAGTAGTAGAGTAGCCAATCAGAGCATGCGATTGATCATATCCAGTGAATGTGGATAGAATAATATTAATTATCCAGCTAGCTACCATTTTTGGGTGCTTTCTGTAGGACTCTCAAAGACCAATGCAGAAATCTTTTAGATAGTACTCCATGAACATACTGGTCATGTTAAGGTGCATCGTGAAGTGTTTTCATATTCATCAGATTAATCTGTACAGGTAAATGTTCTTCCATGAGTCACTTACAATCACAGACTTCCACCACAAAGGTCAGTAAATGCTCCAATATTAAAAAAAGTGGATTAATCGTGTTCTGGTCATGACAGCTAACACAGAGGAGTAAAGAAGTAACATTAAGGTGTGCAAATATATAGCGAAGTCAATCCTTACCATGGACTTGGTGAAGGGGCGTGCCAGAGAGAAAAGGAGGGTCATGAGCCACCAGTTGCGGTGGATGGATGTATACATTATGTTCCCAGGGTGCACAGCGTTGGAAGTGACCCCATGAGGAGAGAGGCGACGGTGCAGCTCATTGGAAAAAAGGATGTTGCAGAGCTTGGCCCTGTTGTAAGCCAGCATGGACCAGTACTTCCTCTGAGGGGGCGAGAGCAGAGTCAGATCCACCTTTCCACAAGAGTCCACCAGATCCGTGAACCTACAGCAAGAGACATGACTGAACATTTGAATAGCCACCAACATGACTGAAACTTTTTGCTGTTCTCAAATTCAAGTAATACTGTTTTCATACTACAAGTGGAAGAGCTTTTCCAGTGTTTTGCTGGATTTTTTTTTTCTTTCCAACAAAAACCCTTTAACTTTCATTGATTCAATAGCTGCTGATGACGGGAAAGACCAATTTTGTCTGTACTGCATTAAGGCTACAGGAAACAACAACTATGGGCAATTAAACCGTGGGAATCATAATCAAAGCTGTCAGCGATGCTCACATTACAAGCTTCTTTGCACAATTCCGCTTAGATCAGATCTGTCCATCTTGACGGTTCACATTCATGACTTTCATGAGAACACACTGGTTCCCCAAAATGCCCCGCATGTGGACATTGATTTCGAGATCAACTGTTTCACTACAGGATTCAGTTTTGGTAGGTTCTTCCTAATTTCGGTCTCTTCCATTGTCATTTTGCCAAGCTGCCAACACTGGACAATGGCAACAACAGTGATGTTCACATACAGTGGTGCTTGAAAGTTTGTGAACCCTTTAGAATTTTCTATATTTCTGCATAAATATGGCCTAAAACATCATCAGATTTTCACACAAGTCCTAAAAGTAGATAAAGAGAACCCAGTTAAACAAAGGAGACAAAAAATATTATACTTGGTCATTTATTTATTGAGGAAAATGATCCAATATTACATATCTGTGAGTGGCAAAAGTATGTGAACCTTTGCTTTCAGTATCTGGTGTGACCCCCTTGTGCAGCAGTAACTGCAACTAAACGTTTGCGGTAACTGTTGATCAGTCCTGCACACCGGCTTGGAGGAATTTTAGCCCATTCCTCCGTACAGAACAGCTTCAGCTCTGGGATGTTGGTGGGTTTCCTCACATGAACTGTTGGCTTCAGGTCCTTCCACAACATTTTGATTGGATTAAGGTCAGGACTTTGACTTGGCCATTCCAAAACATTAACTTTATTCTTCTTTAACCATTCTTTGGTAGAACGACTTGTGTGCTTAGGGTTGTTGTCTTGCTGCATGACCCAACTTCTCTTGAGATTCAGTTCATGGACAGATGTCCTGACATTTTCCTTTAGAATTTGCTGGTATAATTCAGAATTCATTGTTCCATCAATGATGGCAAGCCGTCCTGGCCCAGATGCAGCAAAACAGGCCCAAACCATGATACTACCACCACCATGTTTCACAGATGGGATAAGGTTCTTATGCTGGAATGCAGTGTTTTCTTTTCTCCAAACAAAACGCTTCTCATTTAAACCAAAAGTTCTGTTTTGGTCTCATCCGTCCACAAAACATTTTTCCAATAGCCTTCTGGCTTGTCCACGTGATCTTTAGAGAACTGCAGACGAGCAGCAATGTTCTTTTTGGAGAGCAGTGGCTTTCTCCTGCCATGCACACTATTGTTGTTCAGTGTTCTCCTGATGGTGGACTCATGAACATTAGCCAATGTGAAGGAGGCCTTCAGTTGCTTAGAAGTTACCCTGGGGTCCTTTGTGACCTTGCCGACTATTACACGCCTTGCTCTTGGAGTGATCTTTGTTGGTCGACCACTCCTGGGGAGGGTAACAATGGTGTTGAATTTCCTCCATTTGTACACAATCTGTCTGACTGTGGATTGGTGGAGTCCAAACTCTTTAGAGATGGTTTTGTAATCTTCTCCAGCCTGATGAGCATCAACAATGCTTTTTCTGAGGTCCTCAGAAATCTCCTTTGTTCGTGCCATGATACACTTCCACAAACATGTGTTGTGAAGATCAGACTTTGATAGATCCCTGTTCTTTAAATAAAACAGGGTGCCCTCTCACACCTGATTGTCATCCTATTGATTGAAAACACCTGACTCTAATATCACCTTCAAATTAACTGCTAATCCTAGAGGTTCACATACTTTTGCCACTCACAGATATGTAATATTGGATCATTTGCCTCAATAAATAAATGACCAAGTATAATATTTTTGTCTCATTTGTTTAACTGGGTTCTCTTTATCTACTTTTAGGACTTGTGTGAAAATCTGATGATGTTTTAGGTCATATTTATGCAGAAATATAGAAAATTCTAAAGGGTTCACAAACTTTCAAGCACCACTGTATCCATTAGGGGAAAGTCACAAATTCTGATCTGGCCATTCTCGTTCGTGTCACATGGCCACATATTGGATATGTATCTGATCTAGGACCACATACAAAAGTGGCTCAGGTCTGATTTGAAAAGATTGGATTCTTGTGTCCACATAGTGTTGATTTAAAAAAAAAAAAATCCGCAACAGCCAGGACTAGTGTTGAAACAAAAAGGGGGAGGAAAAAAGCTTTGGCTCAGGCCTGCGCTTGCAGCACTGTTACAACCTGGCTTAGCTTACTGCAAATCAAAGCTGTGACATGCTGTTGTTTAATTGGCTCCGAATGAGCTGTTAAACACCAGATGTTTGACAAGGCTTCATGAACACAAAGCTGTGGATATATATGTGTGTGTGTGTGTGTGTGTGTGTGTGTGTGTGTGTGTGTGTGTGTGTGTGTGTGTGTGTACGGTTAAAGCCTGGAGACATGGTTTACTGTACGAAATTCTCTCTCCCAAGGAGTTTGTCTAATTGTTCCAGGCTCATCCCTCTCTCTCTAAACAGAGTCAACATTTACATTTTCACGAAAGAAATTATGCAGCAGCCAATCAAACTGTTCCATTTGCTGTTGACAAGCCCCATGTGCCCATGTTTGGTTGTGGTTTGGCATGTTATATCTCTGGTTAATTAACGAACAGCTGCATGCTGGTTCTTTCCCATACAAAACCCTTTCCGCTGCTTCAGGCCCATAGCACCAGGCTCGTGTACTGTAGTGACGAAGATGCTCGTTGAGAAACACTGTGTATATACACATTAAATTCAAACACTAGCTTTTACCACTCATACATATGCTCAGTCTCAGGTCTCTGATGATTCAATGCAGAAAAACAAGTCATTTCATTGCTTAAGAAAGGCTCAGGACAGCAGCAAAAAAATGTTAGTATGTAAGACTAGTATGTACTGTAGTATGTGACTACAGTGCAACAAAATACTAGTTTACATTAAGAGGACAGAGGAATAAGTATATCTGTAGCAGCATTTTATTTCATCATATCAGTTTCTTCCTGTTTGAATGAGACCTGCTGCTTCATGGAGAGATCCAGGTCTTGCCTGTCACTCTGTTCCCTAAGCCTTAATGTAACGGCAGATCTTATTTTCCCAAAGCTCAATATGCTTTTCCTTCTCTGCTTCAACCACCTGTCTAACCTGGATGAGGATTTACTCAGTGCCTAAGTACCAAAATATAATTTTCCCCAGGTCAAAAGTCAAACTGGCTCATATTAAAGCTGGCGAATCAGTCTGAAGAGTGCAGAAAAGATGTACGTAGGAACAGAAAATTGCAAGAACATTAAGAAATGTTTCTTTTCAACAGCACATTGTGAGGGAGCTGCAGTACAGAGACTCTGTTGGGAAAACAGTGTTATTTTCTCTTCCTAATCAGTAAAGTCTCTGGACAACCTCTGTTCTCAAAATGATTCTCCACCCATTATCCTGACCTTTCCCGATCATCCTTAACTACTTATTAAGACTGGTGTGTCTCATCTGTCCTTCTCTACCCCACCAATACAGCATGCTTCTAGGAAACATCTCACCTCATGGGTTCCACCAACCCTAGTGCTTGAACGCTGAAGCATTTCAGTCGGTTTGATCAATCATGGCAATTCTATTCCAAATTAATCAAAGTTTATCGAGCCAGAATCAATATCATACTTTTCCAAGAAGCTACATGCAACAAGACTTCAAATGGAACAGCATAATTATAAGTGCATGTCCGAGTTTGAAAATTATAAACCAGAAGTCAGCTGTTAACAGTTTGCTGTTGAGTGGAGTTGATAAATGTGAGACTATTAAATGAGCCATGAGATGTTGCTGACCTACTTGTATGTTTAGCTGCTGAGCACCAGGAATGTGCGCAAGTAAAAAACAACCACTTTACATCTCCAAATCACAATGCTTCGACTGATTTCTGCTTCACTCAGCTGTCTGATCGAGTCAAGGTTTTACTCGGTACTAAAGCTTTGCAAGTTATAATACAGGGTGTTTCAAAAATGTGATATTACAACCCCGATTCCAAAAAAGTTGGGACAAAGTACAAATTGTAAATAAAAACAGAATGCAATAATTTACAAATCTCAAAAACTGATATTGTATTCACAATAGAACATAGACAACATATCAGATGTCGAAAGTGAGACATTTTGAAATTTCATGCCAAATATTGGCTCATTTGAAATTTTATGACAGCAACACATCTCAAAAAAGTTGGGACGGGGCAATAAGAGGCTGGAAAAGTTAAAGGTACAAAAAAGGAACAGCTGGAGGACCAAATTGCAACTCATTAGGGCAGTTGGCAATAGGTCATTAACATGACTGAGTATAAAAAGAGCATCTTGGAGTGGCAGCGGCTCTCAGAAGTAAAGATGGGAAGAGGATCACCAATCCCCCTAATTCTGCGCCGACAAATAGTGGAGCAATATCAGAAAGGAGTTCGACAGTGTAAAATTGCAAAGAGTTTGAACATATCATCATCTACAGTGCATAATATCATCAAAAGATTCAGAGAATCTGGAAGAATCTCTGTGCGTAAGGGTCAAGGCCGGAAAACCATACTGGGTGCCCGTGATCTTCGGGCCCTTAGACGGCACTGCATCACGTACAGGCATGCTTCTGTATTGGAAATCACAAAATGGGCTCAGGAATATTTCCAGAGAACATTATCTGTGAACACAATTCACCGTGCCATCCACCGTTGCCAGCTAAAACTCTATAGTTCAAAGAAGAAGCCGCATCTAAACATGATCCAGAAGCGCAAACATCTTCTCTGGGCCAAGGCTCATTTAAAATGGACTGTGGCAAAGTGGAAAACTGTTCTGTGGTCAGACGAATCAAAATTTGAAGTTCTTTATGGAAATCAGGGACGCCGTGTCATTCGGACTAAAGAGGAGAAGGTTCTATCCAGGTTCTAGAGCAACATATGCTCCCATCCAGACGACGTCTCTTTCAGGGAAGACCTTGCATTTTCCAACATGACAATGCCAAACCACATACTGCATCAATTACAGCATCATGGCTGCGTAGAAGAAGGGTCCGGGTACTGAACTGGCCAGCCTGCAGTCCAGATCTTTCACCCATAGAAAACATTTGGCGCATCATAAAACGGAAGATACGACAAAAAAGACCTAAGACAGTTGAGCAACTAGAATCCTACATTAGACAAGAATGGGTTAACATTCCTATCCCTAAACTTGAGCAACTTGTCTCCTCAGTCCCCAGACGTTTACAGACTGTTGTAAAGAGAAAAGGGGATGTCTCACAGTGGTAAACATGGCCTTGTCCCAACTTTTTTGAGATGTGTTGCTGTCATGAAATTTAAAATCACCTAATTTTTCTCTTTAAATGATACATTTTCTCAGTTTAAACATTTGATATGTCATCTATGTTCTATTCTGAATAAAACATGGAATTTTGAAACTTCCACATCATTGCATTCCGTTTTTATTTACAATTTGTACTTTGTCCCGACTTTTTTGGAATCGGGGTTGTACTTCCATCCTACAAAGTCGTGCACAGGTCTCAACGAATCTCGTTTACGGCCACTGCTTTGACATATGGACTGATATATTACATAGCATATTTCAAACACTCATAACTTGCTATAGCAGTGACAAAATGGCTATCAAAAATGCATTCCTATATTTAATAAAATGAGATAAATAGAATTTTGATAATAAAAAATTTGCCTTCAGTTCTCTTTGAAGGAGTTAGCTTATTCAGGTCACAAAAGAAGGAAGAGAGGGTACAGGAAGTTCGGACCTGTGCGATTCGGAGGACACTACAACCACGCGGGCAGGAGCCGAACGCCGCAGCACATTCTGCAGCAGCTGCACTAAATAGAAGTGGCCCAGATGGCAGATCTGGAAGGTAGACTCCAACCCATCCTCTGTCAGACTCCATGGCTGTGTAAACACCGCTGCATTACAAACCAGGATGTGTAGGGGCCTGCAAACACACAGACGCAGCACACACCTTAAAGAACACTTCCATTTACCTACTGAAATGAAAAAACAAAGTACGTACCCCTACATGAGAAATAATGAGTTAAACAACATAACAGGTGACAATTATTTTCACTATTTTTATATCACGGAACCCAGAACTACCGGATAAAAATAGCAAGTTTAAAAATAATCCATTTCCCTGAAAACAACACAGGACACACAGTGCTTTTCTGACTGGACAGCACAAGAGGGAAGAAAGGTGAAAAAGGGAGGACAATGGCTGTGAAAGGTGAGAGGAAGGCAGCGGGTGCGAGAAAGCAGCTAATGGTGTCAGGTGACATCTGGGCTGGAATCCAGCTGGAGCTGCAGCCACTCTGTAGGATCAGCTAAATAAGCCTGAAGAAAGGTGAGAGCTATTTCACAGAGGCATCTTAGGACATCTTTTTCCCCCTCATATGTCCTCAGATGAGTACATTAATGCCTGAGAGTAACTGACTTTAAGCTAAAATATATACTTTCTTAGTCGGGCTGCATGATTCTCAAAGAAACACATTTTAAAGCAGATACACAGAACCTTTATTTTTAAATAAATTTCTGAGTGGATAGTATCTCCATCCTTGACTCTTGTATGCTGCATAAATGAGAATATATATATATATATATATATATATATATATATATATATATATATATATATATATATAGGGTTTTTTTTGAGAGTTAAAATCGACCACAAAGTTGGCATTGGAGCTGCCCCGCTGAGCCAGCCAGCCCTGAGTGCATGACGTCACTGCAGTAACCGGTTTTAAGGCCAAGGCCTTTTAAAGCTATAGACCAAAGTCATACAAATAAAAATTTATGGTGAAAGTAAGAAATCCCGTTACCGACTTGCTCAACTAAGACTGATTTGACTTCATTGATTGTGGGTTGACTCTCATTAAAACAGGATAGGTGTTATAACTTATGCAACATACATGTACATGCATGCATTTTCACTGATAAAATGTAAAAGGCTAATTAAATAATCAGATGAACTGAGACAATCGCATTCTGAAGCAAATTAAATAATCTTATACCGGTAACTTAAACACACAATACAAGTTTCATGTACTAAATCTAAATGCAAGTAAACAACGTTTTGGGGTTTTTTTTTATCCAAATGAGAGTCGGAGCTTACCCGTCTGCGTTCTCGCTTCTTAAGGCCGATCTTGTCGCCAATTGTTTTGAAACAATCTGACTTTCAGTTGTTCATTTAGTTCTCCGTTCATTCGCTTCTTCTACTTAAGGGTGAGATGGCAGCAATATCCAGTTTAGAAATAAGACGGCTGGTCCATTCATTCACTTTTCTTCATACTGTGCATTCCGCCATTACTGCTGGGCTCAGGCAATTACTAAAACCCGGGACGGAACGGGATGTCACCGGTTTTAGCAACAACCACGGGGAGGTCACTGACAGAGCGATATGTCCCGTCCCGTTCCATCCTGTCCTGGGTTTTAGTAACAACCCTCGGCTCACGCTCCAGGAGGACTGGTGCAACTGAGCTCACTTTAAAAAAATAAAATAAATACTTTTGGCTGCAAGGTTGTTGGTGTCTGTCGGGGTGGTAATCCCCAAACCTGCTGACGGACACCTGTGATGACAGGAGCAGTCAAGCTGAAGGAGTCGTCCTATCGGGCTTGGTAAGCTTGTGGGTCTCCAGAGGCAGCTGACAGATACCGACGGGCCAAGCGGAATGCGGCTCTGGTAGTCACTGAAGCAAAAACTCGGGTGTGGGAGGAGTTCGGTGAGGCCATGGAAAGTGACTTTCGGTGGGCCTCGAAGAGATTCTGGCAAACCGTCTGGCGGCTCAGGAAAGGAAAACAGTGCTCTGTCCCTACTGTTTACAGCGAGGATGGAGTGCTGTTGACCTCAACTGGGGACATCATCCAACGGTGGAAGGAATACTTTGAGGATCTCCTCAATCCCATCTTCATGTTGTCCGAGGAGGACGAAGAGTCTGAGGGTGCTTGGGAGGACTCGCCCATCACAGGGGCTGAGGTTGCCGAGGTGGTTAAAAAGCTCCTTGGTGGCCGGGCTCCGGGGGTGGATGAGATTCGTCCCGAGTTCCTGAAGGCACTGGATGTTGTTGGGCTGTCTTGGCTGACATGCTTCTTCAACACTGCGTGGAGGTCAGGGACAGTGCCTCTGGATTGGCAGACTGAGGTGGTGGTGGTCCCCCTTTTTAAAAAGGGGGACCAGAGAGTGTGTTCCAACTATAGGGGGATCACACTTCTCAGCCTCCCTGGGAAAGCCTTTGCTGGGGTGCTGGAGAGGAGAGTCCGGTCGATAGTTGAACCTTGGATTCAGGAGGAACAATGCGGTTTTCATCCTAGTCGTGGAACACTGGACCAGCTCTTTACCCTTGCAAGGGTACTGGAGGGTACATTGGAGTTTGCCCAATCGGTCTACATGTGTTTTGTGGACCTGGAGAAGGCTTACGATCGTGTCCTTCGTGGTGCCCTGTGGGGGGTGCTTCGGGAGTATGGGGTTCAGGGCCCACTACTGCAGGCCATTCAGTCCCTGTATGACAGGAGCAGGAGTTTGGTTTGCATTGCCGGCAGTAAGTCGGACTCGTTCCCGGTGCATGTTGGACTCCGTCAGGGCTGTCCTTTGTCACCGGTTCTGTTCATAACTTTTATGGACAGAATTTCTAGGCGCAGCCAAGGGGCGGAGGGTGTCTGGTTTAGTGGCATCAGGATCACGTCTCTGCTTTTTGCGGATGATGTGGTCCTGTTGGCTTCATCAATCTGTGACTTACAGTATGCACTGGGACAGTTAGCAGCCAAGTGCGAAGCGGCTGGGATGAGGATCAGCACCTCCAAGTCCGTGGCCATGGTGCTCAGCCAGAAACGGGTGGAGTGCCTCCTCCAGGTCAGGGGGGAGTTGCTACCTAAAGTGGAGGAGTTTAAGTATCTCAGGGTTTTGTTCATGAGTGAGGTTAAGGGGGAGAGGGAGTTGGACAGACGGCTCGGGGCAGCGTCAGCAGTGATGCGGACGCTAAACCGGTCTGTTGTGGTAGAGAGAGCTGAGCCAAAAGGCAAAGCTCTCAATTTACTGGTCCATCTACATTCCCAATCTCACCTATGGACACGAGCTATGGGTAGTGACCGAAAGAATGAGATTGCGAATACAAGCGGTAGAAATGAGTTTTCTCCGCAGGGTGGCTGGGCTCTCCATTAGAGACAGGGTGAGAAGCTTGGTCATTTGGGAGAGACTCGGAGTAGAAGCGCTGCTCCTCCACATCGAAAGGAGTCAGTTGAGGTGGTTCGGGCACCTTGTTAGGATGCCCCCTGGACGCCTCCCAAGGGAGGTTTTCTGGGCATGCCCCACCGGGAGGAGATCCCGGGGCAGACCCAGGACACGCTGGAGAGATTACATCTCTCGGCTGGCCTGGAAACACCTCGGTATTCCCCCGGAAGAGCTGGTGGAGGTGGCCAGGGAGAGGGAAGTCTGGGCTGCTCTGCTTAGGCTGCTGCCCCCACAACCCGAATCCACATAAGCGGTAGAAGATGGATGGATGGAAAATAAATACTTTCCTTTTCTTGTTTTATTTTTCTTTAATTGTTGGTACTGCACCCTCTTTCAATATGGGCTTATAGCCAACGCTCCTCAACAGATCAGAGGTTTTGTACGAGTTTTCAGTAAAATGTGCAGAGCAGAGGAGAGACCACTTCATAGGCGCCCAATGTGCCCGGGAATTTCTTGCAAAACGCGTCCAAATCTTTGGAGTTTGAACATTCTTGGGCCATGATTGCAATGTAAATCCACCTTCTATTGTGTTGCTGCACCGGCCAAAAACACACCTACGTGGCATGGCGATAAATTAGCTCAAAATGGAGGATCGGAGTTGCAGTCAGCTCTGTGTTTTAGTATAGCAGAAATGGCGATGAGACCGATAGACTTCCTGCTATGACGTTACGGACGTCAAGGTCGTTCACTCAGACCGCGACCAATATAAATCACTTTAATCATAAAAATTACTATATTAGATTTATTATTAGCGCTTAAAACTATTCCTATGCCATTCTTGAGGTCTCAAGGCATTTATAAATGGAAGTGAGGCCATGGCTCTGCGTACGGTATATGCTTTAAGCTTCATGATCATGATTCAGCGACCATTTTTATAAAGAACAATATGCATTTTTATAAAAATCTAACATTATGAAACCAGTGTTGAGGGTTTGTGCACTGCAAAAAATTGAAAAATGAATTTGAGGAGAAAATTACGTAATACCAGTGAAATTATCTTGCTGCATGGACAGATATTTTTACTTGATAAGACATCTTAGAATAAGTTGGTTGCAATCTAGAACTAGGTTTAATAATCTCAGAATTGGTGTCTTGTATTCTTCTAATAGGAAATGCTAGATCGTTTCAACTATTTTCAAGACATTTTCACTTGCCAAGATAAATTTTTTGCAGTGTGTTACAGAGTAAAGTTTCGCTTCGCTTACTAACATAGCCGAACTGTCAGAACTACATTTTAACATGGGACAATTTGGCTCACGTTCTACTTTAAATGTGGTCCAAGTGAAAGCTTGGAATCACGTAATGGCCTGCTTATCACATAAAACTAGATCATGTCAACAAATAACTCAGAACATGTTTCCAGTGACTATCATTAGATGAGGTCATTCTATATCGTCATGCACTAATGAGAATAAAACCAAAAGCCAATATTTCGATCTTGTTCAAAATGCACCATGAGCACATGGAAATGATCCATCTTGTTGGATTGACAAGTAAGATTCTCAGTTTTGAACCACAAATGATCAAAACTTCTTGAAGGGCAACAGATAACCTCACATACAGGTACCAGCAGTCAATCCTGAAAAAGCTTTCTGAAAAGTCCAAATAGCTGGAAGATCCTTGCCTTTGACAGAGTCGCTCCACTGGTCTTGAACCCTTGGTGGCGCCGCAGAACAATCTGAATCCACCCCACCAATTTTTAATTTCTTCCATTAGAATTAATTATGAGAGCCAGAGGCAATTTGTGTACTCTGTGTTTAAAACTGCCTGCACTATTAATTAAAAACTGGTTGCTGGAAAATTAATGGAGGAATTGTTATTCGCCTACTATAATGAGCTTTCCCTGTGACATTAAAAAAAAAGGAATGCATGATGCGTTTCCCCCCAGGTTCAGAGAGGAAACACTGTAGTGTGCATCAGAGCAAGAGCAAGGGGATGTAGGAAGTGTGCACGGTAGAGGATCACAGTAAACCGAGCAATGCCTTGTAAATGATTAGTAAGATTGGCTTGAAGCATGATCAAGGATATAAATTTCTAAAATCAGCTCTGCTATTAAAGTCCTATATCTGTCGCACTCTGGGGAAACCCTTTACTTGGTAATTTTAATTTTTTTTTTACATTTTCTATTATATATAGTTCTGAAAACTAGACTTTTAAAGATTCCATTCAGTCGATATCTGATTACAAAGTGAATTTATCAGGCTTATGTAAATTTTGTTAACACACATAGCTATCCAACATGATCAATGCCTGAATCACTGTGTGAGGAAAATCACACTGAAGCTCTTTACATATACAGCACGACTCAAATAAGCAATGCGGGGGGAAAAAAATCACCGACTGATTTAACACTTTAATATTCCCATTAAACACTGTGTGATTATTTTTGTGGAATGTTCACATAATCAAGTGACTATGGAGTGATGATGGAGAATTATGAGCAGGAGCCTATTCTTTCAAAAAAATAAATAAATAAAGGGGGGGGGGGGATGTTGGGTAGATCCTATCCTGAGAAATATGCCAGAATGCAGGGAGTTTCACCGCTTGGTTCAGAAGTTGCTGAAACTGATAGCAAGCTTCACCACACAAAGCAGGCTGTGGACCATAGACTGTACACCAACTGGTTTCATTGCTGAGCTCCTCTCATTTTTTTTCCCCCTAGACATCGTTTTTAAAGTCATTATCTTTGTTGTTTTTTTTCTTGCCCTTGTAAAGCAGCACTGGGTTTTGAGACACAAAATGAAGGAGACTCCGCCATGCTTGAAGCAGCATGATGTTTCCACAACCTGTGCCCTGATTGGTGGAATGTGTTCCTTTCGTAATCAAACCAGTCGCAAAAATAAATAAATAAATAAATAATAATAAAAATTATAATAATTAAACAGTGCTTTTTCGCACATGAACATTCATCAAAGTATTCATCCCCCTTGGTGTTTGTCCTGTTTTGTCGCATTACAAGCTGGAATTAAAATGGATTTTTGGAGGGTTAGCACCATTTGATTTACACAACATGCCTACCACTTTAAAGGTGCACATTGTTGTTTTATTGTGACACAAATAATAATTAAGATGAAAAAACAGAAATCTGGAGTGTGCATAAGTATTCGCCCCCTTTCGTATGAAACCCCTTAAGAGCTGGTCCAACCAATTCACTTCATAAGTCACATGATTAGTTGATTAAGATCCACCTGTGTGCAATCAAAGTGTCACATGATCCGTCACATGATGTCTGTATAAATCAGCCTGTTCTGGAAGGACCCTGACTCTGCATCACTACTAAGCAAGCAACATGAAAACCAAGGAGCCTCCAAACAGGTCAGAGACAAAGTTGTAGAGAAGTATGGATCAGGGTTGGGTAAAAAAAATATCCCAGGGAGCACATTAAGTCCATTATAGCAAAATGGAAGGAATATGGCACCACTACAGACTTGACAAGAGAAGGCCGCTCACCAAAACTCACAGACCGGGCAAGGAGGGCATTAATTAGTGATGCAACAAAGACACCGACGATAACGCTGAGGGAGCTGCAAAGATCCACAGCGGAGATGGGAGTATCTGTCCATAGGACCACTTTAACTCTTTACCCCTTAAAGCAGTTGCTACGGCCACCCTTGTACATGTATATACTGTTCACCCTGAGAACATATTTACAAGAAAAAAAGTCTAAAGACAAGGTTTTAGACAAGGCATCATATGTCGTCATTATGGGATATACACAGGGTTGTCATATGTCGTCATTGAGGGGTAAAGAGTTAAGCTGTACACTCCACAGAGCGGGGCTTTATGGAAGAGTGGCCAGAAAAGTCATTGCTTAAAGGTCTCCTTGCATCGTTTTTTCATTAATTGTGCGGTGGTCTCTAGTATGAATGAATGCCCTGTGAGCCGGTTTTGGTGAAAAAAATGCTGTGGTTCTCCTGTTTCAGGCTGCTCTAGTTTGCTGGAGGAGTGGGTGGCGGGAGAACGACAGGATTTCAGCTCTTACTCATTAATATTCATGACATGTAAACGTGTTACCTCTGATTGGCTAACAGCACTGTGATGCTACCTCCAGTGAGTCAGAACAAGCGGATGTGGGTGTCTTACTACGGTGAGAGAGAAGGAACAAACCGCGAAGGGAAAAATACCGCGCGCTGACGTCATTGAGGTGCGACGCGAGGAAATAAGAAAAATTCAACAAATGTTTGGGTTTTTACTGAACAAACAAACGAATAAAATGAACGAGTGACTTAAAAAAAAGAATGTGGGTGTCTTTGTAAAAACTGTTTTGATTGGCTATTATGGTCTCGATGTTGATGATGTTTTGACCAATAACAATGTAGATAACACGAATTTTACATCACATTCAACGAGATTTAAACGAGACTAAAGATGGCGACTTACAAATAATGTGTAAACATCGTTGGAGTTAATAAAGTTTGAACAGCATGAAGGAACATACCCCAACCCCCCGAAATTAATTAAAAAAAATTCTCAACGGATTTGGCATAATATAAAAAGGTCGCTTTTTTACTCAGAAAACGCGGAAAACTCTCATCCCTGCCTAGCTTGTGACCATGTCATGCATGCTAACGTGGAGAATATGAACATGCTATTTTGTAACAAAACCCTTCGAACAAAAAGTTCATGTTTTACTTACAGCTTGTGAGCTGGCGGTCGATCGTCTTGACGGCACAGATCCAGGGATTAAATGCAACCTCGAAGCAAAACCACTACCGAAGGCACCGAAGTTTGAAAAGTCACTGTGGTTGAAATGATCAGAACACAGTACTAACGCTGCATTATACTTCGCTGGTGGTGCTCCAAAGATAAATTCCAACCATTTATTCTTCGCCTCTTCTATCTTGGGCAAGAAATGCAACGTTGATGTCTTATTGCCACAAATAACACAGGCACAAACTTGTTCAGACATGTTTTCAACTTGCTGTTAGGTCCTCTTCGTTAGCTACTGACGAGATGGGCTCTGCTCAGTGTTGCCAGACACTGCTGACGTTTTCCAGCCCAAAATATGTTCAAATCCGCCAAAATGCACTTAAAACCGCCCAATCTGGCAACACTGACTCTGCTATCTCTCCTCGCGCTTAAATCCGAACTTCCTTCCCGTGGGCGGTCGCAAGCCAAGGTGGGCGAGGCCATGAATACTAATTTACGAAGTGACGTAAGATCCTATGGCTTTTTCAGATCCGCTCGTTTTTCCAACTATTTTCTTTCATTAGCTAATACAGGGAATGGGGGTAGAATTACATTTTCACATGCAGCATGCATATGCAACTGGGAGTGAACTATGGTATTTCAAAAAGAGCCAGTATTAAACTTTTTTAGGGGAAGGGCACCTTTAAAAAAAAAAAATCACGTTTGGAGTTTGCCCAACAGCATGTGGCAGACTCCCCAAACGCATGGAAGAAGATTCTCTGGTCAAATGAGACTAAAAATTAACTTTTAGGCCATCATGGGAAATGCCATGTGTGGCACAAACCCAACACCCTGATAACACCGTCCCTACAGTGAAGCATGGTGGTAGCAGCATCATGCTGTGGGGATGTTTTTCATCTGCAGGGACAGGAAAGCTGGTCAGGACTGAAGGAAAGCTGGATGGCACTAAATACAGGGCAATTCTGGAGGAAAACCTGTTTGAGTCAGCCAGAGGTTTGAGACTGGGATGAAGGTTCACGGTCCAGCAGGACAATGACCCTAAACATACTGCTAAACTATACTGGAGTGGTTTAAAGGGAAACATTTAAATGTCTTGGAATGGCCTAATCAAAGCCTAGTCTGGTTAACACCAGACCATATCACAAGTGAAATATGGTCTGGAATCCGCCTATTGAATTTCTCGTAGGGGAGGTGTGGTTTACGATTGTCAACGGCCGTTTATTGGACGTTGCGAATGTCTATCATTTGGCGTATACGTAGCCCATGGCCAATTATGGCAGTTGTACCCGGTGACGTAGTTAGAGCGACGAAGAGGCAACTCTTGATAGCATTTTCCTGCTCTGGACCAAGCTGTGCCGCAGAAATCCCAAGATCGCCTGCCTCCTTTACCTGGAAGAGTATGGAGGCTTACAACTTTTTTGTATGTGGCTGGGTAAAGGACCCTCGGTATCAAGTCGCTACTGAATGAATCCTGTATTGTTTTGGCCTGTGTAAGTATTTTTTTAAGCTTTTTGTTCGCGTCTTTACAACGACGCGCTGCAAGTTGAAGTGTAAACAAACAACAGTTCCCTTGATTCTCACTTGTGTTCACTCTTTCTCAGGTAAATCATTCACAAAGATCATCAGAAACCCCTTTAAAGACCTGAATCTTATGGCCCTTTTCCACTACCCTTTTTCAGCTCACTTCAGCTCATTTCAGCCCGACACGGCTCGCGTTTCGACTACCTCAGAGCAGCACGACTCAGCTCACTTCAGCCCTGCTTAGCACCCAAAACTCGCACGGTTTTGGAGTGGGCCTGAAGCGAGCCAAACCAAGCCGAGTGGGGCTAGGGGCATGAGCAGACACTCCCCTGTGCACTGATTGGTGAGGAGGAGTGTCCTCACACGCCCACACACGCCCCGCGAGCATGCTGGGATCTGTAAACACCGTAAACCCGGAAGAAGAAGAATTATGAATTACGAGAATTTCTGAAGCCTTATGCGCCTCGCCTCATCTATACGCTCTTGCCAGTATCTGTTGGCGTTGTCGGTGACAACAAGCCACAGCACCAAGACCAGCAACACTAACGACTCCATGTCCTCCATGTTTATTGTTTACTATCCGGGTCGTGAGACTACCGCTTAAAAGCTCACTGATGTCACTGTTTGCGCCGCCTAACGACATCATGTGACGTCCACCCACTTTCGCTAACTCCACCCGATATGTCCACCCACTTCCAGCCAGCACGGTTCAGCGCGGTTGTAGTCGAAATGCAACTCCAACAGCCCCACTCAGCTCGACTCAGCCCAACTCAGCACGGCACGGCTCAGCCCGACTCGGCCGCGTTGGTAGTGGAAAAGCGGCATTAGTTAAACAAGACGGAGGAGTGATCACGGCGCGTTGTAACTGTATGGCTGGGCAAGAATTTTGTTGCGACCTTCATGCATATGGACTTTATTATTCGTGATTGTTTTAATCGGGTGCACTTGCTGAAAGACTCATTGACAAGACCGCTAAGGATACCCTGTTAAAGAAAGCGAGACATGCATTATTTCAGTATGGCGGCATCAAGTGAGGAGTAAACAAAGAAACAGCTGGGGACTTTAGTGCTTCGTGACTAAAAAAAAGTACCGTAAAATAACGACACATAGCAAGAAAAGTACTTGGAAAACACTAAGGACATAGCGGAGAGGGATACAAACCTTTCACCAAGTGATCACTGCAAACTCAAGCGTGCTTCGACTCGGCTCCCTTCGATTTCAGTGAGAGGTTCAAAAGCCACCTTTCTCGATGTCTTTTTGTGAAATCCTGTGTTCGTTCACCCTTTTTATTAGTTCACCAGCTAAAGTTTAGTAGACCACCAGCTAAAGTTTTGAATAACTAATGAGGCGGATGTGAGGTCATGTGAAACCCAAGAGTACCTCTCTACCCAGAATTACACTTATATACCTGTCTTTCTGTATAACTTAACTTGTTTTTTCCCCCCACTTTTTACTGTCCTTGCTTGGAATTGAACTCAGAACCTTCTGCTTTGAAGTCTACCACTTTACTACTACACCACAGAAGATTCAATGGTCTAATTCATCTCAGTAAATCGAAAATCCAGATTCACCTGATTTCAAAAATCACCTGTAAAACACACATACATACCGTATAGTCAGATGAAATATTGTAATGACAAATCACGCTGTTTGTGTAAAGACCTTTAACTAGCAACGCTGTGGTCATGAACAATCGACTGAATATTATTTGTTAAATTTTCTCTTTACCCTATGTGATCTTTGCAGGAAGCCAGTCTAGTCAAGGAAGAAATACAAGACTAGTCTATTGGTGGAATATACAGTATTCTGTTTTTATTTTTCCCCCAATTTTCTCCCAAATTTAGTCATGGCAAATTCCCACCCATCACACAGGTCTTCTCCATCACACACCAGCCACCAACCAGGGAGGGCGAAGGTCATCACATGCCGCCTCCAAGGCACGTGACATCAGCTGACCGCATTTTTTCAAACTGCTGCTTATGCGACATTAGGGAGCGGCGTAACACATTCAAAGAAAAGTACTTCCCACCCACTATTCATGAGCTCACAGATGCCCACGATTGGCTAGCATTGCTGTAACTGACAGGGAAGAGAGCACGTCACCCCTCCCTCCCTGAGAGCACAGGCAAATTTTGAAGCTGTGGCATCATTGGAATTCGAACTAGGAATTCAATCTCTCGACGATGGCATTATGGTTTCTTCAAGTTGTAGTCAAGTTGTCTGTTTGCCAGAATACAGCCACGGCAACCAAAGTATTGCTAGACCAGATATAAAGGAAACACATAAGTGTTACAGCATCAGGAATTTCTAATAATAAAGCGCTTTAAGCCTGATTAACAGAAAGACCATTTTACATATGCAAAGAGCGACTCAAAGGGAAGGGGTAGCACCCCTGCTAAAATAAAACCCCTCTCTGGAGGTGGGCACTTGCATCCCATCCTCAGACTGACATGCATGCACAGATTCTACACGAGGCTTAATGAAGCATGATGCCAGAGGAGGGAAGGATTGGACTTCTCAGCGAATACTATTAAACTTTATGACTTTCACGCTTTGGTCGAAAGGCACGTAATGGAAGAACATGTTTGCAATTACCACTGAATTGCAGAATGCCGATCCCATGGGCAGCACATACACAAGACAACACCAGACACCATTTACAATAAAGATGATTTACATTTATTTATTTATTTCTAAATAACCCTTGATCTTAACGTTATCCACCATGGTTTCTGGTCAGAATCTGCGTCAAAAGATTAGGAAAGAGAAAATGAAATTCCCCTTAAAGGACATGGGACGTGAAACATAAATGCATGCTATATCGGTTTCTTTCCATTAAAAATATGAATTAATTGCATCAACAAATACAAAATCATCTATTAAATTCAGCAAAATCGTTATATTCGTGATGATTATATGGCATTTCTGCTCGAGCTCCGATATGCATTTTTTACAACCGGAAGAGCTGCTGTCACATGATCATACGTCACAAAAACTTTCGGGCACAGCACAAGCGGGTAGATGAATGGAGAAGTGGATGACAAGAAAATTGTTTTTATAGTCTTTAACGTACATTGAACATCATGGTGTATTGTGCTGCTTATGGTTGCAATAATTCCAATGGGAAATGCCCTGGAGTAAGTTTTTTGCATCCCCCAAGGACCCGAAGCTGAGGAAAGTGTGGGCTCACTACTGCCGTAGAAAAAACTTTGCACCTACTGTTTCCCACAAACTGTGTTCGGACCATTTCACTGAGGATTCTTTCAACATTAATACTCAGGTACTGAGCGATATTAATTGCCAAGCCAAATTTAAGAGGCCGTATAGCCGGGTTCATGGAGGCAGTGATAGCGCCATAATATACAGGGCCTAACATTCCTGCAACTGTAGAGACAGTCAAGAAATCCTGTAACATTAATGGACATTTAAATAAATGTTATGTTGGTAAGTTTGTTTAACTTTTCTTAATTTTCATCTCTTTCACCAAATGGCGTAGTGTTGTTGGCTGTGTGATGGCGTTTCACCATTTTGAATGTTTTCATCTCGGACTCTGGAAGCATCGTATCTCAATCAATCTCGAAAAATATCAGCAAAAAAAAACTAGCTTGCAACGGACTTTAGCTAGATCTATGATGAACTTACAATGTATGATACAAAAATAATACTTCTTTCAACAGATCATTAGCCTTTGAGCAGAATTGTTTTTAACTTACCAGGAAGTGTTATCGAGCCGACCGCTTTCAGTTTCATGGGGATTGAATGAACTCTCACTCTCAGAATCATCTGACCCGTCAGAGTAAAGACAAGATCCAGGTTCATGTGAATTTCCAGCTATCGGTTCGAATTGATAGGGTCTAACTTCACATCTCTGTGAAACATCGGGAATGTCACTGTCGATGGTGTCCATTTCGGTAACCTGTTTACATTAGATTCCCAAGTGCTGGCTCCTTGGAAAGTTTTTGTGACGTCACGGGTCACGTGACCACCTAGCTAATTAACGAATCCTTGTTTTACGCTGATGTATAAAAAAGTTGAATAATGTGATGATTTTCACATTTTTGACGCCCTGCAGTGATTTAGATGGCATTTCTTATGTCCTTTATACATAATTATACCCAGAAAAAAATCCATGTCCCATATCCTTTAATGATAACAGGGAAAGACTTCAGAGGGCAGGTAACAGGCTCATGTCGGTTCTGACAATCGAACAACCCCCACCCCAAGCTTCATACATGAGGTGGCTGACTGAATGAGCCTTGGTGGGAGAGAGGACCATGTATTGCTGTTTGCCCCATAAACTCAGGCTAATTCTCCTGGTGTGTGGCCTGTGATTTAACAACACGCCTTTACAGCAGCCTCACTCTCTTAATACAGCTCCCTGCCAGGTCTGTCCTCATAAGCAAAAAGCTAACAAACGGCTTTAATAGGCAAGCCCACATAATGTAAAAACTCCCTTTAAACTTATTAACGCGATCAAGGGGGTCTGCCGCAGATGTGCAATTTACATGCTGGGCTAGCGGGGGCGGTAACGAGGGAGCAGGGAGAAATAATCCTACATATTTACTTTAAAAGAACCCCCAGGGCATGACCTTTGACCTGAGAATAATCTCCTCACATAAAAGAGCGATTACCTTTTCTCCCTCTACTCTGGCCACCTACTATTAAGGGGCTCTGTTTATGGTCTACACAACGGGCTGGTGTAACAGAGCACAGATTTAAAGCGCACACACTTTTACAGTAAGGGCTAAATTAGATTGCATCCCTGACTTGGCAGTTGATATTCAGAGCAAAGTAATAATGGTACTATAGAGGGACATCTAACGCACAAGCAACGAGTGATATGGGGAGGAGTTTGTGCCCAAAAATGGAGGACATTCCACTGTATGTTTGAGACAATAAAAGACCATGTGCAAGAAGCTTTACTCGAACAGTAATGATATTGTGCCAAAGTTAACTACAGAGAAGAAGAAAAAAAAAAAAAGATTTAATGTCGACATGTGAGATTTTTTTTCCCCCTGCTTGGGTTTTTTTTTAATGAATAATCATAATACATGATTTAATCATCCAGACAGCCTAAAAAGACAGGAAAATGACCCTCCCTTACACCATTTTAGCTTTAAATAGGGACGGTCTAATAATACCATCAGCTATGTAACTCAGGAGCAGCTTGAATGCTGAATTTTTAGGTAATTTCACAGCAACATATGTTAAACATTAAAAAAGGGCACATTTTCAATACAATCCTTTTATAAACTGGGTGCCACATAACCAACATTTTAAGTGTTCACCGAAATACTCCAGTGTTATAGTTCGGAGTTCGTCCACGAAATGCATAAACATACGGTAAGCAGGTCTGGTACTGTGATCGAATCGGAGTAAACGTCACTAGGTATCATGGCAGTGTGATATCATGTAGAGACAATTAAACCTTTATATCCTGCAAGCCTAGTGTGTCATATACAAGAGAGAAGTGTTTGGGAAAAGCATGGATTCCACTTCCATTTACTAGTACTGTACTTTGTGTAATTGCTGGAAGCAGAAATAGGGGGTGGGAGACACCTTCACCAGCTGCCTGCTGCCATTCACACCTCAGCAGCTCCCTATTCTGATACGAATTAATCTACTCTTCTTCCTCTGGGACACACACACACACACACCTAGAAATAACTAACAAAGAAATACAACAGAGATAGAGAAGAAAAATGCAGCGCCCTCATTTGAAACCTGGGAACAGATCATGCTTGGGGGTTCAAGTGCAGTGGGTGTGGCTGACGAGTACAAAAGGTGAGCTACATGAAATAGCACTAATGCATCTCTGAGGAGCAAAATTCAGACAACTTGAAACAGATATGGTCTGTGCCTTTGTGATAAATGAGCATAATAAAGATCAAAGCAAGAAAGGAAAGTTCTATACGATTCACTCATACATTTCATTTGGTATTCACCAAAGTAAAGGCGGTTGTTTCTGCACATGTGCAGTTCAGGTGAGCAGAGGAGGAACGTGAGCCCATGTTAGAGTTCAGCAGTAAAGAGATGGCTACTTTACAGGGAAGTCAGTTGGGTGTGTGTGTGTGCACATGCACACGCAGTTCGTTTTTATATACTACTGAGGACCAAATGTCCCCACAAGGATAGTAAAATCTGACAATTTCGACCTTGTGGAGACATCTGGATGGTCCTCACAAGGAAATGTTTTTGTTGTTGTGTTAAACACAAAATAGAAAAAAAAATTAGTCAAAAAGTTTCCTTTTCATGATTGAGGTGAACGTTAGGGTTAGATTTAGGTGCAGGCACAGCATTAATTAACTGCATTCATATCAATGGAAGGTCCTCACAAGGATAATTAGGCAAATGTGTGTGTGTTTATATACTACTGAGGACCAAATGTTCCTACAAGGATAGTAAAATCTGACAATTTCGACCTTGTGGGGACATTTGTATGGTCCTCACAAGGAAAATGTTTTTGTTGTCGTGTTGAACACAAAAATTTTTAAAAACAGTCAAGAAGTTTCCTTTTCATGACTGACATTAAGGTTAGGGTTAGGTGTAGGTGCAGGCACAGCATTAATTGACTGCATTAATAATTTTGTCAATGGAAGGTCCTCACGAGGATAATCAGACAAACGTGTGTGTGTGTGTGTGTGTGTGTGTGTGTGTGTGTGTGTGTGTGAGTGAGAGAGAGAGAGAGAAAGAGAGAGAAGTAAAAGGCCATGTTTGAACCCCATCTCTACACTCACTGTGGGTCACTGGGCCAAGTAAATGATTTGGGTCCCAAATGGCCTTGGACTAATGGGTTAAACTTTCTCTCTTATTAAATGCCATCAGCTTCCATTAGAGCAGCCAGAGAGCTGATCCTAGTGGTGGGCTGTGACAAAGAGAGGAGGGAAATTTGCAAGCGCCCAGGCTGTCCCTCCTTTCACTCAGCCATAACAGTAGAGAAAGCACACTAGTACAGATACATCCACCACAAAGAAGCAGTGGAATAACAACACAGTATGACATTACTCGAGTCAGTTTCTCATCACATTCTATAAATTCAGCTCATCCCACATTCCATTCAATTCTCATTTCGGGTCACTTTCCACAACAGGAGTCTGAGGGTGCGCCAATCAGGAATGATGACCAATACAGCCTCATTACGGTTTGAACAGCACAGTGTGTTGGGTGTGTAGTAAGACAGCGAGGTGGGGGAGTGAGGAAGAGGATTGGGGAGAGGGTGACCGTCACCTCCAGGCTTCTGGCTGCTGACCAAGCGGCTGCTGCAGGCGGCAGTGTCCTGCCTGAGGGCCTGCCCGGGGCCAGATGAGCCCTAGTATCCCCCGAGAGTCTGGAGAGAAACATACCACCACCACCACCACCACCACAACTACAAGCAGTCACCTCTACCACATTCTCTCCTTATGTTAGAGCACTTGAGGAAGAAAAATACAGAAGGTCCACATGACAAACACCTCAGTGGAGCAAGGATGGATTGTTCCCAGAAACATCTGGGAAAGCTGAGGTGGCAGCTCATTTGGCTGAAAACTATCTCCTCCAGCATAAAGCTATAGCACTAACACTCAAATACCTTGACCCAGAGAACAGGAATTCAATTCTTGCACAACAATTGAAATAATATCTCAGCACCTTGTATTTGTAGGCAATATTCATACTAGGTGTGTAACATTGTCCAAAATACTTCACTTCGAGCTCATGAACCAACAAATCCTCAACACTACAGGTTGCCATCAAGTGACATAATTACTAGAGCTAAAACATACAAGTTTACCATGTTTACAAAATAAACCCCTCCGGGGATCACAAAATTATCTTGTTCCATTACTTTAGCTGAAGGGGGGGGGGACAAGCATTGTGGGCTTTTTCTTTTCTTTATACAGCCTGTCTTAGAGCCAGTGTCACTATTCCTTTGCCTTCCGTCATGTAATGTAACTTCATGAAAGCCTTGCCAGTAATTGATTTAACTGGGAGACTGTGAAGGACTTCAAAATCTGTGGAGATGAGATTGATGGAATTATGCAGTAAGGCTGAGATACTTATTTATTGACCAGGGAGTGGGGAGGGGAAGCTTATGATGAGAGAGGCTGGACCTTTTGGCCCTGTGCTGATTTGATAGCTCGGTAATGGAGTCAGGGAAAGGAAGCGAGTGAGTTTGGTGGGGTCAGACTCTAGCCCTGGACTCAGACCACTGCTCAAATGGAGCTAATGGCTCTCTGGGAAAGCCTGTCTACGCTCCCAAGACCATTCTGTTTTATGTGCAGGACTCTCTTTAGGATCGAGGGACGCATTAATGCTTTTAATTAATAAATAAATAAATAAATAAGACAATGTCCTGCTGAGGGGCGGCACGGTGGTGTAGTGGTTAGCGCTGTCGCCTCACAGCAAGAAGGTCCGGGTTCGAGCCCCGTGGCCGGCGAGGGCCTTTCTGTGTGGAGTTTGCATGTTCTCCCCGTGTCCGCGTGGGTTTCCTCCGGGTGCTCCGGTTTCCCCCACAGTCCAAAGACATGCAGGTTAGGTTAACTGGTGACTCTAAATTGAGCGTAGGTGTGAATGTGAGTGTGAATGGTTGTCTGTGTCTATGTGTCAGCCCTGTGATGACCTGGCGACTTGTCCAGGGTGTACCCCGCCTTTCGCCCGTAGTCAGCTGGGATAGGCTCCAGCTTGCCTGCGACCCTGTAGAACAGGATAAAGCGGCTAGAGATAATGAGATGAGATGTCCTGCTGATGACAAACAGAATGAAAAGATTTTTTAAAAAAAGCAAGGTTAGACAGCTCGCTTTGTCAAACTATGATAAGGCTGACGATACAATCAAACCATTTCCAATTAAAACTACGCAAACATCTTAATTCTAAAACTGGAACAGATTTACTTACAGTTTCTTTGCTTTGAAGGCTTCTGCAAACTCTCGGACACTTCTCAATGACGCCAAGTCCAGTGTCATGGCTTCAACACGAGCTTTGTGCTAGAGAGAGAGAGAGAGAAACACAGCATCTTGATCATCCATCAAAACATACAGCATCTTTATCATCCATTATTATATGCACTAAGCCCTATGCTACCAGTTCCAGTTCCTCAGACATTTCCCACCTGTACATTACTCTGGGTGCTATATGGCAGTGAGGATTTAGCCACTGATATACTGACATGCCCACATTTAAATCAACTCTCTATCCGCTACAATAAATCAGGAATACATTTCCACCAGGAAGAGTTGGACAGTCTGCAGCTGGATAGCATCTCCATAGGCTTTTTATGGCACTTTTATGATTCCCCACACTCACCGTATTGAATCCATTCAGTATTTACATTAAGTGAGCAGTGAGGTCTTGCAGAAACCTGTGCTCTTATGAAGTCTGTAATGGCATATAGAATAGCCTCGCAGGGATAAATAATGGATGAAAAAAGCCAAATCTGCAATAATGGTGCCGCTCAGCGCTGGCTTTTAAGTTTACCTTTGATCGCTCTGTAACACAATCAATAAGAAGAAAGGTATATAAATCACTCAAAGATATAATCATACACTGACTAGTCACAGGTCAAACACAGGTCCCCTGAGGTTAAAAAAAATTTAAAATAGACGCGGATACATGCCACATGCAGCTCACTCCTCAATATACCTTTTCTCTGAAAAGCTGGGATTTCCCACGGTCACTCCATATGCTGAGAAGCAACACTGTACAATAAAAATACTCTGTTGCTTCTTCTTTTTTTTTTTCTAGTAGCAGCTTGATGCCAGTTTAGCAGGTTCAGTCTCGTCTCCGGCAGCATCTGTGATGAGGGAGTTGGTTGATGAACGAGCATCTGAACTCTGCTCATATTAGCGTGGGCTTAAGAGACACAGGGCATTTTAATCATGCCACATACAGTACAGTAGCAGGTTAAAGGAAAAAAAAAAATCCCCAAGCTCAGCACTTCCTGCACTTCAACCAGCTGTCTGTCAGACATTAACTAGCACTAATCAAGTACACTGCAATTAGTTCTTTATACCACTCTATAACTGCACAGCGCCATGAGGACACCAGCACCATCATGTCTGTTCATACACACAGGCTCCAACCCTTATTAAAACCCAAACAGATACAAAATAGCTGCCCAGAAAATCTCCTCTATAATTACTTTATACAGAGCATTATCAGATAGCTCTTGACTGGAGCTTGGTATAGAAGTATCTGGCACTCTCGACAGAAAGATCAGATCTCACAACTGAGAGTCAGATAAGGAGTTATCCCTCACTTTCTCTCAATGTTTGATGCGTCTGCGAGCAGTACTTCTTTTCTGGCCAAGTTAATGTTGGTGCACCGGACTAGAACTGTTAGAGAGGGCATTTGTGAGCTTAAGATAGTTACGAGGTGTTGATATCCAGACAGCATGAGGCAGAGAGAGCGCAGTTAACCCAGCATGTTTGGGCTGACTGGATATTCTGAGTGCCTGCCTAGCTCAGAAAGCAATATCAGATGGGAACCGTCAGGGCTTTCTAGGCTTTCATAGAAGGCCCCGACATATCAGCATTTCAAATGTTATATTTAATTTCTTTCATTCTTTCAAAATTTCATTATAATTATTCTCTTCTAATTCGGCCTCGTTTTCTATCAAATTTGCTTCAGAAATGAAAGGGTTACTGTCCTGAAAACATTAAAATCAAGTTATCCAATAAGATCTTTTTGTTTGTTGACTCTAGGCAGAGAAGGATTTAGAGCTGGCTCACTCATTGGTTAGGACTTCATTGCCTGGACAGAAGGCCATGGCAGTGTATGTTTATGTAGGAAGTGACAGATTAATTAACCAATCAGATTTTGATTTACAGTGGGAGGGACCAAAAATTTATCGCCCTAGACCTACTTGAAGGCCAATGCGAGCTTAACCGCGACTCTGTGCCGTTAGCACAGCAGTGAAGTCACCTTCCAGCCGGTGTAGCGTTCATCAGTAGTGTTAGCGAATGTTAATAAAGTGGCCAAGCCAGTGCTATCAAGAGCAAGTAGCACAGGCTAATAATCAAGAAACTAAGATTTCTGTCTCCAGACTCTTCTTCCACGCACGCTCGCTATAGTATTTTTCACTCATACTTAAGTATTCATTTCCCGCTGTAATTTACTTAGTTTTAAAATCAACATCGACAGCTACACACAACAGAGCAACCTGGCAGCCTGCCGCTAATCCCTTGCCCTGTTGCTTTTTTTTGGTGTGTCTGGCTAAGTTTTGGCTGAGCTCAAGTCCCAGCTCTAATAGTAACGGTTCACCAATGCATAATTATTGTACCATGGTCTCTATGCATACCCCAATTTGATACCAAGGCTTTGGTACCGAGACCAATACTGACCTGAAATGCTAAAGTAGTGTCAGAACTCTGATATTTTTTTTAGAAGGAGAAGAAGAAGAAGCCTTTATTTGTCACACGTACACTCAAGCACAGACTTAAAAGGTCATAGGCAATGGTCCGAGGTGAAACGTAGAATATCAACTTTGTCTAGAAGAACGACCCAAAAAGCGAATTCAATTTTCCTAGTGTCTAATTTGCACCCTAAAATTTAATAAAGCGGTTAAAATATACTGTTTTGCCCAATTTCCGAAGGTTTGTTTACATCTCACTTATGCGCACTTTCACCGCCAGGGGACCGTCGTCATGACGTCATTTAAGCCAAACAGACTGGGAGCAGCTCTGTGTTTACTTGCGAACCGAGCACACGTGTACGGACTTTGGTCGTGAGAGGTTGTGTAAAATGTCTGAAAGCAATGGCGATTTTGAAGTAGGAACTCTCCAAATTAAATATCGAGAGGTGAAACCATATATGTATGAACCTATGGCCGTTGCAAAGCAATCGGTGAATGTGGCTCACTGGTTTGACCGTGCAGCCTTGGAATCAGACAGTGACTCGGCCGACTCTGATCGCGGTGACCCCGGACCTCAACAAGACTCGCGCCCAAACGATTTATCCTGGTAGTTATGATAAATTCCTACTTTCATCGTAATACTAAACAAGAGCCCTTTTGAAGAATTAGAGATGAAAGTGGAGCAAAGAAAAAAATCCTGAACTTTTGAAAGTCAGACTAAGATTGGGGGGGAAGCAACGTCCCCCGAAAAAATTTTAGTAACATAACACGCAAAACCCTGCGTTCTAGTGCATTTTAATACTTATTTTCACTAAAACAAGTTATAACTTTTAAGCCTTTTTCTTTCATGCACATTAATGATTAACGTCAAAAATATCAAATTTAATTCCCCTAGTTAATGAGTAATTTTCAGGAGTGCATTTAGAAAACGCGGTGATTTTCCTGCTACACAGTTCATTACTTTGAAAAAAAATCAGACAGTTGAAGGTAAACGCCACAAAATCCCAAAACAGTACTGTTAAAAAGTAAAGGTCTGTTAGAGTTTCTAAAGCTTTCAGGTTTCAGTGTTGGGGACATTGAGCCTCGTTTATCAATCTTTTAGTAGAGCTGCGCGTTTGCAGAAGCTAAAGTGAACTAAACATTTCCAATTCAGATTTATGCGAGTTGAAGCCAATTGTTTACATTAGTTCGTATTGTCTGTAAATTTAAACACACCAATGAATACCATATTTCTCATGTAAATCAGGGGCGTAGCGAGGATTTTTCAGTGTGTGTGTGTGTGTGTGTGTGTGTGTGTGTGTGTGAGAGAGTGACACACTGACTGGCAGCCTGAGTGCATTATGTAACAAAAAAATAAATTACCATTGCTAGTTTTAGGTAGCTTAGAAACCGGCTCTTTCATTATTGCTGTTTCTTCCACGTTTTCTTGATGTGTTCTAGAAATGGCACAAAACTTAGCTTCAAAACCACAAAATGCAACTTTGATGGAAAAAGATATATAATAAATTGCTGACCTCTCTTCATGTCGAAAGAAGGAAAGTTTTGCTTGTTTTGACATGGCGAATTATTAAACAAGAGGAAATACTTGTAATTTGCAACTAAAAAGACTGCAGCTACACTGGCAGCTTGAACATGCTTTCTAGTGCGATCGTGTTGCGCAGAACGGTGTCAGTCCTGCGCGCCTAAGCTCCTGCACCTGAAGGCGTGCCTTGGGCGCGCGCGCCTAATGAGCTCCAGCACGCGCGCCGTTAACAAAGAACACCTGTCTTTAATCAATGAACTACGTTTGGGCTATTTAAGGACCGCGCCCAGGCAAGGACGATGCGAAGTATTACGCCGCGTCTAGGAACGCAAAAAATCCGAAAAATAAATTTCTCCATGTGGAAAACTGGAGATTTTCAAGAGTTTTGTCAAATATCCGGATTTCCGGGTAAATCCGGAAGACTTTCATCTATAAAGAATAATTAAACCGCCCTCCCTAGCGGATATAGGTAACGATTACTTGACAGTGCTCCGGTAGGCCACATTAGCCTGCCATCCGTGGCATTATACTATTTATGGCCTACTCTAAGCAAAGAAATATCCCTTTGTCTCATTTCCACAATGATTGTACAGGATCCCTCAGGATTCTTGACTTGTCAATTGCAAGCAAAAGTAAAAAAATTTACCTCCAATCTTCTCCTTTTTGCTTGAGCGTTGCTGCTCCGTTTCTTCTTTGACTGCTTGATTTTGTTTCATGTGCACAATCCACTCTCTCCGCCTCGTCTCCTCTTCCGGAAAAAAATAACCCTTTGGCTTCAGGCACACAATCCACTTGCTCCGCCTCGTCTCCTTTTTCGGAAAAAGCCAACCCACTTGCTCCACCTCTTCTTCTTTTTTGGAAAAAGCCAACCCTCTCGCTCCGCCTCTTCTTCTTTTTCGGAAAAAGCAAACCCATTCGCTCCGCCTCTTCTCCTCTTTCGGAAAAAGCCAACCCACTCGCTCCGCCTCTTCTCCTTTTTCGGAAAAAGTAAACCCACTCACTCCGCCTCTTCTTCTTTTTCAGAAAAAGCCAACTCTCTCGCTCCGCCTCTTCTCCTTTTTCGGAAAAAGCCAACCCTCTCGCTCCGCCTCTTTTTCTTTTTCGGAAAAAGCCAACCCACTCACTCCACCTCTTCTTTTTCGGAAAAAGCCAATCCACTCTCTCTGCCGTTTCTCCTCTCTCGGTAAAAGGTAAAAACTTCTTCCTGAACCGGTCCCGTTGTTACAGTTCACTGCACAACAATAAGGCATGGGCTTTTTCTTTGGAAATTCCTGAACGCTCGTCTGCACTCAAGTTGAACGGCAATGCAAGTAAACAGACGTGGATTCAACTCAAGCGGTTTGTTCATCTTAAATGACGTCACGCGCCAAGTGGTCACGAAAATAGCCGAACAGAAATTCGCCGCGATCCGTGCTAACTTATTTTAATTATTACTTATTAACAATACTGCTTGGGACCAGAAGAAAATTACAGAGGGTTTTTTAACATATAAAGTTTCAAATGTGCATAAAATTAAAACCGTTCTCTATGAGCTTTAAGCACACAGTGAAATATCTCCTCTGCATTTAACCCATCTGAAGCAGTAAAACACACACAAGTGAGCAATGAGCACACACACACACACACACACATACAGAGAGCAGTGAACAGCTACACTACAGCACCCGGGGAGCAGTTGGGGGTTAGGTTCCTTGCTCAAAAGCACTTCAGCCCAACCTCAGGCCATGGCTGCCCCATGTTAACCTAACCGCAAGTCTTTGTACAGAAAATGGAAACGTGCGATTGGTGCGTCCCTACTATTTATTAAATACTGTGCAATTAAGGTGATATAAGCATGGGTGGGTGGGAGTTTAAAAGGTAATTAAAAATGTTCAACACTTTAGACACTTAGATGAAGTGTGCTGTAAAAATGCTGATGACATAAAACTGTTTAAAAGTCAAGCATCAAGTCTGAGGCCTCTTCTTGAAAAAGAGTGACATTGACAAAAAAAGATCAGCGTTTGATCAGACTAATGACTGGAAAAAGAAATGTAGATGCAGCAAGTATGACTTATTTTAAGTCAGGCTTCAGTAGCCATGCTTGTCAGGCCTTACTGTGTGAACACTGCAGCACAAGAAACAACAGCTGGTGAGAAACACACAGCACAGACATGAAGACTAATGACTAAATGACTAAGACAACTGTTTTCCATAAGCAGAGTGAGACATTGCAAGATGCACTGTACCAAACTGGGGCACAAGTTTGGTCTCCAGTTTCACGATGCTTCCGATTTTCTGAATTTCAAGAATGTCTTTCAACAGCTTATTGGAAAAGATAAAGGCACTTCCCCAAAGCTCCCTCCCTACTCTTCCCTTCACTCTTTCCCCTCCCTGTATGACTCCCTCCATCTCTCCATTTCTCTCATTAACTTGCCACCGCTATCCATTAGCTGAGCAGATTAAGAATACATGCGCTCCATGGTTTCCTTTTCCTTACGGTCTTCACAGAGCACAAGCAATCAACAAAGCACAGAACAGAGTAGCAGACTGTCATTGATAAATTACCTGTCCCCTCTGAAAACCATTTATCTATTTGGGGCCGTGTGTGATAGGGACCTTGTCAGTGCTGCACACTCGGCTCTCCGTGCTTCTCCATTCAAAAACTAAAATCATATGAAAAAGGCAATAGAACATTTCCATATGACAAATATGCACAGGTGGAGCTGCCAGCCTGCTCTACTGTGTTTGAGGTAGCGTGAAGCAAGTGGGGGCCACGGTCACACAGAGCAGACAAATGGCCCGGAGAAAGACCATTCTTCATCAAAGAGCACGAAAGAGCACGAGAGCGAGAGGAGAAAGAAGAAAAAAAAAAGAAACAGACAGATAACTAAAAGACAGAGAAAAAGAAAGGGAAATATGGAACAAAGAGACAACACTGGATTTCCTCTCCCTCTCTGGGATTGGGAATATGGAAGTTCTTCCAGCTGGGCCGTCCTGCTCAGTCCCACAGGAGCCCTGTCAACTCGCATAACCACAAAAACATGTTCCGCCTGCCGCTACCCGCCTCTACGCTGTCCATTAGTTATGCCTGCTATCTATTCCAGAGCATCGGTCTTCCATGTCTGCAGATTGCAAGACTAACAGTACATGACACTCAGAAATAAAGCAGATGTCTGGGAACAAGTGCTGGCAAAAGACTAGTTAGCTGCGAACACCATGTCCCGTATTCGCATGTCAGTAGTAGCACAACCTTCAACTTTGATGTTTGATCTACAAGTGAATTGGACCAACCGCACAGACGTCCTGTCCGTCAACGGCACTAAAACCTTCTCAGCAGCAACAATGAAGAGAAATATTTGAAAATGCCATTGTGCACTACAGTATAAGCCAGCCACATCACTCAGTCATTTCATGATCATAAAATAAAACTAGAATACATTACGGCACAAGGCTTCAAAATAAGAAGCATTTACCGAGTGCTGCATATCTCGACACTTTCGACACCACCACGGGAGGAGGTGGGAAATGTCTCCATATACTCCACCTTTAGCCACAGCTCAGCTCTGAGGGAGATGAATTGGTTTGGTGGGAGTTAGCAGCTGAAATAGCGCTCGCAAATTATTTGATAAATGCGAGATGGAGAGGCGACAAACAGGTTTATTTTTACAGTGATGGCACTGAAGGCCTCAGGGCGCTTCCCCTGTCTCTATCACCCCCACTGGAGGGCAGCATGATTTATCATACACCTGATGAAGAGGAAAGCCGAGAGATGGGATGGGATGGGATGGGACTAGGACAGCAAACTAAGGAGGACTGAATTCGACAAGGCACTGATGTCCCTAAAGTCAGCCAGCTCCAAAACAAATATTCTTTTTCATTAAGAATCGAGAAGACGGGGTGATTTCGAGACAGTCCTAAACAAGCAATCAAAGCAGAAAAGAGAAAAGGAAGGGCAGACACATACATACAATATACTCCAGAATATATGGATATATCCAACCTTTACACAGGGATTGAAACTGGGAATTCGACTGATATACAAGATATTACGAATGCAAAATAAGACAATCACAAAAAGTGAGTAGAACGATTTTCTCTCCATTTGTCCAATATTTCCGGAAACAAAATATTAGCATCACGTGTGTAGAACACCATTTCTGCAGAATTAACAATTTTTATAAATAAATAAATAAATAAATAAATAAATAAAAATATGCATAGTTTATTAGCACCCAAAGAGTAACCCGTGTCTCCACTTCATCAACAGTAATTAATTTAATACTTAAATAGTATAAGGGGGGGCGTCGTGGCTCAGGTGGATAAGGCGCCATACCATAAATCCGGGGACCCGGGTTTGATTCCGGCCCGAGGTCATTTCCCGATCCCTCCCCGTCTCTCTCTCCCGCTCATTTCCTGTCTCTACACTGTCCTATCCAATAAAGGTGCAAAAAGCCCCAAAAAATATCTTTTAAAAAAAATACTTAAACAGCATCAAAAAAGGAACAAATGAAAAATAATAAAATAAAAAGATGGCAGATGGGAAGACAATGGTTTTCCCTCCAAAAAAGAAAGTGAGCAGTCTGAACGCCTGCTTTCCTCTGCAGATTGAAGTCTTGTGATGAAAATAAAGTTTATTGCCTGGAAAGAGGAGGGGAAAAAGCATGTAGAAGCATTAAAGCGACAGAGGTGAACAATTAGACAGATGGCCAGGTTTCAGAGGAAAGAGCAAAAAATAAAGAGAGAGAGAGAGAGATGAACAGAATCATTCAGGAATTTTATGACGAGTCTGACAAGCCCACATCTCTTCAAGGGCACATCAGGAGAGAGCTCGGAGGCTTCCTGTGAGAAACTTTGTGCTAAATGCTGAGTGTGCAGTCAGTGAAGGATACAAAGAGAGCAAAGATCACCACCGGGCCAAAGACTCAGAGCATTGCAGTTAGCCCCTGATTCTGACCCTACAGCACTTAGAGCGAAAAAAAAATGGAAGTACATCTTCATACACTGCACAAACTGTTAAACCGTGCTGTGGTTATACGACCTTTGAAATATTTAAATTTATTTTTTTCGCCGTCCGGTTTCCATTAAATCGTGCTCTCTGATTGGCTCGCGAGCAGTCCGGAATCCTACGATACGGGCCCCGGTTACAGACCTTTGGCAACTCGCTTGTTCACAACAACAACAAACATAGTTGCAATTTTTTGTCAACATTTATTTTCGCATTTCTCAGTATAACAGCATTAATTTTACAGCATGGATAGCGATAACGACAGTGTCCACAGCGAAAGTGAGTTTTACTACCCTGAGGAAGAAGAAATAAAAGAAAACATTTCAGGAGAAAGCTAAAAACCTGTAACTGTTGCTAACGCCGAGCAAAAACATGGCTGAATCCTGAATGACTCCTATTTGTACAAATAGGGGACTACATAGGCAGCAAAATGTAGTTTTTTCCTGCCATGGAAGTGCACTTGTATACCGAGGAGGAAGCAATTTGCATTATAGCCATGAATGAGGATTCAAAATAGCATAATTTTACAGCATGGATAGCGATAACGACAGTGTTCACAGCGAAAGCGAGTTTTACTACCCTGAGGAAGACAAAATAAAAGAAAAAATTTCAGGAGAAAGCTAAAAACCTGTAACTTGCTAACAGTTTGATCTCATTAGTTAATGAGGCCCATTTTGTACCATGTTATCCTAATACATAATATTACATTAGGTAAAAACTTTAAACCAGTGCAATTTCTTCTTCAAAGTTTCACCAAATAGCTTTATTTATGCAATATAAAGGTCATAATACTGTATAACTTTAGTCGAGCAAAAACACCGAGCAAAAACATGGCTGAATCCTGAATGACTCAATTTTGTATAAATAGGGGACTACACATAGGCGGCAAAATGTAGGGTTTTTTTTCCTGCCATGGAAGTGCACTTGTATACCGAGGAGGAAGCAATTTGCATTACAGCCGTGGATGAGGATTCAAAATGGCGGCTTGGCTTGGTTTTCCCTTTCGGGCGCTCTCGTTTTCTGTTAGAACTTGGTAAAGAAAAAAATGAATATATTATTTACCAGCTTAAGGTCGGTCCGCATGGTGAAATACCGTGACCTCGGCCTTGAATACTGACCTCAGCCCAGAGGGCCTCGCTCAGTACTTTCAAGACCTCGGTCACGGCATTTCACAATACGGACCTCCCAGCTGGGAAATAACATGTATGTAACTTTCGGTTGCACCACCAACATTTCTGAGAACACAAGGGGCTGGATCACTGTACAGCGTATCCACTGTGTGTGTGTACTTGGAATGCAAGAAAACAAAGTAAAAATCATTTACATCAGGGAAGGAGTTTCCAACTTCATGACAATGATAACGGCACACTTGACTACTAATAAAAGCATCCACAATTCATTCCTTGTACGTCTGTAATAAAATAGGTTTATTAACAGGAGATATTTCTGTGACAGAAGAAAAAGAATTTCATTTATCTTTGTAAGATACTGGAAATGCGAGGAAATGATTTTCATCCTGTCTGCTATATTAGCAACTGTCTTTTTCTCCCTCCAACTTAAAAAAAAAAAAAAGCCAGCAGCAAAAAATTTCAGTCACCTTGTGAAGACCTGACCACACAAAATTGGTCATCAACTTAAGACTATATTTTATCATGGTTTTTTTAAAGCACAAAAAAAAGGGTGAGAAAAATGGTCAGCGCTCGTGCTCCATATATCATCCTGTCACAATTATGACATTCGTTCATAAATACCCACCAATCTCTTCTCCACCTGGCTGCTTCTGCTATTCAAGCCCTGTGGAAACAGCTAATTACTGCTTTCTCTCTCTCTCTCTCATTTTTGTCTCTTTCTACTATTATCCCTCATTTGTTCTTTCATCCTAAAGCAGTTGAGAGTGGTGAAGGAGTGAAGGCCGTTCAACATTCCAACACACATGTAACACACAATTGCACACAAAAGCGTAAACTCGTGTATGCGTGCGTACACACACACACACACACACACACACACACACACACACACAGCAATTAATAAAGAGGCTGGTCCCTCCTGAGCACTGGGGGGAAAACTGCCTGTTCAGCACATAGTAGGAGAATATGCAATTTCCCCAAGTTAAGTCTATATTAAATTGATTTCTTCTTTCACCGAGATGGGCTGGTCTCTCTCTCTCTCTCGCTCTCTCTCTAATGAAAGGGAGATAATCTACAGGTTTTCTCTCTCCTGAAATCAAGTTACAAATCAAGTTCTGCAAGACATGGAGAAGGAGGCAGAAAGACAGATTTTTTTTTTTCACTGAGAATAAGGGGAAATGTACACGTGTACGCAAGCGTGCACACATGCACACACTCAATTTAATATGAGTGATTAAGTTTTGTTAATGACAAAAAACATTTATTCTATCCACATTCACTGGATATGAGCAATCGTGCGCTCTGATTGGCTACTACTAGGATATCAGCTCATATACCGTGAGTAGAGAAAAATAAAATGGCGGAGCGTGTTGCTGAACCAACCGAGGACGAAATAAAAACTCTACTCGAAAACAAAACCCCAGAAAATACAAAAGATATATATATATATATATATATATATATATATATATATATATATATATATATATATATATGATGGTAAGAACATATCTTTATTTTTCAAGAATTATTATTACAGCATTTTTCACAAATTGCTACTGTCATTTCACCGGCTTGTTTACAGTCTAAGCAGAAATGATTTTGTCAGACGTTTTGTATAAAGTTTTTATACGCGCCTCATCGGCTATCAGCTCACGTATGACTCGATTTCGTGGAATAACTGTTAAATATCTGATGTACAGTCTATGCGAGGTTTATATAAGAAACACATTTGCTATGTAACGTGTGGTCATGGGCACGTGTGTGTGTGTGTGTGTGTGTGTGTGTGTGTGTGTGTGTGTGTGATTCTAAAAAGGTCTATATTGGCTACAAACAATGGCACAAATGTCATTGTTATGTCATGAGATTTCAGGGGGAAAAAAAACCTCACAAACACATGCGCATTAAAAAAAAAGCCTCTCAAAAGCAATACACCATCAAACCATTCTCATAAAGGTTAAGGGTAAACGAGTACAAACATGCTGTATTTCTCTATTTATTCTGTCGACAAAGTGGCACGGCAGCAGTGCAGCTCTCAAAAATAAATAAATAAATAAAAAATAAACCCGCTCGCACTCAGACCACCCACAGGCCTTTTTTCTCTCCACCCTTCTCATCTTCCCTCTCTCTCTCTCTCTCTCTCGTTCCATCTAGCACTACAGGGGGAAATTAGATTTGCATCAGAAAGTGATGTAGATTGAAATAATGCATCTTTATCGCTGGAGATATTGAGATTTACTCCCAATTTTCCTCAGCCCTCGTGGAGATCTGCTCACCGTGCAAAAATTTACCAACACATCTGCCATGTTTTTCCGATATCCTAACAACTAGACATTAATGCAATACCTATTGCTCCCCAATATTTCAGAGGGAGAAATAAGCGCCACCAATTACATATTTACACTGGGTGTATTTTGCAATTCTGCAAGTTTTTTCTCACTCTCTCTGTATGTAATTTAGTGGACAGAAGAAGATTTAAGGACATTTCCATTGCCTATGTTAGATCTAAATGAAGTCTGTACAAGGTAAATCGCATTGTGCTTGAGCAAAACTTCATATTGTTAATGTCAGCAAAATGACTGCTCCTAGTGACACAAAATAATGAGTTTCCTTTTTTTCGCCACGCTTCTTTCTTTATGACTGCATTGTTCCAAATCAAGTTTTATCTAATTCCACTCCAACAACAATCTAAAGTTTCAGAGGGTGGGGATTAAAAATAAATAAATAAATAAATAGATAGATAGATAAATCCACATATCAACATCTACAGGGCTGAAACATGAAAAAGCAGCAGGTTGTACCCTTCAATTTGTCCTATTTCAATTAAGCTTTAAGTAATAAATACATGGAATCAGCCGGGAAAAGGGAGATGATATAATTGAATCAGTGAGAACACGAGCTTCTGGCAACGGAGCTTGGAGTAAATGCCTTATGTAGCTGTTTTATTTCTATTTCACAATTTACCAGTCAACAGGAAAAAATACATTTCATTTAATAAAGATGCATATAAATTCACTGATGTATCAAAAGCCATGATTTAACCGAAAGTAACAGTCATTTTAACAATAACAACTTAGTCATGTAATTTTATAAAACTACTTGATGTATAAATATCAGCAACTTATGAGATTTTCTCATCTCATCTCATTATCTCTAGCCGCTTTATCCTGTTCTACAGGGTCGCAGGCAAGCTGGAGCCTATCCCAGCTGACTACGGGCGAAAGGCGGGGTACACCCTGGACAAGTCGCCAGGTCATCACAGGGCTGACACATAGACACAGACAACCATTCACACTCACATTCACACCTACGGTCAATTTAGAGTCACCAGTTAACCTAACCTGCATGTCTTTGGACTGTGGGGGAAACCGGAGCACCCGGAGGAAACCCACGCGGACACGGGGAGAACATGCAAACTCCGCACAGAAAGGCCCTCGCCGGCCACGGGGCTCGAACCCGGACCTTCTTGCTGTGAGGCGACAGCGCTAACCACTACACCACCGTGCCGCCCATATGAGATTTTTTTTTTTTTTTAAATTGTAGTTTCATAAAAAAAAAAATTTTTATCCATGTGTATTTTAGACATGGGATTAAAAACTATAAAAGTCGAACATTAGTTTAATCAAGCACACAGCAAGCATTGGCTTAAAGTTGATGTAATTTATTCTATTTAAAATATGACTAAGCTCAATCAATATACAAGCAAAGAAAAATACAACTGCTAATTTTAAAAAAAGAGGGGACTTTGGGCTAAAACACAAAGCAAGCCTGACTTCCACACATTCTTCCCTTCAACACCGTCACTCCGAACATATTCACAGAGTTCAGGAAGCAATGGAACACAGTTCCTGTGCAAACCGTGCCAATGTCAAAGGTCAAGAAATTGTAGTCTACAGTTGAAGGTTGTTTGACGTGAAATAAATCACTTGTTGTAAACAAATTGTGTTATTGCTTTATTCATGAAGGCTAATTCAATTTGGAGGAAGAGGAGTCTTTCGACGGGCCCTAGTGAGAGAGTAAGACAGGAGACATCGTCGGACACGGCGACACAGACATCTCATCTTGTTCATCTAAGCTGAGGCGGTAAGTACATTAAAATGAGCCTGCAGAGGCTTTGTGGATAATCAGACTCGTGCCCTGAACATCATCAACACTTGCCTTCTATCTCTGGACTAATTAAATAATCTCGAGTGCAAATCACGTTAAACTGTGGGACTGGTCAGGCTCTCTGGACAAGAGAATGAAGAACCGAGAATTGAATTGAGAACAATAAAAGGATAAAAAGATGAGACCGTAAAAGAGAGGGGAGACAAGGAATGTGGAGTAGAGGATAAAAGTAGAGGAAAGGACAAAAGAAGAGAGGAGAGGACAAAAGATACAAGAGGAGACAAAAGAGTAAAAGAAAAAATGAGGATAAAGGGGAGAGGAGAAAATAGGAGGGATTAAGAATAAGAGACCAGAAGAGAGGAGAAGAGAGATTAAGATTAAGAGAGGAGGTGATGGATAAAGATTAAGAAAGGAGAGATTAAGACCAGAGCAGAGAGGAAAGGGGAAGGAGGAGAAAGATTAAGAGAGGAGCAGATATTAAGATTAAGAGAGAATTAAAGGGGGGTGGAAAGGAGAGATTAAGAATAAGACAAGAGAGGAGATTAAGAGAGAAGAGGAGGAGAGATTAAGATTAAGAGAGGAGGTGACAGATAAAGATTAAGAAAGGAGAGATTAAGACCAAAGCAGAGAGGAGAGATTAAGTTTAAGAGAAGATAAGAAAGGGGAAGGAGAAGAAAGATGAAGAGGAGATATTAAGATTAAGAAAGGGGGATAAAAGTAAGGGAGGAGAGATTAAGATTAAGAAGAAGAGAATTTAAGAGAGGAGGAGACAGATGATGACAGATTAAGAGATCAGAGGAGAAAAATGAGAGGGTCGATTAAGAAGGGAGAGGAGAGATTAAGATTAAGAGAGGAGGTGATGGATGAAGATTAAGAAAGGAGAGATTAAGATTAAGACCAGAGCAGAGAGGAGAGATTAGAAAGGGGAAGGAGAAGAAAGATTAAGAGATGAGCAGATCTTAAGATTAAGAGAGAATAAAAGGGGGATGTGGAAAGGAGAGATTAAGAATAAGACAAGAGAGGAGATTAAGAGAGAAGAGAAGGAGAGATTAAGATTAAGAGAGGTGGTGATGGATACAGATTAAGAAAGGAGAGATTAAGAGCAGAGAAGTTAAGTTTAATGGAAGATAAGAAAGGGGAAGGAGAAGAAAGATGAGAAGAGGAGATATTAAGATTAAGAAAGGGGGACAAAAGTAGGGGAAGAAAGGAGAGATTAAGATTAAGAAGAAGAGAAATTAAGAGGAGGAGGAGACAGGTGATGACAGATTAAGAGAGAAGAGGAGAAAAAATGAGAGGGTCGATTAAGAAAGGAGAGGAGAGATTAAGAGAGAAGAGCATTTGAATTGAATTCAAGTACAGTGGTGCTTGAAAGTTTGTGAACCCTTTAGAATTTTCTATATTTCTACATAAATGTGACCTAAAACATCATCAGATTTCCACACAAATTTTAAAATTAGATAAAGAGAACCCAGTTAAACAAATGAAACAAAAAGATTATACTTGGTCATTTATTTATTGAGAAAAATGATCCAATATTACATATCTGTGAGTGTCAAAAGCATGTGAACCTCTAGGATGAGCAGTTAATTTGAAGGTGAGATTAGAGTCAGGTGTTTTCAATCAATGGGATGACAATCAGGTGTGAGTGGGCACCCTGTTTTATTTAAAGAACAGGGATCGATCAAAGTCTGATCTTCACAACACATGTTTGTGGAAGTGTATCATGGCACGAACAAAGGAGATTTCTGAGGACCTCAGAAAAAGCGTTGTTGATGCTCATCAGGCTGGAAAAGGTTACAAAACCATCTCTAAAGAGTTTGGACTCCACCAATCCACAGTCAGACAGATTGTGTACAAATGGAGGAAATTCAAGACCATTGTTACCCTCTCCAGGAGTGGTCGACCAACAAAGATCACTCCAAGAGCAAGATGTGTAATAGCTGGTGAGGTCACAAAGAACCCCAGGGTAACTTCTAAGCAACTGAAGGCCTCTCTCACATTGGCTAATGTTAATGTTCATGAGTCCACCATCAGGAGAACACTGAACAACAATGGTGTGCATGGCAGGGTTGCAAGGAGAAAGCCACTGCTCTCCAAAAAGAACATTGCTGCTCATCTGCAGTTTGCTAAAGATCACGTGGACAAGCCAGAAGGCTATTGGAAAAATGTTTTGTGGACGGATGAGACCAAAATATAACTTTTTGGTTGAAATGAGAAGCGTTATATTTGGAGAAAGGAAAACACTGCATTCTAGTATAAGAACCTTATCCCATCTGTGAAACATGGTGGTGGTAGTATCATGGTTTGGGCCTGTTTTGCTGCATCTGGGCCAGGACGGTTTGCCATCATTGATGGAACAATGAATTCTGAATTATACCAGCAAATTCTAAAGGAAAATATCAGGACATCTGTCCATGAACTGAATCTCAAGAGAAGGTGGGTCATGCAGCAAGACAACGACCCTAAGCACACAAGTCGTTCTACCAAAGAATGGTTAAAGAAGAATAAAGTTAATGTTTTGGAATGGCCAAGTCAAAGTCCTGACCTTAATCCAATGGAAATGTTGTGGAAGGACCTGAAGCGAGCAGTTCATGTGAGGAAACCCACCAACATCCCAGAGTTGAAGCTGTTCTGTACGGAGGAATGGGCTAAAATTCCTCCAAGCCGGTGTGCAGGACTGATCAACAGTTACCGCAAACGTTTAGTTGCAGTTATTGCTGCACAAGGGGGTCACACCAGATACTGAAAGCAAAGGTTCACATACTTTTGCCACTCACAGATATGTAATATTGGATCATTTTCCTCAATAAATAAATGACCAAGTATAATATTTTTGTCTCATTTGTTTAACTGGGTTCTCTTTATCTACTTTTAGGATTTGTGTGAAAATCTGATGATGTTTTAGGTCATATTTATGCAGAAATATAGAAAATTCTAAAGGGTTCACAAACTTTCAAGCACCACTGTAGGTATATGAAAACACTGTCCTAGTTTTAACACTCCCAACAAGACAGGAGGTGTATAGCAACTGCATAAACAAACACCTTTTACTGTAGAAACAGTCCAATTTCTAATTCTGTATTATCGGAAACATTTTCCTCATTAAGTTATAGGTATAAATGCTCTAAAGCATGAAATTACCCTCGAGCCTCCGTCTCTAAATAACCTGGTTTGCAAATAAATGATCCATGTGAAAGTAGTAAGATGTAGATTATTAAAAATAATAGGAGGGACTGAAATTTGCATCCACAGAACTATTCAGCGTGCACACTGCAATTACTTCACTCATGCCTCTCGTCCTTCCTCCTCAGTCCCACCAAGCAGCAACACCACAGCTCTCTTTCAATCACAAATGACAAACATTTCAGATAAACCTACAAACACCATCTCATACAGAAGAGCAATAATTCCTTGTTTATGAATTGAAAAAAAAAAAAATTCCCAGACAACTTGAACTTTTACTTAACTTTTGAAATCGTGTTCCTTGACTGGCATCAAACGCATTCTCCTATATTTACAGCTGAACGCTTTAATCTCTCCGTCTTTTGTTTCCCAATCCTTCACGCTCTTCCCAGAATAAACATAAACCGCTAACTTTGTATAGACACAATAACAACCCCCTTACTCTCGAATGCCCACCAGCCCCCATGTTGGGTGACTCTCCCATATGGTCCAAATGGAGAGGAATGACCATCCATCCATGCTAAGATCTGCATTATGTTTGAGTTATAGTCACCATTTGCAATTCAGAGTGGCTCTTTGGAGAGTTGACCACCTTGGTAACACCCCATCAGTGTAGAAGTACACAGTGCAATCAGAGAGATTTACCGTGCTGAGCGGAAGCTTCTGGAGAGCACGGGGTGCCAGAGTACAAGCCATTCCCAGACTCCCATTCTCAAAAAAAGCTCTACTGGGCCACATTCTAGTGGAGAATAGCTGCCACATTTAATGAGAAAGATCCAGAGTAAAAAGAGAGTGAGCGAGAAAGAGAGTGAAAAACATGGACAATGTGTGTCCAAATATCAAAACTAATGTTCCTCCTGAAAGAATCATATCTCTCATTTTCTATTAGTCTCTCGAACAAACTGCTGTAACTAGATCTATTCCGATCACCTACTCAATAACATTAGCTGATATCACCGTGTATTTTTAGACTTGCGCAGTGCTGGTGTTCTCAGACACACAAACAGCTGCAGTAAAACAGGGGCAGCCAAGACGTCACTCATTCGAAAAACATCTTTAAAATACCATAAAACCCACAATATAATTAACAGTTATTCCACGAAATCGAGTCATACATGAGCCGATAGCCGACAAGCCATGTACGACGAGCTTGAATGGAATAACTGTTTTATTCTATCCACATTCACTGGGTTTTGAGAAACAGAGCAATTTTATTTTTACTTTTTGCACACTCGATAAATAAAAACGTTATACAAAACATCTGGCAAAATCATTTCTGCTTACACTGCAAAAAATTGAAAACTGAATTTGAGGAGAAAATTACTTAATACTCGTGAAATTATCTTGCTGCATGGACAGATATTTCTACTTGATAAGACATCTTAGAATAAGTTATTGCAATCTAGAACTAAGTTTAATAATCTCAGAATTTGTGTCTTGTATTCTTCTAATAGGAAATGCTAGATCGTTTCAACTATTTTCCAGATATTTTCACTTGCATATTATTTTTTGCAGTGTAGAAGGTAAACAAACTGGCAAAATGACAGTAGCAATTTGTGAAAATTTTTATAATAATTCTTGAAAATGAAAAAAAAAAAAGCTATGTTCTTACTTTTATTCCATTTTTTTTTTTTTGGGGGGGGGGGGGGGGGGGGGGGTATTTCGACCTCCGTTGGTTCAGCAACACACTCGGCCATTTTGTTTTTCTCTACTCACGGTATATGAGCGGATACCCTAGTAGTAGCGTAGCCAATCAGACCGCACAATTGCTCATACCCAGTGAATGTGGATAGAATAATATGTAACTTCAAATTAAACTTCTTCAGCTGCAGTTAGAAAATTAGTTACAAACTCAATAATTTATTCATAGAGCATATATTTCAAGAAATATTATGAAATAGTCTCAAGCATTAAGAATTCATTTTACACAGGGGAAAGCAAGAAAAAAAACAGACTTCAATAATCCAAATAAACGGAGGAGAGAAAAATTTAACACTTCCATGAAGGAGTATGGGATTAACATTTATCTGGTTTACTGACACTAGACCAAAAATGCCTTCTTAGCAAGCAAAATGTCTTTTATATAGTCTAATGCATCGAGTATTTCCTATTACAAGACTGCAACAAACCATTTATTATAAAAAGATTATTAAAACATTTAGATTTCTCTTGATTTCAAGCTTGAAGCCTCTATTAGCATATCATTTTGCTTCTTTCTAGAAATAAATGCTACAAATTCGCAAAACGATCTGCCAATAGAACAAGACTATTTCAAGCTTGAAATGAGTGAAGTAGTGTAGAAACAGGCCTAATCTTATCCGGTTTCTTGTAATATTATAAACAGGAAAATCTAACCAAAATAGACAATGTTCAAGATATTTCTACTTGCTAAGATATCATTTTTGCACTGTACGTACTCAGACATGACTCAACATACTGTTTTTGATCCAAATACTGTGAGATAAAACCAGTTCCAGATTATCTTTCTCTTCATATTTCACAAAATTCTGTTATATGTGTATGAGATGGGCGTGATTCAATTATGTTTAAAAATGACATGCTGTTTATTACAATGGCATGTGCAAGGCAGAAGCCAAAAGTAAGCTGAACAGAGATGGAAAAAAAAGAGAGAGAGAACAAGCAGGGCTTTCCGATGGCTGGGGATCAGCTATTAGCCGAAAGAGAGAAAAATTGGGGCCTCTGAAACATTAATCAAACTCTTCACCTAGTGGGCAGCCATATGGTGGAACAGCATGTGCATCGTGCAAACTTGCTGATCGCCAGTAACAGGGTGCAATTAATTCCGCTGGCTGCATCCAGCACAGGCCTACCAGTTTAGAGCCCAGGGAGAGAGAGCTGGAAAAAAGTGCTGCTCTTCTCTTTCCTGCCCAAAAAAAAAACCAGAGGGATCAAATTCGGAGTGATGAACGAGGGGGGAGAATCGGGCCCTCGTTTATAGACGAGAAAGAGAGAATGACTGCACATGGATGGAGAGATCAGCAGAGGAAAGGAGAGTGGAGGAATAGAAAGAAAAGGGAACGTCTCTAGATATCCCCTTATCACTCATCCAATCACTGTACTTTCATATTAGCATTCATGACCCACACAAAAGACATTAGCAAAGTTGCTAATCACAACCCTGCTCTCTCTCTCTCTCTCTCACACACACTCATTTGTTTGTTTTGGTAGGCGGGATGCGATTTTCCCTGCAGCATTCCTGATCCCTTCTTTTCCATACATCCTTTTTCCTCCTTCCGAATTCAGTACTGACCCTCTTGGCCGGTTATTGTTCAGTCTTCACTTAGGAATTCTTGTCAAAAACTTCTGTTTTTCTTGTTCGGCAAAATTAGCATCTCTTTTATGCTCTTAATGAAGTGGAGGCTCCTTAACACACAACATGGAATATTTCAGAGAAGGAAATGAGATCCTGTTAGCTATTCCCCAGGTCCTTCGCCTCTCTCCGGCCCATACCAATATCCGAAACGACTTTGGGGATGTTTGCTTCATTAGAATACACCCCGCCTCCAAAGACTTATTGTTCATTTTCGACCATGTATTATGACCCTGGTGGGACACTGTTAATGAGAGGAACTCTGTATCTCAACTTCCTGGGTGGACAGCTCTGCATTTCTTGGCTTTTTGCTTATGTCCAGAAGGCTAGCACTGAATAATGAAGTGCATTCATCACAAGAACAACAACAACACTACCGTGCGTTCTCAACCACACACACACACACTTGTACATACCTATAAATTACAAAATTAATATGCATGAAAAAAAAACACCACATCTTTACATGCATATGCAGCCTTTTACAAATTAACCTAGAGCCAAAACATTGTTACAGTGTGAGTGTGGTGTCGCCCTGCACCCCACAAAGCAATTGCCTTTATGGCTGCCACTGGGCTCAGTCATCAGTGGATTTATGATTATTTGAGTCTGTGGGCCCTTGCGTTCAGCTGGGACCTAATGAAGTGCTATTCAAAACAGCCTTGCCTGTGAGCTTTGTTAACTGTTGTCAGTTGCTGAAGGCTTGCAAAGGCACCAAAACACTGCTCTCGCTGAAGCCTTCCCTGGCCCTTCCAAATCAGCGCTACTCTATTAGCCAAATGAAAATCATTCCATATTCCCCTCCCATCAGGAAGCCACTTCTGCACAGTCACATAATAATCCATGTCCAGGTTGGTCTGCAATCAGGGATTCTTGTTTTTGTTCGTGTGCGTGTCTAATGATGGATGTCGTTTCTCTTTACTTAGTTGAGCGGTTCTTGACATAATATGGATTACTACAGTTGTGGAATAGAGCCATTTAATCTATGTTTATTATTTACTATTTGGTCTCAAACGCATTAAAAAGGCAAGAAATTGCACTAATTAACTTTTGACGAGGCACCTATTAATTGCAAAGCATTTCAGGTGACGACCTCATAAAGCTGGTCAAGATAACGCCAATAGTGTGTAAAGTGTCATCAAGGTAAATGCTGGCTACTTTGAAGAATCTATAATATGAGACATTTTGTTTAAAAGTTTTCTCTTTAAGGCGGCATGGTGGTGTAGTGGTTAGCCCTGTCGCCTCACAGCAAGAAGGTCCGGGTTCGAGCCCCGTGGCCGGCGAGGGCCTTTCTGTGCGGAGTTTGCATGTTCTCCCCGTGTCCGCGTGGGTTTCCTCCGGGTGCTCCGGTTTCCCCCACAGTCCAAAGACATGCAGGTTAGGTTAACTGGTGACTCTAAATTGACCGTAGGTGTGAATGTGAGTGTGAATGGTTGTCTGTGTCTATGTGTCAGCCCTGTGATGACCTGGCGACTTGTCCAGGGTGTACCCCGCCTTTCGCCCGTAGTCAGCTGGGATAGGCTCCAGCTTGCCTGCGACCCTGTAGAACAGGATAAAGCGGCTACAGATAATGAGATGAGTTTTCTCTTTACTACGTAATTCCAGATATGTTCCATATGTTATTTCATAGTTTTCATGTCTTCAGTATTGTTCTACAATGTAGAAAATAATCAAAATACAGAAAAAACCTATGAGTAGGTGTGTGCAAACTTTTGGCTGGTACTGCGTAATATGCACAATTTCTGTCCACTTATACAGACCCCCAGAAGCTTCTTCATTTACAAATGGGCCTCGATCATAACCCATGACCCTTATAACCAACCCAGGTCATACACAAGCAGTTCAATGATTCTGACCCTGACCTCCAACCTGTGAAACCACCATCTCTCTCTCTCTCTCAAATGTTGGCCTTGTGTTTTTTCCAGACAGTGAGAAAGTGAGAGCAAACGGCAACCATCATTAATCAATATGTTGGGCTTTATTTGTGATAATTCATCATGACACAATATTAATGGGTGGCTATGCCCTTCAGAGGTGAGCCTCATGCAAATGCAGAGGGGGAAGCAATTAACTTTCGAGCGACGCACAGATGATTATAAATGACAAGGATGTGTCAATTACCGCAGCCAATAAAGGGAGACAGAGGCTGTGAGGGCAATCTATCCACTTTACAGCTCCTCCTCAACCCATAGGCTCTAACTACACAGTGGAAGCGCTGCTCGAAAAGAGCACTTCATTGAGGCCTGGATGATGCTGATGCTGCTCAAAGACAACTTCGGATTATTTCAAATGCTTTGCGACCAGGGTTGATTGGTTCACCAAGTCAACAGACCAAATCCACTACAGTCTACTCTTAAAGGGATTTTTTTTGTTGTTTTGTTTTTTTAAACGAGGCAACAAAATTCCTCGGACAACATAATTAAAACACCCCAACAACAACTTTGCACCCAATTATATTGTGTCATGACAGACACATCTACAGTGCCCTCCAAAATTATTCGCATCGCTTGTATAGATTAGTAAAAGGAGTTAGAAAAAACATCCACCTTTTGGTGCAGTAGCTTCATCCGACCTTTAATTGAAAAATGTATTCAGAGAAAAATCCCTCAAGAAATAATTATTTAACAAAAAACACATGAGCCACTACTTATTATTGGCACCCCTGGAAATTATAGTGAACAGAGTGCAACTGAAGCATGTTTCCCATTTAATATTGTACATTTTTTAGTTGATTGGCTTGTGTAGGAACTTTAAAGCTGTAATCCATGACTTCCTGATTAACTGGGGTACAAATATGAGGTGACACAGAGGCCAAATTCCCTTAGTCATCCATCAACATGGGAAAGATAAGAGAACACACAAACCAAATGAGGGAGAAGTGTGCTGACCTTCATAAGTGAGGGAATGGTTATTAAAAAAAAAAAAGCCACTCACCTAAAAATGTCTAGTTCTACTGTCAAGATAAAAATAATAATAATAATAATACCAACTGTAACTGTTCAAACTTGCGTGAACTAGGGCCCAGGTTTATTTTTGCCCCCACGTACAGTGAAGAGGATGGGAAGAGAGGAAAAAATTAATTTTAAAAAAATCCCCAAGGATCACTGTTGGTGAATTACAAGAAAAAGTAAAATCTTGGGGTTTCCAAGTCTCCAAAACCACCATCAAACGCCAACTCCATGCCAACAGATTAATTAGAAGGTTTGCCAGAAAAAAAGCCTTTTTCTCTCAGTGAACCACAAACGTAAGCGCCTGAAGTCTATGAAATGCTACTAAAGCTTTGACTGGAACCGTGTTCTATGGTCTGATGCAACAAAAATTGAGCTTTTTGGGAATAAACACTCAAGGTGGGTTTGGTATAAAAAGAAGGATGGCTATAATGAAAAGAACCCAATCCCAACTGTAAAATATGGTGGAGGTTCTGTGATGTTTTTCCTCCAAAGGCCCTGGAAACCTTGTTAGGGTACATGGCATCATTCTGACCACAGAAAAGCTTCTGCCATGGCCATCTCAGTCCCCTGACCTGGACCCCGTTGAAAACCTGCGGGCTGAACTGAAGAGGAGAGAGCAGAAGAGAGGGCCGAGGACCCTGGATGATCTGGAGAGATTGTGTAAAGAGGAATGCTCTCAGATGCCCTGCTCTGTATCTCCAACCTTATAAAATGTTATAGGAGAAAACTCAGTGCTGTTTTACTGGCAAAGGGAGGCTGTACAAAGTATTAAATGCAGGGGTGCCAATAATAGTGGCACATGTTTTTGTTGAAAAATTATTTCTTGTTGGATTTGTTTTTCTCTGAATAAGTTTATTTCATTTAAAGGTTCAATTTTTCTCCTTTTTTTTCCAGTGTGAGATGAAGTTAGTTCACCAAAAGGTGGACTATTTCTAACCCTTTTTACTAATCTACAGCGGCATGGTGGTGCAGTGGTTAGCACTGTTACCTCACAGCAAGAAGATTCCAGGTTCAAACCTCACAGCTGACGGGGGCCTTTCTGTGTGGAGTTTGCATGTTCTCCCTACAGTATGTCTGCATGGGTTTCCCCTCACAGTTCAAAGACATGCGGTTAGGTACAGTAGAGGCCAGTGTAATTAGCACAAGCTGTACCGGTTTCCCAGCTGTAATGTATGTACATATTACATCTCGCTATGGCAAAGCTAAGTTTAAAAAAATCTTTACAAGGGGTGCCAATAATCATAGAGGACACTGTACATCTAGTTTTACACTGATTGCAGCTGTCTTAGACTACGTTCAGACTGCACCCTGAAACGACCCATATCCGATTTTTTTGCCCATATGCGACCTGTATCCGATTTGTTATTGACGATCTGAACGACACAGATCCGATTTTTTCACATGCGACCCAGGCCGCTTGGATATGTGGTCCTAAATCCGATGCATATCTGATATTTTCACATGCGACTGCAGTCTGACCGGACAGGTCGCATTCATGCGACCTACACGTCATCAACAAGAGACAAACGTCACTATTCTGCGTTGGCTAATCCCGCCTCTTTGGTGGAAAACAACAACATTTGTACAGTTTTCAGAATTTAAATAGACTTTTATAGAATTGATCAAGCTAATGGTGGATTAGGTAGGGACCTGGATGTTTATCTGTTAGCCTGATTAAATAAAACAGTTTCTATAACTGATTTATAACTTAAACCATCCTGTATTACAAGATTATAAGATTGTTCTGGAAATTTCCAGTAATTTGACACCTTCGGTCTCATTAGTCTGCTGCCCACATTAATCAGATTATTGTGTGAGTTCCGCCGCCGCCACAAAAACCACATCGCCAGGTCTCGCTCGCCTCATCTCCATCGCAAACTGCACTGGTGTTTATGCACCTTGAGCCAGCGCTGAGAGAAGTTGCAGAATTCAGCTGGCTATAAACAATCTAAATAAATATTTATAAAAATGTAGAAAAAGTTTATTAATATGACGAAATAAATATGTGCAAATTATTAAGCCTGAATTAAGAGTTTGGTAATACAGCGGCCGTATCCCAAATGACTGCCTACTGAAGCTCGAGTGCACTATATAGAGTTTAAAAATCCATTACTTCCTAGTAACATGTAGTGCATAGAAATTATATAGAAACATAGAAATTAGAGAGACATTTAGGAGTCAACCCTCGTTACCAGGCTACACGTTTTCATTTCAGTTCAGAAACAAAAACACACGAGACCTCACACTTTAACACTAACCAGATAATTAAACAAACACAAAGAGTGCGCTTTTTTTTTGGTTTACGTATTACGTAGATGTGCTTATTACGTGTCAATTTGCGCATGCGGGACACTTTTGGGTCGTTTTCCGTTCATATTGGAGATCGCATACAAGTCTCATATAATTGGTAATGTGAACGGCCTAACAAAAAAATCGGATTTCACAACAAATCGGATATGGGTCGTTTCAGGTTGCAGTCTGAACGTAGTGTTAAAGGGGAACTGAAGGCAATTTTTTTATTATCAAAATTCTATTTCTCATTTTATTAAATATAGGAATGCATTTCTGACCGCTATTTTGTCGCTGCTATAGCAAGTTATGAGTGTTTGAAATATGCTCTGTAATATCTCAGTCCATATGTCAAAGCAACAGCCGTAAACGAGATTTGTTGAGACCTGTGCGAGACATCGTAGGACGGAAGTAAAACGTACAGCGGAAATCAAAGTGACCAACATCTGCCAACGTTGTCAAAAGACGCGCGCGCCCTCCTTCAAATGCTGATGTAATCAAGCCGGAAGTTTTCCCTGTGTCCGAAATCGCTCCCTACTCACTATATAGGGCACTATATAATGGGGACGACATTTTGTAGTGCTGTCCGAAACCTTAGTGAGGATTATGTGGGAAATGCACTTAGTATAATATGTATTTATTATTTTGAAAACCCACCGGCTGCCTGATCTGGCACGTTTTAATTGTGTGACAGTAATGACGTAAAAACCAGCGCGACAGACTAGTCCTTATCCTGTCGTCTTTCCAACTCTTCTCTACTCCACATTGGTTCAAAGTTGTATCGAATAATCTCCATCACTGATGAAGCTGGCAAATCTCGAAATTAATCTAAATTGGAATGATATGGCCGCTGTGTAAACAGTTCTCAAAATGGCGGCGCTGACACTTCACGTTTGAAGTCTCGCACAAGTCTCGTGAAGATCGCGCGGATAAGCGACGCCTGCCGTGGACCATACGAACTACATTCAACATGGCTAAAAACCAAAAAGGCCGATAAGTGTAATATAATACGCCAATACGAGTCACGATATAAGGTTAATAAAACCGAAAACGTAATTCAATAACACATTAATTAAGAAATAAAGCAAGTTTAAAAATGACTTCAGTTCCCCTTTAAAAGTATACAATATCACAATAAACTATTGGCTGAATTCTATAACAGACTGTGCAAGAAACAGATTATTCTACGAAAATCCTCTTAAAGACCTATGATTTAAGAAAATCTCTACATTCTGATTCTATCAGCACGTTTGTTATCAGTGGCATCTCAAACAGAAACAAGACCCGAGTATAATAGTAACAATGTTGTGTGTAGAGAAAACAATTATTTATAAAAAGGGGATTTGGAACCATTCACGTGTTCCACAGGACTTAATGCTCATTTTTTCAGAGTGAAGAAGGCATGGTAGCTTTGCAACTCGCTGAACAAGATGTCAGGCATGGAGGCTGGTAATGTTAGATCAGTGAACAAACATTTTATATGCATTAATTAATTTAACTTATGTACTGCCACTGCCACTAAATGCATTTGCAGGTGTCCCATGAGTTTCATCCTACTACTGGCGGCTTTTAAATGAATGGCGTAGCAGCGGTCTCATGCAGATTTTACTTTTAAAAAATTCTGACACTGATGGAAAATTGTTATCTGCTATCTTCAGCCACAAGGACACTAAATCAGTCACTGGAGAGCACCGTGTGTCCTAAGACTGGCAATCAATCATATAGTCTAAACTTAAGACAGGGAAATAACAGTGACTCCTAAAGTACGTCAGTGTTGTAGTGGAGAGCGAGCGAGCTGTAAATGCAGTCACTGCAGTGACCCATTCTCTCCAAAGGACATGAATGTAGTAAAATATGAAGACAAAAATCACACAAGCAGCCTATTGACAATGTGCAATTTATTCAAAAAGATTAAGGCATGGGCGGCACGGTGGTGTAGTGGTTAGCGCTGTCGCCTCACAGCAAGAAGGTCCTGGGTTCGAGCCCCGGGGCCGGCGAGGGCCTTTCTGTGCGGAGTTTGCATGTTCTCCCCGTGTCCGCGTGGGTTTCCTCCGGGTGCTCCGGTTTCCCCCACAGTCCAAAGACATGCAGGTTAGGTTAACTGGTGACTCTAAATTGACCGTAGGTGTGAATGTGAGTGTGAATGGTTGTCTGTGTCTATGTGTCAGCCCTGTGATGACCTGGCGACTTGTCCAGGGTGTACCCCGCCTTTCGCCCGTAGTCAGCTGGGATAGGCTCCAGCTTGCCTGCGACCCTGTAGAACAGGATAAAGCGGCTAGAGATAATGAGATGAGATTAAGGCATGATCCCAACACTGCATAAATGCAAACTCATGGCCGTGTGGAGAATTCAGAGAAGCAGACATCAGTTCTCTCGGTTTGACCAGCTATAGAGATCTTGCAGTCACGTGACCGGAAAGTTAACAGCCGCCATCTTGTTGGCAAACAACACAGCTGAATACTGCTGCACTCGTGTACAGAATGGATCAATTTCAACCGACGGATTACACGGCTCATTTTTCTAATGAACAGATAATTAGATATATGTCTAAAATAAACGATCTACAGATTAGTGACCCTTATGGCTTACCGGACGTAGTTTTCACGACCGTGTCAGTGGATTTTGAACTGCCGGAAGTGGAATACCCGGACGTGTATAATTACCTCATTAACTTTCCCTCGCTGTTCAGTGGTGAAGCACTGCGTGCTTATAAATCTTTGGACAGTTATCTTTACAGAAATTCAGGATTTGTCAGCCCCCCTAAGATGTGGCATCTTGTAAACAAGAAAATAACAATCCTCATTGGACGGGTAAGTCACTTAAGTATTGAGCACTAGAACTGATGCTAGATATATCAGTAGTATCTAGCATAGCACTGACCAGCCGATTATGGTTGAATCATACATGGCATATATATTTATTTATAAATCCTTATAAGGATTTATCCTTATATTTATAAGGATTTACTACTAAGACAGTGGTAAATTCTTATAAGTTCTTTACTGTTTTTTTTCGTACCACACCGCTAAAGACCCAATCCACCCCACCCCAACCCTTTTCTCAGGCTCCCACTTCCCGGAATTTTTTATTAGAGCAAGTCATAAACTTATGCTGCAAATAACCACATGGATATACTGAAATAAATACATGACGAACCTGAGATGAAATGGTCACTGCACAGGCGCCAGTGATCGTTCTTTCCAGTCGGTACCCATGCCTTGTTCTTGTTGTTTGGATCAGCCCGGCCGATAGCAGCAATCCATTTTGCGCGCCTGTCAGGGTCCCGTGGCAGCCTATGAAACTAACTTCCCGTTTTCTGACCTCTCCTGTTGTGGCATTTATATGCCATGCAACTCTCCGGCATTGTGGCACGGTAATATTTGAATATTTCGGCGAAAAATAATGAAAGTCAGTGTCGGAAAGACGGCGGAAATATGGCGTTTAACCGACAAGATGGCGTTTGTCTACAATCTGGAGCGGATGTGACGTCACATGCAAGTGCTCCATTGGTGGATGACGACCTTTAGAACCCAGCCCCCTACAGTCAAGAGTTTTAGGCTGAGGTTAGGAAAGGTATCCAGCTGTAAAACTCTGCTTCATTATGAAGTCATAGTAGTTTGCAGTAGTGTCCGTGAGAACAGAACTCCTAGTGTTGTCAACAGTAGTGCGAGTGTCCAATGTGGGCACCACCAGATCATCCTGCAACCACTTCACGAGTTTCACATTTCAACTTGGAATGTTGGAACTAAAAGGCAGATGCAGTGAGGTGGTGGAGACTATTTCTAGAGACCTGAGATTGAGTGACCTCACCTGGTGGAGAAACCCATGATCAAACAAAGTGGAGGAGAAAACTACGTTATTATGCAACGTGAAACCCGCTCACCAGCAATGAAAACGCTGACATTAGACAGAAACAGACCAAGAAAGGGAGATGTACACAGAGAAAGAGAGAGACAGACAGACACACACACACACACAAAGAGACAGAGAGAGAGCGAAAGGGAGACACACAGAAGGAGACAGAGAGAGACCAAGAAAGGGAGACACACAGAAAGAGATGGACACAGAGAGAGACAGACAAACAGACCAAGAAAGGGAGACACAGAGAGAGACCTACAGAGAAAGAGAGAAACAAATAAAGGGATACACAGAAAAAAAGAGACAAAAAGAGAGAGAAAAAAAGGGAGACAGAAAAGAGAGACGTACAGAGAAAGAGACAGACAGACAAAGAAAGGGCGATACACAGAAAGACACAGAGAGAAAGACCAAGAAAGGGGGAGACACAGAGACCAAGATACACACACAGACAGACAGACCAAGAAAGGGTGACACACAAGGAGAGACAGACAGACAAACAGACCAAGAAAGGGAGAGACACAGAAAGAGATGTACAGAGAGAGAGACAAATAAAGGGAGACACAGAAACAGAGAGAGACAGAGAAAGGGAGACAGAAAAAGAGAGAGAAAGAGACACACACAGGGAGAGAGAGAGAGAGAGAGACAGACAGACAGACAGACAGACAGACCACGAAAGGGAGACACACAGAAAGAGACATACAGAGAGACACAAATAAAGGGAGACACAGAAAAAGAGAGAGACAGACAGAAAAAGAGAGAAAGAAAGGGAGACAGAAAAAAAAGAGACCGAGAGAGAGAGAGACAGACAAACCAAGAAAGGGAGACACACAGAGAAAGAGAGAGACAGACAGACAAAGAAAGGGAGACACACAAAGACAGACAGACCAAGAAACGGGGAGACACAGAGACCAAGAGACACACACACACAGGCAGACAGACCAAGAAAGGGAGACACACAGAAAGAGATGCACAGAGAAAGAGAGAAACAGACAGACAGACAGACAGACAGACAGACCAAGAAAGGGAGACACACAGACATCCAGAGAAGGAGAAAACAGAGAGAGAGAGAGAGAGAGAGAGAGAGAGAGAGAGAGACACGCTCACCTACAGTTTCAGCAAGGAAGCACAGGAGGACAAATTAACCTGGTTTATTTCAGGGCTAGGATGGAGAGCTCAGACAGTGAGAGAGAAGCTCTCCCACCAGACTGACATCACTGAGGAACGGGAAAGTCACGCGTCAGACAGGAGAAGCATAAGGGAAGATATAACCAACTTGGTGAAAGGAAATAACAACCAGTAGTTTTGTTTACGATAACAACCGTACAAGATGTTCAGAGACGAGACAAAAATCTCTCATATTGTGTTCTTTAACACCAAGAAATCTATTTAAATTTGGCAGTGACTATTCAGATTCTTAATGCAAGGGAGTGAAAGTATTGAACACTATTGCCTCTTTAGCACCTGAGGCCCGGTCCTTGCCTCTGCAGTGCAGCTGAACAAGAATGGACTTATTCCTAGCCTTAGCCCAGAAAGGACAATCCTGGCTAGCAGCCCTCTAATTTCCCAGCACTAAACAATCAACAACCACCAGGGGACTTGTACAGCACATTACAAGTTAAGCCCTCATTTTGTCGCCAGGGCACAGGGAGATAAAAAATAAAACTGAAAGGTGGAAAAGGAGGGGGAAATCTGAAACTTTCACTCCGCTTTGACCTGTGGCTGGACCCAAGGAGCAGTGAGGGAGCCCAGAGGTGTCAGAAGTATTTGGGTGGGTTTTCCTAGGAGCAATTGTGGTTATTGTGTCTGAGGTCTGCTGGGGGCAGGAGAGCAATATTGCTTTAATGTGCGTGTTAGTGGAAAGGGGAATGGATAGATTAAGACAGAGTCCCAGACCAGCAGGAGCACAGCTCCCTGAGCACAGCTCTGCTAAGCTGCACTACATTTAAGAGCTAGTATGTTCTGGTGCATTTGTGTTGAAGCAGTAGTTCCCACAACCAACACCACTAGCGAGCAGAACTTTCCCAGTTAAATACAATTCAAATGTACGAATTTCTGTTCAAATTAACGTGTCTAAACGAAGGATGAGAAAAAAAGTGTAAAACGATTACAAATTAATTCATTTATACAGGTAGAAGCTAAAGCATCATGAAGTAAATAGAAATGCAAATGTATTCTATGTAATCTAATGTTTATGGTTTGCATGTGCAATGATGATGTGCATACAGGGTGGGCTAAAACACCCAAGATTAACGACACCATGTCATACAGAAGCACCAAGCAACTTCTTTAAGTTGTTCACCATGAATAATTTTAACCAACACACTTATCCTATCAGAGGTAGTTGATAATTCATTTGATGAGCTACAATAAATGTAAGCCGAGAAATGCAAGGTTTTTTTTTTTTTTAATCCATAGCTGTCTCTCAAACTGCAAGGCAAAACAACTTTTACAACCACAGACAAAAGACTTTGGCTCCATTTTAGTAAATTTCGTAATCTGACTGCAAAACCACAACCTCTCTTACTGTCTGCTGGATCATAATTAGCTTCTGAAAAAGACACTGACAGTATAACAACTTCGAGATGTACAGCGAGATTCATCATTAGATGGGTTCATCCTTTTTTTGCACCAAAGCACAAATTTTTGTTTTCAAAATTACATCCCGTCAGTTCTCGAATTCATCTGCAACAATTTTTCAAAATTTATCAGCAAGGACGCGTTATCCTAATGGGCTTCATGGGCAGCTGCCCAGGGCCTCGGCCACTAGGGGGCCTCGGAGGTAGCGAGATCGGAAAATATGAAACGATATTTTCAGAAGTTTTGATCATATTGATAACATTTTTGATGCATTTCGCCACCCGTAAGGAAGCCCACCTTGTCCCGTCGCATAAATCACCCGTCATTGTCAATATGATCACTGTCCACCATGTCTTCACACGCTACGCCAGCTTGAGTTCAATGATTTAATTAATGACTTCTTCGCTTTCCACAAAAGTAGGAAAGTGCCCTTGTAAGTTGACCCATGGCTGTCAAACTGAATGCGCAAAGCTGTGTGCCACTGCTGTTTGGGACATTATGTGTGTGAAAGGATGAAATGTTTCACATAGCCTAACATTTTGAGATTTATTTCTGAGAAGCAAGATATTTTTCTTTCTTTGTTATCGCTCTTTGTTTTCACAAGTTAAAAGTCGCCTGGATTCCAAAATGAAAACGAACGGTTATATACCAAATGAATGTTCTTGTTCTGAATACTAAAGAAACTGTTGTAGGCCAGGGTTATGTTCTTGGCATGTTGTTCATTGACTCACTTATTCCAAAGGCTTCTTGAGGCTAAACTTTAGTTAACCAGACTTGTTAACCGTGATGTCTGATGGATTTTTTCACCATGCAGTTGCCTATTTCACCATTGCTTTTTCTCGATTAAATAGGTGTTGATGGATATAAAGTTTTATCGTTCAATAGTATTTCTAATTGTGCCACTGTCATTATTTAAGTTTCTGTGTCTAGTTAGACAGGCACGTCTGAGGGGGTGAATTTGCTGAGCGCAGTTGACAACAGGCGAGGGTGGGGCCTCGGGGGGGTGTCTGCCCAGGGCCTCGGCAAGGGTTAACACGGCCCTGTTTATCAGACGTGTGAAGAAGAAGAAAACTTTGTCACATGCACACTTCAAGCACAGTGAGATTCATCCTCTGCATTTAACCCATCTGAAGCAGTGAACACACACACACACACATACACACACACCCAGAGCAGTGGGCAACCACACTACAGCGCCTGGGGAGCAGTCAGGGGTCAGGTACCTCGCTCAAGGGCACCTCAGTACAAGGCTGCCCCATATTAACCTAACATGTGATCAGCAATGCAATCTTTCAGATTCTTTACAGAGTGAAACGGAAGCTGATTTAAAAAAAAAAAAAAAAACACTACTTTGGATTTCTGGATCTGGTTTCATTGTGCTTTTATAGAAAATGCTCTTAAAAAGCAGAAAAACAAGAGGGCAAATATACCCAACAGCCAAGGCTAAATTACTTATTACTCCATAGCACTGTGCTGTTCGTATTCTTGTGTGTGGCAGCTTCATGCAGTGACAGTTGCCCGTTAACCTGCAAGGAGCTGTGTTTTATTATGGTGCTAGATGACCGAGGTTTGATTGAGGCAGAGATAAAGATTTCCCAGAACCAGGCAAGCAATCCATTTCATCTCATCTCATCATCTCTAGCCGCTTTATCCTGTTCTACAGGGTCGCAGGCAAGCTGGAGCCTATCCCAGCTGACTACGGGCGAAAGGCAGGGTACACCCTGGACAAGTCGCCAGGTCATCACAGGGCTGGCAATCCATTTAAAAAATAAAATAAATTATTATATATAAATTTTTTTTTTAAACGTACATTTGTTCATCTTTCTGATAATCTGTACGGGTCGCACAGTAGGTCATGGGGCCGGAGTCTTGTGTACAGTGTACAGGCCGTGCCAGGGTACAAGCAGTTTGTACACTGCACTCAGGTTGAGGAACAGGACCCTGTCTTCTGGCTAGAACTCCTGGGGACCCTCATATGGTACATCATGATCATTTGGACCCAACTGGCTGCAACACAGACTTGAACACTTCTTTAAAGCCTGGTGAACCAGAGGAAGGTACACAGGTGTGACATACAGAACACAAAGGGGCTGCCCTGGAACAGTTGTATGATTACCAGTACATCTTTCTGACCCACTCTGTTCCAAAATTGCCCTTGTGTATCCATTTACTGAGATCTAATTTTAGCAAAAGATGCAGATTTCAGCATTCAGTGAGGGCCAATTGAACATGTCCTGGAAGTATAATGGTGCTTTTCATTCCCATATGGCAACCAAGGGGTGTGCATGCTTCAGATGCATTGTTATATAAATCATTGCAGAAAAGGAAAAGAGGGGAAAAAAAAAACACCAATGGTGAACAAAACACAGCAAAAAGGAATCGAGCACTGGAATCAGCCCTTGCCTTGCAGACAGATCAGGTTTGGGGAACCAGTACCAAAAATCTCCTGTTCAACCTTTCCACCATCAAATTAGAGGTACACTCAAGATTGCTTTATAGTAGAAAATGTAAAATTGCCTTTTGGAAGAAGGGGGCGGGGGGAAAAAAAGTCTACTCCTCAGAAAGACTGATTGTGAACATCAATCAGTATGTTTACATGCACATCCAAATCGAGCTGCTGTCGGTAATCGAGCAAAGGGTCCCAGCAGGGGTGCCAGAGAAATCCAATCCTACATGCACACAAGGAAATCAAGCTATTGTGTGAGGTACATTGTGCACCCGAGCCACGGTGGCACTACACGCCCCATCATGTTGGTACACTTCCGGTTGTCATCATGAAGAAGAGCTATTCAAGAGTATAAATAAAGTTATCAGTTCCGTGTTCTCCATTGCGCGTTTTTCTCCCGTCCATGAATTTTAATATATTCAACTCCTTAAGCTGAATGAGCATGAACTCTGTCTCCTCATTGCTCCAAAAGTGCACGTTTCTGCTCGCCATTTTCTCTTCGTTTGTTCCTCCTGACCGCTTCTGCTGCTCGCTACTACTGTTGTCATGCCGACCGAGGCTGTCGTGTTTCCCGCTTGTGGTCCCGTCACTTCCGGAAGGGGCAGTGCTGAAGTAAGCAGCTCGACTACGTAGCTCGATAGGGTTTACATGCACTAAGTAGCTCAGCAAAAATCGCATAATCTAGGTCGTGTAGCTCGATTACGAGAAATCAAGTTCGGTTCAATTTCAGCCTAGCTAAGGTGTTTCCATGGCATTTAGAACTTCAATTTCAGTCGAGCAATGGCAGAAATTCGATTTTCTCTATGTGCATGTAAACGCACTCAATGTGACCGTCACAGTCGCCAAGAACTTGGTGAATGATAACTAAAGTAGTAAGTCAAACGACTAACACTGTAGCCAGATATCCAAGCTTTTCACTTGCAGCAAGTTGACATTACTTCAAATTACAAGTCTGTGTTTTGAACTTTGAAACTTGGGGGTGGGGGGGGGGGGTACTAAAAATAACACCACTGGGGGGTAGAAACACACCATTAGTAAATTAACCAGTTAATTTTAACTACCTAGCTAAAACTGTGTATTCCAAGCATGGTTCCTTACAAATTTCACAGCAAAGACCAGCGCGTCAGTGACGCAGTAGCTCACACGGCCGTACCATGAGAAACCGGACTCATTTATAATTAGCTAAGTTGCTCTTCATGAGAACAATTTGATCTTCCAAACAAAATCAGAATCAAAATCCGTGGAAAACTCAGTAAGGAGTAGTGATTTTCCTGAAAGTTCGTTAATTGGCCTAATTAGCAACTTGTTAATGAGAACTCTCAAAACCAGGGAGTAACTTTTGTGCAGACTGATTAGATCTTACAAACAAAATCCACCAGAATCAAAATCCACTGAAAACTCAGGGAGGAGGAGCAATTTTTGTGAACTGTGGACAGACACCATGTGATGGTAACAGTTCATCGCCCTACAGCCAGTGAGCTAATAAATTGGTTAGCTATAATGTCTGCAGTTGACCAAGTCGACTTGCCTGATCTCTTTTTAACTCATCACCTCTTTCGTTGTGGGTCAGGAGAATCAGAAATATGGCGATGTGTCATTTTATACAGTTATATTTGAATTATCTACATCGGAGCAATAAATTTGGCAGGTGTGGAATATAATTACATTATGCATTTTATTATTCTATACATTCCATGATCTACCAAAGATTACAATCTTTATTAACATGAACATGTCATTCCTTTAAATGTAACCAGAAACTGTATCCTTAACTCAGGTGCAATATACAACCCCAATTCCTAAAAAGTCGGGACAAAGTACAAATTGTAAATAAAAACGGAATGCAATGATGTGGAAGTTTCAAAATTCCATATTTTATTCAGAATAGAACACGGATGACATATCAAATGTCTAAACTGAGAAAATGTATCATTTAAAGAGAAAAATTAGGTGATTTTAAATTTCATGACAACAACACATCCCAAAAAAGTTGGGACAAGGCCATGTTTACCACTGTGAGACATCCCCTTTTCTCTTTACAACAGTCTGTAAACGTCTGGGGACTGAGGAGACAAGCTGCTCAAGTTTAGGGATAGGAATGTTAACCCATTCTTGTCTAATGTAGGATTCTAGTTGCTCAACTGTCTTAGGTCTTTTTTGTCGTATCTTCCGTTTTATGATGCGCCAAATGTTTTCTATGGGTGAAAGATCTGGGCTGCAGGCTGGCCAGTTCAGTACCCGGACCCTTCTTCTACGCAGCCATGATGCTGTAATTGATGCAGTATGTGGTTTGGCATTGTCATGTTGGAAAATGCAAGGTCTTCCCTGAAAGAGATGTCGTCTGGATGGGAGCATATGTTGCTCTAGAACCTGGATATGCCTTTCAGCATTGATGGTGTCTTTCCAGATGTGTAAGCTGCCCATGCCACACACACTAATGCAACCCCATACCATCAGAGATGCAGGCTTCTGAACTGAGCGCTGATGATAACTTGGGTCGTCCTTCTCCTCTTTAGTCCGAATGACACGGTGTCCCTGATTTCCATAAAGAACTTCAAATTTTGATTCGTCTGACCACAGAACAGTTTTCCACTTTGCCACAGTCCATTTTAAATGAGCCTTGGCCCAGAGAAGACGTCTGCGCTTCTGGATCATGTTTAGATACGGCTTCTTCTTTGAACTATAGAGTTTTAGCTGGCAATGGCGGATGGCACGGTGAATTGTGTTCACAGATAATGTTCTCTGGAAATATTCCTGAGCCCATTTTGTGATTTCCAATACAGAAGCATGCCTGTATGTGATGCAGTGCCGTCTAAGGGCCCGAAGATCACGGGCACCCAGTATGGTTTTCCGGCCTTGACCCTTACGCACAGAGATTCTTCCAGATTCTCTGAATCCTTTGATGATATTATGCAATGTAGATGATGATATGTTCAAACTCTTTGCAATTTTACACTGTCGAACTCCTTTCTGATATTGCTCCACTATTTGTCGGCGCAGAATTAGGGGGATTGGTGATCCTCTTCCCATCTTTACTTCTGAGAGCCGCTGCCACTCCAAGATGCTCTTTTTATACCCAGTCATGTTAATGACCTATTGCCAATTGACCTAATGAGTTGCAATTTGGTCCTCCAGCTGTTCCTTTTTTGTACCTTTAACTTTTCCAGCCTCTTATTGCCCCTGTCCCAACTTTTTTTGAGATGTGTTGCTGTCATGAAATTTCAAATGAGCCAATATTTGGCATGAAATTTCAAAATGTCTCACTTTCGACATTTGATATGTTGTCTGTGTTCTATTGTGAATACAATATCAGTTTTTGAGATTTGTAAATTATTGCATTTCATTTTTATTTACAATTTATACTTTGTCCCAACTTTTTTGGAATCAGGGTTGTATGTATACAGGAATCATTGTATATAAAATCACTTAATTTTGCTTTTACTTAAGGTATTGAACTTATTTAAATTTATTTTTATTTATTCTTTTTTCAGATGATTTTATCTTCTATTTTTATGCCTCCGCCACCATAAGGTGCAGGAGGCATTATGTTTTCGGGTTGTCCGCCTGTCCGTGCGTCCGTCCGTCCATCCCAAAACCTTGTGAACACGATATCTCAAAGGCTAATGATAGGAATTTCACCAAACTTTCACCATTTGTGCACTTTGGGACAAACATGAATTGATTAGATTTTGAGATCAAAAGGTCTAACATCAAGGTCACTGTGAGGTCAAATGTCTGTCCAAAAACCTTGTGAACACAATATCTCCAAGGCAAATGAAAGGAATTTCACCAAACTTTCACCATTTGTGCATTTGGGGACAAACATGAACTGATTAGATTTTGAGGTTAAAAGGTCACAGGTCAAGATTACTGTGAGGTCAAATGTCCATCCCCCAATCACAACTTAATAAGGTGTGTAGTCTACCAGGTGGAGGCATCCCCATCGATGCCGTTGGCGTCGAGTTCTATCTAGTTAGACATATTTTCTTCTTCTTTGATTCAGGAGCTTGGTAACAAATTTGAATTTCCCGCCGGGGATTAATAAAGTAATTCTGAAACTATTAATGTTATTCCTGTTATTTACATTATAAAAGCTATAAACAGCTATCCCTACTTACAGAAAGCTTCTGTGTTAACAATTATAACTTTATCCTTGTTAAATAATAATAATAATAATAATAATAACAATAATAAATTTTTTTCCAGTTTTCCCTGGTCAGGGCTGCAGTTGATACAGAGTTTATCCCAGAAAAAAAATCATAATCTACAAAAGATGTAGTGCTTGAACCTGTACAGCAAACAAAATGTTTGCATGACTGTGTTCATGGATACCACAAAAAGGCACACGGCCTGATTAGTCAGTATCCTACTGCTTCATGACGTTAATTACAGCTGACCCAATTCCCAGTTTTACAGACAGCTCATTGTTATACATAAGGGTGGGAAGTCCTCTTGACAAAAACTAAACTCGGTATTGTGACAGCAGCTATGGAATCATGATTTATTTTTGTAATTTTTGGGGGTTTTTTTTAATACCATTTCAACCAGTTTTTCTTAAGGCCTATGCATTCAACAATAGAGCTGTGTTTAAAAAAAATAATAATAAAATTTTAAAAAATTTCTGGAATAAATTAAAAGCTTCTTGCTGCCACTACACCAATATAAAATGCTAGATTTTTTTTTTTAAAAGACCTACATCAGCCCTAGTCTAGAAGCTTTCTTAGAGGTATGGCTCATGAAATATTGGTAACAGTCTATAAAGGAACACATAAGGGTTTAACAAAGGTCTTCTTTGTTTAATAAACGCACAAACTAGACAATTGTAAAAAGATTTATTCACTACGTATTAGGTTTTACTCATTACAACATGTACTGCTGTATGACTACACAGCTTTTAGCTGTAAATGAGCGATTATTGCATTACTAGTTATAACAATGTGCAACACACATCATTAAACCCTTCTTAGACAAACCATTGAAGGATAAATGACCTAAACATGCATGTTAAACTTTTAGGCTCTAGGTACCGTCAAGTGAGCGCAGTTTATGGCTTTAAGAGCTAATAAAACCCAAATAAGTCACAAAAAAGTAACAGAGCAATTCTACAGCAGAGAGACCAAAATTATGAAATTATTAAGGTTGCCATAACTTGTCAGCTCAATTATATTGCTAAAATATGGAATCCAAGGCAAAATGTACTGAAAACCATATTTAAAAATCAATCACCCCAATTACAGCAGCGTCGCTTCAGCGAAATCTTGGTTTGAATTTTAAGAAATGAAAGTTCAAGGGTTTTTTCCTGATGTAATTCCGTTACTGACTTTCCTTTCCTCATAAATATTTTGAGTTCAGAGTCAAACAGAACCAATTTTTCTATGCTTTTTAGGTTCAAAAGATACCCCATACAGTGTGAATTTTTTTTAAAATACCATTATCTTGAATATTGCAACTAAAAAAAAAAAGTTAGCACATTTTGCTGTGAATGTAATTCCATTACTGAAAAACTACTCAACATGCTCCATATTTCAAATTCTACTTTTATAATATTTCACTAATAAGGTACTAAAACAAAACACATTGTCAAAATGCAGAAGTCACTTGATGCATCGTCAAACCTAACGATCTAGCATGGATATTTAATGGTATTCAAGGTCAATTGTTTGTATAAAAACCTGGTTTTTATAAGTGTACTGTACGTTATCACAATTAATAATGCAATATTCATTTTTTACAATCACATGTAGCTGTGCAGCAATAGCCATCTATTAATTTAGACTAATACAGAGTGCATAAAACACATTGTCCAATTTGTGCCTTTAAAAAAAATAAATAAAAATCCTCATTAACATTTTGTTTCTTAAAATAAATGTGTTACCAGACTATTTGTGTTTCTTCATAATAAAAAGAAGCTTTTTGTCTCAGAACAGGCAACACTCCCTCCCAACTCCATGTGCATAAAAGGACGCCTCACAAAGAACAGTGTTTTTCAGCCTTAAGTTGCAGTGGTCAGCATTCCAGGCTTATCCTTTCTCTATCCAACCTTTAGCCACAATCAAGACCAGCATCCAGTGTAGCCAACAACTGGACGTCAGCCTGTTCAAACAAAAGATGAGGTAAGTAGTGTTGTAGTCAAGACCACCGAAATGGAGACCAAGATTTTGAAGGGTTGAGATCAAGTCAAGACCAGGACTAGACCAGTGTGTGTGAAGGGGGTGGTGAGGGCTGATGACCATTAGCAGGAAGAATAATTTCAAATTAGCAATGAGTCACGTGACTGGTTGCATTTGAAGCAGGAAATTTTACATCCAATCACAGTAACAGTGTTGACAAATAAATCAGACAATGCATAGGCAATTTAGTGAAAACCCCACAGTTGTGGTCTTGACCGGTCATGAAATAAAATCCAGAGTCCTCCATGTCTGAGACCGAAACAAAACCGAGTAAAAATGTGGTCAATTCCATGACAAGGCGTTCAAAAAGTGGTCTTGAGACCAATGTCAAGTACCACAACATTAGAACCAAGATCAGTGGACTGAGGATTGATTCGAATACTGCTTTGCTGGAATGAACGTCGATGTTTTCAGATTTGTTGCTGGTTATTTTAGTTATGAAGTCTGTTCATGGAACTCAGCAAAGCAATGTCCTGCCCTCAAAACAAATAAATATGGAACAAAATGTTTATTAACAGGCTACTGTATCCAGAGAAGATAGTAACTTAACTTGCTGGTTATGAACCGAGAGCAATGCTTGACTGAACAGTTAGCGCTGCCCTGAGTGTTGCTTGTGGAAAGTTAAATATGGTTACTTATCCAATTACAATGGCAAGTCTGTCTGCCTTGATGTTAATGCACATTTTAAACATTACAAGGTTCATCTTCTCTCTACTCACTCATTCAGTAAACCTCTGCGGATCAGCAGGGTTCACTCTAATTGGTTCCAAAGCACATACTAACACAACACCACTTTAGCTGCACCGGCCATGTTAATTTTCCTCTCGATTGGAAATGGAATTCTGCAAAAACAATGAATAAATGGTAACATGAGGCTAGGTGGGTAATTAGCATGATTACAAAGTGCCTCATTAGCATTTTTGACACTAGTAGGAAAAAAGCAAACATGCTTAAAATCAGGAGAAGAAAGTTATTCTGGTCAACTGCGATGAGCCTTGATCAGAAATGCATTCCCCCAGAGACTCGACAAAACATCTCCCAAGGGATCATGAAAAAGAGTTAAGCAGAATTTTACAGGCAATCAAGAAAACTAAATCTCTCACACTCTCAAAGAAACAATCAGTTTGACCCTCGTTTATGGTGTCCGTGTCCTTTATAATAACAGTGGAATAATGCATCTTCCTTCCTTATCCAGCACAGAAATGTAAATTACAAATGCAAGCAGAGACTCAATGAACCAAACGTCCTGGCCAAAGCAGACACCCGATTTCTAAATACTGTGCCACAAACAAAATGCCGTGGGTTTTTTTTTTCATTTAATAACCCATTTGTTCAATGCAACATTACATAAATAAATAGCAATGTTGCTTTAATGTTTGCATCTCAATTAAAAAAATAAATCAAACCTATAAGGTAAACAATCCCATAAACTTTTATACGCATGCAAAAAAACTTGGGTATGGAATAAGATCTACTGCATCTGTTCACCAAGCCATTAATTTAACAAAAAATATTTTTTGGCAGTGGGTGACCAAAATGATTCAGATATGAAAAAGGAATAGTTAGTGAGGTGAATTCGATTTTTATTGTCGTATCATATTGATGCCTGGAAAGACCCTCTGCATTTCTAAAAATGCATCTGCACACGAACTTAAAGTCGTATTGTATCGTTGATGACTATGGGCTGTATTCAGAGTCGAGTTAAGCATGTGTACTGAGGATTCCCACTGAAATTGGTATTCAGACCTCAGGCATAATGACAGACTTAAGTGATGGACAGTTTTGCGAGATTTGGGGACACTGGGTGGAGCCTAAGGCTACATCCACACGACAACGAGATTTTTTTTTTTAAATATCACGTCCACATGGGCAACGGATCAGTAAAATTTCAGGTACATATGGCAACGCAACGCTTGCTGAAAACGATGCAATACACATGCCACACCTCTACGTGCGCTGTAAGACGGTCCCATCGGAGACACCAGAAGAATAGAAGAAGTAGACGCATGCGCATAAACCCCTTCTTCTGTAGCATTAGCCACATAAAGTTTTGATTATTAATCAGTAGCGTAAAACGAAAGACGTGGAAAGAGGAATGAACGGGGGTAGAAGGAAGCCAGCACACCAACATTCTGATATCCTCCAGAATTCTTTAATGGTCCGGAATAAATTGAATGCTACACGTTGATGGATTACTTTGTTCTTCTACGCCAGGGGTGTCAAACCTGATCCATAAAGGGCCTTGTGGCTGCAGGTTTTCATTCCAGCCATGCAGCAGCACACCTGACTTGGCTCATTCAATCAACTGAACTGTCTTCACACAGTCAAATACTTGCAGCCACACCCACCCTTGATTAAAGGGTGGGTGTGTCAGTTGATTGAATAAGCCAAATCAGGGTGCTGCTGCATGGCTGGAATGAAAACCTGCAGCCACACGGCCCTTTATGGATCAGGTTTGACACCCCTGTTCTACGCCCTTTTTGAGGAATGTATTGTCGGACTTAAACCAACATCCGAAGAGGTGAGATCGCTCCCTTTTTTTTTTTTCCTATTTTTGCTGGCGGGATTGTTTGTGTTTTTGGAAAGCGCACGGGCGGTGCGCGGTTTGGTACTGCTTCCGCAGTGTTTGGACTAAAGACTCTGCCTCTTTTTTCTTGTGCAATAACAGAGTGAGGAGAAGGATGAAATCCAGCACTGACAGTTGGATGTAACCACAATCTCATGCTGCAATGTACATTTTGGGATGCAAATACACTTTGGGGGGGGGAACCACACACACACACACACACACACACACACACACACACACACACACACAAAAGAATGCCTTTAAAATGCTTTAATGTTTTTTATTAATATTTATATTATACACTACCGTTCAAAAGTTTGGGGTCACCCAGACAATTTTGTGTTTTCCATGAAAAGTCACACTTTTATTTCCCACCATAAGTTGTAAAATGAATAGAAAATATAGGCTACGTTTACATTACGTCGAATCAGCGGATCATCAGATTAACGTTCTTAAAACGATTCGCGTTGACACTAAAACCGTTAGCCGTGCACACAGCAACACCAATACGCGGATACGCTCGGCTCCGCAGGCATCCTGCGCTCCAAATCACTCCGCCCTGAACAGCGAGTGCCCTCTGGAGGGTGCGCACTCCGGCCCTGCGCAGCTCACAGAGCGCGCGAGTGAAGTGAACAAGCCACGATTCGGGACTGAGCCGCTGTGTGTGAGATCCCAGCGCATATCACTTATTACTTGCAAGTGGAAGGATGGCAAGCCTAAAGACAATCATAACTACACAATGGGCAGTATTTGCAACAGTATTTGCAGTATTTTCATACTTTTATACTCTTTAATGAAAGGTGATACAAGGCGGAAGTCTGCGCCGTTTTTCAGCAGTCGCGTCACATGACCAACGCCAGCGAATCAGGAAGGTGGATGTCACAGTGACGTTGTCCAATGAGACGCCAGCTAGAGCTCAGCACAGCGTATTCGCGTATTCTCAATGTTTACACAGCACCGGAGCTGATACGATCTAGATTGAATACGTGGACGCTGGCGGATTCCCGTTTCCCCGCTTTTTCAGGGGGGTTAATGTAAACGGACAGTGCGTCCGCGAAGAAAACGAGACAGATACGGTCTAGTGTAAACGTAGCCATAGTCAAGCCATTTTTCTGGCCATTTTGAGCATTTAATCGACCCCACAAATGTGATGCTCCAGAAACTCAATCTGCTCAAAGGAAGGTCAGTTTTATAGCTTCTCTAAAGAGCTCAACTGTTTTCAGCTGTGCTAACATGATTGTACAAGGGTTTTCTAATCATCCATTAGCCTTCTGAGGCAATGAGCAAACACATTGTACCATTAGAACACTGGAGTGAGAGTTGCTGGAAATGGGCCTCTATACACCTATGGAGATATTGCACCAAAAACCAGCAGCTAGAATAGTCATTTACCACATTAGCAATGTATAGAGTGGATTTCTGATTAGTTTAAAGTCATCTTCATTGAAAAGAACAGTGCTTTTCTTTCAAAAATAAGGACATTTCAAAGTGACCCCAAACTTTTGAACGGTAGTGTATATAAAAAACACGACACTGTTAATGAATAGTATACTCTAAATTGCAAGAAAGTGTTTTATTTGCCTAGAGGAGACTATATCTTAAGAGACCACTCTTTTTGTGAAGCTAAATTTTACAGATAAGATTATGAACTATATTCACTTAACGTAAGCTGTAAGCATAACAGGTGAATGCTTAGTCACACATTATTTCATGACCCCCAGTTTAGTGTCTTCTGGCTTGATGTAATTTTCAAAGCTAAAAATAGCATGCGTGTACTAATGAGATAATAAGAATGTGCTTTTATCGAGTACTATTCTGCAAAATAATGAGGCTGGAAACCATATTTGTGAAATGAAACCAAATTTGCATTGATTAATGTAATAATTACAACCATATTTATACATGGAGAAACATATTCACAATACAATAGACTCATATTATATGATTATTTCAATGCTTCCCATTTCAATCATATTAGCATTTTTTTTTTTAAAATCATCTTGTTTTTATGAGGAGGACTCAAATGAAAATCTTGAAATGGGACACAAACAGTGCATAAAGTTTATAGTTAAATAGGTTCTACTGGTCCATTGTTCTCGATATCCCTTTGTACTGCTACTTTAAACCAGATACACGCTCATGACACCTATTTGCAATAAACAGTGTAAAATAAAATCAAATAAAATAAAGGGGGGGGGGTCTTCATTTGACTCACCCGTGTATATTACATTGTATTACAGTTGAAAGGAAAAGAGGAAATTGCTGTTTTGTTCTTCAGCCTACATTTTCTATCCCCTAATCATTTTCAGGCAAGTGGTTCTCGACACTAATGAAAAACTCCACCTATGGAGGGTCTACGTCAAGAAACATTTGATACTCCTAGAGGCGTGATCTAACACACACAGGTAATCTGCATACTCCTACTGCAGAAAATCATCTTACGGAGTTGCATGACCAGTCTCAGAATATGCCATAATTGTTCCTGTGTAAATAGTGATCCAAGTGAATACAGCCCTATATGAAGGAGGTACAATGATCCAGGCCTTTCATTTACATAATCTGGGCTGCACCCTGTATTTCTGAATTTGGGCTTTTTCCGTCGTGATACAGGGTAATTTGGGCTTTTCTGCATGCATAAAGTGCTGTTTTCCCAGTGCTGTGTGTTTAAACCTGCTGCTGCTTTTTTAGCTACAAAGTTATGAATAAATAAAGAAATCTATGAAATGTTATTTTTACCTTTATTGCAAAGTGTCTACAGCATTAATCCCTCTTGATGTACATGTCAAAAATAATTAGAATACAGTTAGTTAGTATTTAAAAGATGTGTCAGGGCCTGAGGAGAGCCTGGAGGAAAGGAGCCTGGGAATGAAAAAGCAAGTTCTGCACTGTTGCCATCAAAGAGACAAACCTGTAGCAGACCTGCGACACAAAAGGTTTTTCAGTCACATCACAAGAATTGGCAGTGCAATTCACAGTATGTAGTCAGGTAAAAGATCTTCGTTTAAATGAAAGGCCAGTGTCTAAGACTATGGACCCTTTTCACGTGACGTCACGACAAACGCGGCCGCCATTTTGGACATGTACTACCAGTAGTTTACCACAGCCAGCATTGAGGAACGGCAGCAAAGAAAGTGTTTATTTTCAGCAAGACTTCCATCATGCCACTATATTGTTGTGCACCTGGATGTAGTAACCATCAACAAACAAGGCAAGGGTTATCATTTTATCGGATCCCGGTAGATGCTGACCGACGGAGAAGATGGATAGCGGCATACCAACGCTTGTGTAGTGACCACTTTGTTGGAGGTAAGACGAATAAAATTAGCCAGAAAAGGCATTACATTGCTGTTAACATTCCATTCTAGTTTACTGTAATTATGATCCGGCAGCTATTTACACCGGATCCAGTGTAAATAGTTGCTGGAGCCAACGTCCGAGGTTTCTCTAGCGCGCTCCGGCAAGCTCGGACGTTGGCTCCGGCAGCTATTTACACTGGATCCGGTGTAAATAGCTGCCAGATCATAATTACAGTAAACTAGTAAATACAGTTTTCTGCATCTCGCTCCTTTTTCTTTTATGTTTGTCGCCTTCCTCGCATTCAAACCAATTCAAGCCGAAGTCCACTACATGTCCAAAATGGCGGTCGCGTTTACGAAGGTCACGTCCGGCTCCGGCAGCTATTTACACTGGATCCGGTGTAAATAGCTGCCAGATCATAATTACAGTAAACTAGTTAATGCAGTTTTCTGCATCTTGCTCCTTTTTCTTTTATGTTTGTCGCCTTCCTCGCATTCAAACCGATTCGAGCCGAAGTCCACTACATGTCCAAAATGGCGGTCGCATTTACGAAGGTCACGTGACTGAAAAGGGTCTATAGCCTCGGTCACAACTGGCCGTACATGCTCCTACGGCCGGTCTAAGTGCAAAAAACGCAAGAAACACACGGAGGGCGCATGTGAAACGCACGGAGGGTGCGCGTGTGACGTGCTGATTTTCCAGCTGTAGACTGGCCGCAGACCGGCCGCAGAGGTTCTTTGTCATGTCAAACAAACTCTACGGGCGATTATGTTTTTTTCAGGTTGCAAGACAAACTTACGGCCAACGCGCGTCTTTCTCCATGAACAAAAAAAACGCAGCGATTTGGGAAACGCCAAAAATCGCACTGCCAAAAAATCGTACATCCGGTTGTGACCTAGGCTTATCATCAACAAGAGGACCAAGCTCCAAGTCACTGATTCCACCCACACTTACACAACTGTGTGTATTTAAGATGCAAGCTATATCTTAAATACACACAGTTATGTCCTGAATAGCTCTCTTTTATTCCATCTTTTACCTGATTTAAATCATATGAAACTAAGTATCAGAGAGATATTGCAGCTGAGGTCAGATAATGTGGGATATAGGGCTATTTTTAGGTTTTTAAATGATACAGGAATTATTAGGAGAATTTAGCACAATAGGGTAGCAAACACTCTGGTTCACGCTCCTGTTCAGTATAAATATATATAAAAGAAGAAGAAAGAAGATTTACCTAATGTGGAAATCCCGCCCTGGTCATTGGTACGCGAGTCTCGCTCCTCCACGAAATCATGGCGTGCCGATCGCCGTTGATGGAGAATTCGTGCTCTGTGCGAGGCTTATGGCTAGTTCGACGAACCCAGAACAACATGGGAATGGTGTGGAATTCGCATCAATTATGAGAAATACATGTTAATTCTCGCTAATTTCGGCGTTTTTAAAGAAGAAAGTCAAGACATTAGGTTTTATGCAGCCAAGTTTATTTAATCAACATTTCACTTTTTTTTCTTTTTTTACACTTCTGGTAGCATATTTTGGGCGCTTGACCTTAATTTGGGCGCCTACGACGTGATCCATCACAGGTTTCATGTAATTGAAAGGCTTGTGATCTCATCAAAAGTCACCCCTTTTAACTGCTAGAGGCTCGTGAGAATCAACAGGATGTCTTGTATTTGTGCACAGGGATGACCAGACCTTTTACAAATAGGCCAGCCTTTACTTCATCCAGGGAGCCCTGGAGTCCATCCTCCGTAGCAGAGAAACATTTGGTTGATTGCACGAAGTGAGCGATTTCATGCACATTATTTGCTAGGGAATCCCCTCAAATTAAATAACTTCCCACCCACAGAATGCCCCGTTTTGTTTTTGGAGATGTTATAGAAATTAACATCCATCACAATGACCAAATTTCACCGATTTTATGAAATCGAAAGGCTGTCTAGCTTTAACCTGAAGGGGACAGCTGTAAGTACAGTATACGATTACACCAAATCAGATTGTCGTTTAGGTCATCTGCATGCATTTCTCTAAAGCAAACTTCATATCATGCTGTGATTTCAAAAGGAAAAGAATAAAAGTGAGCTGGGACTTGAGAGTGACCATTTCTTCCCGATTTCCTGCCTTCACTTTGTGAACCTCACAACAACTCTGAGGATCTGGCAAGTCTCACGGTGTATAATCTCAGATCAGATAGCAGCAAGAAATGGTCTTTATAGAGTACAAGCTGCTAAATCCAAGTTGAATCTGAGCCCACTGGAGGGTACGTGTCAGCTTGGGTGCCTGAATAGGCTGAATCAGTGACATGTTTTTACAGATTCAAGCTATGCTGTGATTAGTAAGCATGTGCGTTGGGGGTGGTGATGTGACTAGTAAGCACATTTGCATAAATAATACAGTAATCTGCAGAGAACTGTAAAGACCAAAGCATCCTGCCACCACTCTAAAAATAAACTACATCTTTCTACTGATCAGCAATGCTTAGTTTGTAGAAATCAGCAGCCCAGCCCCCACCATCAGCATTGTGACACCACACATGAAACCCACAACCACCATCCATCCATTATCTATACCACTCATCCGTCAGGGCCGTGGGGGAAGCTGGAGTTGATCCCAGCTGACTTTGGGTGAGAGGTGGGGGGACACCCTGGACAGGTCGCAGGGCCGACACACACTCACATTCACACTTCTGGGCAATTTAGAGTAGCCAGCTGACCTAATCTGCATGTCTTTGGACTGTGGGAGGAAACTGGAGCACTGGGAAGAAACCCACGCAGGCATGAAGAGAACATGCAAACTCTGAACAGAAAGGACCCAGTTGGATGCGAGGCTTGAATCCATACTTTCTTGCTGTGAAGTGACAGTGATGACCACTGCACCACCGTGTCACCCTCCAAAACAACAAAGGTGTAAAATATCTACTGTGACGACAAGGGCGTGCTGCCAACACCTACCATCGTATACCACCACAAAATGAGTAGTCAGCTTTAATGTGCATTTGCTTACAGATACAATTTGGCAAGTAATATTTATTTGCAGAGCTCACAGCAATATACAACGAAGCACAAAACATCCCTCATGTAATTCCAGCTGACAGCCATGTATTACTTAGCTGTAATACTTTGTATTTAGCCAAGTACATATGACTGTTCATCCGACATCAAAAAAAGCTTTTACAAAATAAAGCAGAGGAAGACATGGAAAATTAATCAACTCACCCTATTAGTCAGATTCCCTTCATTTTATCCTTTAATAATAATTATTACTATATAAACGTTGCTCAAGTGTACAAGTGCTCCTGTAGGCACAAGTCGCATCCACTCCAGTGGTACTGCTCTCATTACTCATGCTAGGATATCAGAGATACGGGAGTCAAATCAGATCCTGGGTTTTAATCAGAAAATGAGAATCTTAACCAGATCAGCTCTATTTCTGGATAAAATATCAGTCATTCTTCAAAATGATAGCAAGCGTGAAAAATTATTTGAATAATTGTAATAACTGAAGGTTGTGGGTTGTGTGGTTTTTTTTAACATCACGACTTTTCTGCTGGTTCTTCTGTATGTGGAGGGCGGCAGTTACATTTCCTAAAACATGGCTTGATTCCAGCCGTCAGAGCTGAAGAATTATACAGCATCAAGGAGCGTCTTTGTTCAATTAGATATTTCAAGCACTTTAAAGTGCTTTAGATTCCCCCGTAATCTATCGACATCCTGTAATTAATCAACTAATTCACAGTCTCAGGACGGCTGTAATTACAGCAGTGGTAATAGCTTATTCTTTACGCTCCAGCTCCTACATTTCATTTGTTTATTTTCCCACAGTCATAAATCTAAGGGAGCGTCAGGAGTGCCACAATATTAGTGCAATAATCAGAGTTAATTATCAGATGGCCATTCCGCTCTCTTTCCACTAATAACGCAGGGCTATCACAGAGATGTGCCTCAGCGCAGACTGGAAAAGACTCAAAATGGTTTCACCCAAGCAGCTTCGTTAAGCCTAGGATGAATAACTAACTAATATTAAAGCAACCATAGCTAACCTGAATGACTATTCATTGAGAATTTATTGAATAATTTGGACAGTTTATTATTCAGCCTTGACCCCAATTAAATGGGTTTTCTGTTGATTTGGAATCATTAAATCACTTTTATAGCTACAAAACACCTTTCATATCATTAACAAATCATCACAGGACAGTGCAGCCTTTCTTCTATAAAACTATTTCATTCAGAGATCCAGACCTGTGTTTACACTCACCCACTCCTCTAGGATCTGGTTAACTGCTTTACTGCTGCGAGCTGGGTTTCGGCAGGCTAAGATCACATGGGCACCATGAAGGGCAAACGACCTCGCCGTCTCAAAACCTGCAAAGTATATATGAGAGAGAGAGATTTTTAAAAATGGCATGAGTCATCTTTCAGATAATACAGCAAAAATTATCGATGCTCTTCCTCTTTCTTTGGGGCCGAACAGGGAAAGAAAGATGGGCTAATATCTCCACGTCACTTTTAGCTTCGTCATTCGACATCAAACTCTGAAAATGATTGAGGCTATAGAAGCTGTTATGAGCTTCTCCTTTGCTAAAGGCTGAAGAAGGATCTTGGGCACTTGCCTAGAGCTCCTGTCACTATACGTAAAAAGAGACACGATATGTAACCACAGATAGGGATGATCTAATAATCACGGCAATGAGATGTAGGAATGCAAAAGGCACCAGAGCTGTGCTGGTAGTGCATGTAAACATACCTGCCTGACTGACACTGATGCACTTTAAGCAAAACTCATCATTCAGCAGCCTACTAGCATCAAATATGACTCGGATACAAGGATAATTTCGATTCCAAAGTCACAAGTCTAAAGCCATGTGAACAAGTTACAACTCCACTTTTATACTGAATTAATTACATCCAACATATCAAAAAACAAAAGGAGTTATTTAAGGAGGAGAGCCTTGGGCTATTGTATTTGTTTTGCTAACCTGCTGTTTTTCCATTGTCCCCTTGATTACACAAAGTGTGTTTCAAGAAGTTTTTCTGAAAGCTGGCATCAGCACTTTAGGGACACAGTGATTTGAGCTGGAAATAGATGGAGTTGGAAACAGTGGTCAACAGTGGAAAGTGTGACAATGATCAAAGTTAAAGAAAAAGTCATTTAGAACAAAGAAAGGCTCTCATGCAGCGCGCGCGCGCGCTAGCTGCTTGCTCTGCTCACTAATGCCGCTTTTCCACTACCAACGCGGCTGAGTTGGGCTGAGCCGTGCCATGCTGAGTTGGGCTGAGTCGAGCTGAGCGGGGCTGTTGGGGTTGCATTTCGACTACAACCGCGCTGAACCGTGCTGGCTGGAAGTGGGTGGACACATTGGGTGGAGTTAGCGAAAGTGGGTGGACGTCACGTGATGTCGTTAGGCGGCGCAAACAGTGACATCAGTGACCTTTTAAGCGGTAGTCTCACGACCCGGATAGTAAACAATAAACATGGAGGACATGGAGTCGTTAGTGTTGCTGGTCTTGGTGCTGTGGCTTGCTGTCACCGACAACGCCAACAGATACTGGCAAGAGCGTATAGATGAGGCGAGGCACATAAGGCTTCAGAAATTCTCGTAATTCGTAATTCTTCTTCTTCCGGGTTTACGCTGTTTACAGATCCCAGCGTGCTCGCGGGGCGTGTGTGGGCGTGTGAGGACACTCCTCCTCACCAATCAGTGCACAGGGGAGTGTCTGCTCACGCCCCTAGCCCCACTCGGCTTGGTTTGGCTCGCTTCAGCCCCACTCCAAAACCGTGCGAGTTTTGGGTGCTGAGTAGGGCTGAAGCGAGCTGAGTCGTGCTGCTCTGAGGTAGTCGAAACGCGAGCCGTGTCGTGCTGAAGTGAGCTGAAAAAGGGTAGTGGAAAAGGGCCATAAGAGGCTGTCCACACGGCAATGGATTCAGGTGAATCTGATAAAATTGTTTATCGTTTTGGCCTGGCGTCCACACGGCACCAGCGTTTTGGGTGCCCCAAAACGAGAACAGGTTCCAGAGTGGAAAAATCTGGCAATGGCGCCGTTGCGAAGTCGTCTGGATGAGTAGAACGGATTTGTTTACGATGACGTCACAACCACATTACTAGAACAAGCAGCACTCTCGCTGTTTTGTATGAACCACTGCATTGCATTCACTTTTGTATACAGCTTTTCTTTTAAATAAACAAGTAACTGAACCATTTCTTGAATTTCTTTTTTTTATTGGATAAGACTGCTTTTCAAAATGTTCACACACAATATAAAAAGTTATATAAATTATATAAAAATGCTTTTCAAAATGTTCACACACAATAAGAAAATTAAGTTATATAAAACTATGCACACTAATAAAACTAATTTGCACATACAGAAGGCACGATTTCCTCGCGTAGTCGCAGCGTAGTCTTCTTGTTGTTGTGTGTTTGTTCCTGAGTGCTTCACGCCGGGTAGAAGAAGGGGTTTATGCGCATGCGTCCTACTTCTTCTATTGTTCTGGTGTCTCCGATGGGACCGTCTTACAGCGCACGTAGAGGTGTGGCATGTGTATTGCATCGTTTTCAGCAAGCGTTGCGTTGCCATATGGACCTGATATTTAACTGATCCGTTGCCCATGTGGACGCAATATTTTTTTTAATAAAATCTCGTTGCCGTTGTGGTGTGGATGTAGCCTAAAACTGTGAAATAACCCCTGCCCATGTCACTTGTAAAACATATTACACCGTCATGGCTGAGAAGAGCGCTGACAGGCCAGCACAAGTCGGAGAACTGTTGCTCAATTCTTCTTCTTCCTCCTCCTCTCTCTCTCCTGTAGAGGGCATCTCTGAATATGACATCTGCAACCTATATTATGAAGAACATCTCTTCAAAGTGCACACGTGAACTTGATACTTACACCTGAAGCTTCCATGTGTGATCTATTAAAGGAACCTTTGACATTAACTGCTCAAATCAGACACTTCAGTGTCTGAGGTTATGAAACTTTTTTTTTTAAACACATGACAAAATCACACACACACTTAAGTGAGAAGTTCACCATACACTTCTTTGTAAACTAAATGTAGCTGACAGTCACCAAGATTCCAGACAGACATAGAGGACTTTATTAATCCCCCAAAAGGAAATTGCAGTGCTGCAGCAGCAAGAGCCACATCACAAAACCTACATACTTAGACAACAAGGTAGTTTTAATAATAATTTATATATGTGTGTGTAATACACAATTAATTCAATACACATCTATATAGACTACTTGTACTACTAGATCAACTAAAATAGACAATAAAATGGAATAAAATTGAACAAACTGTGCAATTAAATAGTAGAAGGTTCAAAAGAAGAAAAAAAAAGTACAAAGTGCATGCCATTCAGAATAATAGGTGGATTAAAATGAACTTTAATTCGATTAAGTTTTAATCTGATTTTCATTAAAAGGCAAACTAGACTCCCTAATTGTGACACGAGTGCTAAAGAGTAATATCCATTAAAACTCAAAATTGGAGACGGATAAGAGCTCCTCTGACAAGTGAAGCATGGAATTAAATTATATGACACCTTATTAGGAGTAATGGAGAGAACAGTGTGCATCCCTATGGAGAGTTCTTATCCTAGAAAATGAAAAGGAATCTGAATGCTTTCCTTAACAATAAATAACCATTAAAAAAAAAACACAGAGCATGTGTTTAAGAATCAAAAATAAATTCATAAATTTTACTAGACTGTCAAAATTAAATAAATAAATAAATAATGTCATGGAAAATAATGTTGTTGAACCTTTAAAACAAAATGTGGCAGCTGCTGGGCTTGAAACGAGAGTTAATTAACGCTGATATTTTCATAATGGGAAACAAATTAGAACATGTTTAACAACAGTTTCAACCCCTCCCACCACCGCCGTACTGAGAAACAGGCAGATCGGAATAAAGCTCGAGGTTAGAAAAACAGTATCGTGTTGTTTTACTGGCAGCCTCTCAGCCCTGCTCACACAATACACAAGGCCAGATGTGGATCATCACCCAGTCCTAGACATGCAAATGGGAGTCATGGACTTCAGCTGATGGTGGATTAAAAGCAGTAAAACAAGTGACAATTCGAAGCTATTCAGTAGTAATTGCTTTTTCTGTCATTAAGGGAGATTTGTGCAAGTGGAATTGAGATAGACTTTGAGGTGGAGATGTGCAAACGATAAAGGGAGGAGAGGTTTCAGAGACTGGCCCAAGGGTCAGATTATGGCTTTACTGCTGTGTCTGTTCCAGGCCATATCCTGCTCTGTACTGGGAGTGCAGTTTATAGAGAAACAACTTCACCACAACCACAAACGATGTTTTTTGCGGTTGCATATAATCCAAGGGTTTGATTTCCATTTCTTTTCTGTGAATGACTCAACACCTTTGCTCACCAAATAGGATGCGACTCTCATTTAATACACAACATGTCTGATTCGGTGTGCATTGCAATAGTGTCCATCATCCAAAATAAATGCAGCTGTATTTTGAGGACGAAACATTTTGTTTCTGATCTTTGCAAAATGGAGAGTGACAGGACAGAACTTCCAGTGAAGATGAATATGCATCCTCGCTGTCCTGATTTTGCAGAAACAGAAAGCATCTGAACCCATTCAATGTATTTAAAGCTGAAAGTACAGAGAGAGATATTGATCGTTTCATCCTAGAACTGATATCATACCATGATTGGCCTATATTAGTGGCCGCAGTAAATTTAAGTCTAACCACTTGATTTTTTTTTTATTCTTTATATATACACAAAATATTCCTCATGCACAAATACTTTGAGCCTACAAACAGCCATTTTTATCCAGAAAGACGGGTTTGTTTTGTTTTAAACTTGTCATTTTTCTAAATTCATACAGAAAAATTAATGAACAAAATATTTAGATTTGGTGTGGATAAGGAACTACATGGTGCAGGCTATCTGCTGGTACCTCATATAGTGAAGGCTGCATCAGGAGGCAGAGCCTTTTCTTACAAAGCCCCACAGTTATGGAACAGCCTTCCAAGTAATGTTATAAATAAATGACCAAGTATAATATTTTTGTCTCATTTGTTTAACTGGGTTCTCTTTATCTACTTTTAGGACTTGTGTGAAAATCTGATGATGTTTTAGGTCATATTTATGCAGAAATATAGAAAATTCTAAAGGGTTCACAAACTTTCAAGCACCACTGTAGATCTACTGGATTAAAGGGGGGGGGGGGGGGGATCCCACACACACTATTGCAGTGAGGCACAGAATAAGAAAAAGTTGTGCCATTTTCCTTAAAGACGTCTTAAACTGTTGAGCTCCACTGACCCACTGCGGCACTTTACAGTTGTCTTGCAAGCAGTGTACAGAATATATGCTCTCTAGATCTGTTTTATTCACAGTAACCTACGCAAAAATCAACCTACTGTTTTAGAAAAATGACATTTCTTCTTTAAACAAATACTAACGTACTTTATGGTGCATGATTACACTTTTAAAATTAGAAAAGTGCTTCTTTAGAGTTTCCTTTCACAGTGTTTTTGGGTTTCTTAGGAAAGAAAAAGTGATCGACCCCTTCCCCTTGCTGACAGAGAAACTTTGTTCTACAGTTTTCAAACTATTAATGGTTTCCCAAACACGCAACCAAAAAACCCTTCATGGTTCTAGATTTTCTCTGTGTGTACCATTCTGTACCTGTGTTTAAGTTAGTTATGCCCATCCCACTCATTTCCATTATGTTTCCTGGTACACTGATGTAAAAACAATATAAAATGCTGAAATATAAGATTTACATTCCAGTGCAAAAGTCTTCAGCAACTGATTGTACTAAAACAAACTTAAGATTTTTATTTTATGACTCCTACATTATGGAGTCAGTACAAAAATATTAGATTTCTAAACATTAGTTTTCTCATACAGAATTAAGGCCGAATCCCATTTCACCCCTTGGACCAACCCCTTAGCCCTTCCCCTCCATTTTGCGCGTTCACGTGAAGGGGTAGGGGTATCCCAATCCCAGTTAACGCGGAGGGGTAGGGGAAGGGGTAGGGCTTCTGTACCCCTCCAAACGGAGATTTTCCTGGAGCTGACTCCGAACGAAGGGGTTTGAGTGATTTCCCACAATGCCATGCGGATTTCAGCGAGATTTCATGCGGATTTCAGAAAGATGGCGGTTCCCGCGGCGAAAGATTGTCATAAATGTATTTTCTCCATTATTTACGTGTTTTAAGTTGTTATCCAGAGGAAACACGCCGCTTGATTCGCTTTCGAGCTGAGAATGAGCAGCGATTTCTGAAATCCAAGCTGCTGCTAAAAAGCTTTGGGAGTGAGTATTGTTTTCGGTTGCTTGACTGCGTACGTTTTGTTCTGTTATTCTCGCTTTTATTGTTTACATGAGTGTTCTGACACCTCATTCTGTCGGATGTGGTGCACGAAGCGCCAAAGATATCCCATTCAGTGGTGTTAGTTAACAAATCACACCCTGCCAGCAGAGATTTCTGGTTCTGGCTCTGACTGTAGCGGCTGGTCGCAGCCAATGACGCATTTGGTCACGTTTTGCTAACGTAAACGCTGACGGAGGTACGCGATGACGTATGCGATCGTTGAAGGGCTATCCCAATACGTAAGGGTTGAATTTCAAGCCCTATTCCTTGTAGCTTAGTTTCAAGGGGAAGGGCCAAGGGGAAGGCGGAGGGGAAGGGGGAGGGGTAGGGGTAGAAATTAGAATTGGGATTGGGCCTAAATGTCACAGAAAAACATTTGTACGTCAGTAAAGAAAGCTTTATTATGCAAGAGATTTCACTTTTCAGACACCCCCCCCAAAGTCTCCAGAAGACCCGTGTCTGGTTCTGTAAGAAACATATCTGTGACGAACCTCAGTCATCCAGGTACATAGTAATCTGTGGTTGGTTAAAGAGAGCAACTGGACTTGCTTGAAGATTCTTGAAAACGTTTCGCCTCCCATCCTAAAGGCTTCCTCAGTTCTGTCTGACTAAAGGGAGTATCCAGTATTTATCCTCTCAAGGATCATCATAGAATCCGAATCAGAATGCTGATGGCTGCATTGTAGGTGGCTGATAAAAGATGTCATAGACACCCACCTCTGTTCAATGATGGTCGTTCCAGGTTGACAAAAATGAACGATCCTTTCTGGCTAAGATGTCTGCCAGTTTTCTGGAAGTCCTCTCATACTCCCGCACCAGTCGAAGGGATCTCATCCCAAAGTATGTAGAAACATATCTGTGACGAATCTCAGTCATCCAGGTACATAGTAATCTGTGGTTGGTTGAAGAGAGCAACTGGACTTCCAAGAATCTTCAAGCAAGTCCAGTTGCTCTCTTCAACCAATGTACCTGGATGACTGAGATTCGTCACAGATATGTTTCTACATACTTTGGGATGAGATCCCTTCGACTGGTGCGGGAGTATGAGAGGACTTCCAGAAAACTGGCAGACATCTTAGACCAAGTTTACATTAGACCGTATCTGTCTCGTTTTCTTCGCGGATGCACTGTCCGTTTACATTAAAACGCCTGGAAACGCCGGGAAACGGGAATCCGCCAGGGTCCACGTATTCAATCCAGATCGTGTCTGGTCCGGTGCTGTGTAAACATTGAGATACGCGGATACGCTGTGCTGAGCTCTAGCTGGCGTCATCATTGGACAATGTCACTGTGACATCTACCTTCCTGATTCGCTGGCGTTAGTCATGTGACGCGACTGCTGAAAAACGGCGTGGACTTCCGTCTTGTATCACCTTTCATTAAAGAGTATAAAAGTATAAAAATACTGCAAATACTGATGCAAATACTGCCCATTGTGTAGTTATGATTGTCTTTAGGCTTGCCATCCTTCCACTTGCAAGTGGTAAGTGATGCGCATGCCCGATATGCACTGAGATCACACACACAGCGGCTCAGTCCCAAATCACTGCTTGTGCACTTCACTCGCACGCTCTGTGAGCTGCACAGGGCCAGAGTGCGCACCCTCCAGAGGGCACTCGCTGTTCAGGGCGGAGTGATTTGGAGCGCAGGATGCCTGCGGAGCCGAGCGTATCCGTGTATTGGCGTTGCTGTGTGCACGCGAATCGTGTATTGGCGTTGCTGTGTGCACACTAATCGTTTTAAAAACGTTAATCTGATGATCCGCTGATACGGTCTAATGTAAACCCCACCTTAGCCAGAGAGGATCGTTCATTTTTGTCAACCTGGAATGACCATCATTGAACAGAGGTGGGTGTCTATGACATCTTTTATCAGCCACCTACAATGCAGCCATCAGCATTCTGATTCGGATTCTATGACGATCCATGAGAGGATAAATACTGGATACTCCCTTTAGTCAGACAGAACTGAGGATGCCTTTAGGATGAGAGGCAAAACGTTTTCAAGAATCTTCAAGCAAGTCCAGTTGCTCTCTTCTACCAACCACAGATTACTGGTTCTGTAAGATGCTCAGGAAAACTTACAGCTCATTTCCTTATACAACACTGTACCGAGACTGCAACTTCTTTCAAGAAAAGGGATCACAAATATTGACTTTCATTTATTACTATTTACTGCACTTTATTTTTTTTTAAATCTTAAAACATTTAATTTTATTAATTGTGAAGGCATCTTTGCTCTATAGCATTTCTTTGCATGTGTGTAAAACTTTCGCACAGTACTGTAGCTTTGCACAGCAGCAGGTGTTTGATATATTTTGGGGTTAAAGTGGAAAGTCTGGTGCTACAGAACATCCATGACGAGCTCCAATTCCCTCCATTAATAACAGCCCACTTTCATTTTGGATCAGGAAGGCATTGTCACAACCCAAAGTAAAATGTATGGATTGTAATTACTGGAGTTGGGGGCTGAGAAGTTCCACCTGAGCAGCCTCATGCTGTTCTATTCCCCCCACCTCTCTGCTCCTCCTGCCCCATACAACCTCTCCTGCGCCACCTCCCACACTCCAGCCTTGACCCCAGCGGCTACGGACAACTCCCACCGCAATTTTTCATCCTGCCCTCCACTCTCGCCGGTCACCATATCCCCACAGCTTCCTCTCACACTAGTCCACAGTCACATCACACTGGGTCTGAACATGAGCACTGCTTTATTATTATTACTGTTATTATTATTATTATTATTACTGTTATTATTATTATTATTATCATCTGTCCACACACAGCAAGATACTATTGGTGTTATGACCTCCTTTTAAAAGCCTTTGTTGTTTTAAACATGTATCCCAGTCCTTGCTCTTGCTGTTCAGCCACCTCACAATTATTGAACCTTTATTCACCATTTGTAATTTTCCTGCACGTTACATACAGCAGTTTTGCCGTGCACACAGAATTATATCCAAGGTCAATAAAAGTTCAATAATTTGCCTAACCAACCATATCTAGCCTTCATTAAACAGCCAATAAACCGATTTATCAAAAAAAGGACAGGAAATGCACATTAAAAGCCCTCAAATTCCATTTCCTCAGTCAACTGTTTTCAATAAAAGTCCAAATTTAAGACCAGACTGAAGTGAAAAGGGCAGATTGGGTCAAAATGTAAAAGAAATAAAGCTAAATAAATAAATGTTATATTATATATATAATCTCAGAGAGGACAATAACGCCCCCATTAAAAAAAACTAACCTTTAAAATGATCTTTTAAACTGAAGCAAATTAACTTAAACACAAGGAGAAAAATACACAGCTAAAAAAACTAAATTACAAAACTGCAGGGGTTTTTTATTCAGTTAAACTCTCCACACACACAAAATATATTAACTATAATAAAAAAAAAAAAATCCTATTAAAAATACACATCAAGTCTGTCTTAAAGATTCGGTCCCAATAAAAACCTTTTCCAAACCCATTTCCAGTCCAAACTCATTTGTTTTCTGCTCAGATATCTGAGCCACCATTTTTTTTTGCTGCTATTAGCCCAACAGCGATCCTGCGTGTTAGACTGGTGTTCTCTACATAAATACACTCCTCGTCTCATATGATAAATATAAATTTACACTGATGACATTCGGCAGACACCCTCATCCCGAGCCACTTATTTCTCTCATTATACAACTGAGCAGTTAAGAGTGTAGGGCCTTACTCAACAGCACAGCACTGGCAACTCGACAGGGCTGGGATTTGACCTCACAACTTCCTGTTAAGAAATCCAGTGTCTTGAGTTACCACTAGCTTTGCTCATTAAATGCACTGTATATGAGAGCATCCACAGTCACAGACGACAAAAAGCAGAAAATGTAGGTGAGCTGCAACTGAGTTTCATGGCAGTTAGACTGAATATCAGCTTCACTCTGAATCCTACCTCACAAAATCACAGCCCTTAGAATAATATTATTTCTCCACCCAGAATCACTTTCCCAGCTAATCCCTCTGCCAGCAAACAAACACATGCCTAATCCAACAACATACTAAAAAGATAAAGCAATTCAAAAATCATATAATTATATATATAAAAAAATAAATAAATAAAATCCACCCCAACACGCATCCTGATTTTTTTTTTTTTTTAAGGGATGCTAACATTGTGTAGTAAGCTTCGTTATTAATCCCCAGCACAACCATTCACTTGGGTCTCAACACAGAGAATTCTCCAACATACAACACAAGAGGCAAATCGGACGACAGTGCCAGTACTGTAACAGCCAAAAGCACAAGTTAGCACTTTTCAGTCAAACGCTACATAAAGAAGTGTGAATGATATTACCCCTGTATGGGCTGGACTGTTATGCACCAGTAATAAGGATCTATAAGAAAGATACACTACCAGTAAACGACTGAGTCAGGAACTGCAAAGACCTGGTGAAACATTTTGCATTTTAAACAACTGCAAAATGATTATGTATAATTTATATGAGGGAAAACATGTATAGGTTTGAAGCATTTAAAACGTCAATAATAAGAGCAAAACTGGATTTTCTTAATGGCAATCTGGTCAAGTAAAATAACTACTGGACAAATCTGGTGATGTGCTGTACATCCATCCATCCATATCTACACTGCTATAAAACAGCAGGACAAACACACAGTCTCATTAGTGCAATGCGACTGCCATATGACATCCATCACCATCAGAGAACACACACACACACAGGACAGATCTGGAGGGCAAACTGCAGTGCACCCAACATCCAGAAATAACATTCTGCTCTTAAACAGCAGTTTTCATTGTAATAAAGGCTGACGTACTGTATCACTGTCCCTCCACCACCAAACAAGAGGAATGAGTGTTCTACAGAGCACATGCTTTAGGACGGTGACTGGATTTTGCATGACTCAGAAAATGCAGTAAGTGAGAAAGCTAGGATATGTCTAGCTTTTAACCCTTAAAGTAAATTGCAGTAAAAGTTTTTTTTTTAATTGTTCTTTTTCAAAGCAAATGCAAATAAGTTAACACGCGTACATTTCAAATAAAGTCAACTTTAATTGGACTTTTTTTTTTTAAATTATGTCGGAAAAACGTTGGAGTTTAATTTATGAGTGCATAAAGAGAGAGAGAAAAGGATCCGATCACGATACAGTGACAGCAGTCCTTTTAATCCTCGCAGAGAAAAGACCACAGCGCTGAACAGTAAATAACTTACTTGGTTCAATGGAATAGAATTAAGGAAAGCACCCCAGGTGCTAATGGGAATGAATGGGACGCATCAGCTCAGGTCAAAAGTACTGCAAGATCAATGCAGAGGTACAGGTAGAGAGCAACACAAAAGACTGCATGCGTGCATGTGAAAGAGAGGGGAGGAGAGAAAGAGCGAGAATTCTTTTACTACAATTAACCGTGGTAGAGAGCAAAGTTTAAGAAAAGAGAGAGAGAGCCTCATAATGAGAAGAGTAATGGACTAATGGGATGCAGTGAACAGTGGTCTAATCAGGTAGAGGATGGAAATGCACTATGCCTTCTAACCACAATTACCATATCACATAGCTTATTATGGGAAAAATTATATCGGCTCTCAATGCATGAGGTAACTGGGGTCTGATATACATTTCCAATGCACTAAAACTGTCACGAAATAAACCACCAGAATAAGGGAATAGAATTTAAAAACCCAAACATCCTAGGGTTATATATGAGACTTTTTTTTTAAATAATAAAATAACTACAGCATATATTTAGCAGGCTCTTAACATCTAACTTCATTAAAATGGAACAGGTAGATTTTCCTCCTTAGTGACAGTTTAAGGAAAATTAGCACAGACTTCATTTGAAAGGAATCGTTCAATTTTAAATTCTCATTAAAATCTAAAATAACAGCTAGCTGTCATGGCCATATTGAATAGCAAATAGAGTGGGTTTTAATGTCAGATCAGTAAATTAAATAGTGATGCTATTACTACTACTGCTATCACAAGTTAAACATTTGTGCTGAAACCTAAATTTAATTTCCTGCTTTGAATTATTGACTGTATAATAAAAACACAAAATTGGACTACCAATATTTTTAAACTGCATAAAACGCTGACAGTCTGGTGATTGAGAATAAAGAAAACAAATGTTAAAATGATCACCAGTAACTTCCCTGAAACTGTACCTTTATATCCAAACATCAGATTCAGCAAGAAGGGGTCCACTACCCTCTAGTGTTGGGGGGGGGGGGGGGGGGGGGGGGGACCCCCCACACATGATTTATAATGAGCATATCCTATATATATTCTAAAACTTTAATAAAAAAAAAAAAAGGATGTGTTGGAGAAATTATATATATTTATTTTTTTTAAACTGCATAATTTGTCTAAAAAAAAAAAAAAGTCAATATAAATTTCATTACAGTGCTCAGGGAAATAAAAACCCGCATTTTCCAGCCTTTGACATTCCATCTGAACAGAGCATTAAAATGTTATTGTTTATATTATTCCATCCATCCATTTTTCTTCCGCTTATCTGAAGTCAGGTCGCAGTGGCAGCAGGCCAAGCAGGGTATTCCAGGCGTCCCTCTACCCAGCAACGCTTTCCAGTTCCTCCTGGGGGATCCCAAGGCGCTCCCAGGCCAGATGAGATTTTACACACACCCTCTCCCCAGCAACGCTTTCCAGTTCCTCCTGGGGGATCCCAAGGCGCTCCCAGGCCAGATGAGATTTTACACACACACACACACACACACACACACACACACACACACACACACACACACACACACACCTCTCCAGCATGTCTACCCCAAGGTCTCCTCCCAGTTGGACGTGCCCGGAAAACCTCCAAAGGAAGGCACCCAGGAAGCATCCTAATCAGATGCCCAAACCACCTCAGCTGACTCCTCTCAACATGAAGGAGCAACGGCTCAACTCCGAGGTCCCTCTGGATGTCTGAACTCCTCACCCTATCTAAGGGTGAGCCCAGCCACCCTACAGCAAAAGCTCATTTCAGCCACCTGTATCCACGATCTCATCCTTTCAGTCACTACCCAAAGCTCATGACCATAAGTGAGGGTTGGAACATAGATTGACTGGTAAATCAAAAGCTTTGGCTTCTGGCTCAGCTCCCTCTTCACCACGATGGACCAGTACAATGCCCGCATTACTGCTGACACCACCCCAATCCGCCTGTCCATCTCACCGTCCATTTTGCCATTACTCGTGAACAAGAGCCCAAGATACTTGAACTCCTTCACTTGGGGCAGCACCTCACTCCCAACCTGGATGGAGCACTCCACCACTTTCCAGCAGAGAATCATGGCCTCAGACTCGGAGGTGCTGACTCTCATCCCAGCTGCTTAATTCTCAGCTGCAAACCATTCCAGTGCTTGCTGAAGGTCATGCTCTGAAGAAGCCAACAGAACCACGTCATCTGCAAAAAGCAGAGATGAAATTCTGAGGTTCCCAAATAGGACACCCTCCTCACCCCGGCTATACCTTGAGATCCCATCCATGAATATCACAAACAGGATCAGCAACAAGGGGCAGCCTTGGCAGAGTCCAACACCCACCGGGAACGCATTTGACTTTGTGCCAAGAATTCGGACACAGCTTTTACAAGGTTGTACAAGGACCAGATGGCTCATAGCAACAGTCCCGATACTCCATACTCCCGTAGTGCCTCCCACAAGACCCCACGGTCATAAGCCTTTTCCAAATCTACGAAACACATGTAGACTGGCTAGTCACACTCCCATGAACCCCCCCCCCCCCCCAACAATCCTGCCAGGGTAAAGAGCTGGTCCACCGTTCCACGGCCAGGACGGAATCCACATTGCTTCTCCTGAATCTGAGGTTCAACAATTGGTCTGAGCCTCCTTTCCAGCAACCTGGAATAAACTTTCCTGGGGAGACTGAGCAGTGTGATACCCCTATAATTGGAGCAAACTCTCTGGTCCCCCTTTTAGAAAAGAGGAACCACCTGCCACTCCACGCGACACTGAAGAGGCGCGTCAGCCAACACAGCCCAACAATGTCCAGAGCCTTCAGCATCTCAGGGCAAATCTCATCCACCCCTGCCGCCTTGCCACCGAGGAGTTTCTTGACTGCCTCAGCGACCTCTGTCAGAGATATGGGTGAAGCTCTCCCCCCCCCCCCCCCAAGTCCTCAGACTCCACCTCCTCCATGGAGGACGTGTAGGACAGGTTCAGGAGTTCCTCAAAGTGCTCCTTCCACCACCTGACAATATCCCCAGTTCAGGTCAGCAGTTCTCCTCTCCAGCTGCATACACCCTGCTTCCCTTTCCTGAGTCGCCAAATGGTTTGCCAGAACTTCCTTGAGGCCAACCGAAAGTCCTTCTCCATGGCCTCCCTGAACTCCTCCCACACCCAGGTTTTTGCTTAAGCAGCTACCGAAGCTGCAGCCCTTCTGGCCTCCCAGTACCTGCCTGCTGCCTCAAGGGGCCCCTGGGCCAACCAAGCCCGAAAGGCCTCTTTCTTCAGCTTGACTGCTTCCTTCACCGCCGGTGTCCACCAGTGGGTTCTTAAGTTACTGCCATGACCGGCACCAGCGACCTTTAGGCCACAGCTCCTCCAGCCGTCTCTACTATGGAGGCTTTGAATATGGTCCATTCGGATTCCATGGCCCCAACCTCCCCTGGGATGCATGAAAAGCTTTTCTGGAGGTGGGAATTGAAAACCTCACAAAGAGAAGACACCACCAGACGTTCCCAGTTCACCCCTCACTAAACGCTTGGGTTTACCAAGTCTGTCTGGCAACCTCCCCCACCATCTGATCCAACTCACCACCAGGTGGTGATCAGTTGACAGCTCTGCACCTCTCTTTACCCGAGTGTCCAAGACATACGGCCATAGATCTGATGATGTGACCACAAAGTCTATCATTGATCTTTGGCCTCAGGTGTTCTGGTACTAGGTACACTTATGAACCACCTTATGCCTTGAACATGGTGTTTGTTATGACCAATCCACAATGAGAACAGAAGTCCAACAACAAAACATCACTCAGGTTTAGATCAGGCAGGCTGTTCCTCCAAATCACCCCCACCCACCCCCAGATTTCTCAATCATTGCTCACATGAGCGTTGAAGTCCCCCAGGAGAACTATAGAGTCCCCAGTCAGCATCCCTTCCAGGACACTGCCCAGTGACTCCAAGAAAGCCAAATACTCTGCACTGCTGTTTAGTGCATAAGCAAAAACAACAGTCACAGTTTTCCCTCTCTGCAACTTGCAGTTGCATAAAGGCGACCCTCTCATTCACCAGGGAGAACTCTAACACCGTGGCATTCAGCCAGGGGCTCATGAGTATCCCCACACCTGCCCGGCACCTCTCACCCTGGGCAACAGCAGAAAAGGAGAGATTCTACCCCCTCTCCAGGAGTTTGGTTCCAGAACCAGTGCTATGCATGGAGGTGAGCCCAACTATATCTAGTTGGTACCACTCCGCCTCCCACACCAGCTCCACTTCCTTCCCCATCAGAGAAGTGACCTTTCACGTCCCAATCACCAGTCTGCACTGCCGAGGATCAGCACACCCAGGCTCCCGCCTTTGCCTGCCACCCGGTTCACATTACACCCGACCCTGGTGCCTGACCTCGCAGGTGGTGGGCCCACATGGCACTGGCTCCATGTAATTTCTTCGGGCTGTGCCTGAAGGCCCGGCCACCAGACACTCACTGGCAAGCTCCCCTCCCAGGTCTGGCTCCAGGAGGAGGCCCTGGTTTCCCACTCCCGTGAGAGGTGCTGCAGCTCCTTTTTTTGCCGTTTCATCGAGGCCTTGAATCGCTCTTTGTCTGGCCCCTCCTCTGGAATCAATTTGCCTTGGGAGACCCTACCAGGGGCTAATGCCCCCGACAACACAGCTCCCAGGATCACCAGGATACCCAAACCCCTCAACCACATTAAGGTGGCGATTCTTCAAGGGAGTGTTTATATTACTGAATTGTCTTATTTACAATTTAAAATGTTTTGTCCGTCTCAAGCAATCCTGCAAGATTTAAAGATTATGTAAAACAGAGCCAAAACAGACTACAAACAACAACAGTAGCGAAAGCAAATCAGCTTAAAATTTTTTAGAGTTCTATTTCTGAACTCAGAGTCATGTCATCATCATCAGTATGAAGAATATGTACAGCAGCTCACAGCTAAACAAGAACAAGGAGAAGAGCTGCCTTTCACACAGTCCTCAGGTCCTGAAGTTACAAATTTGGGAAAACAATTAACATGTTTATGTTGATTTCATTCCTGCATTTATCCCTGACTGACTGAACCACTGCTGCTTGGAATAATTCATAACAGAAAGAGTGAGGAAATGCATTTGTCTTTAGTCTATTATGTTCCAGGCCATGCATTAATGCAGTTCAAAGCCAGCTTACACTTCAGAGTTAATAATGACAACCAGTTCAGCCTCACTGATAAACACGGACACTCATGTGCAGTATTAAGGGATGATTTGTGGGTTTTGTATGCATCGCTCACAAGGTAATGTAGACTAATATTTATTACAGAGATTCAACACTTCCCAAAACAGGTAAGCTGAGAAACAGCTGTAATTGCAAGGTTACAGTGCCACCATCTGTACACTATGTGTAATTACTTGACCGCTTACAGCTGTTCCTGTTCAAGGTGCACATGGAGTGTTGCAAATGTTCAGTTAATTCTGACAAAATTAATATTAATTAATTCTCTTAATTCCATTCCACCCCACCCCCACAAAAAAAACGATTATCGATGCTTCACCATTATTACCCATTGAGGGGGAAAATGAAATAAAAGTAAATTCAAAGAAATTGAATGCATATACTCTGGGATATGAGCAGCATACCTTCTAGCTCTTATTGCACTTACCAATACCAGCATTGGCCCCTGTGACAATGATGACCTTGTCAGAAAGATCACGACCCTGAAGGATCTCCAGCGCTGCAGTATTGCCATCATAGCGCTTAGGCTTCACCTGCACATCCTCTACAGTGAAGGCCTGCCGAGGGTCAAAGTACGTCTTCCTCTTATTGATGTGGCTGAAGAGGCAAAAGGAACAGAAAGAAGAAAAGAAAAGGAGACCTTAGGCTGAACTGCTTTGTGTTTTTTTTAAACCTTTTCCTCCAATTGATACTGAAAGCACTTATTAGTATTGTAAAATGGGCTAACAAACATGAAATACAGTGCCCTCCACAATTATTGGCACACACTGTAAAGATTAATTAAAAAAAAGTTCAAAAAAATTCATTTTTTGGTGACATTGCTTCATCTCACACTAAAAAATGAGAACTCCAAACTTTAATTGAAACATTTATTCAGAGAAAAACAAATCCCTTATCCCCCCCCCAAAAAAAACCCTCACATGTGCCACTATTATTGGCACCTCATAATGAACACATTGTAACTGAAGCATGTTTCCCATTTAAACTGTATATTTTTGAGCTGGTTGGAGTATGCAGGAACTTTCAAACTGTAATCCATGACTTCCTGATTAACTGGGGTACAAATATGAGGTGACACTGAGGCCAAATTCCCTTAGTCATCCATCAATATGGGAAAGATAAGAGAACACACAAACCAAATGAAGGTCAACACACTTCTCCCTCATAAGTCAGTGAATGGTTACAGGGGAAGAAAAAAAGCCACTCGCCTGAAAATGTCTATTTCTACTGTTAGGGCAATCATTAAAAAAAAATTTTTTAAATTAAAATAAAGTGGACACCAACAGGAACTGTTACAAACTTGCCTGGAAGAGGACTCGAGATTATTTTGTCCCCCATGTACAGTGAGAAGGATAAAAGAGGCAAAAAAAAAAAATCCCCAAGGATCACTGTTAGTGAATTACAAGAAAGAAAGAGTAAAATCTTGGGTTTCCAAGTCTCCAAAACCACCATCAAACGCCAACTCCATGCCAACAGATTAATTAGAAGGTTTGCCAGAAAAAAGCCTTTTTCTCTCAGTGAACCACAAACGTAAGCGCCTGAAGTCTATGAAATGCTACTAAAACTTTGACTGGAACCGTGTTCTATGGTCTGATGTAACAAAAGTGGAGCCTTTTGGGAATAAACACTCAAGGTGGGTTTGGTATAAAAAGAAGGATGGCTATAATGAAAAGAACCCAATCCCAACTGTAAAATATGGTGGAGGTTCTGTGATGTTTTTTCCTCCAAAGGCCCTGGAAACCTTGTTAGGGTACATGGCATCATTCTGACCACAGAAAAGCTTCTGCCATGGCCATCTCAGTCCCCTGACCTGGACCCCGTTGAAAACCTGCGGGCTGAACTGAAGAGAAGAGAGGGCCGAGGACCCTGGATGATCTGGAGAGATTGTGTAAAGAGGAATGCTCTCAGACGCCCTGCTCTGTATCTCCAACCTTATAAAATGTTATAGGAGAAAACTCAGTGCTGTTTTACTGGCAAAGGGAGGCTGTACAAAGTATTAAATGCAGGGGTGCCAATAATAGTGGCACATGTTTTTGTTGAAAATTATTTCTTGTTGGATTTGTTTTTCTCTGAATACATTTTTCAATTAAAGTTTGAGTTTTTCTAGCGTGAGATGAAGCGACTTCACCAAAAGGAGGGGTTTTTTTCCTAACCCTTTTTACAAGCGTGCCAATAATTGTGGATGGCACCGTATCAGAGCATACACATCACAGGAAATTTAACCATGATGAAGAACTCACTCAACATAAAACAGTTGACCCTTGTTATCCATCTCCTGCTCCCACCCATAAGGCAGATCTGTAGAAAGACAGGCATGCACTTGTTAAATATAAAGCAAACAATGTTGGTTCACCTGCTGGACTTAGTGTTACAGGATAAAAATGCTGATTTTAATCACGAAACACGGCTGCAGTCTTTTATGTTTAACTTTAGATCTGTAATAGCCATACAATTTTCCTAACACTGTTTTGAAGTTTCAGACCACAAATTTGCAATACCCCGAGCCAGAACAGAGTTGCTCAGCTCTAGCCCTGTTCCTGAAATAGCAACTTATTTCAGGAGAGGGATGGGGAGGGGACTTGTCAGTGTTAGGTAGTGTATTGCAATTTGCATACTGAATCAGGCCTAGGCTCTACAAAATAAAGACTAACATCACACAGCCAATACCACTAGATGTGTCTTAATGCAACTGGTTCATGATGTAGACTGAGACAGCTCCTTCTCCTGCACCCATAAAACAAATTATTTTTAAACTCTCCCAGCAGGAGCAAGTTCTCTCCCATCATTTGAAGAGAAAATTTAACTCTTCTGGGAGAGAACGACAGCTTTGCATTTGGAGGTGAAGGAACTGGAGTGAGTGAGTGAGCGACTTATGCAGAGAAGATAGGGCACCACGTATGAACCAAATACCATGTACTGGTCCAGTACGTCCACTACTTCCCACAACACGCATTTTGCGACCCAGTCCCAAACCCATGAACATATGTAGACTTCATATTTCACCATTGTTCCAAATACATGTCGAGCAAAGGACTTTAAAGATTAGAACTTCAGTTACTACTAGAAAATGTCAATCAGGCTCAGATACCTGCCCGATTGACATTCTGTAGTATTACAATATCATGGGCCGCTTTGTGTAGTTTCAAAGCATTTTGAATTAAATTGATTTCCAGGTTTGTGTGTGTATGTGTGTGTGGTTTACAGTATATAGTTTGCAAACTTTAGAGAAAGATGTACAATAGTTTTCACCAGCTGACCTCAGAAGTCACAAGTGCAGTGGTGATTGAAAGTTTGTGAACCCTTTAGAATTTTCTATATTTCTGCATAAATATGATCTAAAACATCATCAGATTTTCACACAAGTCTTAAAAGTAGATAAAGAGAACCCAGTTAAACAAATGAGACAAAACATTATACTTGGTCATTTATTTATTGACGGCGTGGGTTCGAGCCCCGGGGCCGGCGAGGGCCTTTCTGTGCGGAGTTTGCATGTTCTCCCCGTGTCCGCGTGGGTTTCCTCCGGGTGCTCCGGTTTCCCCCACAGTCCAAAGACATGCAGGTTAGGTTAACTGGTGAGTCTAAATTGACCGTAGGTGTAAATGTGAGTGTGAATGGTTGTCTGTGTCTATGTGTCAGCCCTGTGATGACCTGGCGACTTGTCCAGGGTGTACCCCGCCTTTCGCCCATAGTCAGCTGGGATAGGCTCCAGCTTGCCTGCGACCCTGTGGGACAGGATAAAGCGGCTACAGATAATGAGATGAGATTTATTTATTGAGCAAAATGGTTCAATATTACACATCTGTGAGTGGCAAAACCTCTAGGATTAGCAGTTAATTTGAAGGTGAAATTAGAGTCAGGTGTTTTTAATCAATGGGATGACAATCAGGTGTGAGTGGGCACCCTGTTTTATTTAAAGAACAGGGATCTATCAAAGTCTGATGTTCTCAACACATTTGTGGAATATGCAGACTGTTCCTACTTATTCAGGTGACATTGGGCATACCCAACAACCTGTGTTTTCTCTCTCCCCCCCCCCCCCCCCAAATCTGTCCCTCTGCGTTACATGTCGGTTCTGGGATCGAGACGCTGACCTCTTCTGCTCCTCGGACCTGCCTGATCCATCCTGGTGCCCTGTGTCTGGTTGGAGTCTCATCGCGTTGCTCCTGTGGAGGGCGGCCCCATGTGGACAGTTGGGGGTCATGCCTGGAGGACACTCTGGACTCTTGCAGTGGTGCTTTGTGGCTGGGGACTGCAGTTGTCGTGAACAGTTTTGCGCTCGGGTTTCTGTCAGTGGGGGGTTTATAGCATCAACAAAGCTGACTATGTTAGGAGGGTTAATGTTATAGTCATGTTGTCTGTTGTTGCACGGATGGGAACGGGTTCCCTTTTGAGTCTGGTTCCTCTCGAAGTTTCTTCCTCATGTCATCTGAGAGTTTTTCCCTTACCATCGTCGCCACAGGTGTGCTCATTGGGGATAGATTAGGGATAAAATTAGCTCATATTTTAAGTCGTTCAAATTCTGTAAAGCTGCTTTGCAACATGTTTATTGTTAAAAGCGCTATACAAATAAACTTGACTTGAAGTGTATCATGACATGAACAAAGGAGATTTCTGAGGACCTTGGAAAAAGCATTGTTGATGCTCATCAGGCTGGAAAAGGTTACAAAACCATCTCTAAAGAGTTTGGACTCCACCAATCCACAGTCAGACAGATCGTGTACAAATGGAGGAAATTCAAGACCATTGTTACCCTCCCCAGGAGTGGTCGACCAACAAAGATCACTCCAAGAACAAGGTGTGCAATAGTCAGTGAGGTCACAAAGGACTCCAGGGTAACTTCTAAGCAACTGAAGGCATCTCTCACACTGGCTAATGTTAATGAGTCCACCATCAGGAGAACACTGAACAACAAATGGTGTGCATGGCAGGGTTGCAAGGAGAAAGCCACTGCTCTCCAAAAAGAACATTGCTGCTCGTCTGCAGTTTGCTAAAGATCACGTGGACAAGCCAGAAGGCTATTGGAAAAATGTTGTGGACAGATGAGACCAAAATAGAACTTTATGGTTTAAATGAGAAGCGTTATGTATGGAGAAAGGAAAACACTGCATTCCAGCATAAGAACCTTATCCCATCTGTGAAACATGCTGGTGGTAGTATCATGGTTTGGGCCTGTTTTGCTGCATCTGGGCCAGGACGGCTTGCCATCATTGATGGAACAATGAATTCTGAATTATACCAGCGAATTCTAAAGGAAAATGTCAGGACATCTGTCCATGAACTGAATCTCAAGAGAAGGTGGGTCATGCAGCAAGACAACGACCCTAAGCACACAAGTCGTTCTACCAAAGAATGGTTAAAGAAGAATAAAGTTAATGTTTTGGAATGGCCAAGTCAAAGTCCTGACCTTAATCCAATCAAAATGTTGTGGAAGGACCTGAAGCGAGCAGTTCATGTGAGGAAACCCACCAACATCCCAGAGTTGAAGCTGTTCTGTACGGAGGAATGGGCTAAAATTCCTCCAAGCCGGTGTGCAGGACTGATCAACAGTTACCGGAAACGTTTAGTTGCAGTTATTGCTACACAAGGGGGTCACACCAGATACTGAAAGCAAAGGTTCACATACTTTTGCCACTCACAGATGTAATATTGGATCATTTTCCTCAATAAATAAGTCTCGTCTCATTATCTCTAGCCGCTTTATCCTATTCTACAGGGTTGCAGGCAAGCTGGAGCCTATCCCAGCTGACTACGGGCGAAAGTGGTGTACACCCTGGACAAGTCGCCAGGTCATCACAGGGCTGACACGTGACCAAGTGTAATAATTCTCTCATTTGTTTAACTGGATTCTCTTTATCTACTTAAGACTTGTGTGAAAATCTGATATCATTTTAGGTCATATTTATGTAGAAATATAGAACATTCTAAAGGGCTCACAAACTTTCAAGCACCACTGTGGGTAAACTGAGTTAACAATTGTGTCATTTAACATGATCCTGGAAGGCAAAAGTGACCCATGTATAGCAGTGAACAAGCGTTAAGAATATTGGACAGTTAGTGAAGTCCGTGAATCTCGTCTCAAGAATGTCAGACTCAGCTGGAATGACGTTATGAGTGGAGTGAAAGAGTGAGCGAGATCCAATGCATACACAGTACTGTGCAAAAGTCTTCAGCACCTTATTGATTTTTTTTTTTTTTTTTTTGTCCGAGAATATAATTTTATGACTTCTACATCAGGTCAGTATAAAAACATGAACGTTTGGAAACCGAGCTTTCTAATGTCTCATCTCATTATCTCTGGCCGCTTTATCCTTCTACAGGGTCGCAGGCAAGCTGGAGCCTATCCCAGCTGACTACGGGCGAAAGGCGGGGTACACCCTGGACAAGTCGCCAGGTCATCACAGGGCTGACACATAGACACAGACAACCATTCACACTCACATTCACACCTACGCTCAATTTAGAGTCACCAGTTAACCTAACCTGCATGTCTTTGGACTGTGGGGGAAACCGGAGCACCCGGAGGAAACCGACGCGGACACGGGGAGAACATGCAAACTCCACACAGAAAGGCCCTCGCCGGCCACGGGGCTCGAACCCGGACCTTCTTGCTGTGAGGCGACAGCGCTAACCACTACACCACCGTGCCGCCCCACCGAGCTTTCTAATGTTTCTAAAATTAAAAAAAAAAAAAAAAAGTGACAAAAACATCAGTATGTAGGTCAGTAAAGAGATCAACATATTACAGAAGAAACAAAAATATAAGAAAAAGACTGCTGGATTATCAGTGCCAAAATAAACAGCAAGTGCTTCTTAGTTGTGTTAAAAAGTCTCCAGAACTGCAGCTGCTTCTGCAAGATGGTACAAAACAACAACAACAACGTCAAACTTGCAGCTCATTTCCTTATAAGACTGTACCAAGTGTACCTGAGACCACTGGGTGGGTGTTTTTTAATTTTTTTTTATTGAAGCACAGGGTCATCACACCAAATACTGACTGTTTACTGCTCACTATAGTTTTTTTTTTAATGCAGAAGCATTGACTTGTGTTGTGTTATTTCTGAGATATTAGTAAACAGCATCCTTACACATGCTTCAGACTTTTGCAGAGTAATGTAGTTATTATTATTATTATTATTATTACTGACCTCCTGCACAGCGCTTCTTCTTGCCGGTTTTAGGATGCTCCCACTGAGTCTTCATCTCCTCATGACTGGGACACCAAGAGAAACAACAACAACAAAGGTCAGGACATTTTCACAACAAATGATCCTCTGCAGTATTTAATACTACAGTAATTACGGTACCAGTTACACCTTAACAGCACTTCACACACACAGAGAGAGAGAAATGAAATCCGTTCTATTCTCCAACACCGACTGTATTCAGACTCCACTCACTTGGCGTAATAAACCCAGCCATCCTTTGTAGATCTTTCTTCCCAGCCAGGAGGAAGTTCATCCTCACTGTCAGTATCCTCCATCCCAGCATACTTTAACGCAGCCATGACACCGTGTACAGTTTGTTTTTGACTCAGCTGAAAACTCAACAAAATCCGTCTTTAAATCCACTTCCGCAATCCTGTGGATGACGTTAGACGCAATGCATTATGGGATATGTAGGAAGCATACTCCTTGACTCCCTACGATACAATACAAAAGTCTCAGACACCGCTGCTGCATTTCATGCGAACACATGCGGGCGCCATTCCCAACACTGACCATTCACATCCAACTTTAATTCACTCACTTCACTAATAGAGCGGCGGCTACAATTATCGACACCTTAACAATCTTTTGGCCGTTGCAAAAGTAGAAAAGACTTTCAATATGTAAACCATACAGTGGTGCTTGAAAGTTTGTGAACCCTTTAGAATTGTCTATATTTCTGCATAAATATGACCTAAAACATCATCAGATTTTCACACAAGTCCTAAAAGTAGATAAAGAGAACCCAGTTAAACAAATGAGACACAAAAATATTATACTTGGTCATTTATTTATTGAGGAAAATTATCCAATATTACATATGGCAAAAGTATGTGAACCTTTGCTTTCAGTATCTGGTGTGACCCCCTTGTGCAGCAATAACTGCAGCTAAACGTTTGCGGTAACTGTTGATCAGTCCTGCACACCGGCTTGGAGGAATTTTAGCCCATTCCTCCGTACAGAACAGCTTCAACTCTGGGATGTTGGTGGGTTTCCTCACATGAACTGCTCGCTTCAGGTCCTTCCACAACATTTCGATTGGATTAAGGTCAGGACTTTGACTTGGCCATTCCAAAACATTAACTTTATTCTTCTTTAACCATTCTTTGGTAGAACGACTTGTGTGCTTAGGGTCGTTGTCTTGCTGCATGACCCACCTTCTCTTGAGATTCAGTTCATGGACAGATGTCCTGACATTTTCTTTTAGAATTCACTGGTATAATTCAGAATTCATTGTTCCATCAATGATGGCAAGCCGTCCTGGCCCAGATGCAGCAAAACAGGCCCAGACCATGATACTACCACCACCATGTTTCACAGATGGGATAAGGTTCTTATGCTGGAATGCAGTGTTTTCCTTTCTTCAAACATAATGCTTCTCATTTAAACCAAAAAGTTCTATTTTGGTCTCATCTGTCCACAACATTTTTCCAATAGCCTTCTGGCTTGTCCTCGTGATCTTTAGCAAACTGCAGCTGAGCAGCAATGTTCTTTTTGGAGAGCAGTGGCTTTCTCCTTGCAACCCTGCCATGCACACCATTGTTGTTCAGTGTTCTCCTGATGGTGGACTCATGAACATTAACATTAGCCAATGTGAGAAAGGCCTTCAGTTGCTTAGAAGTTACCGTGGGGTCCTTTGTGACCTTGCCAACTATTACACGTCTTGTTCTTGGAGTGATCTTTGTTGGTCGACCACTCCTGGGGAGGGTAACAATGGTCTTGAATTTCCTCCATTTGTACACAATCTGTCTGACTGTGGATTGGTGGAGTCCAAACTCTTTAGAGATGGTTTTGTAACCTTTTCCAGCCTGATGAGCATCAACAACGCTTTTTCTGAGGTCCTCAGAAATCTCCTTTGTTCGTGCCATGATACACTTCCACAAACATGTGTTGTGAAGATCAGACTTTGATAGATCTCTGTTCTTTAAATAAAACAGGGTGCCCACTCACACCTGATTGTCATCCCACTGATTGAAAACACCTGACTCTAATTTCACCTTCAAATTAACTGCTAATCCTAGAGGTTCACATACTTTTGCCACTCACAGATATGTAATATTGGATCATTTTCCTCAATAAATACATGACCAAGTATAATATTTTTGTCTCATTTGTTTAACTGGGTTCTCTTTATCTACTTTTAGGACTTGTATGAAAATCTGATGATGTTTTAGGTCATATTATGCAGAAATATAGAAAATTCAAAAGGGTTCACAAACTTTCAAGCACCACTGTACATGAATAATTACTCAAACTTCCACTGGGAAAAAATGAGTTCATTCCCGATTACTTCGCGTATCAGATCACGTGACACCGTTCCACAAGTAACACCTTTGTCCACAGTTATCGACACCCAGTTTATTATTTTTTTAAAAAAATCATCAGTATATGGTATTAACAAAATATAATTTTTATTTAAAATGTGTTTTACACAGACTTATATTTAGTACAAAATATATTTTATATAAATATATTGATGTCAGTGCTTACGTAAATGAGGAAGTAATTCTAATGTTTGTAAACAAATGAACTGATGTTTAACCTGTGTCAGAAAATCTTTTTGTTCCACTTTCTATTTTCGTAGATCACATTTTGTTATTCATTGTTGTTTGTATCAATTTCTAGTTTTGTAGTTTACCAATAAATGTCAACAGGCAATTGACATTATAACCACATGAAAATCCAGATCAAAGGTCAATTTTTTTAAAAACGAGATTTTAAATTGACATCTAAAAATATAAAATGTCTACTGATATTGTAATATGTGGTAGATATTTACAACAAACTGCAAAAAAAAAATTCTGAATGGAATAGAAAAATCTGAATATTTCAAGCATGTAATGTTTTTATACACGCGGAATTTAATTCTGGTCTAATTCTATTTATCGCAATAGGATTCCAAATACTCTATCAGCATTCCATTCGGTTATTAATCAGAAAAAAAATTATAAATCACAGCACTTTTATTTTTTAAAGTACTTCATCTGCTTCAGCAATTTTACAAAGATCGATCCATAACAGCTGTAAATGTCACTTAATTCCACAGGGTGTCGATAATGGTTCACCACTGAAAGTGATCACTATTATCGACTCCTCAAGTGACTTCTCAAACCTGTGTTTAGATAAAATGGTGACTGTCAAATGAAAGAGCAAGAAACAAAGTAGGTTTCGACAAGATCATGAAATATCGGTGAATTTGATCAGTAAAAACATGTCCATGATCTTTCCATCATGCTCACCTGCAATGATAACATCCAGGTTTTCCTCAAATTGCTGATCGTGTTAAAAAATTTCATCTCACATAACAAGCTGTGTCATCAGACAAGAAGATCAAAGGGCGAGGGGGGTCTGCTGATTAATTAACCAGTAATAACTGTTGTAACTGAAACTCGCCTTTGTAAAATTGTTTTTATTGGCAAATCTGAAAAGGTGTCGGTAATTATGGACTGTCAATAATTGCAGCAACCGCTCTAGTTTTATCCGAATCAGCCTCGGGATGGGGCGGCACGGTGGTGTAGTGGTTAGCGCTGTCGCCTCACAGCAAGAAGGTCCTGGGTTCGAGCCCCAGGTCCGGCGAGGGCCTTTCTGTGCGGAGTTTGCATGTTCTCCCCGTGTCCGCGTGGGTTTCCTCCAGGTGCTCCGGTTTCCCCCACAGTCCAAAGACATGCAGGTTAGGTTAACTGGTGACTCTAAATTGAGCGTAGGTGTGAATGTGAGTATGAATGGTTGTCTGTGTCTATGTGTCAGCCCTGTGATGACCTGGCGACTTGTCCAGGGTGTACCCCGCCTTTCGCCCGTAGTCAGCTGGGATAGGCTCCAGCTTGCCTGCGACCCTGTAGAACAGGATAAAGCGGCTAGAGATAATGAGATGAGATGAGCCTCGGGATGAATCCAAGAGAGTGAGTCAAGGAACACTGATACTAAAACATGTTTTCAGTAGGAATGTGTTCTGGGGCAGGTTAGTGGTTCGGTAAGGAGGTTCTGGGTTTGAACCCACCCATTGACTGGGGCCTTTCTGTTTGGAGTTTGCATGTTCTCCATGTGCCTGTGTTGGCTTCCTCCTACAATCCAAAGACGTGCAGATTTGGTTAACTGGCTACTCTAAATTTCCCATAGGTGTGAATATGAATGGTTGTTTGTCTCTGTGTTAGCCCAGCGATTGATTGGCGACCTGTCCAGAGTGTACCCCACCTCTCGCTCAGAGTCAGCTGGGATCAAAATCATCACCAACCCACAAAGGATGAATTCATAGAAAACTAGAAGGGCACATGGTAGAATGTATAACTCCACCTGCTCACATATCAAAATCACTTGAACCTGGCATAATACTAAAGCTGTACACCAAAGTTTGGGTGGCACTGTCACCTCACAGCAAGAAGGTTCTGGGTTTGAGCCCAGTGGCTGAAGGGGACCCTTTCTGTATGGAGCTTGTATGTCCTCCCCCTATCTACGTGGGTTTCCTCTGGTTTCCCCCACAGTCCAAAGACATGCAGGTTAGGATAATTGGTGGCTCTAAATTGACCGTAGGTGTGTGTGTGTGAGAATGGTTAAGAGAAAACCTCTATAATAATTCAGTAGAAGGCAACGGGAAACCACTACTGTAATCCTTCCCTAGAAACTTTGACAGCTGAAGCCGTCAGAGTGGACCTGCCATCAGGCAGCACACTAAAGTTCATCAAAATCCATTCACTATTTTGCGTTACATTAAACCCCCCCCCCCCAAAAAAAAGACCCACCACACACCAGTCCTGGCTCCACATACATATCCAGATTTGCACCAGGATCCAGTCAATTGATTCCGCGGCCCACCTTTCCTCCAAATTTCATCAAAATCTGTTCACTACTTTTTGAGTTGCGTTGGGAACAAACAAACAAACAAACAAAAAGGCACAAACATAACCTTCTCCAACACAGTCAGCAGGGGTAATAAATGAATTAATTTCTTCTTTTGCTTAATTGTTTTCGTGTCATTAAGAGGGCTATGGCTCCTACTGAAATAATTAGAAATACCTACAATACAGAACAAAACATTTTTCATTTATACTCATATTAAAAGCAAAAACACACACATTAGGTTTGCTTTATTGCAGGAACTCATTACACGATCACCCTGACTTCACCAAAAAGTGATAAATATTCTTTACAATATTAGTAGGAGTAACATAAATATAGTCATGCACTGGATTCATAACTTGAACTCAAATGTCTCTTTCTTTCTAAACTACTGCCACATACCTGACATTTTGTTTTATAACATTTAAAAAAAAAAAAAAGTCAAGTATATCCTAAGGCCTCCATAGGAATAAATAAAAACATATGCATAAAACAGTTCCTAATAATGACATATTTCTTGTTTATGATACTAATACAAATTACCTCTAGGCCTCATAATTCTGAACAAAAATATTTTCCCCATCATCCTTTCATTCTCCAATATCTTTGGCCTATTATTAAATGAAGTTCATACTCCTTCAACCAAAAGTCAAATGTAGAAACACAACCAAGAGAGAAGGAGGTCACAGTGGTCTCAGTCTTCATGCATCCAGCATTTTATACTCTGCTCATACTTTGTACTTTTCTTTTGCCTGGTCACTTAGTATACAGATGTGCTGAAAGGAAATAAAGAAGAGACTCATGAAATAAACAAACATTCCTGAAGTAGTCGTCACATGTTGGTGCAACTCCGTTATACTTACATTCAAATCCCTGAAGTATTCATTGTAGTCTAGAGCATATCCCACCAGGAATTTATCAGGAACCTCAAAACCAAAGTCTGAAAGAAAAAGTCAAAAATGTAAAAATCTACACCACTAAAAATGCAAGGAGGATTAGGGTTGAATATATCCACAGCACTCAGCTGGAAATTACCCTCAGTCTATAATATTTTCTTTTAAAATAAATAAATAAATAAATAAATAAATAATAAAAAAGAGACCCCTCCTGTGGGTTCACCACCCACAGAGGTAGCAGTAGGGGTTTGGTGCAGTGTGGATTGGGTGGCAGTCGAAGGCAGGGGCCTCGACGACCTGATCCCCGGACACAGCGGCTGGCTGTTGGGACATGGAATGTCACTTCGCTGGGGGGGAAGGAGCCTGAGCTTGTGCGGGAGGTTGAGAGGTACCGGCTAGAGATAGTCGGGCTCACCTCCACGCACAGCTTGGGCTCTGGAACCCAGCTCCTCGAGAGGGGCTGGACTTTCCACTTCTCTGGAGTCGCCCGTGGTGAGCGGCGGCGGGCTGGTGTGGGCTTCCTTATAGCTCCCCAGCTCAGCCGCCATGTGTTGGAGTTTACCCCAGTGAACGAGAGGGTCGCCTCTCTGCGCCTTCGGATTGGGGAGAGGGCTCTTGCTGTTGTTTGTGCCTACGGGCCAAATAGCAGTATAGAGTATCCGGCCTTCTTGGAGTCCCTGGGAGAGGTACTGAGGGGTGCTCAGACTGGGGACTCCATTGTGCTACTGGGGGACTTCAATGCTCACGTGGGCGATGACAGTGACACCTGGAGGGGCGTGGTTGGGAGGAACGGCCTCCCCGATCTGAACCCGAGTGGTGTTTTGTTATTGGACTTCTGTGCTAGTCACAGTTTGTCCATAACGAACACCATGTTCGAGCATAGGGGTGTCCATAAGTGCACGTGGCACCAGGACACCTTAGGTCGGAGGTCGATGATCGACTTTGTAGTCGTGTCATCTGATCTCCGACCCTATGTCTTGGACACTCGGGTGAAGAGAGGGGCTGAGTTGTCAACTGATCACCACCTGGTGGTGAGTTGGATCCGCTGGCGGAGGAGGAAGCTGGACAGACCTGGCAGGCCCAAACGTATGGTGAGGGTCTGCTGGGAACGTCTGGCCGAGCACTCTGTTGGGGAGGTCTTTAACTCCCACCTCCGGGAGAGCTTTTCCCAGCTTCCAAGGGAGGCGGGGGACATTGAGTCTGAGTGGACCATGTTCTCTACCTCCATTGTGGACGCAGCTGTTCGGAGCTGTGGCCGCAAGGTCTCCGGTGCCTGTCGTGGCGGCAATCCCCGAACCCGGTGGTGGACACCGGAAGTAAGGGATGCCGTCAAGCTGAAGAAGGAGTCCTATCGGGCCATGTTGACCTCCGGGACTCCTGAGGCAGCCGACGGGTATCGGCAGGCCAGGCGTGCTGCAGCTCGGGCAGTTGCGGAGGCAAAAACTCGGAACTGGGAGGAGTTCGGGGAGGCCATGGAGAAGGACTATCGGTCGGCCTCGAAGAAATTCTGGCAAACCGTCCGGCGCCTCAGGAGGGGGAAGCAGTACTCTGCCAACACTGTTTACAGTGCGGGTGGGGAGCTGTTGACCTCGACTGGGGACATTGTCGGGCGGTGGAAGGAATACTTTGAGGATCTCCTCAATCCCACCATCATGTCTTCCACTGAGGAGACTGAGGCTGATGACTCAGAGGTGGACTCGTCCATTACCCAAGCTGAAGTCACTGAGGTGGTTTGCAAGCTCCTCGGTGGCAAGGCACCGGGGGTGGATGAGATCCGCCCTGAGTATCTCAAGTCTCTGGATGTTGTGGGGCTGTCTTGGTTGACACGCCTCTGCAACATCGCGTGGCGGTCGGGGACAGTGCCTCTGGAGTGGCAGACTGGGGTGGTGGTCCCTCTTTTTAAGAAAGGGGACCGGAGAGTGTGCTCCAATTATAGGGGAATCACACTTCTCAGCCTCCCAGGGAAAGTTTACTCCAGGGTACTGGAGAGGAGAATTCGACCGATAGTCGAACCTCGGATCCAGGAGGAACAATGCGGTTTTCGTCCTGGTCGCGGAACACTGGACCAGCTCTATACCCTTCATAGGGTGCTCGAGGGTTCATGGGAGTTTGCCCAACCAGTCCACATGTGCTTTGTGGATCTGGAGAAGGCATTCGACCGTGTCCCCCGTGGTATTCTGTGGGGGGTGCTTCGGGAGTATGGGGTTCGGGGCTCTTTGCTAAGGGCTGTCCGGTCCCTGTACGAACGGAGCAGGAGTCTGGTTCGCATTGCCGGCAGTAAGTCAGACCTGTTCCCAGTGCATGTTGGACTCCGTCAGGGCTGCCCTTTGTCACCGGTTCTGTTCATAATTTTTATGGACAGAATTTCTAGGCGCAGCCAGGGGCCGGAAGGAATCCTGTTTGGGAACCACAGGATTTCATCTCTGCTTTTTGCGGATGATGTTGTCCTGTTGGCTTCTTCAAACCAGGACCTTCAGCATGCACTGGGGCGGTTTGCAGTCGAGTGTGAAGCGGCTGGGATGAGAATCAGCACCTCCAAGTCCGAGGCCATGGTTCTCGACCGGAAAAGGGTGGCTTGCCCTCTCCAGGTTGGTGGAGAAGTCCTGCCTCAAGTGGAGGAGTTTAAGTATCTCGGGATCTTGTTCACGAGTGAGGGAAGGATGGAGCGTGAGATCGACAGGCGGATCGGTGCAGCCTCCGCAGTGATGCGGTCGCTTTACCGGTCCGTCGTGGTGAAGAAGGAGCTGAGCCAAAAGGCGAAGCTCTCAATTTACCGGTCGATCTACGTTCCGACTCTCACCTATGGTCATGAGCTTTGGGTAATGACAGAAAGAACAAGATCGCGGATACAAGCGGCTGAAATGAGTTTCCTTCGCAGGGTGGCTGGGCGCTCCCTTAGAGATAGGGTGAGAAGCACAGTCACTCGGGAGGAGCTCGGAGTAGAGCCGCTGCTCCTCCACATCGAGAGGAACCAGCTGAGGTGGCTCGGGCATCTTTTTCGGATGCCTCCTGGACGCCTCCCTAGGGAGGTGTTCCAGGCATGTCCCCCCGGGAGGAGGCCCCGGGGAAGACCCAGGACACGCTGGAGGGACTATGTCTCTCGGCTGGCCTGGGAACGCCTCGGTGTTCTTCCCGAGGAGCTGGCCGAGGTGTCTGGGGAAAGGGAAGTTTGGGCTTCCATGCTTAGACTGCTGCCTCCGCGACCCGGTCCTGGATAAGCGGAAGAAGACGAGACGAGATAAAAAGAGACCCCACCCACCCCTCGAGACAAGCTAGCCATTTCCGCACTAGCTAATGGCAAGTGCAGAAGAGAAGTGAAGATGAGAGCGCAAGCAGGTTGGACTGGATGGAGGATTGTATCAGGAGTGATTTGTAACTGAAGGTTGCCAGCAAGAGTGAAAAGGAAAGCGTACAAGACAGTAGTAAGAGCAGCTAATTGTACGATTTGGAGACCGTGGCACTGACAAAAGACAGGACGCTGAACTGGAAGTAGCAGTGTTGATGTTGAGATTTTCATTAGGAGTGACAAAGTTGGACAGAATTAGAAATGAGAATATGAGAGAGACAGCACATAGAGGACGGCTTGGAGACAAAGTGAGAGAGGCGAGATTGAGATGGTTTGGACACGTACAGAGGAGAGATCAAGGGTATATTGGGAAAAGAATGGAAGAAGAATTGATGATGAGGAGAAGATGGTTGTTGATGAGGAGGAGATGATTCATGATGGAGGAGGAGAAGAAGAACATTGAGGAGGCAACAAGCTAGCTATTTACAATAACATCAAACCACAACTAAATAAATACATTCACAATACGTAGCAACCAGCAGCTGTTCCTTGGGTAAACCCATGAACACACATTACAGAACTTGTAGGTCCTTCTGGCATCAAACTGTTGTTGAAGTTGGTGTTAACAGAAGAAGCGCTTCCCTCCACTTCAGGGTCCAATTACATACATTTGTGCATCACATAACATTCCCATTGCTGAAGTGAAAATGCTTTCTGCGGACATGAGCAGCCAGCCAACATCACTGCAGATAAAACAGTAACTGCTGCAAGTTTATTCTAAATGTCGGCCTGTACGCTGGAAGCTTTCTACATTGTAAAAAAAAACACAGTTAAAAAGTGAGTGTAACCCAGTTAACATCAAGTTTACTTTGTAAATACAATCCAGAGAGAGAGAGAGAGAGAGAGAGAGAGAGAGAGAGAGAGAGAGTGTGTAAACTGCACATACATAACATTTATTCATGAATTTCTGCTAGTTTTTAAGACCAAAAGAGGTTTGAATTTGAGCTTGGAATTATGAATATTTTGATTTATCCTTTCAGTTCAATTTTCATTACCGTTTCTGGAGTTCCAGTGTAATGCCGATGTTGGGAGAGTTGGCAATATTATTACCCATATCTTTCAAAATCAGTTTTGAGCATTTAGCAATCTGTACCATTAATCTCTGACTAGTGAGGCAGCTTGTGCTCGCTCACAAATACACACCCTAAATCAGTTCCAATTACTCAAAATTGACTTCCACCTCCAAAGTGCATCATCCGGAAAGGATTCTCCCAGCATTTATACCATAAAACCTTGAAACTTCACCACACTTGTGGCAGTAAGAACATTTACTACATAGTGCGACAATATGTCTCGTAAGCATGCTGAAATCCAGCAGGTCATTAATGGATACTTCGGTGGATTGTAACAGAATCCAACAACTTCAATCTCAGAGCAGAGTAAAGAAACAGTAACGTGCTTTGAGGACAAGAGCTTATTAGCTTCCAGCCGACAAACAGCACGGCATAACCACTACAGACAGAGACGCATCAGCTTGGGTCCAAGTCTGAGATCATGAGCAGCAAGATTTATCCTTTCAGTGTGAAAACGCTTCATACAGTAGAAATAATAGAAAGGTACTCACAATCAGGACGGTATCCTGAGCTTCTTGGGGTCCTTTTCACAAGTAGGCTAAAATGGATTCAACAGATTAATACATTTAATACAAATATCTAGTAAAAATACTAATCAAATATACCGTATGCGGAGAGGCTCCGGTTGAAGTTATGGATTCTCTGAGGTGACCGACATTGTATTATTTTGTGACGGGTGCAGTCCTGAAGAAAATAGTACCATGCCAGTCACCGCAAAGAAACCACAATTCCCAGTGCCTCTCAGTGCATGCTATATTTCATTTATATACCTCATCAAAAAATTCCAAAATCAAGTGTTAAGAATTAGAAATAAATCTGGGGGGGGAATCTAAATCTCAAGGCATAATCATGATATGTACGAGCTCTACACACACAGAAATGCTCATGGAGCCACAGCCATGACTCAAGTTGGTTACTAAACCATTACTTTTGGTATTTGAAAAAGAGACTAAGCAGCACATAATTACTGACTCACAAAATCAGAAAGCTGTTAAAACTGTTGATTTGTGTGGTTATTTTAATGTGTTCAGTGGAAAATCCCCCTGGCTGAAATGCTAATGTTTTTGTTTCGATTGTATTAATGACTTCTATTTTTGTCTGTATTTTGTCTCATCTCATTATCTCTAGCCGCTTTATCCTGTTCTACAGGGTCGCAGGCAAGCTGGAGCCTATCCCAGCTGACTACGGGCGAAAGGCGGGGTACACCCTGGACAAGTCGCCAGGTCATCGCAGGGCTGACACATAGACACAGACAACCATTCACACTCACATTCACACCTACGCTCAATTTAGAGTCACCAGTTAACCTAACCTGCATGTCTTTGGACTGTGGGGGAAACCGGAGCACCCGGAGGAAACCCACGCGGACACGGGGAGAACATGCAAACTCCGCACAGAAAGGCCCTCGCCGGCCACGGGGCTCGAACCCGGACCTTCTTGCTGTGAGGCGATAGCGCGAACCACTACACCACCGTGCCGCCCACATCATGAGATACATTGCTTAAATCAATGGTGGAACTAGGGCTGTGCGATATGGGAAAAAAATGAATATCCCGATACATTTTCTCCATTTCACGATATACGATATATATCTCGATATATTTAAATCTCCTCTAAAGGACCCCATGAAATCTAACTTTTACTCTTTACTGTTTTCACTACAATCCCTGCAGATTAAATAACATTCTTGGTTAACTTTACAGGTGGTTTTCAACAACACATTTTAAATTTTCATGTTAGTGATTAATCACAATTGAACTGAAATAAGACTATTTTTATTCAACAAAGATGTGGCACAAACTGCAAAAACAATCTTGAAAATTGCAACAAAGGGGCAACACAATACAGAGCTGCTCAGAGCTCAAACCAATAAAGTGCAAGCTCGACACTGAGAAAGACATTTAGCCTAAATAAGAAAAGTGCTCATTCATTAAATTATTTTAAAAAATAGATCTCCAAGCTATTAACCTGACTACTGAGAACCACTGGAACATTCACAATAGAGAGAGAGATTGAGGGAGAGAAGAGAGAGATCTGCAAAACATCATTTTTCTCTTTGCACACTTTTGAACTGAATGTTTTCTGGCTCTGCCTCTCAGATGTGTATAATTCCGGTATTGACTTCTCTGTAAAATGTCTGCGACCAGGCAACTCATATTTGGGATCAAGTGTGTTTAGTAATTTTTGGAAGCCTGGTTTTTCCACTATACTAACTGGGATCATGTCTTCGGCGATGACGTTAGTGATCGCATCCGTTATAGCTCTCCATCTCTGACTCGTTTTCTCATATGGAGGGGCTTTGGAGAACGAGGCCGCTATGGTCATTTGTTTAGCTCGTGGGCAAGTAGTTCGGAGTTTAAGAGACTCTTCATACAGTACTGTACCGGGTGAGTCTTCAGGTGATGGAACATATTTGTAGTGCTGCCGCCTTTCGTGATGACAGGTTTTTTTGCACACTTTACAAACTGGCATTTGCTGTTCCACGTCCTCCTCGTGATATCCGAAAAAAATGCCAGATGACTGACCCCTTACTAGTTCATTTAGGAACCAATTCGTCCGCTTCCATTTTTAATTTGTCGCTGAAATTGCCAGACCTTACACGGTAGCCTATGCAACACCAGCGATTGCACGAACTGAGTCAGTGCTGTAAACCGAAACTAGAAAATCTTCCCGCCGCTGCCAGATACTGCTGACGTTTTCCAGCCCATAATATGTTCAAAACCCGCCAAAACGCACTTAAAACCGCCCAATCTGGCAACACAACCGAAACTAGAAAATCTTCCCGGAAGTTCCTTTCAGCACCGAGATGTCGCCCGGGATTGGTTGGCGAGTGCGTGACGTTATTGTTTTTTTTACCCTTAGGCAGCCTCTCACGTTACTGCCTGAGGGACAGGGAGAAAACCACCGGAAAAGGTTTTAAACAAACACAAAACAAACGCAAGTCGGAAGATGACCATAAAATACTCGATAGTTATGATATAATAATTTTATGTATCGCACACAGAATTTTCGGCGATATATTGAGTATATTCGATATATCGCACAGCCCTAGGTGGAACTATTTTATGTCACGTGAGCCATCCTTGGCCAATCTCTGCATGGGAATTTTTGATGAGGGATATAGTGATATGATTTTTTTTTATTTTTTACCCTCAATTTGGTCTTGCTAATCCTGCCCACTAGCTAACTGCCCAGGAGGGTGGGGCTAGAACATGCTTCCTCTTGTTTCGAACATGCATCAAATACAGCATAACCCACTCGGAGGAAAGCGCTCGCTGCCTTATTCTGCATACAAACACCCGCAACCAGCTGTGACTGACAGGGGAAAGAGTATAACCCAGAGAGCACGATAAATTCTGCCCTTTTGGCTTTCCATGGCATTGTCAGGACTCAACCTCGCAATCTCTAGAAGACAGGGTGAATGCTTTTCCACTGCACCACTCTGGAGCGAACGTGCAAAACAAAGACTAAGTGTTACAGTGCCACCTGTTTGGGTTTTTTTTTTTTTGTTCTGTGCTCATCTTCACAACCTGGCTGATATACACAGGTCTTGACAATATAGGAGTGACTGACCCTAATATTTCAAGTTTAGATAAATGAACCTTGTTCTTACTTAAGAGTGTAGATAAGGGAAAGTAATTAAAATTAAAGAAGCTGCTAAATGTTTGCATCGATGATTGACATATAATGTGAGAAACCGTTCTGGCAGTAGGCATAAGGTGCTGAGCAGATTGGTGGTGTCAATTAAAGATTAACAAAATCCAAAAAATAAAAGTCCTTTTTACTGACAGATAATATCCATACTCGACATGTTCAAGTGTTCATGTGTTCATATTTGTCAGTATCGCATATGCGTTATCTAGCCAAGCGAGATTAAACTTCATAAAAAGTGAAGTCTGTTGATTCACGGATTTTGTTGCCAATAAAACTCACATGGTTACAGGACATTTCTGATTAGATTTTCTGAATCAGAAGTCTTCATTTGTCACATACATTACAGCACAGTGAAGTTCTTTCTCTGTATTTAACCCATCTGAAGCAGTGAAAACGCACAGAGAGAGAGCAAGCACAGTGGCACCTGGGAATTTTTTTTTTTTTAGAATTAGAAGCCTTTATTTGATGGCTCTGTGTAATGAAGGTAAACGGTGTACTAGTAAGCCAGTTACATCATGGGCAGAAATCCAGTTTCAGTGCAAATGGCTGCACCCAGGCAAGTTTATCTTGGCAATATCGTAACTTTTCAAGGTAGACTGCCTTTCAGATTTTAAGTGTAGGTCATAAAAAGAATTTTCCCGACACCCAATTATTTTTGTTTAGTGGACCGAAAGCTACTGAATTCGAATCACAGACTTCCAATTTTATTAGATTTTTTTTTTTTAAATAGAACAATTAATGAATGGGGGGGGGGGGGGGGGGGGGGGCGGGGCGCGGCATGGTGGTGTAGTGGTTAGCGCTGTCGCCTCACAGCAAGAAGGTCTGGGTTCGAGCCCCGTGGCCGGCGAGGGCCTTTCTGTGTGGAGTTTGCATGTTCTCCCCGTGTCCGCGTGGGTTTCCTCCGGGTGCTCCGGTTTCCCCCACAGTCCAAAGACATGCAGGTTAGGTTAACTGGTGACTCTAAATTGACCGTAGGTGTGAATGTGAATGGTTGTCTGTGTCTATGTGTCAGCCCTGTGATGACCTGGCGACTTGTCCAGGGTGTACCCCGCCTTTCGTCCGTAGTCAGCTGGGATAGGCTCCAGCTTGCCTGCGACCCTGTAGAACAGGATAAAGCGGCTAGAGATAACAAGATGAATGAGATGAATGTAGGGCCACGTGGCCCTAAATTCGCCGCCATTTTTTCCTGCTTCACCATGACCCAATTCAAGATACTATGTCATGCATCATGTGGTGGGCTTTCCCCGTTCACGCAAGGCGTTGTGGGATACAAATTTGAAATGGGAAAGAAAAACGGCGGACGCGAGTGTGATCATGAAATGTGAAAGACTGACTACAGTAACGGAAAAGTGAGAAGAAAATACATTATATTGCGAAGGAAAGGAAACGCAGGACCAAACTAATAAATATCAGCGGTCAGCGAGCACCTCGGTTTAACGACAGAATGATGTAACTGTCAGTGCATGGTCAAGGTAAACCTGTAGATGGCAGTAATGCAACACTGTGGATCCCAGCTGCCGTAAAACCCAAAAGAACATGGTAAACCTGCGCATGCGCACACGGACGTCCTCTATCTGCTTGACTGCGCAAAGTGAGCAATTTCATGCACGTTGTGAGGGAATCCCCTCAAATTAAACAACTTCCCAGCCACAGAATGGCCTTTTTTGGGGGTTTTTTTTAGATATTGCAGAAATAAACATATCACAATGACCAAATTTCAGAGGGAACTAAAATTTCACCAACTTTATGAAATCGAAAGGCTGTCTAGTTTTAAAATGGATAAATTGTTATAAAGTTTTATTTTTAATTTAAACACGGAGAGGCACATCAGGTAACTTGCCATGATTGGTAAACAGCGTTTGAGTTTTTTGCTTGACTTTAACCAAAATGCGATGTACACCACAGGTTCCCAACCTGATCCTGGAGTACACCTTGTGCCGTACATTTTAGTGCTCCAACACACCTAGTTCAACTCATAAAGGGACGATAATCAGGGGATTAGTTGCAGTGGGTGCATTATGTGCTCTTTACATGGGATAGTGGGCTAGAGGGTGCAACTTTACAAGTTGCACCCTCTTTCCTTCATGTTTACATGCTCACTTTCTATCGGTGGTAAACCAAAGGTTAGACAGGTAAACAAGTTTGCATGCGCAAATCAGTGATCAGAAGTTTGTTTTTAACTTCCTGTCCTCTTGCTGCTCATTTCTGTTTAAACACTCAGTGATTTGGTGGGAAAATCAAGTTTTCACTTCTGGAAAACTGATTCACTCCGAGTGACGCGTCGTCCAGAGAACGAATCGACTCAGTCGGCTCTTTTAGATTAATTTTAAATTGAAAAAGCAAACAAATTATCTGCATCTCTCCACAACTGGATGAGGGTAAGAATTTCTTCTTTAGTCCAGTTATCACTGCAATTGGCTTGGGAATCGCTTGACTCCATCGGTTAAAGGCAGAGACGTTTGACAAGGAAAAGCACTCGAGAAGAACTGATCACTGAATTTGCTGTGAAGCAGTCTTGTCCGGATGAATGCTATCGTTACATTACGTGACAGGCATTCAGCAGACACTCTTATCCAGAGCGACGTACAACATAACCAGAGCAGCCTGGGGAGCTGTTGAGGGTTAGGTACCATGCTCAAGGATACTTCAGCCATTCCTGCTGGTCCAGGGAATTGAACCAGTGACCTTTTGGTCCCAAAGCTGCTTCTTTAACCATTAAGCCATGCGTGCGCAAGCCTTGCCACCTATTCTACACCCCAAATAAGTTGCACCATCAGGTAAAGTGGAGTAAGTTTGCACCCACCAGTGTCAAAATTGTTCATGTTTAGACAGGCAGTTGCGCCAGGGCCACTTGTTCCGGCACAAGTGGGCGTGTAAAAGTACAACCCCGATTCCAAAAAAGTTGGGACAAAGTACAAATTGTAAATAAAAACGGAATGCAATAATTTACAAAATCTCAAAAACTGATATTGTATTCACAATAGAACATAGACAACATATCAAATGTCGAAAGTGAGACATTTTGAAATTTCATGCCAAATATTGGCTCATTTGAAATTTCATGACAGCAACACATCTCAAAAAAGTTGGGACAGGGGCAATAAGAGGCTGGAAAAGTTAAAGGGACAAAAAAGAAACAGCTGGAGGACCAAATTGCAACTCATTAGGTCAATTGGCAATAGGTCATTAACATGACTGGGTATAAAAAGAGCATCTTGGAGTGGCAGCGGCTCTCAGAAGTAAAGATGGGAAGAGGCTCACCAATCCCCCTAATTCTGCGCCGACAAATAGTGGAGCAATATCAGAAAGGAGTTCGACAGTGTAAAATTGCAAAGGGTTTGAACATATCATCATCTACAGTGCATAATATCATCAAAAGATTCAGAGAATCTTGAAGAATCTCTGTGCGTAAGGGTCAAGGCTGGAAAACCATACTGGGTGCCCGTGACCTTCGGGCCCTTAGACGGCACTGCATCACATACAGGCATGCTTCTGTATTGGAAAATCACAAAATGGGCTCAGGAATATTTCCAGAGAACATTATCTGTGAACACAATTCACCGTGCCATCCGCCGTTGCCAGCTAAAACTCTATAGTTCAAAGAAGAAGCCGTATCTAAACATGATCCAGAAGCGCAGACGTCTTCTCTGGGCCAAGGCTCATTTAAAATGGACTGTGGCAAAGTGGAAAACTGTTCTGTGGTCAGACGAATCAAAATTTGAAGTTCTTTATGGAAATCAGGGACGCCGTGTCATTCGGACTAAAGAGGAAAAGGACGACCTGAGTTGTTATCAGCGCTCAGTTCAGAAGCCTGCATCTCTGATGGTATGGGGTTGCATTAGTGCGTGTGGCATGGACAGCTTACACATCTGGAAAGACACCATCAATGCTGAAAGGTATATCCAGGTTCTAGAGCAGCATATGCTCCCATCCAGATGACGTCTCTTTCAGGGAAGACCTTGCATTTTCCAACATGACAATGCCAAACCACATACTGCATCAATTACAGCATCATGACTGCGTAGAAGAAGGGTCCGGGTACTGAACTGGCCAGCCTGGTCCGTTTTTATTTACAATTTGTACTTTGTCCCAACTTTTTTGGAATTGGGGTTGTAGCTTTAGAGCAGGAAAACATGAACACGTGCAGTACAGGGGTACTCCAGCAACAGGCTTGGGGGCCCGCGGTGTATGAACTCCTCACAGCTCCATCTGGTTGAGAATCTGCTGCTTGATAAACACGAGTGAGTGTGTGTGTGAGAGAGTTACAAGCCAGGTCTTATGGGATATGATCTAATAAATGGCTTGTCTTAGATTGTGTGAAGAGTGACTATCAGTAGCAGTAGGCAGGGACTGCTTTCATACTGCCATTCAGCACAAAGACTTTCTTCAAGGCATTCAGATAGGAGATATACAGTATAAGAAGAGCCACTTAGTAATTAATACACAGAAAGGAGTGTCTCGACCAGTTCTATCTTCTTATGATCAAGTGACTCACATGGCTCAAGACATGTGACTTTGAATCATGTATTGTGCCTGGCTTAGAGCTGTACCAGGGCTCCTGGGGACAGTTTTAGATTTATACTGAAATTCCTCTTTGGCACAGATGTGTCCCGTACATCATAAACATCAGGAATAATGGCCATCGTTACCTGGCCACTTTGACCATCTTGGGCTGACATTCATTTAATAACATCAGCAGAGTTTCCATTGTCTTCCCGGTCTCTATAATATCCTGTAAAGCATCCAAAGAAGAGGAATTAATAGTCCACTTGATTTATTATTAATGGATTAGGATCACAGTGCAATGCAAAATTCATCCTATCAAGTGTCTTCCAAAGATCATACACTTTTTATATGTCTAAAAATATCATAATACGGTGTACGAGGTCAAATGATTAGCTGCATTTTTCTTGCACATATTAAATAGAAATGTCACCAAGAGTCAGTCAAAATAACTTCACTTGAAATCTTCAAATTAAAAACAAAAACTCACCTCGACCACAAGCACATTCTGTTAATGTAGTAACAAAAAAACAAACAAACAGTAGTTTAAAAAGCATTCCAAAGCAAAGAGATGATCACTGTCTTTCGAAAACATTACAGATATAAAATAAAAGCAAAAGTTCACCTTTCCAGTGAGAGTCGTTAATTCGTCCCCTCCAATAACCTTTACACAGTTTGTCGACTGGTCATTCTGGAAATAAAAAAGGTGAAGATTTTAGGGAAACAGTACCATCTGAATAAACATTTAAGGAATGATCGTACTGATTATTCTGGGTAAAGCTAGAGTGTTGAAGTAAATATAATCTGGAACTGGTTCTAGAGAGGTATTCATGACATCATAGTAATGCGAGATGATCTGCTCAAGAACCATCAATACGGCATTGATTGTGTGCACAACAAGAGCTCTGCTGTGCACAATACACCTGCAGATATGGTCATAACCCGCACAACAGAGTACCACTTTATAAACCAGTCTCAATCAGAAGTTAAAAAGCATTCATTGTTTTTATACTTATACAGGGAGTGCAGAATTATTAGGCAAATGAGTATGTTGACCACATTACCCTCTCTATGCATGTTGGCCTACTCCAAGCTGCATAGGCTTGAAAGCCTCCTACCAATTAAGCATACCAGGTGATGTGCATCTCTGTAATGAAAAGGGGTGTGGTCTAATGACATCAACACCCTATATCAGGTGTGCAAAATTATTAGGCAACTTCCTTTCCTTTGGCAAAATGGGTCAGAAGAAGGATTTGACGGACTCAGAAAAGTCAAAAATAGTGACATATATTGCAAAGGGATGGAGCACTCTTAAAATTGCCCAGCTTTCGAAGCGTGACCATCGAACAATCAAGCGCTTCATTCAAAATAGTCAACAGGGTCGCAAGAAGCGCGTTGAAAAAAAAAAGGCGCAAACTAACTGCCCGTGAACTGAGGAAAGTCAAGCGTGAAGCTGCCAAGATGCCACTCGCCACCAGTTTTGCCATATTTCAGAGCTGCAACATCACTGGAGTGTCAAAAAGCACAAGGTGTGCAATACTCAGGGACACGGCCAAGGTAACAAAGGCTGAAAAACGACCACCACTGAACAAGACACACAAGATGAAACGTCAAGACTGGGCCAAGAAGTATCACAAGACTGATTTTTCTAAGGTCTTATGGACAGATGAAATGAGGGTGAGTCTTGATGGGCCAGATGGATGGGCTCGTGGCTGGATCAGCAAAGGGCAGAGAGCTCCAGTCCGACTCAGACGCCAGCAAGGTGGAGGTGGGGTACTGGTATGGGCTGGTATCATCAAAGATGAGCTTGTGGGACCTTTTCGGGTTGAGGATGGCGTCAAGCTCAACTCCCAGTCCTATTGTCAGTTTTTGGAAGACACCTTCAAGCAGTGGTACAGGAAGAAGTCAGCATCCTTCAAGAAAAACATGATTTTCATGCAGGACAATGCTCCATCACACGCATCCAAGTACTCCACAGCATGGCTGGCCAGAAAGGGTCTAAAGGAAGAAAGATTAATGACGTGGCCTCCTTGTTCACCTGATCTGAACCCCATAGAAAACCTGTGGTCCCTCATCAAATGTGAGATCTACAAGGAGGGGAAACAGTACACATCTCTGAACAGTGTCTGGGAGGCTGTGGTTGCTGCTGCACGCAATGTTGATCGCAAACAGATCAAAACACTGACCGAATCCATGGATGGCAGGCTTTTGAGTGTCCTTGTAAAGAAAGGCGGCTATATTAGTCACTGATTTTTTTGTTTGTTTGTTTTTGAATGCCAGCAATGTATATTAGTGAATGTTGAGTTGTTATATTGGTTTCCCTGGTGAAAATAAATGAGTGAAATGGGTATATGTTTGTTTTTTGTTAAGTTGCCTAATAATTATGCAGTTATAGTCACCTGCACACACAGATATCCTCCTAAGATAGCCAAAACTAAGAAAGCCCTACTCCAACTTCCAAAAATACTCAGCTTTGATATTTATGAGTCTTTTGGGTTCATCAAGAACATAGTTGTTTTTCAATAATAAAACTAATCCTCAAAAATACAACTTGCCTAATAATTCTGCACTTCCTGTATTAAAAAAAAAAAGGTGCAGGAATATTTAAGACCGGCACTCACACAGTAGCTCTTCAGCCTAATGAAATCTACAGTCAGCGGCACAGATCTGTCGCTGTTCCGATTCAATGCCTTAATGTAATCCATCAGGTCTGCAAAGAATGTATACCCTCCTTTCAGTACGCACAGGGCCACAATATGTTGCGCTCCCATATCACGAACAATATCTCTGGCCAAGCGCTCAGTCCTAGAAAGAAAAATATATCAATGGGACAAGCAATATGCAAAAACTGAAGTAGTATGGAACGTTTTAGTGACCTGAGAATCACCTCAGAAGCGTCACTGTGACAGAATGCACTATAGAAATGCTATGCGCATGCAAGGGATGTTCATGGAACTTTGTTTAACAAATTTGTAGAAATGCACAATTCAAATCACATGCTTATCCTGTGGTCGAAGCCCAGGCACGGCTCACAAAGCTGGATGAAGACAGGTCTTTGCCGACGTTTTAAGTTTTATGCTCTTCCACATGTCTTGACGAATAAAGCGATCACTGTTAAACTGACTGAGTTACTTATGTTGCTTAAGCAGCTCGCTGATTAGTTTAGAGTAAAACTTACCTGTCCTTTATGAGACCATTGGGAATGAGAACACTGTCCAAGTCTTCTTCGTAGTGTTTGGGTACACAAAAGAGGCTCAGTGCATACCCCTTATCCTCATCATCTATCTGCAAAATAAAAAAAAAGGAATAAATGTCTTTGGCCTATATGTTTCTGTTTAAGATCCATCATGAAAGGTGCTTTAATGTGGTGCATATGCATTGAGGAAGTGTCTGCTGTGTGGAGCCTATAAAGTTGAGAACACGCGCCAAGAGTAGTTCTGAAGGTATTAAACCATACCGCTCCATGTCACTGCAGTGGCACCTGTACACCTCTTGTACCTTTAATATGAATGGTCGCTTGATAACGTACATATGGTCTACCTTTAAAGCCATTTGATGTTACATGACAGGACTACAATTACCTTTAAAAGTAAAGTAAAAGGTAAATCTGCTTTAAAAGTACATCAGTGGTTCTTAAAGTGGGGGTCATTAAACATTGCCGGGGTCTGTGATTGTTTCACCGAGTTACAGTGCTAGAAATATAGTGACAAACCATTAACACCAACTAATATTAAAAGGAACAGTCCACCGTACTTCCATAATGAAATATGCTCTTATCTGAATTGAGACGAGCTGCTCCGTACCTCTCCGAGCTTTGCGTGACCTCCCAGTCAGTCAGACGCAGTCAGACGCGCTGTCACTCCTGTTAGCAATGTAGCTAGGCTCAGCATGGCCAACGGTATTTTTTGGGGCTGTAGTTAGATGCGACCAAACTCTTCCGCGTTTTTCCTGTTTACATAGGTTTATATGACCAGTGACATGAAACAAGTTCAGTTACACAAATTGAAACGTGGCGATTTTCTATGCTATGGAAAGTGCGCACTATAATGACAGGCGTACTAACACCTTCTGCGCGCTTCGGCAGCGCATTGATATCTGAGCTCCGTATCGATGCGCTGCCGAAGCGCGCAGAAGGTGTTAGTACGCCTGTCATTATAGTGCGCACTTTCCATAGCATAGAAAATCGCCACGTTTCAATTTGTGTAACTGAACTTGTTTCATGTCACTGGTCATATAAACCTATGTAAACAGGAAAAACGCGGAAGAGTTTGGTCGCATCTAACTACAGCCCCAAAAAATACCATTGGCCATGCTGAGCCTAGCTACATTGCTAACAGGAGTGACGGCGCGTCTGACTGCGTCTGACTGACTGGGAGGTCGCGCAAAGCTCGGACAGGTACGGAGCAGCTCGTCTCAATTCAGATAAGAGCATATTTCATTATGGAAGTACGGTGGACTGTTCCTTTAAGGTGCATATCCTGGACCAAATTCTTTTTTTTTTTTTATATGAAAGTATGTCCCTTTACACACTCATCCAGAAGGGTAATTTTACACAAGGCCATCTGTCTACAGCAGAAAAAAAAAAAAAAAACACATCTGGAAAAATCCCAAGGGAGTCTGGAGCCAGATTCGTGACGTCACGTGCGGAAGCGCCAGCAGGCTGCGCGAGCTTGCACGTTTCAGTGCACAGCCTGTGTAGACCAAGTTTAGCAGCTAGCAATTTTGCATTGAAATATGGAATTGTCGCCTGAGCGCAGTGTGGGAAACGATGAGTACTAATCCCATCAACAACCATTTTAATAATTACGCAAGAACGTTGAAGAAATTTGCAGAAAACCGCCAGGTCGTTTTCTCATAAACAAACCAGCGCTGACGTAGGATTCAGAAGCAGGGATGTGAGTGACAAATTTAAAAAAAAGAGGAAAATTTTTAGGCTCAACAGACGACCCCGAAGGGGTCGTCACGACAACGAAGTTGTCGTGGGGAGGGTATGGGAGGGTGCGCCCTCCCATTGGTGGGGGTCTGGGGGGTCTCCCCCACGAAAATTTTTGTAAAAAGGACTTAAAATGGTGACATTTTAAGCACATAAAATGTAAAATTTCTAAATTAGCACATTTCAGTTTAAAAAATGTTTTGGTCAAATTTCATGGTGCTTTAGTGATACATGTTTCAGAACTTTACAAAAAAATTTTGAAAATGAGAAAAAAGTGTCATGTTTCAGGTTTGGGGTGCCGTGTCTGGCCTTAAGTCTGAAAAATGTTACCATTGATACCAAACTACCACCACTACAAATGTCATGTTAGGCCATATGAAAATAATTTCTTGTTTCTCATCACTATTTTTCCTCAAAATGGGTAGGACGGGCTTATTTTATTTTTATTTTGTTTTATTTTTCTGCTATGTGGGGGATAAAACACGAAAAATTGGAATGGTTGGAGCAGACTCTGGTTTCAGAGGCATGACGCTAAATTACCAGTGTAAAAAAAAAAGTTTATGGTGGGTCAATTTTTTTTGGTTCGGGCTGTAATGATTATGAGGAACAAGAATATAATTTTATGTGGCCTTACATAACTAGCAATAAAATTTAAACCCTGCCACCAGTTCATAGTACATGTACTTAGGCCCAATCCCAATTCTAATTTCTACCCCTTCCCCTCCCCCTTCCCCTTGAAACTGAGCTACAAGGGATAGGGCTTGAAATTCAACCCCTACGTATTGGGATAGCCCTTCAACGATCGCATACGTCATCGCGTACCTCCGTCAGCGTTTACGTTAGCAAAACGCGACCAAATGCGTCACTGGCTGCGACCAGCCGCTACAGTCAGAGCCAGAACAGAAATCTCTGCTGGCAGGGTGTGATTTGTTAACTAACACCACTGAATGGGATATCTTTGGCGCTTCGTGCACCACATCCGACAGAATGAGGTGTCAGAACACTCATGTAAACAATAAAAGCGAGAATAACAGAACAAAACGTACGCAGTCAAGCAACCGAAAACAATACTCACTCCCAAAGCTTTTTAGCAGCAGCTTGGATTTCAGAAATCGCTGCTCATTCTCAGCTCGAAAGCGAATCAAGCGGCGTGTTTCCTCTGGATAACAACTTAAAACACGTAAATAATGGAGAAAATACATTTATGACAATCTTTCGCCGCGGGAACCGCCATCTTTCTGAAATCCGCATGAAATCTCGCTGAAATCCGCATGGCATTGTGGGAAATCACTCAAACCCCTTCGTTCGGAGTCAGCTCCAGGAAAATCTCCGTTTGGAGGGGTACAGAAGCCCTACCCCTTCCCCTCCGCGTTAACTGGGATTGGGATACCCCTACCCCTTCACGTGAATGCGCAAAATGGAGGGGAAGGGCCAAGGGGTGAAATGGGATTCGGCCGTAGCAGTGCATGTACAATAGCGACTCCTCTCCACACAGCGATAATGATCAGATCGCTGTAAGGAGCTTTCGTCACTTCCGCTTAGTAAAATCCGGAAAAGTTTCATGCCAGACTTTACCGAATATTTATTTATTTATTTATTTTAATTTTAGAAAACGCGGAAAACGATTTTTTACGCGGAAAGGCAATTTGAAAAACGCGGATTTCCGCGGAAACGCGGAGATTTCACATCCGTGCAGAAGGAGGCGTCCCGCACGCGACATCATGAAAATCAAATCAATGTTTGCCGGGAAATCCAAATGGCAAGTTTTTTCAGAGGCAGATGAATTCGCCTCAAATGGCTTGATTTCAACAGAATTTTTCTAGTATTGCGCAAGGTAAAAAAAATTTGCACAAACTGTGACAGATATTTGACCAAAGTTGAATATAAAACAGGAGAATTACACTGATCTTGCTCCTGAATTTACTCGTGATATGCACTTTAAGGGGCGGCACGGTGGTGTAGTGGTTAGCGCTGTCGCCTCACAGCAAGAAGGTCCTGGGTTCGAGCCCCGTGGCCAGCGAGGGCCTTTCTGTGCGGAGTTTGCATGTTCTCCCCATGTCCGCGTGGGTTTCCTCTGGGTGCTCCGGTTTCCCCCACAGTCCAAAGACATGCAGGTTAGGTTAACTGGTGACTCTAAATTGAGCGTAGGTGTGAATGTGAGTGTGAATGGTTGTCTGTGTCTATGTGTCAGCCCTGTGATGACCTGGCGACTTGTCCAGGGTGTACCCCGCCTTTCGCCCGTAGTCAGCTGGGATAGGCTCCAGCTTGCCTGCGACCCTGTAGAACAGGATAAAGCAGCTAGAGATAATGAGATGAGATCCTTTGAATGAAATGGATTTAATCCAAAAAGTCAACTTGGACCTAAATCACTATGGTGCTGATAAATAGACAAAGTATTACTGGATACATTTAATGTTCATTATAGAACAGGATAAATCTGTACTGAGGATATCTGTGGAGTTTTGTGAAAGGGGTCACTGGTTAGAGAGGGGGGAAGAAAAAAAAAAGAGATACTTTTTTTATATAAATGAAACATGGGTTACAAAAAGGTGTGCACTTGAGGATATTCAGCTCTCTTTATTTCTCTGGGCTGAGGGTAACAGGTAAACAAGGATGTCTCCCTGGGCAACAACAATCTCTCTCTCTCTCTCTCTCTCTCTCTCTCTCTCACACACACACACCCTGATCATAACAACATCCAGTGCAGGTGCATCTCAAAACAAATCACAGCCCTGTGCCTCAGATACTCCTCGTCTAAACACTCCATGATAAGCGCCTGGGACGTCGCCTGCATCCATCCCACACCCTCAAAGGGCTCGAACGCACAAAACCGACTCATCCCACAGTTCCTCAGCATGTTCCACCCACAGAGCCACACCAGTGGCCATGCCAGCACCAGTCAGATAGAGCACATGAGACCCAGCTCACCTGTAAATAAGAAGAGGCCATCCCGCACCCAGCAGCTCGTCCTTGAAGCGCACTACGGTGAGACTGCCGGAGTCATGCTGCTCTCTGCGCGCGCGCTCCTGTCGCTCCCCGTGAATTTGAAGACGTGACGTCACAATCCCGTTTCCTTAATAATCTGATTTCAGCGAGAGCGTCAGGGGGAGTGTGGAAGGCCAAAAGGGACAGTGACGACTGGAATCTACGAGAGCGTCAGGGGGAGTGTGGAAGGCCAAAAGGGACAGTGACGACCATTTTTACACTGAGTGCACCAAAAACAAGTGTTGCCTGGCAAAACAAACCTCACCCGGTAGCACTTATGATGAATACAAAAAAAAAAAAAATTTGACCTTGTTTGTGAACATACTTGACCGATAAACATGGTTCTGATTCTGATTCTCTGCTGCTCTCAGCCAATCAGAACACATCATACTACTGCTCGATTGTTACACTCTTACAGCCATGGCCGTAGCCAGCTATGAGACCCCCGAGGTCCGGACCTCGGTCATTTTTCTCAACTCATTATCCTGTTCTACAGGGTCGCAGGCAAGCTGGAGCCTATCCCAGCTGACTACAGGCGAAAGGCGAGGTACACCCTGGACAAGTTGCCAGGTCATCACAGGGCTGACACATATGCCGCTTTTCCACTACAAACGCGGCTGTGCCGTGCTGAGTCGGGCTGAGTCGGGCTGAGCGGGGCTGTTGGAGTTGCATTTCAACTACAACCGCGCTGAACCGTGCTGGCTGGAAGTGGGTGGACACATTGGGTGGAGTTAGCGAAAGTGGGTGGACGTCACGTGATGTCGTTAAGCGGCGCAAACAGTGACATCAGTGAGCTTTTAAGCGGTAGTCTCACGACCCGGATAGTAAACAATAAACATGGAGTCGTTAGTGTTGCTGGTCTTGGTGCTGTGGCTTGTTGTCGCCGACAACGCCAACAGATACTCGCAAGAGCGTATAGATGAGGCGAGGCGCATAAGGCTTCATAATTCTCGTAATTCTCCTTCTTCCGGGTTTACGGTGTTTACAGATCCCAGCATGCTCGCGGGGCATGTGTGGGCGTGTGAGGACACTCCTCCTCACCAATCAGTGCACAGGGGAGTGTCTCCTCACGCCCCTAGCCCCACTCGGCTCGGTTTGGCTCGCTTCAGCCCCATTCCAAAACCGTGCAAGTTTTGGGTGCTAAGCAGGGCTGAAGGGAGCTGAGTCGTGCTGTTCTTAGATAGTCGAAACGCGAGCCGTGTCGGGCTGAAGTGAGCTGAAGCGAGCTGAAGTGAGCTGAAAAAGGGTAGTGGAAAAGGGCCAATAGACACAGACAACCATTCACACTCACATTCACACCTATGGTCAATTTAGAGTCACCAGTTAACCTAACCTGCATATCTTTGGACTGTGGGGGAAACCGGAGCACCCGGAGGAAACCCACGCGGACACGGGGAGAACATGCAAACTCCACACAGAAAGGCCCTCGCCGGCCACGGGGCTCGAACCCAGACCTTCTTGCTGTGAGGCAACAGTGCTAACCACTACACTACCGTGCTGCCCGCTAAATATTCAACTGGATAAAAAAATAAAGAATAACATTAAAACATCTCTGTAAAAGGTGCATTGTTAATTACAGTCGGAGGAAAATGTTTGTACACCCTTTGGAATTTTTTACATTTCTGCCTAAATTGGTCATAAAACATCATCTGAACTCTCCAGCAATCTTAAGAATGAACAAACAGTGTCTGCTTGAACTAAAACCACCCAAACATTTGCGTTTTATCATATTTTTATTGACCATAAGATGGAATTATTCACAGGATACGGAGGCATAAGTAAGTACACCCTTTGATTTAGTAGCTAGTTGACCCTCCTCTGGCTGCAATAACTTCAACCAGACGTTTCCTGTAGTTGCAGACTAGACGGGCACAGCGATCAGGAGAAATCTTGCACCATTCCTCTTTGCAAAACTGTTGCAATTCAGCAAGATTCCTGGGATGCCTGGAATGGATGGCTTTCTTGAGGTCATGCCACAACATCTTGATTGGATTGAGGTCGGGGCTTTCACTGGGCCATTCCAGAACGTGAATTTTGTTCTTCTGAAACCATTCTAATGTCGACCTGCGTCTGTGTTTAGGGTCATTGTCCTGTTGCAGGACCCATCCTCTCGAGTTTCAGCTTTTTGACAGATTGCCTCAGGTTTTTCTGCAAAATATCTTGATATACTTGAGAATTCATTTTCCCATTGATTATAGCCAGTTGTCCAGGCCCAGAGGCAGCAAAGCACCCCCACACCATGATGCTACCGCCGCCATACTTGACAGTGGGGATGAAGTTTTGCTGATGGTGTGCTGTACCGACTTTCCTCCACACATGATGTGGTGTGTTCCCCCCAAACAATTCAACTTTGGTTTCATCAGACCACAATATGTTTTTCCAGTGGCGCTGAGGAGCATCCAAATGCTTTTTCGCGAACTCCAAACAAGCAGAAATGTTCTTTCTGGACAGCAATGGCTTCATCCGTGGCCTTCTCCCATGAATCCCATTCTTGTTCAGTGTCTTTCTTATAGTAGATGTGTCCACAGTGATGTCTGCATGTTTCAGTGATTTCCTCAAGTCTTCAGCGGACACTCTTGGATTCTTTTTTACCTCATTGATGATGACTCGCAGTGCCTTTGGAGTGATCTTCACAGGGCGGCCACTCCTTGGCAGAGTAACAACCGTTCCAAATTGTCTCCATTTATACACAATTTTTCTAATTGTAGACACATGAACACCAAGGGTCTTAGAGATGGTTTTGTAACCCTTTTTAGCTTTATACAAATCAATTATTTTGTGTCTTAAGTCTTCAGACAGCTCCTTTGAGCGAGGCATGATGCACAGAACATGCCTCTCATCAAAACACACCTTTTAACTGGTTTTCCAGTGGGGTGGGTAGCTTACGACACACCTCAGTGATTGGACATCAGGTTGGCTCACACCTGAGTCAAATTGTTTAATCATCTAATTAGTCTAATTAGCTCTTGGATGAGCCTTAGCTAAGGGTGTACTTACTTATGCCTCCCTATCCTGTCAATATTTCCATCTTATGGCCAATAAAAATATAACATGTAAATGTTTGAGTGGTTTTAGTTCAAGCAGACACTGTTTGTTCATTCTTAAGATTGCTGGAGAGTTCAGGCGATGTTTTATGACCAATTTAGGCAGAAATGTAAAAAATTCCAAAGGGTGTACAAACATTTTCCTCCGACTGTATGTTAAACGTTGATTCTGTCTTCTGTGTCTGTTTCGTGCGCACGGCTCTGAGACCAAGAACACAAAAACGAATGAGCGCATGACTCGGGGGAGGAATGCAGTGCAGTAGACACGTTTTTTTTCATGGTAACCATCAGCGCATTATCATGAAGCTGTTAAATTTACATTTTCAAAGCAGCACAGTTGTAGCCTATCTTATTTGTGATTTTAAAAATAAATCATTCAATAAGCCAAAGCAATAGAGTGGAAAGTTTCAATTTATGTTTGCCTTGGATAACTTTGCCTTGTGATATTAGAGAGGGTAAGAGGATCTTGGTGGGATTGGGTCCTCTGTGTCTGTATCTCGCATGTGTGGGAGAGCAAGAACAGAAAAAAAAAACAAGATAGGGCAGCCTGAGTGTGTGCAAGTGCGACCCCCAAAAGAACACAGTTCTAGACACTGCGAGTGCTCATTCTAGAGCGTGTGCATGGTAACCATCAGCGCACTTCCATAAAGCTGTTAAAATTTAGCATACAGGTTTTCGAAGCAGTACAGCTTTGTTTGTGAACTTTAATAAATCATTCGGTAAGTCAAAGTAATATTTGTAAGAAGGGTTCTGACTTGATTTTGCTGTGGTGTAAAGATAAAAGGCTGACAGTGACACATGTAGAAATGATCTGGACATGGCTCTGGCCTTGTCATAAAGGTTGAGGTTTTTATTTAAATAGACTATAGGCCTTGATTTGGATAACTAGTGTTTTACAAAGCTAGCCTACAGCTAGCCTTCAGCACTGACTGAATTAAATATCATTATATGGTCATTTCACCCCTCTCATTTAAACATGTCGAAAATTTTTCGGTGCGCGCATCACGGACCTTGGTGATTTTAAAATGCTGGCTACAGCCCTGCTTACAGCACGACACTGTATATGAGGCAGTAGCCACAAAAACCTTGACCTTGACCAGACAACCCTCAAAATGTTGGCGGTTCTATTGGAGACCAATGCCCATCTATCCTGAAAGTTTCATGAAGATTGGTTCAGCCGTTTTCCTGTAATATCGTTTACAAAAAACAAAGAAACCCATGGAAAACAATACCTCACTCTCTGGTGGACTCCGTCCTGGGGCAAATTAACAAAAAAATGCCAATTAACAGCACAAAATAACTACTCCTTATCAGAAGTCAATACAATGCAGGGACGGCCATGTTTGAGTAAGACGTCAGACACCATTTGTATTTTTTCTCTCTTCGTAATGAAAATATAGCCTGTTTTCCTGTCCTATCATGCAATCTACTTCCAATAAAACATCTCATGTCATCTCATTATCTCTAGCCGCTTTATCCTGTTCTACAGGGTCGCAGGCAAGCTGGAGCCTATCCCAGCTGACTACGGGCGAAAGGCGGGGTACACCCTGGACAAGTCGCCAGGTCATCACAGGGCTGACACATAGACACAGACAACCATTCACACTCACATTCACACCTACGGTCAATTTAGAGCCACCAGTTAACCTAACCTGCATGTCTTTGGACTGTGGGGGAAAGCGGAGCACCCGGAGGAAACCCACGCGGACACGGGGAGAACATGCAAACTCCACACAGAAAGGCCCTCGCCGGCCACGGGGCTCGAACCCGGACCTTCTTGCTGTGAGGCAACAGCGCTAACCACTACACCACCGTGCCGCCTCAAATAAAGCCTACTGGGGGGGGGGGGGGGGGAGTCAATACAAAGTTACTTATATAGGAGGGAAGTGGGACAGATGGTCATCTCTTACAATGCTGTGGTTTTGAGTGATGTAACTATGCTAGCTATAGCTGCTCGAAGCATGGGCTTAGCATCGGCAATGTAATTGTACTACTTTAAATTCCCAGTTCTCATATGAACATTAGGACTCCTGAATAGAAGAAGGGACTGGAAGTACACTGACCAAATTCCAGGAAAGATCACCAACAAAGAACTCCAGATCACATCCTCCGTAGAGTGTGATACAACAAACAGTGGTGGGTTTCCCAAAAGCTTCTTAATGCTAAGAGCATCTTAACTAAAAGAGAGAGGGTTCATTGCGCTGCTCACGCTACCATTTAACAATGATCTTTGTGCTACGATGTTTTTGGGAAACTCAGCATAGAATGTCATCCACTCCCCAGCAGCCCAGGGCCATGGTTTCAACTGGGTTCTGAAGGATGTAAATAACAAAAAAAAAACTATACTACTCCTACTACTAATAATAATAGGCCTGCATCACTTAAGCAAAATGCTCAGTGTGGGTTATACTGGTTGAGGAGATCTAGAGATCAAGACTTGCCATAACTGAACCATTTAGAGCTTGTTAATCTTATGTAGGTTTTTTTTTATACTAATTTAACTCATGAATGTATTGATCACATGGGGATTGCTGGACATTTTTACAAGGAGAAGCACATACGTTCAATTTTAGAGTCTCGTAATCAGCATGATTGATAAGCAACTTTTGGGCAGCAACAAAAATGAATCTGAGGATTATTTAGCTACTGCTGGCACAACATTTGTTCCAGCGTTATGACTGATGTTGAAGATTTTATAGAGAAATCACAAACATATCACCTATTTACACTTTTCTCATCTCATCTCATTATCTGTAGCTGCTTTATCCTGTTCTACAGGGTCGCAGGCAAGCTGGAGCCTATCCCAGCTGACTACGGGCGAAAGGCAGGGTACACCCTGGACAAGTCGCCAGGTCATCACAGGGCTGACACAGACAACCATTCACACCTACGGTCAATTTAGAGTCACCAGTTAACCTAACCTGCATGTCTTTGGACTGTGGGGGAAACCGGAGCACCTGGAGGAAACCCATGCGGACACGCCCATGCAAACTCCACACAGAAAGGCCCTCGCCAGCCACGGGGCTCGAACCCGGACCTTCTTGCTGTGAGGCGACAGCGCTAACCACTACACCACCGTGCCGCCCTATTTACGCTTTTGTTCTTACAAAAAGCACTGGCAACCTGGCACTGGTCAGCATATCCACATGGGTTCTGATACATAGTAGCTAAACATTGTTTTTAAGATTATGGGCTTTTAAAAAAAAAAAGTGACAATGATGTAAACAAGGTTTGTAATGATTTAACTCTACCCCTTAATGACGACCCTGTATATATCCCATAATGATGACATATGACGCCTTGTCTAAAACCTTGTCTTTAGATTTTTTTTTCTTGTAAATATGTCCTAAGGGTGAACAGTATATACACATATACAAGGGTGGCTGTAGCAACTGCTTTAAGGGGTAAAGAGTTAAGGTTAGTGTGCATGTATGCAGTGGATATTATAAGCAGGGCAGAGCGTTAGTCTAAAAAATAAATAAATAAAAACCCTTCAGTGATAACACCTAAGCCTCTACACTCAGTACTCCCTTCAGCATTGAGATGTGTGAAAACAGTGTGTGGAATTATTTTATCTTCCATTACTTGCTCTTACACAAATAACTTGCTCCATTCTCTCCGTGCTGGCTCTTATTGTGTGTATTCTGCAGCAGGGTGTTCGGACCTCATGTGTCTTGCCATAAGTGGAGAGAACATACATAAATTTTATCATACAACAAGCTCAGCCTCTGTGCATGTTATTGCATAAATTATCTAAAAGTCAGTTATATATTGGGTAGGCTTTCAGGATTTATTTAGATAAAAAAGGGAGAGGAGTTGTGTGACAAGGCTAAAATAACACCACCACCCCCAAAAAACAAAACACCCAAATGTATGCTGGAATCCATTGGGGGGGGGGGGGGGGGGGGGGGGGGGGGGGGGGAAGATAGTAAGTCCAACAGAATAATTATAGAACAATATTCTAAGTGGCTTAGGTTAAAAAAAATAAAAAAAATATCGGAAACATCCCTTGTGATCGATCACAAGCTTTTCGATAGGAATTAATCTAAAAAGACACAAAGAACAGTTTCAGATCTAGCTTTATTTCCTACAGATAGCAGCACATTTTACAGAAATAGAACTGCAAGAGTATACAAATTCAGGGGTGTACTGGTTTAAAGCAAAAGACAAATATAGTTATGTTAACTGTTGTTACTTCACATGGACTGAAAAGTAAACGTTATCCCTGTGACTTCTAGGGTAAGTAATCGTCACAGCAAAACAAACCATAGTAAAAATGCATATGAAGAAAAATTAACTCTAAAAACAATGGACAAAATACAAACTGCTGCTGAGTGATGAAAACACTCCAAGATTGCTGTCAAAATCATTTCACAAAACACAGGTGGAATTTTTTTTTTTTCTGCGTTGTACCTTGTTCTCGCAAATGATAAGAGACAACCAACGGTCCAAATAAAGTAGTGGAGCTGCATAGCAGTTTCATGACAAAGCTCAAATGCATCTCTGCATTTGGATTAGACATCATGTCAACAAGAGTTAAACATGGAATTCAAATAAATTTGCAACTTCTGGATTCTTTGAAAATGGAACTAAAAACCAAAAGGATTCATTTAGTTAAAAATGTACTTTAGAAGTAAGGGGTGACGGTTTTTAAAAGGCACAAAGTACTTCCAATAAAAATAGCACAATTCAATAGAACACAGAATGTAATGCATAACATACTAAACATTTAATGTAGTTCTTACAATGATGGACTGTGCAGAAAACGTTCCTTTTTTTGATCTGTTTCTGCTCGTTATCTCTTATATGACATGGCCTTTTGACCCAAAAAAAAAAAATTCACAAAATTCAATTCATCCAAAAGGTGTTCTGCTGCCATATTCTAAAAATAAAAAGGTGTATTTTAAATTGGTCCTTAATTAGATGTAGTGTGAAACCTATGTCTCTACACCATGAGGTAAAAACACATTCTTTCACTCTGAAATCAGAGTTACCATTTAGTTTGGGCTTTGCATGGAACAAAAGTTCCAAATAATCAGCCTGTATAAAAACCGCTCCTGTTTTTCAGGTCTAATTTGAATTTTATACGACACACAGAAGGTCTGCTTCATAGCACAGTGACGGGACCAAAAAAAAAAGAAAAAAAAATCCAAAAAACACACCCATCTTTCGTGATATAATGCATGAAGTACCGCAGAAGGGAGACAAAATCCAATATTTTGAAATGTACACAGTACATTTAGTAATTTCAGACTTAGAAAAATACTGTATGTATGGCTCACTTAATGTGTTAAAAAAAATTACTACACAGACAGCACAATATACCAAACAAAAAGCACAGAGAGAAAAGACAAGGTCACTACAACTACAGTCTTTTTACAGAGTTTGTGGTAAGTGTTACATACATAATGAGAATCAATTATAACAAAGATGGACAAATAAGAGAAACAAAGGGAAATCATATGTAATGATGTATTTTGGAGGAATTTATATTCCTATAAACAAAATTTACTTGCATGAGCACATTGTCAAAGCAAAGGGTGCTTCTGGAACTGAAAACACTGCTTTTTAAAAAAAAAAAAAAAAGGGAAACTGTAAACATTTATAATCATGAAGTTGTCATCTAACCAACTGAAAATCGTTTATATAAAATTAAAAATAATTAAAAAAAAAGTCTCTCAATAAGAGAATAGGTCACTAACATCTGAGAAACAGGGACCAAAAATAAAAACCATTACAAGATTTAGAAACAAAGCATTTTGTAATAGCAGTCCAAATGTTGAAATAACAATGGTTATGTAAACAAAGTAGCATCACTATGCCAACGCATTTAAAAATAAATCCTGTACAACTTCATTTACCAAATCCAACATAATAAACGAATGAAATGCTCAATGAACCTTTCACATTAACAGATCTTTCCAGTAGCTAGTGCCCAATTGAACATTTAATAGAAAAACCATGGACTGAAACTCATGTAACATAGTATAAAATATCAAATACACTATATGCTTCTATTCAACACAAAACACACACAGACACCGTATACACACACACCATGTCATGGGCATGCATATCGATAGCTTGGTGAAACATCCTGAAACTGACGGACTAAATATTCCATCTGTACAGCTCACTGCTTAAGATTTTGTAGACAACGCCAATGAATTAATAACTTTTAAAACCCAGCATTAACACCTTACTATTTATTATGTACTATACTGTATTATTGGACACTAACTGGAGTTTTAGGGCAGTCCACCAGGCTAGCTTATGTATGTATCTGACACATCATTATGTAACAATGTACAGAAGTGATATAACATGTCCATGACAGGAAGATGACTAAAAAGGGACTGGGTTTTTTTTTTTTTTTTAATAAAATATATTAGATGACAATCAAAAATATCATTTATACAAATATATACAGTAAATGTGTTTTTTATATATATATATATATATATATATATATATAAAAACATATGAATTGAGACTGAGGAAGATCTTTATAAAAGAAAAAAAAAAAAAAGGCGTAACCATGGCTCGTTATATAGGTTAATATGAAAATGGAGAGTAAATATGACAAGGCTGGTACAAAATAGAGGATCTTTTGGGAAAGACTATAAAAAGAGGCAAATATGGATACATATGGTTTGAAAGCTCAAAAGCATGTAACTCACTTTAAAAAAAAAAAAACCTCAATAAAGTGCTAAACACACCATCTAAAAATTCAAAAGACAATGAATTAGTCCAACGCATTACATCAGACTGACAACAGTTTTGCTAGATAAGTTGTGTCAGCTTCTGTTAGACAGATGGAAGATGATGTAGTATAACAAGACGGAATGTGTCAACATGACATATACCGCCAGAATATGAAATGTCATGACAGATCACAACACTGACTTGACAATGTTTTATTGGCCCCAATTATTTGGTTCCATGATGATATCCACCTGTAACAGCCTACACAATCCATTAAACATATATTAAAAGGCTTTAAAATTTTTGATCCTTCAAGTTGTCCAAGTCACTCATGTCTGTGAGCTCAAAACTGAGCTCAAGAAGACTTACCAAGGCGATGTTTCAAAGTATTTCACTGTTCTAAGAAGTCCCTGGGAAGAGACTTCCCTTGTTCCTCAAACTGCTCTAGTAGTTCATCAATCTTCTCACTGAGGTTGTTGGACTCGTCTAGTAAACTCTGAATCTGTGCATTGGTCTGGAGCTGGTTCTGGTTGTGATCTGATCTAGGATGCCCTATGGTGACAAGCTGGTCCGTCAGCGCAGGACCAGGAGGGGTTAATATCGGACCACATTCTGGCAAAGAGAACAAAAAACAGGCTTGGTGAAATTATTGAAAATACCCTCGTTATACTCTAATTTACTAATCGTTTTATCTAAAGTGGTGGAATAGTCACAAAGCGGACTTACCAGTGGGGATTTCAAAAATAAATAAGCCTGTTTGTCCTGGCTGTCCAGGCTGGTTGAGGGTTCCCCCTAATGCTGTCTGAAAAAGCGAATCAGGCGCTTGTTGACCGGATGCGGCCGTGGAGCTCTGCAACCCTCCGATTGCCACTCCACCCTGCCCACTAAAAATGGCAGTTGCTGTAGCAGGCTGAGGTAACTCTTGAGTGCCTACACCACTTTGGAGTGCTGAAATTGATGCCTGTGGCAAAAAAATATTCACAGTGCCCTGTTCTGTGGAAGGGACAGAGGCACAGTTGCTAGCACTTGGGACAACCTGCATAGGCTGCTGGTCCTGAAAGAGTCCTGGCTGGGTTGCAGGCATATCAGCAGACGAGTGACCCACAACAGAGGTCTCATCCTGAAAAGACATGGGCTCTGTTGAATCTTGCTGAGCCACGTTCACCACATTGGCTTGTGGAAAAAGAATCTGTGGACTTTGTGTTGACTGTGATGGAGCGACTGCAGATTGACTTGTGGAGTTGTCTGTTGTAATAGTGCCAGGGCTTGGGATGACCTGCATGGGTTGCTGTTCCTGAAAGATATTTTGAGGCAGTGGGTTACCACCCATTGGAGCCTGGCTCTGGGTACTGAACAGAAGAGTTTGAGGAAGGTCTTGAGGATTAACAGGAGTAGCACAGAACAGTAAGCCAGGCTGTGGCTGCTGTTGGCCCTGACTTTGGGGTATTGTTGCTATATTTTGGAACAGGGAACCCTGCTGGGGTGTTATTTGCTGAGCCTGGGAAGAGTGCTGTTCCATTGGAGTGGACAACTGGGGTTGTCCCTGAAAAAGTGACACTGACTGGGGTGCCGAGGTTGACGTTTCCATTGGAGTGAGAAAAGTTATTTGTTGCTGTTGTTGATCTTGAGAATTATTGGATGTTATCTGGCTATGCAAGACACCCTGAGAAATGAACAGGGTAGTTGAGGGAGACTGTTGCTCAGAAGATAAGTTAGTGCTTGTCAGCATTGTCACAGTATTGGGAAATAAAGCAGGTTGGACCTGGGTAGCTTTCGAAGTACCAAAGAGCCCCGTCTGTGGTTCCTGTGCGTCAGTAATAGGTGCGTGACTCTGAAACAGCTGCTGAGGAGGGGAGGTTTGAGAAGGTGGCTGCTGAAGAAAGCTGGATGTTTGAATAGACAGCAGCCCCCCAGCCTGTTGAAAAAGCGCTTGTTGCTGTGACTGTGGGGATGAATTTTGGAGAAAGCCATCAGATGGCTGTGACAGGGTGCCATCTATCTGCGTGGTGCTTTGATGCTCAGACATTTGATCCTGTGATCCTACAGGGAAACTTGGTGTGCACTGCATGGGAATCTGTGGCTGTAAGAGCTCGGATTGTAACTGTTTCTGCAAGCTTTCCAAGACCTCTTGATGTTGTTGCTCTTGTTGAAGTTTCTCGAGATTCTGCTGATGCTGTTGTTGCTGTTGCAGATTATCAAGCACTTTCTGATGCTGAATATTCACCAAAGAGTTTTGTTGGTGAATGTCCCCAAGAACCTTCTGGTGCTGCAGGTTTTCCAGAACTTTCTGATGCGACTGTTGTTGCAGATTTCCAAGACTTTGTTGCTGAAAGTTTTCCAAGACCTTTTGTTGCTGTTGCAGATTCTTCAAGACCGTTTGTTGATGCTGCAGATCAACTAGAGCTTTCTGATGTTGTTGCTGCAGATTCTGCAATATATTATGTTCTTGTTGCTGTTGCTGCTGATTGATCAAAGTGTTCTCATTGCCACCCAGCCTTAAACTGTTCATGTTTTCCTGGACATGTTGCTGGAGGTTTTCAGCAGAAGGGTTCGAATCATAAAGCACAGAATTAAGTTGCTGCTGTTCTTGCAACTCCCGAACAGCTCTTTCCAGCTGTGCTACCTCATCTTGAGGCAAAATGGTCTGGACCTGGGGCTGCTGGGAAGGGGGAGGCCGAGACTCCAGCCCTACTACCACCATTCCTGTGCCATCTGGACTGTTGTCTTCTGGAGACAAAGTCTCAGGGGTTTCCCTTAAGAACTGCTGAGGGACCTGTGGGGGCACAGGCTGAAGAACTGTGGTGTCTTCTGACAAGGAGACTTGAAAGGATGGTGTTGGGGGTATATCCTGTTTCTCAATTGTCCTAAGGGGCTCCGGAGGTACAAATATATTGGGCACTGACTGCTGAGCATCAACAGATGGCAGAGGCACAGGGCTAGGAAAGGATTTGCTACTAGTTGGAAGGATGGTGGTAATTTCTAAAATCTGCTGATCAGAATTAAGGACCTCTGCAGGCTGGATAAAATACAAAAGTTTAAATATTTTAAAGATGAAATGCCTGATTTTATTATTAAAGTTAGCTGTAAAAGTAATTTACAGTTCACCTTAAAAATGTTCGTTGTTGTAGGGTTTGTAGAGATTTCCATTGGGGTTACTTCTTCCCTTTTGACTATGGAGATCATCGGGGCCATCAAGGTACTGTTAAGACTATTGGTCCCAGTTTGCAATGCTGCAAACAAATGAGTTGAAACATAAATAAGGCAGTAAACTTTTGATAAAACCAAAGAATGATCATAATTTCTGAATCTCACACCATTTATCTGCTCTTCAAAAGTGCAAGGTTTGGCGGTTACGGACAATTCTGACTTCACAGGAACATCAACTTTTTCTGCAAGACAAAAGAAAGTTACTGACATGACATTACAGGAATTGGATATCAACAATGATCGACAACCTGCTCAAACTGGTACATGCAATCAAATTATCTAACATACCAACGTAAGTAAGCTAAGAGGATTTGTCACACAGACCTGAATTAGAGATGAAAGTGAAGCAAAGGAAAAAAAAAAAAAAACGCTGAACTTTTGAAAGTCAGACTAAGATTGGGGGGGAAGCAATGTCCCCCGAAAATATTTTAATAACATAACACGCAAAACCCTGCGTTCTAGTGCATTTTAGTACTTATTTTCACTAAAACAAGTTATAACTTAAGCCTTTTTCTTTCATGTACGTTAATGATTAACATGTCAAAAATATCAAATTTAATTCCCCTAGTTAATGAGTAATTTTCAGGAGTGCATTTAGAAAACGCGGTGATTTTCCTGCTACACAGTTCATTACTTTGAAAAAAATCAGACAGTTGAAGGTAAACTCAGCAAAATCCCAAAACAGTGCTGTTAAAAAGTAAAGGTCTGTTAGAGTTTCTAAAGCTTTCAGGTTTCAATGTTGGGGACATTGAGCCTCGTTTGTCAGTCTTTTAGTAGAGTTGTGCGTTTGCAGAAGCTAAAGTGAACTAAACATTTCCAATTCATATTTATGCGAGTTGAAGCCAATTGTTTACATTAGTTCGTATTGTCTGTAAATTTAAACACCAATGAATACCATATTTCTCATGTAAATCAGGGGCGTAGCGAGGATTTTTCAGGGGGTGTGTGTGTGTGTGTGTGTGTGTGTGTGTGTGTGTGTGTGTGTCACACACTGACTGGCAGCCTGAGCGCATTATGTAACAAAAAATAAATTACCATTGCTAGTTTTAGGTAGCTTAGAAACCGGCTCTTCCATTATTGCTGTTTCTTCCACGTTTTCTTGATGTGTTCTAGAAATGGCACTAAAACTTAGCTTCAAAACCACAAAATGCAACTTTGATGGAAAAAGATATATAATAAATTGCTGACCTCTCTTCACGTCGAAAGGAGGAAAGTTTTGCTTGTTTTGACATGGCGAATTATTAACACGAGGAAATGCTTGTAATTTGCAACTAAAAAGACTGCAGCTACACTGGCAGCTTGAACATGCTTTCTAGTGCGATCGTGTTGTGCAGAACGGTGTCAGTCCTGCGCGCCTTAGCTCGTGCACCTGAAGGTGTGCCTTGGGCGCGCGCGCCTAACGAGCTCTGGCACGCGCCCCGTTAACAAAGAACACCTGCCTTTAATCAGTGAACTATGTTTGGGCTATTTAAGGACCGCGCCCAGGCAAGGACGATGAAGTATTACGCCGCGTCTAGGAACGCAAAAAAACCGAAAAATAAATTTCTCCATTCGGAAAACCGGAGATTTTCAAGAGTTTTGTCAAATATCCAGATTTCTGGGTAAATCCAGAAGACTTTCATACTTGATTAGTCAACCTGTCACTAACATAAAAGATGGCTAATAAAGAGGAAAAGCAAATTAAGAAAACAACAACAACACAGAATGAAGTCTAGGTAATCTGTGTATGTCACATCGAACGTACTAAATAAATCGTTCCATATCCCTGAACATGGCATTGGTCTTAAAGTGCCATTCCACCATTGGATGTATTCTTTGGCATAAAATACAATATATTTTATGACATGACTAGACACAGAAATCTTTTAGCTTCAAAATGATATATCAAACATAATTTTTTGACAACGACAAGTATATTAATTTTGCGGCCAAAGTCACCTACCCTTTTAATTTCCGCACGGTAGTGAAACGTGATGTCATCAGCAGGTTCCCCTTCTTGTGTACCACGTGTCGGTCTATTTTTAGACCAGGAAACCCCCAAAGTGAGAGAGTCATTTCTCCTCGTATATGGGGGCCAAAAAAATTGCGAAAAATTTTGAGTTAATCTTTCAGTTAGCTAGATTTATTGGTATTAGCTAGATTTATTGGTATTATTTTTATCGTGTTCTATCCGCCATTGCTGATAATATGTGCCACGTCACGTGGTACACAAGAAGGGGAACCTGCCGATGACATCACGCGCGGAAATTAAAAGGGTAGGTGACTTGGGTCGCAAAATTAATATACTTGTCGTTGTCAAACAATTATGTTTGATATATCATTTTGAAGCTAAAAGATTTCTCTATTTAGTGATACCATTTATATATGTTGTCAAAATATATTGTATTTATGCCAAAGAATACATCCAATGGTGGAATGGCACTTTAATCTGATGCTCACCCTAACTGAATGAGATCACATTGGTAATCCAATGTTCTTCCTTCTCTTGTAATACATTTCAAAACATCACTTTAGTTAAAGTCTTGACAAACCTGGCTGAGGAGTATAGGTGAAAGGCTGTAGCTCATGTGTTCTTCCTGCGTTTGTTATCACAGAAATTCCAACTGATACAGGTGAGTTCACCGTCAGGTCATGATAAGGAGGCACCTTTACCACCAGGTGATTCTGGCAGGGGGAGGGGGAAAGAGTAAGGGAATCTAAATAAACATGCATCATTGTCTAATGTATTATGTGGGGCGGCTGCACCTACTTGATGGAAAAGTTCCATGTCTATCTCTGCTTCGGCCTGCCACGAGCCATCATCTGAGGCAAAAGCAGAATTATCTTGTCAATTTTTATTTTTCATATTGCTTCAACAAAAAGAAAACAAATTTCAGGTAATAACACCGGAGATGACTGGGTTAGGTACAAAGACACTTCAAAAACTAAGACAAATCAACACCATATACCTGTGGCAGTTTCCTGGAAAATAACTTTGGTTCCCTTAAGGAAGTTCTTGCCAATAATGAAGACCTCTTCTCCTCCAATCACTGAGCAGGTGTGAAGACTCTTTTTGAGAATTTCAGGTACTCCAGCAGGTTGGGCTGTACAGAAAGGAACAAAATCTAACATCTAGTAACCTAGACATGAGCATTCATCAGAAAGGTTTAGAGAACGTAGAGGTGCATTATCCTGGGAGGTTTCACACAAACTCTTAATATACTCACTACAGAGGATTGGTGAAGAAAGGGTCTGCAGGGTAAGGACAGAGCCATCTGGTCTGGGGATGTTGACTCTGAATGCTAAACGAGCCCGGGTGCTTTTCTTTTTAGAGCCAGCCACTCCTATTCGGGCTTCAACATCTGCATTCCTCAATTTCAATATCCCAACACAGTCCACTCTGCAGAGGTAAAAATGTACCTCGGTTTAGTTCCAGTACTGTAGGATTCTAAAAAAAAAAATTAAAATAAAAAAAATTCTGCAAGAAAATATTGCAGAGCTTCCAGACAAAAAGAGATCGAGAAAAGTCTTACGCTAAAGTCATGGAGTTGCTCGGCTCAAGGTTCACTTCAATAACCGTGGTCCCTTCAATATCCACCTCTTTACAGGCCGTCGTGTTGCGTCCCGTCACTCTACACGCTTGATAGAAGCCATGAGGTTTTACACGTCCAGCATCATTAGCCACAAACACTTGGAGAACAACTGGTTCATTCACACCTTCTAACTAGAAGAAGACAATACATCCATGAACACCTACCTTCATGTTCAGTTTATATTAAAAGATGCTGTTCTACAGAAAGCTGCTAGACTCCTTGAACATTAAAATCTAAGTTACTTCTTACTTTGACTGTGGGGAAGCCTTGCTGTGTGCGGTCTTTGACAGATCCTCTGCTGCCCTCTGTAAGGTATCGTGCTCGGTGTTGTGTCTCAGGCTGTACCAGAATCTTTAGTTCTTTCCCCTCGCTCTTTTGCGGATACTGTGTTGTAAGAATTCCACCTTTCTGACTCCCAGCCACCTCCAGGGTGCTACAGAAAGAGTATAAAGAGCATAATTTAACAAAACCAAATCTGGAAACTAGAATAAGCTAAACTGATGATAATATATACACCCACTGGAAACACTAATATAAAACAACGGCCACAGTTACACTACCGTTCAAAAGTTTGGGGTGACTTTGAAATGTCCTTATTTTTGAAAGAAAAGCACTGTTCTTTTCAATGAAGATCACTTTAAACTAATCAGAAATCCACTCTATACATTGCTAATGTGGTAAATGACTATTCTAGCTGCAAATGTCTGGTTTTTGGTGCAATATCTCCATAGGTGTATAGACCCTTTTTACATGACGTCACGACAAACGCGGCCGCCATTTTGGACGTGTACTACCAGTAGTCTACCACAGCCAACATTGAGGAACGGCAGCAAAGAAAGTTTTTACTTTCAGGAAGACTTCCATCATGCCACTATATTGTTGTGCACCTGGATGTAGTAACCATCAACAAACAAGGCAAGGTTTATCATTTTATCGGATCCCGACGGAGAAGATGGATAGCGGCCATTAACAGATTGGCAGCCCTCGGCATACCAACGCTTGTGTAGTGACCACTTTGTTGGAGGTAAGACGAATAAAATTAGCCAGAAAAGGCATTACATTGCTGTTAACATTCTGTGGCAGCGAGTGTGTAACCAAATAGGCTAAAATAACCCATTGTAACCTCTTTGTTCTTCTGTAGTAGCTATTGTTGACTAGCTAATGTCAACAACATAGTAGCTAGTACGTTACTGTAGCAATGTTTACATTCAGTCATTTGGATGACTGTTAAAACCTTTCAGTCTCAAGTTTTTCCTTTACTGTATTTACTAGTTTACTGTAATTATGATCCGGCAGCTATTTACACCGGATCCAGTGTAAATAGCTGCCGGAGCCAACGTCCGAGGTTCCGGAGCGCGCTCCGGCTTGCTCCCCCTCAAATTAAGCAGCGCGCTCCGGCTTGCTCCCGGAGCGCGCTGCTTAATTTGAGGGGGAGCAAGCCGGGGCGCGCTGCTTAATTTGAGGGGGAGCAAGCCGGAGCGTACGTCAGTGAACAATCCTGGTGGAGGCAGGTAAATGTCGTTCTCGAAGCCTGCTAACCTCAATTTTTGCAAATACCTCTCCCTCTGCTCGCCCTGTAAATGCCCTACGTCGCTGGATAGTGAAGGTGTTTTCTGCATCTCGCTCCTTTTTCTTTTATGTTTTTCGTTTGTTGCCTTCCTCGCATTCAAACTGATTCGAGCCGAAGTCCACTACATGTCCAAAATGGCGGTCGCGTTTACGAAGGTCACGTGACTGAAAAGGGTCTATAGAGGCCCATTTCCAGCAACTCTCACTCCAGTGTTCTAATGGTACAATGTGTTTGCTCATTGCCTCAGAAGGCTAATGGAGGATTAGAAAACCCTTGTACAATCATGTTAGCACAGCTGAAAACAGTTGAGCTCTTTAGAGAAGCTATAAAACTGACCTTCCTTTGAGCAGATTGAGTTTCTGGAGCATCACATTTGTGGGGTCGATTAAATGCTCAAAATGGCCAGAAAAATGGCTCGACTATATTTTCTATTCATTTTACAACTTATGGTGGGAAATAAAAAAGTGTGACTTTTCATGGAAAACACAAAATTGTCTGGGTGACCCCAAACTTTTGAAAGGTAGTGTAATACACTCTATATGTATAAAAGTAATATGTTTAATTTATTTAGTAACTTGGTATAGTCGGGGGGGTACATAGAACTGGCATACTATGAACCTCATATTTCCTTTTTCAAATGCAAATCCCTTCTAGTTGACAAGTAAATAGGCCATATATATATATATAAAATACACGTGTGTATGTATATTATATTTATAAATAAAATAAAACCCAAACACACACACGTCCATTCCTCAGTCTGCACAGCCAAAACTTCAACAGTCCTGCAGGTATTCTGAAGAACAAAACAATGACAGCAGTCATTGCACAAATACAATGAGATTAAGTGTGGTTGGTGCACCAGTCATTGTTGATAAAGATGCAGAGCCAGAACCCCTGCTCTAACTGGAGTCCTTTGTTCAGTCTGAACAGTTCAGTGTCTGGTTTGTTAGCCATACAGCTCTATTAAAAAATAAATAATAAAAAATTCAGCGTGCAGAAGTCCCTCAGAGATCTCTGCATGTTGAGTCCCAGCCTTATTTTGTCCATCTTGTTAATGAGTGACTGGACATTTGTGAAGAAAACGCTTGGCAAAGAAGGTCTGTGCACTTCATAGCCTGGCCTGCACCTCAGTGTACCATCCACACGGCAACGTCTTTGTCTCCTTCTAGCCGGTGTGGTGATCCACGGAGCTGCTGGTGCTCTGGCTCTCTTTTTCATTATTCTGCCACAGTCACTAAAGTTACTAAAAACCTGTTCACAACTTCACTGGATGTTAAACAGCTCCCTGCCACTATATGAATAATATAATAAAGATTAGTTAATTTTAAGTAAATAGTCTAAAACATTGATATGGAGAGCGCAGAGCTGCTGTGTCTGGACTGCTATGGCAGCACATATACTAAAATTGGATGCACCATCGCCATCTGCCCAAACTTGAACCCAACTGTCAACAGGCACAGTTGATGTTCATCTTCAAAAGGATCCCAGACAACTTTAATTCAAAGTTATTAATTTGCACTGCACATTTCACTCTGGACAGTTTCTGAAACCTTGGACAAGATCAAGCAGGCTTCACCCAGCATTCGACACTGAGAAAAGGTGCAGTTCCATCATTATTGGCATCACAACTGGAGCCTGTAAGTAGCTATGCTGTGTGATTTTATCCACTTTTTGATGGGTGAAGCCAGATCAAAGAAATAGCCCGTGGTATAAATCTACAATATAAAAATGCACCTTTGTCTAATAAATCTCAATTATTTTTCATCAACAAGACAACTCTGAGGCTAACTAGCTCAGTTGCTTGTTGCTTCTGTGTGAGCCATCGTCAGGGTTGCCAGATAGATATTATTAAAGTTTGGGCAGTTGCTAATAACATATGGACTGGAAATTTCCTTTGTAAGCATCAATTTGTGGAAATTTGAGATTTCTTTGAGAGCTGCTTTATGGTGAATGAGATTTAAACCCCACTTGAAGGAGATACCAAAGATATCTGGCAATCCTGGCCATCGCGGTGCAAATCAGCCAATTAGAGCAAAGCTCATCGGCGTATTAATGAGCCCACCAAAAAAAAGCAGAATACAGCTTGTTTCACATATCTTCCATTTACACAGCAGAACAACTTAAAAATACTGAATAAATGCATTCTGTGGTACCTTTTAAAAAGACCCCAATATAACTAAGCTCTTAGTGTTAGTGTTTTTATAACTTGTGTTGAGCCTCTCTGCATTTACTGGTGGCTTTCTTGCCAGATACACATTGTGTGCGCATAGCTGTAAAGTTAAGTTAAGTTAAACAGTCTACTCAGCACCTAGTGTCATAAGCCAGATTTCTACATTTTGCTAGGAGCTTGTGGTACATTTCATCTCTGAATGTGTCCAATGGCTACTGAATTTCACACAGAGGCTAGCTGACTCTGCAGATATGACATCATCTCATTCACTACCCAGTGCAGGGGTGAGGGGCAAGATGGGAAATACGAAAGGTAAATATTTAAATGACTGCATCAGACCGACCAAACTTTACCCGTTTTACGCAAGTACACTACATTTTAACATAAGCATGCTGGAAGGTACTCCAAAATACTCAAAGTTCTCAAAAAACTGAAATGGGCCAAATACTGTTAGAGACAGAAGTTAAATATACTGCAACCCCCCTATAATGAACTCTTACTACTAGAGATGAAAGTGGAGCAAAGAAAAAAAATCCTGAACTTTTGAAAGTCAAACTGGGGGAGACACAACGTCCCCCCAAAATATTTTAATAACACGCAAAACCCTGCATTTTAGTACTTATTTTCACTAAAACAAGTTATAACTTTTAAGCCTTTTTCTTTCATGCACATTAATGATTAACATGTGAGCAATTCCAGCGTTATGGACGTGACACTTGAACTCAAAATGGCAACAAATGACCCAGTGCATGTTTTATTGTCTCCCAGTATTTAAACAGGTGTTGCATATTTTAAGGCTGTACCATACTGGAGAAGTGATAGAACAAGAACAATTCCCATAGTACATCTAGGGCATGCCAGAAAATGCCAATAAAAGATGCGTTATGGATGTGACAGAAAAAGTATCACTTTTCTTGGGTGACTACATTTTTATCAAACTCTGAAATTGTAAACCTAATGTCGAAATGGAGATATCCATTTGATAGAGGGGTCCAAGGTGAATATTAAAAAATCTTTGTTTAAAATATTTTGTATTTCATGCAGAGTTTCGGAAGGAAAAGTCAGCGTTATGGATGCGACGAAATTCCGTTATGGATGTGACGCATCTGAAATAGACATGGCATATGTTTAGAAAAATCAGTAATTTAACCACCATAACCCTTTGAAAAACTCTCTAAATATCAGCTAAAACTATCAAAGTTCTTAAATAATATTTAGGATGGCTATTGTTTTGCGGATTTTAGCATACATTTCTGTGGCTTGTGGCAATAATATAGAATTGTACATGATCAAAGTTGATTTTAGCTTGGGTTTTACATTATAAGAAAGAAAGACTGACAGTGACATATTAGGTGATCAAAATATTTATGTATGTATTTATTTGTTTATTTATTTAGTTTGTTTAGTTTGAAATTTGGGATCTCCTGTCTACTGTCTATTCTGCCTGTACAGCTTCATTGAAGTGATGCCTGCCTCTGTTGTCCACCAAAGGATTGAGGAGCCTGATGATCTGCTCCCTAGCCACCCATAATTTGTCCTCCTTCAGTGGCATGATAAAAACAAAGCCAAAGCCAGGTCTCCTCCTCGTGCATAGCCTACTACTTCTCGCGCATACAAAACAATACAAAACCTAATGAATTGGGCAATACTTACCTGAAAAACGTCTTCATTTACAATCTATGTATCTCCAATAAACTTTTGAAACCATTAGGGTATAACGGGACATCAGGTAGGCTACATCCCGGTGATGGATAGCTGCGAGGTCTTGGTGATTGTGAACCGTTCACTGTAACTCATTCCTGCATGCGATTTACTTAGGCTATTGTTTTTGCCAACTCTCAAAATGGGTAAGGATAAAAGGGCAAACAGAATCGTGTGGACCTAGGTTTTAACTTTATGTTACACGACTGGAGTTATTTCAGTTCAACGCGTTGACACAGATCCGCGCTGAAGAATCAGCTGCATTAAGATTTTGAATAGTCACATCCGTAACAGTAACATCCGTAACGTGGAAATATACTATTTAGAAAGGGGGTAGAACGGCTACTTTATTTTAATATATCAACTCAAAATGAATTAGTTTTGCGCAAAGAGTGTGTTCTGTGTTGCATTTCATACGGATGTATAATAAGAACTTTTTCAAAAAAATGTTACGGACGTGACAGCACCTGTCCTGTAAATCGGTGTCGCATCAACACGGCTCCACGGTGACAATGAAATGCGAAATCATATACCTCATTTACAGTTTGCTTCAATAACCCCATTGCGTCCTGAAAGGACGCTGAACATTGTTGTGGGCGAATATATGCATCATATTTTGGTTGTTGAAAAAAGTACTCAATTGGATGCATTGAAATCACCAAATTCTTGATTGTCATTAGCTAAAGTAGTGAAGGCAAAGGGAACAATTCTTGTGACAAATTGGTTCAACTTATTCACATCTGTAAAATACAGGCCTAGGTGATATCTCTGGGAGTGGTTTTGATGTATTACATGTTGCTTTATTTTTGCATGGTGAGGTTGACATTTACATGGAATAGCCCATGTCAAAAATATCAAATTTAATTCCCCTAGTTAATGAGTAATTTTCAGGAGTGCATTTAGAAAACGCAGTGATTTTCCTGCTACACAGTTCATTACTTTGAAAAAAAAAAAAATCAGACAGTTGAAGGTAAATGCCGCAAAATCCCAAAACAGTACTGTTAAAAAGTAAAGGTCTGTTAGAGTTTCTAAAGCTTTCAGGTTTCAGTGTTGGGGACATTGAGCCTCGTTTATCAGAGTTGCGTGTTTGCATAAGCTAAAGTGAACTAAAAATTTCCAATTCATATTTGTGTGTGTGTCACACACTGACTGGCAGCCTGAGCGCATTATGTAACAAAAAATAAATTACCATTGCTAGTTTCAGGTAGCTTAGAAACCGGCTCTTCCATTATTGCTGTTTCTTCCACATTTTCTTGATGTGTTCTAGAAACAGCACTAAAACTTAGCTTCGAAGCCACAAAATGCAACTTTGATGGAAAAAGATGTATAATAAATTGCTGACCTCTCTTCACGTCGAAAGGAGGAGCAAAGTTTTGCTTGTTTTGACATGGCGAATTATTAAACAAGAGGAAATACTTGTAATTCGCAACTAAAAAGACTGCAGCTACACTGGCAGCTTGAACACGCTTTCTAGTGCTACGCTTGCACAGAACAGTGTCAGTCCTGCGCGCCTTAGGTGGTGTTTATATTAGACCGTATCAGTGGATCATCAGATTAACGTTTTTAAAACGATTCACGTGCACACAGCAACGCCAATACACGATTCGCGTGCACACAGCAACGCCAATACATGGATACGCTAATCACATGACTAATTAGACAGCACTTCACATGATCCCAGTGCATATCGGGCATGCACAAGTCACTCACCACTTGCAAGTGGAAGGATGGCAAGCAAACACCTTCTCCAGCAGATAAACACACCTGACTGTGATGTTCATGTTCTCACTGAGTTTAAGCGCCTGAAGGAGGTAAACAAGTTGAAATGTGTAAATAAACCTCAGTGCGGCTCAGCGCTTCCTCCTGCGCTCCAAATCACTCCGCCCTGAACAGCGAGTGCCCTCTGGAGGGTGCGCACTCCGGCCCTGCGCAGCTCACAGAGCGCGTGAGTGAAGCGCACGAGCAGTGATTCGGGACTGAGCCGCTGTGTGTGAGATCCCAATGCCAGCGAATCAGGAAAGTGGATGTCACAGTGACGTTGTCCAATGACAACGTCAGCTAGAGCTCAGCACAGCGTTTCCTCGTTCCTCAATGTTTACACAGCACCGGATCAGATACGAACTGGGTTGAATACGTGGGCCCTGGCGGATTCAAGTTGTTCCGCCTGTGGAGTCGTTTCCTGGCGTTTTAATGTGCACGGCCAGTGCATCCGCGCCGAAAACGAGACGGATACGGTCTAATGTAAACACCACCTTAGCTCGTGCACCTGAAGGTGCGCCTAACGAGCTCTGGCACGCGCACCGTTAACAAAGAACACCTGTCTTTAAATCAATGAACTATGTTTGGGCTATTTAAGGACCATGCCCATGCAAGGACGATGCGAAGTATTACGCCGCGTCTAGGAACGCGAAAAATCCGAAAAATAAATTTCTCCATTCGGAAAACCGGAGATTTTCAAGAGTTTTGTCAAATATCCGGATTTCCGGGTAAAACCGGAAGACTTTCATCTATATACTACAAACATTCACATATAACAAAACCAAAGTTCATTTCCCCCACCTTTAATGACAAGGAGTATTGCCCCCCCCCCCAAAAAAAAAACCCACACCACATCAGTCTTCCCAGAGACAAATAAGTAATTAGGTCTGTAGTCAACTTAATTGTGTTAATGCCATAAAACAAAGGCTTAACTAGCCTCACTTATGCCGCTTTTCCACTACAAACGCGGCTGAGCCGTGCCGTGCTGAGTTGGGCTGAGTCGAGCTGAGCGGGGCTGTTGGAGTTGCATTTCGACTACAACCGCACTGAACCGTGCTGGCTGGAAGTGGGTGGACACATTGGGTGGAGTTAGCGAAAGTGGGTGGATGTCAGGTGATGTCGTTAAGCAGCGCAAACAGTGACAGCAGTGAGCTTTTAAGCGGTAGTCTCACGACCCGGAGAGTAAACAATAAACATGGAGGACATGGAGTCATTAGTGTTGCTGGTCTTGGTGCTGTGGCTTGTTGTCAGCGACAACGCGAACAGATACTGGCAAGAGCGTATAGATGAGGCGAGGCGCATAAGGCTTCAGAAATTCTCGTAATAATTCTCCTTCTGGGTTTGCGGTGTTTACAGATCCCAACGTGCTCGCGGGGTGTGTGCGGGCATGTGAGGACACTCCTCCTCACCAATCAGTGCACAGGGGAGTGTCTGCTCACGCCCCCAGCCTCACTCGGCTCGCTTCAGCCCCACTCCAAAACGGTGCGAGTTTTAGGGGCTAAGCAGGGCTGAAGCGAGCCGAGTCGTGCTGTTTTTTGGTAGTCGAAACGCGAGCCGTGTCGGGCTGAAGTGAGCTGAAGCGAGCTGAAGTGAGCTGAAAAAGGGTAGTGGAAAAGGGCCATTAGATGTCAATCGCTCACAATTATTGAGAATGGCAATCATTGACTTAAAAAAATATTTTTTACATTACATCTCCCTTAAAAGCACTTCATTTTACATGCTAAAAGCAGTTTTACTCGAGTCTTTACTCCGTAGCACTGTTGTCATGGCCACTCATCACGTCCATGCGCTCCAAGTGCGCAGCACCATTAGGACTAATTACCATACACCTGTTCCAGATTGGAGCGCAATCACAGCACACACACTTATAAGGAGTCCCTAAACACAGAGATTTTGCCAAGTATACACACTGTACCGAGTGTCTTACACAGTGGCGGCTGGTAGTCTTTCAAACAGGGGAGGCTGGTCGGTTACGATATTTCCAGATTTTAAAAGAAAAAACATCAATTTTGCCCATACTCTTGCCTCTGATCTGGCTGATTGTTGGCAGGGTCACAAACTGTGAAATAACAGGTTCTTTTGGCCCATTAGCCTACTGTACAATATGGTGGTGTTGGGGGGGAGGGGTATATTTTAACATTTTATATTTTAAAATTGTGGCATGTTGTTTAAAAATTGATTATTGAAAGCAGCTCTTTGTCAGGAACCTCAGCAGTAGAGCTGGGTGCCACACATTTCATTCAATGACACTTTCCCTATATTTTACTTATTTTGACTGAGAAATGTTTTATTGACAATTTTGATAACCCTTCGCTTTTAATCCAGGTCTGTAGTGTGAAATGTTCTCGGCTGTGCTTTTGTTTAAAAATGTTTTCCAAATTGTAGCTGTGTTTAATTCATATCCAGAAAAATATATATTCCAATATAATATACTCAGCATAAACATTTTAAATAGATTCTATATTTTTGGTCCATCCATGACATATTACTAAAGTAGCCTATTTACTGTTGTTGATGTGGGTCACTTGCTGTTAGCCAATTCACTTTCTCGTACCAGGAGAGCTGTAAGGAACGAGTATTATTCCCTACCTTTTTCACCAAGTCAATTTGAGGCGTTAGTCTACCCTGCTCTTTAATTTAAATTTTTTCCTCGAAAGGAAGACTGGCAAATGGCTTCGCCAAAATTAAATCAGCAATGCTTGGCATCCGTGCGCAGCTTTCTTGCTAGCTGACTAGCCCCCTCAAGTTCAATCACTCAAACGAAATTTCTGGAACTAAGATAGCAAACTTGACAACACTATATTTACACTTTATTTACAATGAAAATATATACAAACTAAAAAAAGCTGGTAGAAACCGTATGTAATGAATGAAATTGAAACGTAAGCCGATCTCTTACAATACACCACAGCACTTGCGAATCCGCATGGGACTGAACTGAAATTCACCGCTGCCTGCTATATTTGAAACGAGCTGTCAAAGAAAATATTCGGCCACTTTCACCAATCACCAGTCTCCTCGCGGAAACTGCCATGTCCCTCCCATGTGAGGTTGGGAGTCCGTAGGCGGGCATTTTCGCAGTATTTGTCCAATAACCGTCTTGCATTTTCAGACTGAAAAGCGCATAGCTCCCAAATGCCATTGAAGTCCACTGAGGCTGGGAGTCCGTGAGACTCCGTGGGCGGGCGTTTTCGCAGTATTTGTCCAATAACCGCCTTGCATTTTGAGATTGAAAAGCCCAGAGCTCCCAAATGCCATTGAAGTCCACTGAGGCTGCGCTGCATCGCGCTGTCACGAGGGGGAAAAACTCACGCACACATTAAAGTTATAAGGGAATGATTTCGGACTGTAGTTGGGTTGAGCACATATATTTCTATGATTCTGGATCTGAAATAGCAATGTTATAAGGTCGGCTATAACATAAGCCTAGCGCAATTCATCCTACACAATGTTCGTCATTTTTAGAGGAGGCTGAGCCTCCCTCGTTGTCTTAGAGCAATCGCCCGTGGTCTTACATTACCAAACCTTTGTGCTGTGTATTGCTTTTCTGGTTTTAACTTGCTTTTGTATTTTGCCTTTGTGATTACTTCTGATATTCTGTTTGCGCCTCACTCAACCATGGGGAGAAAGCCATAGCCAAATAATGAAACAGCTTTCGGACCAAAAGGTTGCTGGATTCAATTCCCTGAACCAGCAGGACTGGCTCAAGTGCCCTTGAGCAAGGCACCTAACCCCCAACTGCTCTGGCAAGTGTGGTTGTGTACCTGGTGTCTGATTAGCCAAAGAAAAACCGATGATGCGATTATCAGTTCGGGCAAGAACCCAGCCATAACAAACAAAATTCACTCAACCATTGCCTGTTCCACAACCCTGCCTTTGTTTTACGTTTTTGAACTGTTTGCCATCCCGTTTTTAAATAAACACTCTTCCTGCAATTACACCAGTCATCTACTTCCATTACACGAGACTCGTAAACGCAAGATACTCACAGTCAAAGACAAACTTCATATCCTGAACAGTCTAAAGCATGGTGCAAAAGCAACAAATTTGTCGAAAGAATATGGTATCCCGACATTCAATTTCAACTTTCTTTAAAAGAGCACCGAGCCTTCGTTCGTAACTGCAATCAATATGTTGGGCTGAAAAGAAAGATGATGCAGCAAACAAACAGCAGCAAGTATGACCCATTTCCTTGACTTAAGAGTAACTTGGCCTGAAGGTTAGAAAAGCAGCCTTGGGCCCAAAGGGTCACTGGTTTGATTCCCAGGACCAGCAGGAAAAACGTGAGGGGAGTTGCAGGCCTGGAAATTAACTTTTTTGCCAACAAGCCAGTGGGGCTTGTAACTTTGCAAAGTTACTAGCCCGACTCTGAATTCACTAGCCCGACACATTGAGTTTAATTTTTAAATTAAAAAAAATAAATAAAAAATCAAATTTATAGCAAATATTTAAAAAAAATAATAATATCTTACTTTACATTTTATGAGAATTTTTTTTTATTAATGTTTACTTGGGGGCGGCACGGTGGTGTAGTGGTTAGCGCTGTCGCCTCACAGCAAGAAGGTCCTGGGTTCGAGCCCCGGGGCCGGCGAGGGCCTTTCTGTGCGGAGTTTGCATGTTCTCCCCGTGTCCGCGTGGGTTTCCTCCGGGTGCTCCGGTTTCCCCCACAGTCCAAAGACATGCAGGTTAGGTTAACTGGTGACTCTAAATTGACCGTAGGTGTGAATGTGAGTGTGAATGGTTGTCTGTGTCTATGTGTCAGCCCTGTGATGACCTGGCGACTTGTCCAGGGTGTACCCCGCCTTTCGCCCGTAGTCAGCTGGGATAGGCTCCAGCTTGCCTGCGACCCTGTAGAAGGATAAAGCGGCTAGAGATAATGTGATGTGTGTGATGTGATGTTTACTTGGTAGTAGTAGTTCAGATATTGTGATGGTGTAACTGTTCACACACACAGCTGCAATGTATTTAATAGTGATTAGATTTAGTAAGTGGTAAGATTTGACGTCTACATTTGTTTGTTTTTTTTATAGCTATTGCACATTTAGTAATTTATGATCCTTTCTTAATGCACCTTTTAGGTTTTAATTTGCCCTCTATAGCATGCTAACCTGCTTCGTACATATCTGTTTGGGGAGTGTTTACTGACTGTACATGTACTATATAAGCATGGGATGACCGTGAGCAGCAGAATCAATCATCCAAATATAAATAAATCAATGATCAAGGAACTAAATTTACTTTTTCAGATCATATTACTCTACAATATTGCAATACCTAGTACTCAGCGATCAATGTCAATCATCAGTAATACGAGTTAATCATAATAAAGTGCACAAGTTTTTTCAGTTTAAGAATGACGTGAAAAATGTTATAAGTTAAGTAGTAATAATCTGAAGAAAAACACAAATAAACTAAAAGTACAAAGTGAATATCCCAAAAATTTATCACAGCTTATTACGAAAATATACTAAGGACTGAGGTAATCGGCAATTAAAGCTAGAATATATATTAGGCTAGAATTTTTAACAACATTTACATTGATATGTAAAACAGAAAACAATAAACATAAGTTGAACATATTTACAAGTGATTCACCCACTGAACAGGAAACAAATTACTTACTTTTTTTGACCAGCGGGAAATAAAAATGCGCCAATTCCCAGTAATTACGGAAATCACGCCATCTGGTGAAAAATTGCCAAATCACTCCAAAATCACGCGTCTCACTCACGTCTCGCAAGAAACAACAAAAATGGCGCCGCCCTCGCTATACATACACAGTAAGCCGATTTTCGGTGATTTATGACACTTGCAGTTACAAGCCATCAGGGCTTGTGCTTTGTGTGTTTTCCGACGCCAGAGGCAAAATTTTGACGCCATTGGCGTATGGGCGTCCGTCAATTTCCAGCCCTGAGTTGAGTGAATAAGCAGCGCTTTCCCCTCCCACTGCATCATGGCTGAAGTGCCCTTGAGCAAGGCACCTAACCCCGAACTGCTCCCCAGGCGCTGTAGCATAGCTGCCCACTGTTCTGGGTATGTGTGCGCACTCACTGCTCACTTCCGTATGTTCACTGCTTCAGATGGGTTAAATGCAGAGGAGGAATTTCACTGTGCTCGAGTACATGTGACAAACGCTTATTATTATTATTATTGTTATTATTACTACTACTACTACCACCACCACCTTTACTTTGTAAATATTTAAGTGAATTAAGCGTATCTATAAATTAAATACAGTTGGTTTTGTTTTACATAAGAGTGAGTGGTACAACAAGTCAGTCCATTTCAGTCTTACGAACTTTTTGGTATAACGAACTCTTTGGACGTCCCCCAAGGAGATCGTTACAGCAGGGTTGCAGTGTACTTCTGCAGTCATGTTTCTTTCAAGCTGGTGACTACACCTTCCCCCAAAACAAAGGCAAAAATGTGTTAGTGTTTTTTTTTCCCCCCATGCATGGAAACTGCTGCGCAATTGTGTGCGTACATGGAAGTGATTCTGAAGCTTGTGGCCAGAAAAGCATACAAAAGATTCAGTAATACGGTGAAGTAAATGACTTGACATATGCACCTTAAGTGTCCATGGTACAATTTTACACCACATTAGTTTGAAACTAAATACTTTCAAAATATGGTTTAAAACTGACTTGACTCATAATCAAACTTTAGTTCAGCTGGTGCAACCGGCCCCTGTCTTATGCATAATCAGTGCCATAGCTCAGCTTAACCATCTTATAGTTTTAAAGAACTTAAAACCTCAAGAACATTTACACAGGTTAACAAACATCAAAAAGTCAGAGAGAAATTGTCAACGCACCTCCCTTTGAGATTGCCCTTTCCTTCAGAGCCAAGTTGCGAAAGTACAAAGTGTGGAGCTTTAGCGCTGTCAGCATCAAACACATCCATGGTTGCTTCATCCCTGGCCACAGGCTTCGGGCCTGGCCTCTGGCGGGGTGTTCGCTTACGGGATTTCCGAGGAACCTCAGTGTTGTCATTATACGAACTGCTGCTCAGCATGCTAAAGTTTGAAACGGAGTCATCCATCCATATGCTTCCGCTCTGCTCAGAGTCTGGATTGAGCGTTACCTCGTCCTGGCAGGACATGCGGCTGTCGTCAAGCAGGTCTTCTGGAGGTGGAGAGATGTTAAGTACAGTGCGTCGCTTTGAGGGGGTCATCTGGCTCTGATGGGCTGCTGCTCCGACACTATCGTTCCCAGCATTCCCACTGATACCAGAAGCCGAACCAGGCTCTGCTCCCAGCACCTCGACAGGGAGACAGTGGAGCCTGGACGACTGCTCTGGAGCTGAAGTAGCACAGTGCATGCTGGGACAGGAAGGAGGACTGCTGTGTCCTCCAGGGGAGGATGAAACACAGGCGGTGGCTGCATCTGTAGTGTGCACAATGCAGAGAGTTAATAACACTCGTTACTACAAAACTGGCTAGCAGTCCCGATCAAGCAGTGCAATTTGTGCATGATTTTGCCCTAACCCTTTAGGCCAATTTTTCGAAATTAAAAAACATAGCAATCAGGTCAATCATGTCTAAAATCCTTGAATTTTTTTCCTTTTCCTTTCTAGCCATCAATGAATACGTCTGTAAAGAAATTTCTTATTCTATCATTACTGCATGTAATTCTATCATAAATTACAGTCTAAGGCCTAAAATGTTAAAAACATGAAATCCTCTGCCATGTAAACATGCGTAAAGCATATAGAGCGTGTGTAATTGCTATCGCATAACTAACCGCTGAACTAATCTACACAGCCTGTCAAAACAAATAGGCTCCAATTATAATTTTCAGGTATCAGCTAATGCATGCCAATTGGAGGATTTGGTTGGGACTGAGCATAGCCATGGAGACAGAATAAACAAGCTTCTGACCTACGAAGCAGAGAACTGCAGACCATTTTATAAGCAGACTCTCCCTGTTTCAGAGGGAACTCCCTGGAATAAAAATGACAAATGACAGCAAAAGAGCAGTAAGTGCTGGTCAATGGTCAGCCAATGTCATTATCAGTAAATTTTGGTCAATGTGTCATTTTGTGCACAAATCAATGCTGGCGTTAACCAGAGCACACAGTACCAAAAACAAATTTTGGTAAAAGAAAAGGGAAAAAAAAAAAAAAAAAAGGTATATATATTTCACAGAGCCAGCATTCCATCTTCAGTGTCACAGTAATAATTGCAGGTTTAACTCTGATTGGTCATCTCGTATTCGGTAGATCTAAAATTTATTGCCCCAAAACAGGTCCTTAGATGCACAGCCCCATTTTATGCTCACATTCCTGCCAAAGCAGAAAGCAGCTGAGCAGGAACTTTTCAAAATATAACCCTCAACCATTGCACTGACTACAGGACATACAGTTCTTCGTACAAGGGAGAAGATCAGAAGAAAAGCTCTTAATTAGGTTTGTCAAACAAAATACTAGAGAAATGTACCTTAAGGCAAAACACTACACGCTTTCTCTTAACGAGGTCTTAAAGTTAAAACAGTCAAAAGGTGACATGTATTAGTCGTCTTCTGGGGTCCTCTTTACTGTAACTTGCTTTTGGTGGGCACATGCCAGAAAGTGGTCTGGGCAAAAACCAGGAAATAACTCTTGCACGCTGAGAGCAATAACAGGAAATTCTTTAAACATTTTAGTGGTTTTATTGGAGTTAGTCAACTGAATCTGGTTACAGAAGTGAACAGTACATTGATGAATTTCCACCACAAGTACCTGTGAAAAGAAACAGACCTTGGGGAAAAAAAGTAAAGTTGGCAGATGGATATAAAAACACTGTTTGGAAATGTTAAATGCAAATGTTATGAATTTGGAGGGATGGATAGGCAAAAGAAGTCAAGGCCAAAGCAGAATGCTAGAAGTGGAAATGAGGTCACTTGCATGCATGTTAAAAATTCTCACAAAAGTGAACAGAAGGCAGCAGTGAAATAAATCGAGACTGATCAGGAGGAAGAAAATTGGATGAGTCGATTTTCAGGGTAACCAAAGAGAGAAGATGGTAGTAGGAAAATTAGTAGGGAAAGTAGCCTACCTGAGGCCACGGCAGCAGAGGGAAGAGGGCCTGCCTCTCCACCACTCTTCTGGCTCATGGTGTGGCGGTCCTGTGAGGCTAGAGGAAGCTGAAGTTCTTTAGGCAGCAGGTCATACACTGACTCTGAAATATGCAAAATATGGATGTGAGCAAGTAAGAGAGACTATGTCTGGAATCATTTGTGTGTATTTGCCACGCAGGGTTTCCAATTTTGCCGAACTCTACTTTTTCCACTCGTAAAGTCACTGGCTACCGGAACAACAGTTAGCAATCCACAAACTGTTCTCAGATTCCGCTCCTTTGTTATGGGGTTGCTTGACTTGAACCTAACAAAATGTTTAGTGCGCTTCAAGACTCGTTCACATCATGAGATCGCTCAGTCCATGCTGCAGTACAATCTCTCTGCTCATGAATAATAATAAAAAAAAAAAAAAAAAAAAAAAGTCTTCCCCTTCATGAAGCCCTCATCTAATCGCAATTATTTTGAGCGTTACCAAACTTCTGATGCCACATAGCGGGTCAGAACTAGCCTGGGCCCGCCCATCCTAAGCGTGACGCAACACAAGGGCCTGTTGCGAGCTTAGTCTGGCCAGGCAAGCTATCTCCAGCTCTTCCAAGCTCCCGAAAAATCGGGAGCCAATCAACTTTGAGCATCTCCAACGGCCCTGGGTAGAGGCGTGTTCAAGGCACTGACGTAGTAGAACTGCGACCGGAAGCCATAGATTGTTTACAGAATCTATGCCGGAAGCGCTTCATTCACTAGAAACATTACGAACATGGAGCAAGTTCTCATTGAAAACGGAGCAAAGAGCAGCCCTGGAGGTATTTATTGAAAGGAAGGACGTTTTCGCCTTGCTCCCGACCGGCTTCGGTAAGAGTTTAATCTACCAGTTAGCCCCGTCGTGTCACATATGTCAGAGGAAAGAGTGATGTGATTGGTTTAAGCTTCGTCACAGCCTTTTCTGGCTTCGACCAGTAGCAAACTGAGGCATTTCAGGGAGGCGGGTCAACACGCGCTTTGGGAAACGGTTGGGCTTATTATCTTTGCCAGACCAATGCTCGCAAAGCTTTGAAGTCGTCTTAGCCAGACTAGGTCAGAACAACTTTGGCAGAACTACACACAAGGTGGAATTATGTGGATGTCTTCTTAGTAAACAAGCCAAAAAGGATCTGGACAGTTTTTCTCTAAACTACAAGCGCTGACTTTGTAATGCTGTGGTCTTTTCTAACATCACAGCAATGCAGCAGGTTAAATCAAACAGGGGTCATCCAGCAGCCTATCAAACTTAGCTAATAACATCGCTACTTTACTAGCCAACTATCTGCTTTAACTTCATTACCATCATGTCGCTTACCTTCCAGTCTCCTAGTTTAACTACCAACAAGGTTATATTTTCAGAACAGAAGGATCAGCAAGAGGTCTGGTTTCATGCGGATTGCACACATCACACGTAGCGTTGCGTAAGGACGGAGAGAGGAGCGTACAACGACACCACTTGAGAAGTCAGAAGGAAAAGACCAGGTAAGAGCGAGCTTGTAAGGTGTTCAATCGTCAATTCATATTTTATAAATCGACCCTACCCTCCTGACATACTGTTCATTTCCTGTTGGAAAACAGAGTCTCGTGTGCGTACACAATTACTTTCCTCATTGTTTGTACATCATACATTCTTATTAGAGACTGAGCTTTCTGAAGGGCTAAACTCTACAATCACTCTTGTCTACTAGAAACAAATAAAACCTGCCTGAGTAGATGAGGATAATGGGGGAACTGTAGAGAAACCAGCACAACTACAAAAAAAAAAAAAAAGTACAGAAAAAAAACCCATTAAATTTTAACAACGACAACAGCAAAAATGTCAGCCTCCACACAATAGGAGACTATTTTGTAACTGGTGGACGGTCTGTTCTGATTGAACGAGGCATCCAATGCAGGACTGCTCTACCATTTTCCTGTAGATCATTTTCTGTCCAGGAGCTGAAAATGAACAAAATTTGTAACCACACTATTATTAGCATTTAGCTCACAAATATATAGACACATCCTGGACTCCAAATGTGATTTGTATATTATATTTAAATGGATAATTATGATTATGTAAAATGTGATTTGGAGAAGGCTACATCCAAGGTTGGTTTTGAAAAATTTTTTTTTAAAAAGGTTTAACAGTTCAAACCAATCATTACCTGATATGCCATCCTCCATATTGGAGGACAACCTGAACAACCGATTCAATCTGAACTGTTATAATACACTACAGCTGGTTTGATTATTTACATACAGCACAGTGCAAGAGTCTGAGAAACTATGTTTTTAGTACAAATTTTGTTACAGATTTTTATTTTATGGCTTCTAGATTATCAAAAACAGTTCAGAGTCGGGGCGGCACAGTGGCGTAGTGGTTAGCGCTGTCACCTCACAGCAAGAAGGTCCGGGTTCGAGCCCCATGGCCGGCGAGGGCCTTTCTGTGTGGAGTCTGCATGTTCTCCCCGTGGGTTTCCTCCGGGTGCTCCGGTTTCCCCCACAGTCCAAAGACATGCAGGTTAGGTTAACTGGTGACTCTAAATTGACCGTAGGTGTGAATGTGAGTGTGAATGGTTGTCTGTGTCTATGTTGCCCCTTTTCCACCAAAGCAGTTCCAGGGCTGGTTCGGGGCCAGTGCTTACTTTGGAACCGGATTTTCTGTTTCCACTGACAAAGAACTGGCTCTGGGGCCAGAAAAACCGGTTCCAGGCTAGCACCAGCTCTCTGCTGAGCCAGAGGAAACAACTGCTTACATCAGCGGGGGGGCGGAGTTGTTAAGACCAACAACAATAAGACCGCGAAAGATCGCCATTTTTAAGCGGCGAGAAGCCGCAGCTGTACAAATGCGAAGTCATCCATTATTATTGTTGTTGTTGCTGCTGCTGCTGCTTCTTCCGTGTTGTTTTTGCTTCGATATCCGCGCCAAGGTTTAAGCAAACATAGCGACGTAACCGACGTATACAGCGACGTAATGACGTGGCACCGCGAGCGATGGAAAAGCAAACTGGTTCTCAGCTGGCTCGCAAGTTGAACAAGTTGTGCACCAGCACCGGCTCCGAACTAGCCCTGGAACTGATTTGGTGGAAAAGGGGTATGTGTCAGCCCTGTGATGACCTGGCGACTTGTCCAGGGTGTACCCCGCCTTTCGCCCGTAGTCAGCTGGGATAGGCTCCAGCTTGCCTGCGACCCTGTAAGACAGGATAAAGCGGCTAGAGATAATGAGATGAGTTCAGAGTCGGTTCAGAAACATTTTAGATTTCCAAACATTAGTTTTCCAGCACAAAATTAAATGTTACACAAAAATAGTTGTATGTTAGGAAAGAAAGCAGCGTATTACATAAGAAAACACTTTTCAGACAAAAATATAAAGGCTGCTGGGTTTTGCTGCAAAATTAAGACGCGAGTGCGACAGTCAAAGTGTCCAGAAGAACTGTTGTGGTCCTGCAAGATGCTCAATAAAACCTACAGCTCATTTCCTGATAAAACTGCACGAACTGTACCTGAGACTTTTTTTTTTTTTTCAGCAAACGGTCATCTCGCATGGATTATTGACTTTGCTTCATGTATTACTGTTTACTGATTTTTATAGGGGTTTATGTAGAAACATTTAACTTAATTATATTTGCTCTACAGCAGGGGTTCTCAACCTTTTCCACTTTGAGGCCCACCTATTCATACTTGTAACAAGTTGGGGCCCATTTTATATCAAAAAAATAAATAAATGGGGGCGTCGTGGCTCAGGTGGATAAATCCAGGGACCCGGGTTCGATTCCAACCCGAGGTCATTTCCCGATCCCTCCCCGTCTCTCTCTCTCCCGCTCACTTCCTGTCTCTACACTGTCCTATCCAAATAAAGGTGAAAAAAGCCCCCCCCCCCCAAAAAAAAATCTTTAAAAATAAATAAATAAATAAATAAACCAACCCAATTATTTTGGCTTATCTATTTTATTAGAATCTAATCATCTACTGTAAAAGTATTAATGTAAAAGTGCAGTATCACTCCCTGTTACAGATGGGAGCCCAGGAATTAAATAAATGCAATAAAAATAAACTTTTTAGTTATAGGCACTGTATTTAAAACTGGATGGATGTGCTAGAAGCCAACATACAACCATACATGCAGGGCATTCTCAGTCAAAAAGGATTAATGATCCAGAAGTGCAGCCTGTTCGATTAACACAAGAACTTCTTGCCATGTTTGTGTTCAGCAAACAAGCAAGTTATTAAAACCACGAAGTATAAAGAAGCGGATACAGAAACCACTCAATGGGATTAGAGCCTCACATGCCAACAAAGAAGGATTTTTCCTAGGAGTTGGAAAATTATCCATCCGTTGAGTTCCCCCGACATCTCAAACTACCTGGTGCTGCAGACATCGTTCTACTCGGACACAGATGAAAACCTGGAAGAGCACGGAAGCATACAACTTTTTATATGGCTGGGTTAAAGATCGGGTGATCAGGACACTACAAGGTAAATGGCTCTAAAATGCAGGAATAGTGTTTATTAGCAGGCATGATGTTTACAAAAGCAAAACAGAATATTTAAAACAGCGTTATAAACATGGCTCGAAACAAACATGGTGTTAATGCTTCGCAAAGCCGCTGTGAAAACAGCGTCCTTATCTGCTGATTGCGCTCAAATCAGTACCAGGCGTTTCCCATAACGATCAGGTCCCAAGCGCGCGCACACAACATGCTCCGTGAGTGTGTGTAGCCGCTCGAGCTGCACCAGACTCCGTTTCAAATATTTTTATTAATTTTCAGAAAAAAAGAGGTCCAGTACTGAATAATGTACAGTTGAATATATTAAAAGCATGACCCACTCAAAAAAAAAAAATTATTATATATATATATATATATATATATATATATATATATATATATGTATGTATGTATGTATGTGTGTATGTATATATATATATATATATATATATATATATATATATATATATATATATATATATATATATACACACACACAAACCCCCCCAACATACCATAACCACCCTCACCACCACCCTCAGCCAATCCCAACCCCGAGCGCTGAATTTAGTAGGTCAGGAGGCCCACTCCTTTTCCGGGAAGGAAAGCAGTGGTCGTCATATCTTTTCAAATTGTTCAGATCTGTCTTTTATAGAGTATCTGATCCTTTCCAGATGAAGGGTGCCTGTCAGCTCCGTCAGCCATCTCTTCACTGTGGGCACCTCTTTCCTTTTCCAACATATTAGAATCGGCTTCTTAGCTGTGATCAGACCATATGACAGTAGAAGTTGTTGCGTCACTCTTAAAGATCTCAACACATCTGAACTACCCAAGATTATTAGGACTGGTTCGGGTTGTATCTGTACTCTAAATATTTCTGAGAATAAACTGAAACTATCAACCCAGAAGCCTTGCAATTTAACACACATGGCAAAGCTGTGCGGCAAATCAGCTTCTGTACGTTCACATTTATCACATGGGGTGAAATTTCAGGAAAAATGTTGTCACTTCACTTTTGAATAACGGGTTCTATCCAAGACTTTGAACTGGATTAAGCAATGTCTAGCATTTAAAGAGCAGGTATGGACATGTTCTAAAATGGAGTCCCAGGTGTTAGTAGTAATTTGTAGTCCCAATTCCTTCTCCCATTCAGATTTAATCCTGGACATATCAGGGTGACGAAGACTTTGCAGTCTGTCATAAAGGATGGATATTACGTGGTCTGAACTTGTGCATAATTTCAAAACACCCATCCAATTTATCAGGGGATGCATTTTCAAATCCAGGCAGATGCTCCCTTACATAGTCCCTGATTTGAAAATATCTAAAACGATGTGTCCAGGGTAGATCATATTTTTCCCCGAAGTTTTTCAAAAGATGCAAAAGTCCCCTCGACATAAAGGTCACCAATATTAACTACACCTAACTCCTTCCAGGCATTAAAAAAGCTGTCCATGTTTGAGGGAGCGAATGATGGGTTAGAGGCAATAGGCAATTAAAAAAAAAAAAAAAAAAAAAGAATTTCCTGAGGTTAAAGTGCCTCTCCATTTGTTTCCAGATCCTTATTATATTGTGTATTATTGGGTTGTCTGTGTAACAGCTTTTATCCACTGCCACAGGTGAAAGAATAGATTAGGGACAAAATTAGCTCATGTTTTAAGTCGTTCAAATTCGGTAAAGCTGCTTTGCGACAACGTTTATTGTTAAAAGCGCTATACAAATAAACTTGACTTGAAAGAATAATTGCACCAATTGAGTAGGGCAGGCAGTCCTCCCTCTCCATCTCCAACCAGTCAGACGACAGAGACGTGTCGTCCAGCCAGAAGGACACGGAGCGAAGGCAGGCCGCCCAATAGTACGCTGTGAAGTTAAGCAAAGCGAGTCCACCATTCACTTTAGGCTTACATAGACGTTCTTTTTTAATTCTGCGTGACTTGTAGTTCCAGATAAATGGTAAGATTATTGAGTCTAGTTTCTTGAAAAAGGTTTTAGTGATAAATCTTGGTATGTTCTGCAGGAGATAAAGTTGTTGGGGAAGGAAAACCATCTTAACAGCGTTCAGTCGGCCTAGTAAGGAGATTGGTAGTGCTTTCCAAAATTCTATACGGTTTGAGTTTGTCAATTAAAGGAGTAAAATTTACATCGAACAGGGCTTCAAATTTTTTTGTGATTACAATTCTTAAATAGGTGAATTTCTCCGCGGTTATTCTGAAAGGGAGTCGCTTCAACAATTCGTCATCTGTAAATTGTATTGGCATGAGCGCGCTTTTATCCCAATTGATTCTACATCCGGAGAAAGTTCCAAAGAGATTAATTACCTCCAAAATTTTTGAAATTGTAGTCTTGGGCTGAGTTACATACAGTAATACATCATCTGCGTAGAGAGAGATCTTATTTGAAGTGTAAACTGTGTTATACCCATGTATGTCTGTGTGTGATCTAATTGTTTGTGCAAGAGGCTCCAGGGCTAAAGCAAATAATAGGGGCCTCAGTACACATCCTTGCTTACAGCCTCTACCAAGTGCAAACTGTAAAGACAAATGTCTGGTTGGTCAGGATCCGAGCACTGGGGTTGCTGTACAGTAATTTAATCCATGCAATAAACTTGTCTCCAATTTAAAATTTTTCCATTACTGAGAACAAGTATGACCATTCTACCTGGTCGAACGCTTTTTCTGCGTCGAGACTAAGAACTACAAGTTCTTCCTTAGGGTCATTGGGGGAATGTATTATATTGAAAAGGAGTCTAAGATTGTAGAATGAATTCCGTTTGGGCATAAACCCTGTCTGATCCGGGTGCACCATCTTTCCCCATACACGTACTGAGGCGTCTTGCTATAGTTTTGGTTAAGATCTTTTGGTCTGTGTTTAAAAGAGAGAGATAGGCCTATAAGAGCCCACCTTTTCTAGATCTCTTCCTTTCTTGGGGATTAGAGTTATTATGGCTTCGTTCATGGTAGAAGGGAGGGTGCCATCCTCAATGGCTCTATTATATAATCTAAGGAGGTAGAGAGCCAGAACTTCACTAAATTGTTTATATATCTCATTGCTTAAGCCATCTGGCCCTGGGCTTTTGCCATCCTTGAGCAACTTGATAGATTTTATGATCTCTTCACAGGTGATCTCTGCATCTAAATATTTACAGTAATCCTGATCTAACTCTGGCAATTTGCAGTCACCCAGAAATGATTGCATTACCCCTGGCAGCGCACTGCTCTGAGATGAATATAGCCTTTCGTAGAACATTTTAAATTCGGCATTAATGTCCTCGTGTAGTGTATAAAAAGCTCCGGATTCAGATTTTATTTTATGAATATTCCTGTCACTTTCCAATTTGCGTAGCTGACTCGCTAACAATTTATGTGATTTGTCACCAAATTCAAAAAATCTTTGTTTTGTGTACTGCAAGGCTCTACTTATTCGGTCAGATAACAAATTATTAAAGTTTATATTTGAGTGCAGAGATCTCATTATGCTTTTCAATTGTGGGGTTTTGAGTGTTGTCCAAATCCAATTGTTTTATTTTTTCTTCCAATTCTAACTGTTCAATCCTGCTATGTTTTTTGGCACTGGACTGGTATGAAATGATGCACCCTCTTAGATAAGCTTTGAAAGTTTCCCATAGTAACACAGGTGAAACATCGTCCTTGTCATTGGTGTCCAAGAATAGAGTAATGTGAGATTCCAAATATTCACAGAATTTTTTGTTCAAGTACAGGGATACAAACACAACCATGGTCAAAAAAGAATCAGTTAGTGCGGCGACGCGGACCCCCACCACACACACAAAATATCAGTCAGACAACAGTTTCAACAAAACATTTCTTAATTATTATTTATTAATTCAGTTCCCAATCCATCTTCAGTTCCCCACCCCAAAGTCAGTCCATCTTTACTCCTTTCTTCCTTTTCTTTGCCACTTCCTGAAGTTTGTGTAGTGCCTTGGATGTATGCACCACGAACTCATAACACACACATGGGTTACACATTACCATTTGATCACTCGATGTTCTAAAATAGCAGCTAGTCGGGTGCTAACGGTTAGCATTTTAACTAAGCCAGACAGCCACAAGCTTTAATAAGACCAATTCTTGCACGTATAGAACGGTATTACGGCACTTAAATATTATCTAGGAACAAAAAACAATAGTCATTAACCCATGTAGACACTACGCTGAGAACATATACAGTCATCATGCAACTCCTCAAATAACATTACATTTTTCAGGCATTTTTTACCCCAAGGATAGGTCATGGCTAATATGGTTAGATGAAGGAGGCTAGGTTACGAGAGACAAAGTTATGCACAATTATTTTAAACACTTACGCTTTGATTGTAGACGAGTAAATGACTTCCACTTCAACGCTGATCGTTTACTCCCAGTCACCGAGGCTCCAAAGAAATACACACTAGTAGATGAAATTCAGCAAGTTGATAAATGAACACACCTATCTGAGGAAAAGCCCGGGAGTCACGTTCCTTAGCAACCAGATTGCCCAGCCATCGGTTCCATCCACTGACAGTGTAGCAGCTCGCAGTTTGTAACGGAACGCTGTTGAATATTATAATAGCAGCCAGCAGCTACACTGTCAATCTTACTATCTCTGCTGTCAATGGTTCCATATATCCACCAGGGGGAACCAAACGTTGTATGGTCTGCATAGTACTCGGGTCTATCATTACTACCAGAGTGGATTACCGGAGAGCAACACCCCCCCCCCCCAAAAAAAACTCTTCGGATCTGCACGAATTACACAAGTCGCCTAAAATGCCGGGGGAAAAGCGGAATGCGCCGAAAAGCACGCCTGCAAGTAGTTGAGGGTTAAACCTCCAATTCCTCTGTAGTCTTGTGAATGAATCCAACTTTAAAGAAAAGGTGACAGGACTATGGTCAGAGATTATAATATGGTATTTTGGATTAAAGGCATACTGCAACATTTTCCCATCTACCAAGAAGTAATCGATTCGGCTATAAACATTGTGGATTTTGGAATGAAATGAATATTCTCTACCTAACGGATTGAGTGTTCTCCAAAGGTCAACTAGATTCATATTCTCCATGTATGTTTTCACTAGCTTGCATGAGTTGGAGGGGGTTATTCTATGAATGTTAGATTTGTCCAAGTGTGGATCAAATACGAAGTTAAGGTCACCCCCTATAATTAGGTTTGTATTTGATATATCTGGGATTAATCTTAGAACTTTCCTAAAGAATTCAGAGTCATCACAGTTTGGCCCATATATGTTCAATAGAGTTAAATGCACTGAATGTAGTTCCCCCAAAACCATCACATATTGTCCATTTTTATCTGCTATAGTGGATAAATGTTTAAAAGCGACTCCCTTGCGGATCAAAATGGCTGTTCCCCTGGCTTTTGTCAAGAATTTTGAATGGTACATTTGGCTTACCCATTTACATTTCAATCTACCATGCGCGTCATTTGGCAAGTGTCTCCTGCAGAAACATTATGTCTGCCTGTAAAGATTTTAGATGGGAGAGCACTTTACCTCTTTTTATCGGATTGTTGACACCATTAATGTTCCACGAGCAAAAGCTCACACCCCTGGACTTATCCTGCATCAAGGTTTAAAAAAAAAAAAAAAAAAAAAAAAAAAAAGAACTACTGGTAACTGACACCACTGCCCCTTCCATAGGTGATTGCTGTATAAAAAGTAGCACTTTAAGCCACCCCCCACCCCACCCTGTCCTAAACAAAGAAAATCTAAACTATACATGATACCCATGACTGGTTGATCCTTAATCAACTTCCTCTCTCTCTAAACTTGGCCCCAACACTAACGCTTAGGGGAGACTCCCAGTATCAATTCGACAAAAGGAACCAATAGAACAAAAAAGAAAATCCTCTAGCATTGGATTGAAGCTCACATCCAGGCGGTGTACAAACATACATTACAACCTCCCAATTTCTAAGTAAAAAGCAATATCGTGTGTGGTCACTTGGTGGCCACATGTCTTTTAGCGCCACCAAAATGCCTCATTTTCAGTGATAATCCATTGCAAAGCATTGCAAGCTGCAGCGTGACCGTAGCTTGATGAGGCAGATGCGACGTCGGATGCATCCCAGCAATCGTATCGAACTACGAGTAAAAAATTAACTTCAACTTGGAAAAAAAACTCGAACCACTAGATGGCGCCGTGGTTGAGAAACACTGCTCTACAGCATTTCTTTGCATGTGCCTAAGGATTTCACACAGTACTGTGTATTATATACAGCATGGCAACACAGACCAAGACTACAGGAGTCAAAGCCCACTCGTGTCCACCTGTGACAAATGTAGCTAGACATATTAAATGTGCTACATGGCAAAATACCACGTGGTTGTAGGGAAGCTCAGGAAACATTATTGTCAGGAAACTCAAATAACTAAACTCCTCGTTCTAAAAGGACAAATCCCTGATTATGGTCAACACGTGTCCACTTCAGACTGGGTACACGTGAGATTCAAATATACAGGATGGCTGTAGGGAATGGGATTAGGATGGCAGGAGGACATGGTGTTTCCAATGTGCACATCATACATACCTCATAACCAACCATTGAAAGGAGCATAATCATCAATTTATTATTTAATGACTGCTTAAATGACACCTTCATGTGTACTTCTGGATCAGACCTCAGTGGGCTTTTGAAATGTATAATTTAGAGAACAATTCTTACAAATTACCCCTCACAGTATTAATTAGTTAATTTGTTCATTCATCAGTAACTGCTTTTTCCTGATCTGTCTCAGGATACGGAGCTTATTCCAGGAACCTGGGGAACACGCCAGTTCATTCCAGAGCACCATTCACACACTCATGCACACCTGAGGCAATTTAGGCCCTGTTCACTTCAGACGTTAACATGCAGTGATTGTATCATGGGCAAACAGCTGAGACACACCTCGCACCATGTCCTCAGTGACGACTTGTGATCAGATTTCATATACCATTTCCTCTGGAGAAAGGCTGTTCAAGCACATTTCCTGCATCCGTCTTACAGTGCATTATTTTCATGCAGAAACGTCCCATCAATCATACCTTGGATCTGTACACACGTTTTAATCAGATGGTCTGCTCACGAAATGCATAAATGAAAGAGATGACATGACAAATAAAAAAAAAAAAAAGTCTGAAAAGCAGCTGCTGTTCATGCAGCACCACTGTCCATTAGCCTAGCAGCAGAGAGCTCTACTGTTCAGCGGGATTTCCAGACAGTCTCACAATGATGACAGATTTTCCAGCTAGTGCTGATTCATAGTTGGTGTCTGGGATGCATTGTTTTCTTGTTCACACTACAAAATGTGAAGTGGCCACATGCAGCCCAGATCACCTCCGAATGTGGTTTGAGTGATGAGATCACAGCGCATCTCCGAGACGCATTTGACCCTGGTAACACCTGTACTTAATGCTGTCCAGTGGGTGATCTGATCACACAGGAAGCACATTAATGCCAGGTGTGAATGGGGCCTTGAGAGCAGCCTGTCTGCCTACCTGCACATTTTTGGCAGGTGAGTGGAAACTGGAGAACCCAGAGGAAACCGATGCGAACACCGTGCGAACATGTGAAACTTCACCCAGACAGTAACCCAAGCTCAGGATCGAACCCAGGTCCAGGTGAAGCAGCAATGAGACCCACTGAGCCGCCAGCACGCCTGCCTAGAGCATCAATGCTAATAAATGAGCTGCATCATGGTACATTCATATAATGAGACTTGCATTAAGATGCTCATTACACTACGCTGAACACACAGACATAAATACTTTATTATTTTGCTCATCAGGGATAAAAATAGTTCATGTTTAAAGCCTTTCATTTTCTGTAAAGCTGCTCTGCAACAATGTCTGTTGTTAAAAGCGCTACCCAAAAACTTGACTGTTGTGTCTTCCCCCACTGATGTATAAATTCACTCTGTTCTGTCTTGCTCATGCTGTAAACAAACAAAATCTGAGTTAGGGTTGCTCCAGTTACTGGTAATTTGACATTTTAAAAATGGTACAGTATCATTTCACAAATACCAGTAGTGAATGTTACTGCATTTTGCTGTTTCCCCACTATACTTTGAAAGGCACCTTTAAATGTTTGCTCTTTAAGACTAAGCCAGCAGCTCGTGGGCGTTAGTCTAACACAAACCGTCTAAGAGCTCTCCCTTTGACCAGCGATCAGCCACACCGCCTCACGTTATCTTATAGAGGTTGTGAAGAGGCTATGGATTGATGGGTGCCAAATTTTTCCCATGCTTAGCTTAGTCACAATATTTCCTGTCCTGAATCTAAGTAACAGACTCACCATCCTGTATCCCAAGTTTTGCCAACCTGATGTTAGAAGGGGGATAGGTGGCAGCCAGCCACTGTGATGATGGTGCTAAGGCTGCTGTAGGTCTTCTTACAGCTTTGTATTTTTATTTTCTCTTTTGTTTTTTGTGTTTGTGTAGTTTGATGTTTGAGTGTGTTGTCCGCCGGCTGCGGTGAAGCTCCGGACCCAGTTTTGGGTGTCAGTCCCCTCCAGGCCTTGGTTCGCCGTGGGTGATGCCTGTGCTTCTAGCTATGGACCGCAGTGAGCTCGTTGCTCATTTTAACATCGTGGTTGTTCAGTGCTCTGTGCAGCAGTGCTTGGCGTGCGGTTCCAAGCGATGTTGTTCAGTGGCGTTGTGGCAGCTGCGCAGGTGGTTTGGGACATACCAGCACCCGGCGTGGCGGTGTGTTTGTGCTCACTTTGTGGATCCATGGCGTGGTGTTCCGGGCGGTGTTACCCGGTGCCATCATGGTGGCTGTGCAGGCGGCATGGGACTTGTTTTCGTGCGCCTTTTGGTGGGACTATGGCTGTTACACCATTGGAATGACATCCTGACCTTTATTTGGTGGACTTTTATTTTCCCCTATAATTTTAAAATGACCTTGGGTTTTGAGAAAGGCGCTATATAAATTGAACTTATTATTTTTAGGCTACATCCACATTAATACATTTTAGTTTAGTGTCCACCCTACACCAGAGTTTTTGAGCCCACAAAAACGGAGACTTTTGGAAAAGCTGCCAACCCCGTTTTAATCTGAAAACTCCAGGGTAGTGTTTTAGCATAGACGGGAAAAAACGGAGACGTTTGGAAACAATAATGCAGACACCCACATTCACTTCCTGACTGGGTCTCAGTCACAAAAAAGCCTACCCTGACTGGTCACGCTCATATCATATGACCCTTTCCCCAGAAGAAAACAAATGGCATCAGCTGTTATACCAGCATGCCCAGTATATGCGAACAGTCACGTCATACGCGTTTCAGGCATGTTAGTGTGGACGGAGATCATGTCTGAGACAGAGCTAAAACGCTCACCTGGATGGAGATTGTTTTAAAACTAAACTGTATTAGTGTGGATGTAGCCTTAACCTACTTAGCAGCTGACTCCTGAATGAATTCATGAATGAAAGAACAAGGCTAGAGAAATAACCTCAGTTAGATGTTTTTAAAATTAGCCCATTTATAAATCCTTCTTTCTACGCCTGTCACCCACACACAGACAGAAGCAGGAAGTCACTGTTTTCACTCATTTAATGCAGTTTACACAACTTTTGATTTTTTTTATTAAGTTCCAGTTTGTAGGATTATTTACTTAACTTGACGGAGGGCCAAAAGTTATTTGTTAATGTGCAACATGGAAAGGTTGGTGTACATGGGCAACTGAGTGTAGCTGAAATGCTCAGGGTCTCTGGTTTGATCCTGAGGCTGGTTACTGTCTGTGTTGAGTTTTTCTAAATGTGCTCCCTGCACAAATGTGGGTTTCCTGTAGGCTCTCTGGTTTCCTCGTACAAGTGTGTCACAAGGCAGACTGGCTACCCAACAGGTGTGATAGTGTGCATGCTCATGGGGCGCTGTAATGGAGATGACACGATCCTGATCATATTAAAGCTGTTCCTGAAGATGAATCAAGTGCTCCTTGATGCATTTCCTTTTGAAACAGGAAATCACAGCGACAGATTGCTGTACTTGATTGATTTACATAACAGCCAGGAGCATTTGAGATAAGCCACAACTCTGGAAAAGCTACACAAATTTAGCGAGCTACCCAACTCTGAACAGCGAAGAGTTCAGCGAGAGCAGTTTTTCAACCGTGTTTGGACTTATGTTGCAGATGTCTCAGCCCTGATGGTGACAGAGAGCAGCAGCTCACCATAAAACATCTGATGTGTCTGAAGGGTAGAAAAAAAAAATTATATTTCTTACTGATGGGGGAAAAAAGAACGTCATATGTAGAAAGTCACGTTCTCCATCACAATATAGTGCATGAGGTAGAGTGGAGTTATGCATAATACATCACAGGTAACCACAGCCATGCTGATATTCACTACAACAGCATGATCTTGAGTGCAATATTGCTTTTTGACAATTAGTTCTATAAACAGGACATTTCAGACATAACAAGGACCAACTTTACATTTCTTTTTGCTCCGTCAACAAAAAGACAGCGTTCCCAAAGAAGCTACAGCCAGATAGGGCATAACGTTACTGACTGACAGCCACAAGTAAGTGTAGCGTAGTGGCAGCTTCACTGTAATGAACTCTTGCTAGACTTGTACTTTTATTATCAAACACAAACAAGTGTTGTGATGCAGTGAAACGTACCTGTGCTATGATACTAAATATCAGCACTCTTGGAACACACTCGCCTAATCAAATTAGCAGACCCAAACTAAGTGTTGTAAAAACCAGAATTTAATATATAAATCAGTTTTATAAAATATGTGTCTGAAAAGTGCATGTTCCATAACTGCAAAACAAATAAACTAACCATTAATTTACAAGCCATACCATGATTTGAGGGGCGGCACGGTGGTGTAGTGGCTAGCACTGTCACCTCAGAGCAAGAAGGTTCCGGGCTCGAACCCAGCAGCCGACGAGGGCCTTTCTGTGTGGAGTTTGCATGTTCTCCCCGTGTCTGTGTGGGTTTCCTCCCACAGTCCAAAGATATGCAGGTTAGGCTAACTGGTGGCTCTAAATTGACCATGAGTGTGAATGGTTGTTTGCGTCTGTGCGCGCGCGTGTGTCAGGCCTGCGATGAGCTGGCAACTTGTCCAGAGTGTACCCTGCCTCTCACCCATGGTCAGCTGCGATAGGCTCCAGCTTGCTCCCCCACGGGATATGCGGTTACAGATAAAACAAACAAACAAAACCCGTGATTGAGAAGGGGAAATAGTAAGATTCACCAATCCATTGGTAAAATCGGAGTTATTAATACACCATTACGTGTGGATACCCTATGCCTTAATTATTTAGAAATGCAACCAATAATTTTTATTATTTTTTTCACAGTGCGATTACCATCAAATCCTGCACTCTGATTGGCTGGCGAGAGGGTCCATATCCTATGATACGGACCACGGTTACAGACCTCTGGCGACTCGCTCGTTCACAACAAACATAGTAGTATTTTTTGTCAACATTTCTCTTTTTTTATAAGATTTATTTATAAGATTATCAAAAATCTTACAAATTTTTGCCAGCATTTCTCAGGAAAATAGCATTACATTTTACAGCATGGATAGTGATAACGACAGTCTTCACAGCGAAAGCGAGTTTTACTACCCTGAGGAAGACAAAATAAAAAAACATTTCAGGAGAAAGCTAAAAACCTCTAACTTGCTAACACCAAGCAAAAACATGGCTGAATCCTGAATGACTCAATTTTGTATAAATAGGGGACTACATAGGTGGCAAAATGTAGGTTTTTTTTCCTGCCATGGAAGTGCGCTTGTATACTGAGGAGGAAGCAATCTGCATTACAGCCGTGAATGAGGATTCAAAATAGCATTAATTTTACAGCATGGATAGCGATAACGACAGTCTTCACAGCGAAAGCGAGTTTTACTACCCTGCGGAAGACAAAATTAAAGAAAACATTTCAGGAGAAAACTAAAAACCTCTAACTTGCTAACACCGAGCAAAAACATGGCTGAATCCTGAATGACTCAATTTTGTATAAATAGGGGACTATATAGGTGGCAAAATGTAGTTTTTTTCCTGCCACAGAAGTGCACTTGTATACTGAGGAGGAAGCAATTTGCATTACAGCCATGAATGAGGATTCAAAATGGCGGCTCGGCTCGGTTTTCCCTTTCGGGTGTTCTCGTTTTCTGTTAGAACTTGGTAAAAATAAATAAATAAATAAATTTAATTAATTAATATATATATATATATATATATATATATATATATATATATATATAAAAATTTACCAGCTTAAGGTCGGTCCGTATGGTGAAATACCGTGACCTCGGCCTTGAATACTGACCGAGGCCCTCTCAGGACCTCGGTCATGGTATTTCACGATATGGACCTCCCAGCTGGTAAATAACATATGCATGGATCATCCTCTCTAAACTATTTAACCAGACCCTCTCATTTCCATCGATATAAGTGGCCAATTCTTGTCAAGTGTATCTCAGCCAAGTTGGTAGGATGTCCAGGTGAGTCACAGATCATGGAAGAGCTGCCATACTGAACTGCATTGCATCACATCGTATCACACTGTGTTGAATCAAATACTGAATCACACTGCATCACAACAGGGGTCAGTCAGATCATATTCTGCATTCGTAATTGCTTCTTTAATGTATCGGATCATTGCCAACACATCAAGATCGTACGTAACGTATCGTATCGGCCTCAGCAGTGAAGATGCGTGTCCCTAATGTGTGGGAGGACGGAGAGCCAAAAATGCACAAACCAACCATGATCCTGTAGCGTAAAACCCACCTATGATCTGGGGAGTGGGCAGTGCATCAATGGACATTTAAATAGAGAGCAGTTCATTGGACGGACACAAGACTAGTACAGGAATCTCTCATTAAAAATTTTAAAATCATTTCCCAGCAATATAATAATAAAGTTATTTATGAATATACTAGGACATGTACAAAAATTTCTGAAACACCAGTTTTGGTTTCACTATAAGTACACCCCTAACACCAACACTGCTTCTGCTCTCACTTACACTCAAGTCTGGTGCTGCTCCACGAGTCACTGACTGAAACAAACAAAGAAATGAGCAAGCCTACATCCTGTGCATATAAAAGTATTAACATTCATAGACATATACACTACCGTTCAAAAGTTTGGGGTCATTTTGAAATGTCCTTATTTTTGAAAGAAAAGCACTGTTCTTTTCAATGAAGATCACTTTAAACTAATCGGAAATGCACTCTATACATTGCTAATGTGGTAAATGACTATTCTAGCTGCTGGTTTTTGGTGCAATATCTCCATAGGTGTATAGAGGCCCATTTCCAGCAACTCTCACTCCAGTGTTCTAATGGTACAATGTGTTTGCTCATTGCCTCAGAAGGCTAATGGAGGATTAGAAAACCCTTGTACAATCATGTTAGCACAGCTGAAAACAGTTGAGCTCTTTAGAGAAGCTATAAAACTGACCTTCCTTTGAGCAGATTGAGTTTCTGGAGCATCACATTATTTTGTGGGGTCGATTAATGGCCAGAAAAAAAAATGTCTTGACTATATTTTCTATTCATTTTACAACTTATGGTGGGAAATAAAAGTGTGACTTTTCATGGAAAACACAAAATTGTCTGGGTGACCCCAAACTTTTGAGCGGTAGTGTACTTCTTAAAATAAACCAGATTACATGTCTCCTTCATGTAATCTCTGTTCAAGGTTAAATAATAAATTGAAGAAGAAGTCCTTGGCCTAAGTGAAGGAAGGACGGGACAGCAAGAGTGAAGCTCTTACCAAAACAAACATCACTCAAGTGTAAAGAAAAAACAAAAACAAAAAAACACGCCGCCGCCGCCGTCAGGCAACGCACGCGCGCGCGCACAACCTGGCTCCAGTGAGAGAGAGAGCGAGCTAGCTAGCGAGCTAACTAGCAGCTCAGAGAGGCTAAACCCGAGCCCAGCAACGCATTCCTAAACGGAGTTAATATATCACCGAGTAATAAAATATCCATAAGGACAACATGCTTACCTTTGGAATAGAGAGATTTAGGCGAATTGAGGTCGATATCCGTGTTCAGAAGAGCTATGAAGTCAGAGGGCATACTAACTTAGCGAGGTTAGCTTTGTGGCTAGCTCAGCGCCTCCTCAGAGCAGGGCTAACGGCTTTTCTCCCACTCACTTCTCCAAGCGGAAAACTCAATGGGCAAGTGGCTGCGGAGGCCAAGCTAGACAAGCGAGGACACTTTTTCAGGCACACATACAGTTCCTACGTCCATTAAAAACCGGACTGGAGACATCTACGTTTATTAAACACCCTGAAACGAGCGCTTTGCAATTCCTTTTCACCCATCTGCCTAGCTAGTCAGCCATAACAGCCATTCACCACCGTTTCCTCAACGACTCCGCCCCCCTTCGTGCGCGCATGTGCACGGGGTCTTGCTTCAGACGCTGGAATGTCGCTGTTCGCGTTTTTGGTTTTCATGAAACACGCGTCCTCTGTATGCAGGAAATAAACTAATAGGCATTTTTCTTACTCAGATTTTTATGAGACGCCTCGGTGATGTGATGATTTTTAGCTACATTGATAAAATTAGCGGTGAAGCACATGACGCATCTTTTTCCTGTGTCGGCGTGTCGTGTAACAGCGACATCTAGTGGAGGATAGAAGTAATAGCAGAATGTCGTTCTATCGAAGCATCTCATCTCATTATCTGTAGCCGCTTTATCCTGTTCTACAGGGTCGCAGGCAAGCTGGAGCCTATCCCAGCTGACTACGGGCGAGAGGCAGGGTACACCCTGGACAAGTCGCCAGGTCATCACAGGGCTGACACATAGGACACAGACAACTATTCACACTCACATTCACACCTACGCTCAATTTAGAGTCACCAGTTAACCTAACCTGCATGTCTTTGGACTGTGGGGGAAACCGGAGCACCCGGAGGAAACCCACGCGGACACGGGGAGAACATGCCGTGCCGCTCTCTATCGAAGCTTGTGTATGGATAAAAGTGATGCATGGAATGTGGTTGTTGATTAAAGTGCTGAAATAGGGTTGTATGACTGTGTGTTTATTTTTTAACTGAAAATATGAATAACATTAATATTGGTGGGCGGCACGGCGGTGTAGTGGTTAGCGCTGTCGCCTCACAGCAAGAAGGTCCTGGGTTCGAGCCCCGGGGCCGGCGAGGGCCTTTCTGTGTGGAGTTTGCATGTTCTCCCCGTGGGTTTCCTCCGGGTGCTCCGGTTTCCCCCACAGTCCAAAGACATGCAGGTTAGGTTAACTGGTGACTCTAAATTGACCGTAGGTGTGAATGTGAGTGTGAATGGTTGTCTGTGTCTATGTGTCAGCCCTGTGATGACCTGGCGACTTGTCCAGGGTGTACCCCGCCTTTTGCCCGTAGTCAGCTGGGATAGGCTCCGGCTTGCCTGCGACCCTGTAGAAGGATAAAGCGGCTAGAGATAATGAGATGAGATAATATCGGTCAAATATTTGTGGGATGATCGTGAGATTCACTTGTCGATTGTAAAATCTTCCTGACATGATCCTGTCCGAGAAGGGCGTATATGAGATCAGGGACCTTCGGAGATCTTTGGAGATGAGGAAACCAACACCACGATCATGCAAGAGACCACCCTTCCACATTACTCCATCTGATGTGCAGTACGACAAGATGCATCCAGGGATTTGTCTCTCCAAAAGACCTCTCTCGATTGCCACATGGAATGTCACCTCCCTTGTTAGCAACTCTAGCAAGATGTACCAGCTCCAACGTGCCTTCGATCAATATCATCTTGACATTTTGGGAATTACGGAGACACACATTCCACTCTCTGGGGAAGACATCCTCGATAACGGTTCCCTTTTCATCTTCTCCGGGACTACTTGAAGGAAAGAATATGGTGTCGGTTTCCTCATCTCCAAAGCTCTCCGAAGGTCCCTGATCTCATATACGCCCTTTTTGGACAGGATCATGTCAGCAAGATTTTACAATCGACAAGTGAATCTCACGATCATCCTTGCATATGCTCCTACCGAAGTCTCTGATGATGAAGAAAAGCACAAATTCTATCTCGATCTAGAAAAAAATCCACCGTGATATTCCCAGAAATGACATTCGAATTCTTCTTGGGGACTTCAATGCCCGTGTCGGGAAAGACACTGATGCCTGGCTGAATGTTATCGGAAAACACTCTCACCATCCAGTGTCCAACAACAATGGATACCGCTTTCTGGACTTCTGTGCTCTTCACCAGTACGTCGTTGGCAGTTCCCTGTTTGAGCACAAGGATATCCACAAGGCTACATGGACTTCACCTAAGGGAGACGCATCTACTCAGATAAACCACATTTGCATCAACCATCGCTGGAAACGCTCCCTACTCGATGTCAGAAGTTACCGCAGTGCCGACATAAATTCCACCCACAGTCTTGTGATCAGCCGAGTGCGGCTGAAGCTCTCCAGCCAAAGGAGAAAGAAACACTCTTCCTTGCCCAACCTAGATCTCTTGCGATCGGGTGAAAAAATTGAGGATTTCCGGCAATCCCTTTGTCGCCACTCAATAGATCTCCCCGCCTCTGGTTACTCCTTAGACGAAGACTGGAATAACATCAAAGTAGCCTTCCGCAATGCCTCTCATGAGTCTCTCGGTTGAAGACCCACCAAGTTCTGTGATAAACATCTTTCCACTGAAACCTTGCGCCTCATTGAGAAACGCAACGAAGTGAAAAAGCTGAAGGCATCTGAGAGAAGCCACGAACTGTATATCAAAATCAATAGGCAAGTCAAGATAAATGTTCAGAAGGATGATGAGAACTGGGCCTCGAATGTAGCCTCAAAACTTCAGGATGCTGCTACTTTTGGCAACCAATGGGAGGTGTGGCATAACATCAACGTTCTCTCTGGTAGGAAGAAGAAGAAGAACGCCTCCTCCGCAGTTCGAGACAAGGACGGGGACTTCATAACTGCTCAAGATGAGAAACTTGCTAGGTGGAAGGAACACTTTGAAGAGCTTCTTAATCCCATTCCCAGTTCTCAGTTTTCTGTCCCTCCTTCCAACCTTATTGCAGATGAACTCTTTATTGATCTACCCTTATATTCCCCTATGCAGTGTGAAATCAGCAAGGCCCTCTCAAAGCTTAAGAACAACAAAGCTTGCGGCATAGATGAAATTAGCAATGAGGAACTTCGCTTCAGGGGAGAAGCCACAGTAGACCTCCTCCACCCCCTGTTCGGCCGAGTCTGGGACCAAGAACAAGTGCCTTCAGACTGGCTAAAAGGAGTTATCATCAAAGTAGAGAAGAAGGGAGACGTAACGTACTGCGAAAACAACAGAGGTATCACCCTCCGCTGCGTAGCTTCAAAACTTTTCCAGATGATCATCGTATAGAGATTATCGGATGGAATAGAATCCCTCCTGCGTGAAAACCAGTGCGGATTCCGGAGGAACAGATCCTGTATTGACCAACTCTTCTCTCTGCGCGTTATCATTGAGCAAGCTCTTGAGTACAATCTTCCCCTGTTTATTAATTTCATCGATTTTAAAGCAGCTTTTGACTCAGTCAATCGCGATTATATCTGGGCCGCTCTCAAACACTACGGCATACCCATCAAATACATCAACATATTCAGAGCATTCTATTCCAACACAGTGAGTGCAGTGCGCATTGGAGACAAGCTGACAGAATGGTTCAACGTCAACTCTGGTACAGGCCAAGGTGATATACAAGCCCATCCCATCTTCAACATCATCCTCAACTGGGTCTTGGAACGAGCATTATCAGAGAGAAACATTTCAAATGGTTTTCTGCTGCAAAAACGTCGCAGTTCACGGCAACCAGCAGCTTACATCAGCGATCTTGATTATGCTGATGACATCGCCATCCTTGACAGCAGTGTAGCTGGCCTTCAGGAAGCGACATCAAATATTTCCTACTTCGGCAAAGAAAGATCAATGCCAAGAAGACCAACTGCATGCTGATAGGCAAATTCCATTATCAACGCCCATTTCAGCAGGACGAAATCCTTGACATAACAGTGGACAATGATCACTTGGAGCAGGTGAATCATTTCAGGTACCTTGGCTCAATCATCTCAAGTGATGGCTCCATAGACAAAGAAAGCGACGTCAGGATCGGGAAAGCCTCTGGAGCGTTCAACTTCCTGAACAACATTTGGAGAAACCGCGGAATTACTCTCCGCACAAAGATCAAGATCCTGGAATGTGGTGTCTTTTCACTCCTGCTATATGGCTCCCCGACCTGGGCCCTAGTAGATAAGCAAGTGCAACGTTTGGAAAGCTTCCAACACTCTTGCCTTCGGCGGATCTTAGATATTCGTTGGGATGATTACATCCCCAATAAAGAGGTCCGCGCAAGATCTTCCTGCATCAAACTTGGTACCTGTGCTCAGTTAAATAGGCTACGATACTTTGGCCACATCACAAGAATGGAACCATCTCGACTACCAAAGTACCTTCTTAACTGGACTCCCTCACACGGTGCCTGAAGTGTTGGACGACCTCGTCAGAGCATTTTACGGTCTAATGCTTCCGACATAAAGCATCTACTGGGTGAACATTGGGACATCGGTTCCACTCTGGGAGTCGCCTCCAACAGGATCCAATGGAGGAACCTTCTAACCGAGCACGAGCAGGCAGACTATAGATGACCTTACCAAGTACAAGTACAATTTGTGGGCGGCGCGGTGGTGTAGTGGTTAGCACTGTCGTCTCAGAGCAAGACGGTCCTGGGTTCGAGCCCAGCAGCCGGTGAGGGCCTTTCTGTGTGGAGTTTGCATGTTCTTCCCATGTGCTCCGGTTTCCCCCACAGTCTAAAGACATGCAGGTTAGGTTAACTGGTGACTCTAAATTGACCGTAGGTGTGAATGTGAGTGTGAATGGTTGTCTATGTGTCAGCCCTGTGATGACCTGGTGACTTGTCCAGGGTGTACCCCGCCTTTCACCCGTAGTCAGCTGGGATAGGCTCCAGCTTGCCTGCGACCCTGTAGAACAGGATAAAGCAGCTACAGATGATGAGATGAGATGAGAAATTGACTGAGTGTGTGAATGGTTGTTTGGTGATAACCTGGTGTCTCGCCCATAGTCAGCTGGGATAGGCTCCAGCTTGCCTGTGACCCTGTAGAACAGGATAAGCAGTGACAGATAATGGATGGATGGATGGAATCCCTTCAAATGGCAGCACGGTGGTGTAGTGGTTAGCACTGTCATCTCATAGCAAGAAGGTCCTGGGTTTGAGCCCAGTGGCCGGTGTGGAGTTTGCATGTTCTCCTCATGTCTGCGTGGGTTTCCCCCACAGTCCAAAGACATGCAGATTAGGCTAATTGGTGGCTCTAAATTGACCGTGAGTGTGAATGATTGTTTGGCAATAACCTGGTGTCTCGCCCATAGTCAGCTGGGATAGGCTCCAGCTTGCCTGTGACCCTGTAGAACAGGATAAGCGGCGACAGATAATGGATGGATGGATGGAATCCCTTCAAATGGAGGCATGGTGGTGTAGTGGTTAGCACTGTCGCCTCAGAACAAGAAGGTCCTGGGTCCGAGGCCGGCAAGGGAGTTTGCATGTTCTCTGCATGGGTTTCCTCCGGGTGCTCCGGTTTCCCCCACAGGTTAATGGGTGGCTCTAAATTGACCATAGGTGTGAATGTGAATGGTTGTGTGTCTCTATGTGTCAGCCCTGCGATAACCTGGCGACTTGTCCAGGGTGCACCCCACCTCTCACCCATAGTCAGCTGGGATAAGCTCCAGCTTGCCTGTGACCCTGTAGAATAGGATAAGCAGCTATGGATGGAATCCCTTCAAATGGGGAAGACATGGTTAGACCAAAAGGTTCACGGATTGATTCCCTGGACCAGCAGGAATGGAGTGCCCTTGAGCAACCTCCAACTGCTCACCAGGCTGGGTCTGTTCTCTGGGTATGTTGTATGTCACTCTGGTTACAGTGGGGCAAAAAAGTATTTAGTCAGTCACCAATTGTGCAAGTTCTCCCACTTAAAAAGATGAGAGGCCTGTAATTTTCATCATAGGTATACCTCAACTAGGAGAGACAAAATGAGAAAAAAATCCAGAAAATCATATTGTCTCATTTTTAAATAATTTATTTGCAAATTATGGTGGAAAATAAGTATTTGGTCAATAACAAAAGTTCATCTCAATACTTTGTTATATACCCTTTGTTGGCAATGACAGAGGTCAAGCGTTTTCTGTAAGTCTTCACAAGGTTTTCACACATTGCTGCTGGTATTTTGGTCCATTCCCCCATGCAGATCTCCTCTAGAGCAGTGATGTTTTGGGGCTGTCGCTGGGCAACACGGACTTTCAACTTCCTCCAAAGATTTTCTATGGGGTTGAGATCTGGAGACTGGCTAGGCCACTCCAGGACCTTGAAATGCTTCTTACGAAGCCACTCCTTCGTTGCCCGGGTGGTGTGTTTGGGATCATTGTCATGCTGAAAGACCCAGCCACGTTTCATCTTCAATGCCCTTGCTGATGGAAGGAGGTTTTCACTCAAAATCTCATGATACATAGCCCCATTCATTCTTTCCTTTACACGGATCAGTCGTCCTGGCCCCTTTGCAGAAAAACAGCCCCAAAGCATGATGTTTCCACCCCCATGCTTCACAGTAGGTATGGTGTTCTTTGGATGCAACTCAGCATTCTTTCTCCTCCAAACACGACAAGTTGAGTTTTTACCAAAAAGTTCTATTTTGGTTTCATCTGACCATATGACATTCTCCCAATCCTCTTCTGGATCATCCAAATGCTCTCTAGCAAACTCCAGACGGGCCTGGACATGTACTGGCTTAAGCAGGGGGACACGTCTGGCACTGCAGGATTTGAGTCCCTGGCAGCGTAGTGTGTTACTGATGGTAGCCTTTGTTACTTTGGTCCCAGCTCTCTGCAGGTCATTCACTAGGTCCCCCCCTGTGGTTCTGGGATTTTTGCTCACCGTTCTTATGATCATTTTGACCCCACAGGGTGAGATCTTGCATGGAGCCCCAGATCGAGGGAGATTATCAGTGGTCTTGTATGTCTTCCATTTTCTAATAATTGCTCCCACAGTTGATTTCTTCACACCAAGCTGCTTACCTATTGCAGATTCAGTCTTCCCAGCCTGGTGCAGGTCTACAATTTTGTTTCTGGTGTCCTTTGACAGCTCTTTGGTCTTGGCCATAGTGGAGTTTGGAGTGTGACTGTTTGAGGTTGTGGACAGGTGTCTTTTATACTGATAACGAGTTCAAACAGGTGCCATTAATACAGGTAACAAGTGGAGGACAGAGGAGCCTCTTAAAGAAGTTGTTACAGGTCTGTGAGAGCCAGAAATCTTGCTTGTTTGTAGGTGACCAAATACTTATTTTACCGAGGAATTTACCAATTAATTCATTAAAAATCCTACAATGTGATTTCCTGGATTCTTTCCCCCCATTCTGTCTCTCATAGTTGAAGTGTACCTATGCTGAAAATTACAGGCCTCTCTCATCTTTTTAAGTGGGAGAACTTGCACAATTGGTGGCTGACTAAATACTTTTTTTGCCCCACTGTAAGAGTATCTGTTAAATGCTATTTATCAAGGAATTAATATTGTGTATATGTAAATATTGGTGTATGAAGAAATATTTCCATGCACACACACTGTTATGAGAATTTGGTCTTTACAAATAATACGTCTTTGTTCTACTCGATGACATAATTTCAAAATATTCCCAAATCGGGGAGCTTTATCTTTTCCTGGAAAGTATCATTTCTTAACACAACTACAGACAACAAAGGCAAATCTCACACAAGTACCTCGGCACTGATGCGTGAAGTGAGTTGAAGCTTCGTCTTCTTATACACCGCACCGACACCTCTGTCCTGCTACTGACACTCCGACTGGATCGGTCATGTGGTTCTCGGCAGAATTGCTAGACATGCACCAGGGTGTCAGTGTCAGATGGAGCACCACTAACTAAATCATAGCCTTTCGAGGACCAGAATACCATTGGGTCCGTCTTCAGATTTGAAAGCCATAACACAGTAAATGCTTTTGTTGTTTTTTTTTCCCCTCTCAAAGTGTGATTTTACAGTTTTCTAAAAGCCTCCTTTCCTCTTGTTTAATGAAGAAATATACTCACTTTAATAGGAACATCTGTACACTTGTTCATTCTGTAGTTATCCAATCAATCAATCAATCATGTGGCAGCAGCACAAAAACGCATAAAATCCTGCAGATACAGATCAAGAGCTTCAGCTAATGTTTACATCAAACATCAGAATAAAGAAAAATTGTGATCTCTGTGGCATGGGTGTTGGTGCCAGATGGACTGCTTTGAGTATTTCAGATACTGCTGATCTCCTGGGATTTTCACACAAAACAGTCTCTAGAGTTTACCCAGAATGGTGCGGAAAACAAAAACATCCTGTGAACAGAGGGTCTGCAGGCTAAAACGGCATTTTTTTTAAAGATTTTTTTGGGGGGGCTTTTTTTTTTCTTCACCTTTAGGAGAATGACCAGACTGGTTTGAGATGACATGAAGTAAACTCAAATAATCACTCTTTACAACCATAGTGAGCAGAAAAGCATCTCAGAATGCACAGCCTATCAAACCTTGAGGTGGATGGACTACAACAGCAAAATACCACACTGGGTTCCACTCCTGTCAGCCAAGAACAAGAATCTGAGGCTATCATGGACACCGATTCCCCAGAAGTGGACAGGTGAAGAACAAGAACTTTATCATATGTACACTTAAGCACAGTGAAATTCCTCTCTTCGTTTAACCCATCTGAAGCAGTGAACATACACACATACCCAGATCAGTGGGCAGCTATGCTACAGCACCCAGGGAGCAGTTGGGGATTAGGTGCCTTGCTCAAGGGCACTTCAGCCCAAGGCCACTCCATGTTAACCTAACCGCATGTCTTTGAATTGTGGAGGAAACTGGAGCACCTGGAGGAAATCCACAGGAGAACATGCAAACGCCACACAAAAAGGCCCCTACTGACTACTGGGCTTGAACCCAGAACCTTCTTGCTGTGAAGTGACAGTGCTAACAACGACACCAAAGAAAGAAAAGACAAAACCAGGTGAGGGTTTTTTTTCCCTTGTCTTCAACTGTACAGTTTGAGTGAGTCTGTTGCCCATGATAGCGTCAGATTCTTGTTCTTGGCTGACAGGATTAGAACCTGATGATGTTGCCTGCTATTGTAACACATCCACCTCCAGGTTTGATATGTTGTGCATTCTGAGATGCTTTTCTGTTCACCACAGTTGTAAAGAATGCTTCTTTGAGTTTCTATAGTCTTCCTGTCAGCTCAAACTATTCTGGTCATTGTCTTCTGATCTCTCTCAACAAGGTGTTTCAGCCTGAAGACCATCTGTGCACAAGGGTTTGGTTTTTTTTCCTTCCAACATTCTGGGTAAACTCTGCAGACTGTTGCGTGTGAAAATCCCAGGAGATCAGCAGTATCCGAAATACTCAAACCAGCCCATCTGGCACCAATATTTTATTATTATATCCTTTATTTATCCAGGAATTGTCCCACTGAGATACAAAATCTCTTCTTCCAGGGAGTCCTGGCCAAGATGGCGCACAGATATTAACATAAATTACATACATACGGGGCGGCATGGTGGTGTAGTGGTTAGTGCTGTCGCCTCACAGCAAGAAGGTCTGGGTTCGAGCCATGTGGCCGGCGAGGGCCTTTCTGTGCGGAGTTTGCATGTTCTCCCCGTGTCCGCGTGGGTTTCCTCCGGGTCCTCCGGTTTCCCCCACAGTCCAAAGACATGCAGGTTAGGTTAACTGGTGACTCTAAATTGACCGTAGGTGTGAATGTGAGTGTGAATGGTTGTCTGTGTCTATGTGTCAGCCCTGTGATGACCTGGCGACTTGTCCAGGGTGTACCCCGCCTTTCGCCCGTAGTCAGCTGGGATAGGCTCCAGCTTGCCTGCGACCCTGTAGAAGGATAAAGCGGCTACAGATAATGAGATGAGATGAACTGTACAGGACTGTAGCAGGAAGAATATTTGTGACAGAAAACAAAACCCTTTGGAAAAAGAAGGGGACATAATTTGTCTCACCTGGTTACTTGGCCTATTGTTAAATGAGCTCCAATTATAGTAATCATCATATATGTACAGTAGGCCTATTTTCAAAGAGTCAGACATGGCATAGCATGCCCCTTAATATTAGTTCCTATTTCACAGGACATTATTATATGTACTACAAGAATAAATCACTTATGCTTAGCCCCACCTTATATAGCTAAACAGCTCCTTATTTTCATTCCCAAGTCATTCTTTTTAGTCTCTTGCTGGGACCTCGCTTCATTTTTTCCCGAGTGCAATCCTTGTAGCAGATTTTAACAGATGGCAATTGCATTTTTTTTTGCCTTTGTCTTTCTTTGCCATTGTGCTGTGCATGCTGCAAAGATAAGGGAAATGTGGATGTGACTGCATGTGTAAAGAGAGGAAATCAGGAGAAAGAGAGAGATAGAGAGAGAGAAAGAGGGAGGGAGGGAGCATGATGAAGGAGGCTACGCCTCACACTTCCCCTCCCATCCCTGTCTGCAGCGCCAGACAGCATTGCACCGGCTGCTGTGTAGGCTGAATGGAGGCTCAGGCAGATTCCAGTGCTGCAGGTAAGAGACACCCTTTTTGTCCTAACACAGCTTGGCATGTGGCTGTGCAGACACAATAAATGGAAGAGAGTCTCTGTGCTGAAAAAGACTGTTCGGCGTACAGACTCTGTCTTTTTATTTCTTGCAAATAAGACAGACCTACAGAAAAAGCCAGCATTCAGACTGCTCTGGTTCAGTAACATGGGCAGCTGGTGTTCATGCTTATGAATTGATTCTGATTATGTGTACAGGATGAAATGGCTGTAGTGTATTTCATGGGCCATTATTAGCATTATTTAAAAAAAAAAGGCATAGAATGACATTTTATATATATATATATATATATATATATATATATATATATATATATAAATAAATAAAAGTTGGATAGAGAATTAGGTGCTTTGTTGGTCATTAATGGCCGAAGCTGCTGTATCTGACTGTGTGTGTGGGTTGTGTGAGGGGAGTAATGTATTACAATGAGAGATTTGTAATAGGGAAAGGATGCTCTGCACACTGCAGAGATATGAAGCAGTCATAGTAACACACTGTCTAGTAAAAAATACCTGCCCACTCATGAAGTGTATGTAGTTCCTCTGAGAGTCAGAGTAAAAAAAAGGAATCCCTTGTAACAAATGGATCTATTTTCCTCCATAAGCGTAGTAAAGGTTCAAATATAACCAAACATCTGTCTGTTGTGGTATCTGCCCCAAAGCAATCAATAGACAACGGTCAATTGCATCACTTCACTGTGAAACAGAAGTATATCATGTTTCTTAATTCTGACTTCAGCAACCACCTTTTAAACCAAGTACAGACATTCACTACAGCAATGTTGCTGGCAATGCTCTCAACCATCAATGGTTACGATCTGTCTGATAATTCCAGAATAAGCATTCAAATCCTTTTTTTTTTCCTTTTCTGCAGAGCCCAATAGACAGAAAGACTTTCAGAAACTTCTCAAGTCGTCCAGCTCTGCTAGTCTCACGACTGAGGCATCTCACAATGCAGGAGAGCAAGTTGGAACCCCTGGGCATCACTGCAGCCAGGTCCTGACCGCAGAGAGACGGCGTAAGTGGGAGTGTCCAACAGAGGCCACTGTGACCAACCAAAAAACCATAAGGATAGAGCAAGATCATTTTAATCTAGCTCTAACATGGACGATCCACTGGAACACCTATGCTTATTTGATGGAAAGCAGATCAATATAACGTACTCGATATGTTAAATACTTATACAGCCGTCTCCCAAAGTAATATCATCAGCTCCATGATCACAAAGTTAGACTAAGCAGAACCACACTGTGAATGCTCCATTTGTTAAGTTTTCCTGATGATTGTTCGTGATCAGAGTTTGCACTACTAGTCAAGGTTTCTCACATTCGTGTCTTATCATCCCTCAGAGCCGCTGAGCAGCGTGTCTTCTCTCGAGGTTCATTTTGATCTGCTGGACCTGACAGAGCTGACTGACATGTCTGATCAAGAGCTGGGAGAAGTGTTTGCTGATTCAGATGAAGAGAATCACAATGAATTGCCAGCAAGTGAGTAGTGATTTCATGTTACAGGAGCTACCGTTTTAAAAGGGAAATTTAGACAGCAATTTTATTATTAAATTTATTTAATTTAGTTTGATACATTTGTCTTTTGTGAATATTATGACTAGTGATACGATTAAAACACAAAGGCCAATGTTTGGCAGTGACACGCCGTAAATCCAAACTCTTTCTTGAAAATGTTCAGGTTCTTTCCAAATTTGTTTATTTCCCAGCTGCAAGCTTATGATTTTGAAGTGTTGAACTGAAGGGTACAACTGAATATTTTGTTTCACATCACCACATTAATGGCATTTAGCAGACGCTCTTATCCAGAGTGACGTATAACATACCAGGAGCAGCCTGGGGGTTAGGTACTTTGCTCAAGGGCACTTCAACCATTCCTGCTGGTCTAGGGAACCAAACCAATGACCTTTTGATCTCAAAGCTGCTTCTCTAACCATTAGACCATGGCTTTTCACACAACACTCTCAAAAGTACAAGATAGAAGACAGGCTTTGTCTGTTGGGTGGTTATTGTTTAGCCGAGGTTACGCAATCATGTAATCATTTCATTTTTATACACTGAAAATGAACATCCTCTCCCAGCGAGGAGGGGTTTGGATGGACGCAAAATCTCTGTATGAGAACCGTATATTGTAAGTCTCTTAATTGTAAATCAACCAGGATAAAATTGTCTGCAAAATGAATGTCAGTAAAAGTCAAGTTTTGCGTTCTTCTTCATTCAACTCTTCAGACAATTCCAAGACATTCTTGGGCTGAAAATGCTGTGATATAGAACACACATTCTCAGATCCACTCCCTTTTGGGCTTTAGCTCATGAGCTAATCAGTAATCGGAATAGTTGGAATGGTGGAATCAGGGAAAACTGAAACTATGCTGATTTAGTATGCCTCTCGTGTTGAGAGAGAGAGAAAAAAAAGAAAAACTCAAATCTCTGTAGGTCTCTGGCCTAAATTTGACATGCCTGAGAAGATTCATTAGCTCTGAGGTAAAGTCCAACACATGGAGAACGATAAAAGAATAACTTGAAACACGTGTTCTCTTGGTTTGTTCGTCCTTCAGATCATCAGCCACCATTGCCTCGTTTCCCTCATGGCGGTTATGTCCGATCACCCTCCTGGACACGAGGGTGCAAAGGGGAGCAGCAGCCCAGAGACAGGAAGCATCATAGCGACTCTGAGAACACTGAACCTTTGCTAAAGATCGAGCGTTCCCAATCGCAGCAGCCCTGAGTCACGGCCAGCTACGTGGGCTCAGAGAGGACACATCCTTGTCTGGGGGATGAAGATTCCTTCCCAAGGAAGTGATGAGGGAGCTCTGAAAGGACACAGAGACCCCTGCTCCAGATACAGCAATCTTTCTGCCTAAATGAGGCAAATTGAGCCAACAGATAACATCGAATGATAGAAGAGTGGGCTCTTCAGGAAATGTAAAATTTCTCCTCTAACCAGCAAATCAATGGGAAGTGTACCAGTGATACAGTTAACCAGTTTTCAGCATAGCTATGTGACAAACTGGCAGCATGACCTCATGAAGCTTTCTGGCACATTCGGTGTCTTCAAAGATCATTTTAACGGAGAAGAACAGACTTAAGGAGCTGTCCGGAAGCGATGTTTTAATGAGGCAAATTTGTTCAAGTGGGAGACACAAAAAAAAAAAAAAACAAAGCCCCACACCTCACTTGCATCAGCATACACAGACCAGCTCCCAAATTATTTAAAAAAAAAAAGGGGAGACAAAATTAGGAAGAGCAACCAGGCTTTATGCCTAAAAATTAAAGCAGTTATATTTTTCATCCAGATATTCCCACTTATGTTCCTAATGTTAATAATGTTTTAACTGAGTCCTAATTTAAAAGATTAAAATGAACATGCCATTTAATTGTGTGAAACTTTTTCCACTTGAGCATTTCTAAAACAGTAAGACAGTTACAGGTTATTACAGGGTTAAATGTTACGCATGTTTAAAACAGGGTATGACATTATACATGAAGAAATGACGACAGGTGAAACCACGCTAAATGAAGAAAATGTCAAGAAAATAAAGAACATCAAACAGTGCACGTTGTTACTTCATATGTGAATTTAAATGTCAGACATAACATCGAATTGTTTTTGATATTTATATATAAATGGGTGACAAAGGGAAAAACAAACATACACACAATGGATATGAGGCAGGAACTCACTCATAATGAAACTCCAGTGTGACACAGGGCACCATGCTCGCGCACGCACACAAACCTGACTATATGATGATGCAAGCACTATGCAACGTCATGCATTTTCATTTATTTGCTGGAAGCTGAAGAAGAAAAAAAAAAAAGCTACAAATGATTCCCAAAATGACTGGGAAAGAATAAGGTTAAAACAAAGGGAGTGTACAGAAGGCTGCTTATTTGGAAAACATATTTGGTGAACCGTAGGTAACTAGTATACCATGTAGAATACAAACATTATTAAAAAATAATTTGAAATGGTGTCTGGGTTATATTTATAGGGATATTATATTAGCTTCATCCAGGAAAAACTACCAAGGAGCACCCCGATATTTAGATGCAGCTGAAGTTCAGTACTTTAATGTAATGGAAATAGAAACTATACCATGACATAATAATGATAATACATTGGACAGTGCTCTATAGAAAACTTATTTCAAAATTGTAAGATATATCTATAAACGTATAGCAGTGTACATACATTTGATCTTTAACGGAAATATGTTCCTTATTTGCTCAAGTCATTACCGAGTAATGTATTATTGCATCAGAAGAATTTATACAATGTTGATATTTTTAGATATAAAAGCCTTATTTTAAATCACATTTCCATGGCATTATTGACAGAGATTAAATAATGATGTTCCCGTATTATTGGCCCTTATTGGAGGAGAAAAAAAAAACAAACAAAAAAAAAAAACACTAGAGCTCCCTCACCACCTAAATTCCTGTTTAACCCTGTATACATTGTTTTAAGTTCATGAATGCTGAAACATAAGCGATTTCAAATTTTTGAACAGTAGTGTAAAGGTTTGATGATTCCAATTTTGTTCCTATATTAACACTAAACTTTAGACTTAAAACTGAATTTCCAAGCCTGGAAGAAAGACAGCACTACTTCTGGTGTCCAGCTCTGGAAACAAGAATTTCCCTGATGACCAAAGTCTTGCTTGAGGGTAGGGAAGCTGAAGGTGCGATAAATCAAATCTGGGCATGGCCTAGTTGTGCTGACATAGAGAAATTGTGCCTTGGTTTTGGCCATAAACAGGATACTAGGGCAAACCAAAACGGTACACCTATAATTTCTGCGAGGAGCAGGCTCGTATCAGAGCTATGAAGAACTGAACGTGTCAGTAGAAATCCTTGGATTAAGAACCTCCTCACAGACAGGAACCAGAGCTCAGAACTGAAACCAGGACCTGGAGTTGTGAGGTGACAGTGCTGTTCACTGCACCACTGCATGTAATAACCTTAAGCATCATAGAAATAGCCCATTATTTGAGCATCTCGAGTCTCTCAGTGAGTTTTGGTTCAGGTGTTCCTCCCCATCCCCCAGATACAGTGGTGCTTGAAAGTTTGTGAACCCTTTAGAATTGCCTATATTTCTACATAAATGAGACCTAAAACAACATCAGATTTTCACACAAGTCCTAAAAGTAGATAAAGAGAACCCAGTTAAACAAATGAGACAAAAATATTATACTTGGTCATTTATTTATAGAGGAAAATGATCCAATATTACATATCTGTGAGTGGCAAAAGTATGTGAACCTCTAGGATTAGCAGTTAATTTGAAGGTGAAATTAGAGTCAGGTGTTTTCAATCAATGGGATGACAATCAGGTGTGAGTGGGCACCCTGTTTTATTTAAAGAACAGGGATCTATCAAAGCCTGATCTTCACAACACATGTTTGTGGAAGTGCATCATGGCACGAACAAAGGAGATTTCTGAGGACCTCAGAAAAAGCGTTGTTGATGCTCATCAGGCTGGAAAAGGTTACAAAACCATCTCTAAAGAGTTTGGACTCCACCAATCCACAGTCAGACAGATGGTGTACAAATGGAGGAAATTCAAGACCATTGTTACCCTCCCCAGGAGTGGTCGACCAACAAAGATCACTCCAAGAGCAAGGCGTGTAATAGTTGGCGAGGTCACAAAGGACCCCAGGGTAACTTCTAAGCAACTGAAGGCCTCTCTCACATTAGCCACTGTTAATGTTCATGAGTCCACCATCAGGAGAACACTGAACAAGGGTGTGCATGGCAGGGTTGCAAGGAGAAAGCCACTGCTCTCCAAAAAGAACATTGCTGCTTGTCTGCAGTTTGCTAAAGATCATGAGGACAAGCCAGAAGGCTATTGGAAAAATGTTTTGTGGACGGATGAGACCAAAATAGAACTTTCTGGTTTAAATGAGAAGCGTTTTGTTTGGAGAAAACAAAACACTGCATTCCAGCATAAGAACCTCATCCCATCTGTGAAACATGGTGGTGGTAGGATCATGGTTTGGGCCTGTTTTGCTGCATCTGGGCCAGGATGGCTTGCCTGCCATCATTGATGGAACAATGAATTCTGAATTATACCAGTGAATTCTAAAGGAAAATGTCAGGACATCTGTCCATGAACTGAATCTCAAGAGAAGGTGGGTCATGCAGCAAGACAACGACCCTAAGCACACAAGTCGTTCAACCAAAGAATAGTTAAAGAAGAATAAAGTTAATGTTTTGGAATGGCCAAGTCAAAGTCCTGACCTTAATCCAATAGAAATGTTGTGGAAGGACCTGAAGCGAGCAGTTCATGTGAGGAAACCCACCAACATCCCAGAGTTGAAGCTGTTCTGTACGGAGGAATGGGCTAAAATTCCTCCAAGCCGGTGTGCAGGACTGATCAACAGTTACCAGAAACGTTTAGTTGCAGTTATTGCTGCACAAGGGGGTCACACCAGATACTGAAAGCAAAGGTTCACATACTTTTGCCACTCATAGATATGTAATATTGGATCATTTTCCTCAATAAATAAATGACCAAGTATAATATTTTTGTCTCATTTGTTTAACTGGGTTCTCTTTATCTACTTTTAGGACTTGTGTGAAAATCTGATGATGTTTTGGGTCATATTTATGCAGAAATATAGAAAATTCTAAAGGGTTCACAAACTTTCAAACACCACTGTAAGATAAATGCCTTTTTTGGTGCCTTTTCCATGACGTGCATAATGACTGTGCTGGATTTATGGTGCATCTCCTTAAAAGGGACTGAGAATCTATGCAGGAAGTACTCTCAGCAGAAAAAGACACTTCCAGTTTACATGGTTTCACCTTCAGGATAAATTAGCAAAATCCATTACCTTTATACTTGTTAAATCTTCAAGAAAGTTGCATATAGTGTTTCCAATACAGAATGACATTTACCTGTATTTTTGTGAAACCGTATTTTTTTTTTAGAGAGGTGTACATGAACCAGTTTTGATGAAACAGAACACATCTAGAATGAAACATCATTGACCATGACACATTAAGACACTTAACCGGAATGGATGCGCGTTGTGGCAGAATAAGTTTGTTTAATTAAATAAGTACAATATACAGGTTTGTTCAAATAAGGTTTTCAGACCCGTCTGCAAATTTTACAAATGTACACTGCATCATCTCTTCTCTTCCCCTTTCATCAAGAGGATTTTAAAAATTCACAAAGTAAAGAAAAGTCAGTATATCACCTAGCTCCTAAAACTCTATAAATTAAGTAAAACACTGTATATAAAGTCATATATCCGATATTGTAAAAATGAAATAGTGTACGGACATCAGTATCAAATTTTCCTGTTTTCCTACGCTTTCATTCCTGCTTCTACTGTGGATTATTAAGGCATTTCAAATCCTATTACAAGCCTCTTATTAACATTCCACAAGTGTGAAATGCAGCCACGTCACAACCAGGAGTCAGCACAGAAAAGCCACTTCCGTGAGTGTGTCCGATAAGAGAGTAGCCTGATTTTAGAATTCAGATCTCATTCAGATTTTAAGCTGCCTGTTTCTTTTGGGAGGTTTCCACCTCATCCTGGTACTTCTCTTTTTCCTTGTTCCAGTCCTTTAGCCCCTCAGGTAGGCTCGTGTCCTCCTCAAAGCTGCCGGTGCCATCTACAAACTCCTCATAGGTGGATTTCTCCTCAAACGGCCTGGGACCAAGAAGCTCCACCATGTCAGCTTTGTCCAGCACCTCTTTTTCCAGGAGACGCTTTCCCACCTGCACCCACACACATGAATCTACCTGGTCATCTGAATAAGTTCGGTACTAAACAACTCTCTCAACTAATCATCCATCCTCGTTTGCTACTGCATGCTAAATGTGCGAGTCCTACCTTTTCAACCAGGTCACGTTTCTCCGTGATGAGCTTCAGAGTTCTCTGGTAGGCGCTGTCCACTAGATCTCTGACCTCCTGATCAATGAGCTCTGCCGTGGCCTCGCTGTAAGGCTTCTCTAGCACCATGTCGCCCTGCCGTGGCAGATCAAACGACACCTGGCCCACCTTTTCACTCATCCCAAACTGCACAATCTACAGGACATGAACGACGAGGCTTAGGGTTAGGATGGAACTGAATCGAAGGCCAAAGAAGAGCTTAAACATCTGGGACTGACTCCCAGGGGTCGTCTATACCTGAGCGTAGGCTGACTGTGTGACTTTCTTCAGGTCATCCTGAGCACCAGTGGTAATTCTACCAAAGAAAACCTGCTCAGCCACGCGACCACCCAGCGTCATGCACATCCTGTCAAACAGCTGCTCCCGCGTGTACAGGTACTGCTCTTTAGGAAGGTACTGTGCATAGCCCAGACCTTTCCCACGTGGAATAATAGAAACCTGACACACAGTGAAACATCTCGTCAACGTCGATGATGTAGACAGAACCCCGCAGTGCTCTTTAAATACGTCTATTTACTTCCAATTAAAGAAAAAGTTCCACCCTGAACCAATATGTGTTTATATCGAAATGTTTGAGGCGTTCAACAGGAGAACATTTCTCAACAGTCTCATGTTCGCGCCTAAAAACAGAATACGAGCCTCTTTTCTTACTTTCATGCCATTTTCAGTAACATTCAATATTAAAAACGGAGCAGAAGTAGTGGAGACAGCAAATTTGTGTCTTTGAAATTTCAGAACGCAATGCAGGTGTGTGAAAAATGAGGTTGCGTCAGATTTTGTTTGGCTAGTTAGCATCGACAAGCTGATGAGTAAGATGCATCGACAGTGGTATTAGTATGCAACTTGAAGTTTTGGAAGCCGATCTGTTTCAGCCGAGTGTACAGATGAGATGAGGAGGCGAGACAGCTGGATAGACTAAAGGAATAAACAGCTGCTGTATCACTACTTTAGGTAGAGATGACTGGTGTCACTATCATTAGGTTCTCAAACAGCATGAGCGGTAGGAAAGTATGGAATCAATTTTGTGCCAAAATGTTCATACAATACTTTTGAAATATCAAACAAAAACGACAAATCAAAATACAAAAAAAAAAAGTCAATTTTTTTAGACTAGCAAAAAATTATTCGTGTAATCGTGCAAAATATCAGTCTGTTACTCTTCAGAAACCTTTTATTTTTGTTCCGCGTCTTTCTCAGTTTTGTTTGACGTAATTTATTTTGGTTGCAATTCCAGCTTTCTCGTTTGCGCTCCCTGACTTTTTGCTTGCAGTTTTGGCACAAACTTCACGTGTGGGTGGGCTGTCCAGGAATGCATTCCCATTGGCTAACTTGTGTCTGACTGACAGCTACGCTCAGCCATTTCCTACTCGGATTTTGGCGGACTGTTTGACGAGTGTAATATCATAGCCGCCACTGAAGTCCACTCGATCCTTGTTTATCGTCAATGGATCGGTCACTCGCCAAACAGTCCGCCAGAACCAGAGTAGGAAATGGCTGAGCGGAGCTGTCAGTCAAACACAAGTTAGCCAATGGGAATGCATTCCTGGACAGCCCACCCACACGTGAAGTTTGTGCCAAAACTGCAAGCAAAAAGTCAGGGAGCGCAAACGAGAAAGCTGGAATCGCAACCAAAATAAATTACGTCAAACAAAACTGAGAAAGACGCGGAACAAAAATAAAAGGTTTCTGAAGAGTAACAGACTGATATTTTGCACGATTACACGAATAATTTGTTTGCCAGTCTAAAAAAAATTGACTTTTTTTTTTGTATTTTGATTTGTCGTTTTTGTTTGATATTTCAAAAGTATTGTATGAACATTTTGGCACAAAATTGATTCTATAGGAAAGCACTAAGAAAAGTGAAAATAGACCAAAGTGTCAGTGGAAGAAGTTTAAACTAAAACTCTCTCTCATTATATATATATATATATATATATATATATATATATATATATATATATATATATATATATATATATATATACACATACATACACACACACATACTAAGTAACTTTAAAAACGCACAATGGAATTCAACACGATATCACTTTAGATCCATGCATATATTTGAAATTTATGATATTGTATGTAATGCACATCTTGAAACATCGATAAAGGACATTTATTGTCAAACTCAAGAATTAATTCACAATAAAAAAAATTCAAAGTGACAGTTGGTCCATGTTCGGACCGTCATGCTGGAGATTCTGGGTCTGTGTCGTCCAGGGGTCTCAGCAGCAGTGACTGAGGGTGTCAGGAATCTGTCACGGAGGTGAGCTAGCCTGATGTGCTGATCCTGAACTGGCGTCGTGACTCGAGGCTGACCAGGGCGTGGACGATCCCCGGTGCTCCCTGTCTGTCTGTAATGCTGACTCAAACGGGAAACGGTCGAATGATGAACACCGAAGTGCCGGGCGACCTCTGTCTGTGTACTTCCGGCACGCAACATCCCGATGGCCTGTTCACGTTGATTTTGGCTTAGGCGTGGCATCTTCAATAATGACAATTTTCCCATCATTTCCCCCGGGTATTTATAGGCAAGATTGTGTGTGTACAGTGGATGCAAAATTAGTTTGAAAATTAAAGCCTGTCCATGTCATCGACTACCCGAGTCATATTGTACATTGTTGAGTACAACTCCCTTAAATTCTGATTTGAGCACAGATTTGGAACTTATTCGGGCGGAACGAAGTTATTTTTCCATTGTGATACATTTCTTTTCTTCTTGAGATAAACTCAGCACGAATTCAGCAAGTTTTATCAATGTGCGTTTTTAAAGTTACTTAGTATATATATATAAATTTAAAAAAAGACTTTTCTTCGATGCCATTGAAGATCACATGTGAATTATAATTCAAAAGATGGGCACTGTGATGATGCATTTCCACATCTACCTTGAGCAGTGGGTCAGCGTGCTCGAGGAACCAACCAACTACAGCATGTCCAGCCTCATGATAAGCCACTGTCTTCTTCTCAGGGGGCTGTAAGACTTGTGTCTTTTTCTCGAGACCTGAACAAAGCGTGCACAAAATGTATCGTCTGTGGATACTGGAAGGAAAAAAAAAAAAAAAAAACCCAAAAAGAACATGGTTCTAAAAATGTTTTATAGGCCATCAGAAGACTGATGATTTGTGCCAGCGCAGTCGATGGAAGACCGTGAGAGAAAAACAAACAAATCAGAGAACCAGCTTATGAAGGGTGCGGATTTCATGACTCACCTCCGATCACTCTCTCGATGGCCTGTTCAAAGTGTTTGGTATTAACGGCTCCACTGAGATGCCTGGCAGCAATTAGGGCAGCTTCGTTACACACATTAGCAATGTCAGCTCCTGAGAGGAGAGAACACAAACACCGTAATCATCAATACAGAGTCCATCTCACTACTCACCATTTACTTTTATTACAGTGATTGGTCTCCGGTTATCTATGCGCACTTTAAATGTCTGCCTGGGCTGTGATGATATTTAGGATGACTGCTAGAGATGATTGTGGATTACTGCGGTTTTTGTCTATTACTGTGCTTTGGACTACATGTTTAGGTATTCACTTACATCTGCCTGGACTGTGATGGTATTTATAATGGCTGCTTTAGATTATTTGGATTATTATTGCTTCTGTTTATTTGATGAGCTTATAATGTGTCTATACGTTCCGTGCTCCATCACTAAAGTCCTCCAGGAGGCAATTTAAGTTAAAACCAGCAATAAAACACAAACCGCTCCAGCCTTAATATAAGAGGGACCAGTTTGAATTTCTCCAGTTAGCACACAGGCATTACATCATATTAGCACCTTTTATTGTTGAATCATATTCACGAAGTGATGAACATTTGCGTAAAAGTAGAAGCTGATTTAGTCTCAGATAGTGAAAGCTGATTTGTGACTATTACTCTTGTAACTTCTATTAATAATGCTTCTATTGATTGTTTCAAAAAAATACCTTCCCATACTTTTAAAGGGATTTCTTCAAGAATTTTTTAAACTGGGCCTTATTCCCCCCCCATCTTTTTGGGTCTAAATTTTTTACTCGGAACGAAAATGATAAAAATTGGTCCTGTATCGAGTTAGAACGCTATAACCAGCAACTGCAAAACAGCTATACAACATAATGCTATGGAACAAACATTCACGTCAAAGGAAGCTGCTTGTTTTTGCCACGGACAGGCTCGTAAGTGTCGGACAACATGGAAAGGAACTCTACAGAGGATATAACTGTCTGTTTACCTCAATAACTGTAGAAAATGACTGCTTCTGCAGTCATTGTTTTACCTTTCACCCCATTCGGTGCCTGTAGTCGAGAATCACATGAGGCTGTTTTCTGATGTTGACAAAAGGGATCCTCTCCACGTGGTCACTCATTCATATTGTTATAATCAGCTAAATATTCCGGTATTACTCTGGAAATAGACTTCACAAATTCTGCAAGACTTCACCTTTTGCAAACATCAGAAATTAGCCCCTGTACAATAATTGACTACAGGCAATGGGGCGCTCAGGTTTATTAAAAAAAAAAAAATCCCAGTGCTTCCCTTTCAGGAGAAAATGATTTTGCAAGAACGATAACATGCTGATCAATCCATTTTAAATACACTTTACATTTAAATCACTGTCTGATTAATTACAGGTTAATATATTAATTACAGGTTATTATATACCTCACAGGCTTTTCATGCTTCTTAAAATAAACATTGTCAGAGTAATACGAGACAGCTCAGCAGTTATAACAGCATGTTTATTGCTCACATATCAATCCTGATTTCTCCCCTCACCTGTGAAACCAGGGGTGGAAGCAGCCATTTTTCTAGCAAGGGCATCTGGGTCTAGATTTGGGTCCAATTTGAGGGGCCTCAGGTGAACTTTAAAGATAGAGGCTCTTCCCTTTATATCAGGAGGACCTGAAAGATTTACACGATAACACACATTTAGTAAGTTACATGTCTAATTTGTCTGAGCATTTATTCAATACAAGTATAATAAGCTAAATGAAGACTGTAGAACAGTAAAACACATTAAAAGAGCAGCCAGAATACGGCCAAACCTATATAAATCTGCCTGTCAAATCTCCCAGGCCGCATCAGAGCAGGGTCCAGGATGTCAGGTCTGTTTGTTCCAGCCAAGACCACAACATTTGTACTGCTGTTGAAACCTAAGGGTAAGACACAAAGGACAAAATCTCAGGGAGATTAAATTTAGGTTTCAGGGGGGAAAAAAACCTTGAGGAAAGAACGAACTTAATGTATGGCCTGTTTAAAAAGAAGTGTATAACTTAAAGGTGCTGACTAAAGTTGAATTCTGGGAAAAATGTTCCATTTCTCTTGCTATTGGAGTTCTGAGAGGTTTCGCTGCTGCACACACCGTGTATCCTGTGTGTAAATGTTTTGCCAAGATAAAAAGCGTCCCACGTTTTACGATTTTGGAAATTGCCGAAGCAAGTGAGCAACAATATCAAATGACCACTGTAGGGCGTTTGACCTAGGCTACTTGTAACCAAAACATGTTTGCCCATGCCAACATGGCGGACTCCACTCTCCTGCCAGCTAAAAGCCAGTGGAAAAGAAAAGGAAAGCCTGCCTAGTGAGCACAACTCATGATAGAGCAAGGACAGATGACGTCATTTTTGTGGCTTTTTTTTTTTTAAACTAAATCATTCTAGCTAGCGCTTAGCTACCTTAGCCTTAAAATGCATGGGCTCAACTCCACGATAGCGAGTACGGAGTTATACACAGTGGTCGAGTTGTAAAATCAAACCAGGGGGGATGGTGAAATTTTTAGTCGCGTGTCGACCCATCGGTCGGTCCGTCTGTGGGAAACTGGTTTGCTTTTAGGAGGGTTTGCGCACAACGTAGGTCTGTGGACCTTGTTCATTTACCAGACATACAGTATTTTGTGCTGATAAAGTGTGTAGTACACACTGTGTACCCTTTTTATTGTTGTAAAAAACATAATACACTGGTATTTTACTGTAAAACATGCACAGTGTGGATGTCATGTGTCATATTTAGTCAGTCTCCTGGCTGACATACCGACCACATTCTCCATATTAGGGTGAAATGCAGATGACAAATTTGAAGTGTAACTTCATAGTCATGGTAGGCCCCTTTTAAATCGTTTGGTAAATAATTTATTAAAACCTCAGCAGGCAATGTAAATCAACAACTGAATCTTTTCATATCAAGTCAATAGAATTTTTATTCAAAGCTGAACATTGGGAACATTGAGTTAAATACAGAGGTAGGTAGGGAACCAATAAGCTAAAACAAGCAACAGTAAATCAGCCTTACATGTTGTGCCCGGCTCTCTAATGAGGCAATGACGCCTTCAAAACTGCTAGTGTCGTTTATTTTAGCCTTCCTGTCTTGAATAACACTTTTTGTTGCCTGAAGAATAACAAACGAACGTCCAGGCTGATTAAATTAATGGCCTTATACAAGAAATCAAAGCTAACATGAACCTGAGTAAGCTATCGATAGCTGGCTCGACTCCAAACTAACATTCATTATGATAGCTGTGTTGTTATCCGCCGCCCACAAATTAGGCTCCATATCGGTAACTTTACAGGATGATAGTGGGCTCACAGAAAGTGGGACTGATATTCGTAACTCTTGACTTACCTCCTGAAATGTTTTTTTCTTGCGATCTTAAAGCCGAACTTGCTTAGGTCTTGCTGTCCACGCCGCTTGGCCATGATGCTGCAATCCGCTGCTGTCACTGACGCCGAATGAAATAAAAAATAACGGAACCCCAACTGAATGTCACCTCCTCAAACGCTTCGCTTGCGTGCGCCCTCTCTCGCAGTAGCTTACTGTATGCTCAGTTTCAGCAAAGCTGCGTGGAATGGCATTTTTAATTCCAATGTTAAATAGAAGTAATGTCCACATTTATTGATAAAATTGCTCAAGAGAAGGGAGGGGGGATGATTTTGACCATTTTTTATTCCAGGGGGATGGCATCCCCCCCCATCTCGAGTACAGGTTATACACCCAATGTTTTGATCTTACAGAGAAAAACGATAACACAAAAGCGGTAACAGAGAAAAGATATATTCATCTTTTGTTTCACGGATCTATTTGCGAATGTCAATCACAAATGACACACTTGCGAATCAAAACTCTCCAAGGTCGATGCCGAGTCAATGTTTTCCGCGTGTCGCCACATTGGCGTTACCCGGTTCCACAGTTATACTAATTCGTTAAAGCTCTTCGTGTGCGGTTGTTTCCGTGGGGCCTCTACTCAAGAGGTAGTATATTCAGTCCCAAAATGGAGGAAAGCAACCCTCAGCATATCAAAATGGTCACATCTTATCCGCATGATATTGTTATTGCGAGACATAGGAAAATGCCAGGCACAGTTTAAAAATAAATAAATTAAATTTAACCTTTCAGATAACTTTGCAGTCAGCACCTTTAATTTACAGTGCCTGAGCCAAAATAGGACAAGTATTAGCAGATAAAAGAAGCTAAAAATAAAAAGCAGGAAACAAAACATGAAAAATCAGGAACAAGAAGTTAGCAGTCGACTACACTGATCGAAAATGGATCATCCGAAGGGAAAGAGCCAGTATTAAATTCCTAATAACGCCACATTATTGAGCGTTCCATCTGGTATATGGGAGAACTGGTGTAGTGAGAATGCTTTTATTGCTTGTGAAGAGTGTTCTATATTTGCTGAGTCATATATTAATAAAAGGAGCCCGTCTTCCTCAGATCATAGACATACCGTCCATTTCCACAAGCAGCTGGTTGAGGGTGTTCTCCTGCTCACTCTGACCACCAAAGTTTCCTCCACCTCTCTTCCTGCCAACTGCATCAATCTCATCTATGAAAAGGATGCATGGCGCGTTCTTCCTTGCCATAGCAAACATGTCCCTTACCTGAAAGAAACCAGGTTAAGGGGCGAAATAGTGCATTAGTCTATTCAATCATGTCCTCACAGATAACAAAGACAGTAAAGTGGTGTGCTTTAAAATATCCTGTGATGCATTCTACCTGGGAATACCAGTTAAAGTAACTCATTAACTATGAACACAACAGTTTCGGTTCCCAACTCACCCTGGCTGGACCGACTCCCACAAACATCTCAAGAAATTCTGAGCCATTGACAGTAATAAAGGGGACGTTGGCTTCTCCAGCAGTGGCTTTGGCCAGCAGAGTCTTGCCTGTTCCTGGAGGTCCTGACAGCACAGCCCCCTTGGAATACACAGTTACATGCTTACTGAATTTTACTCTTCAAAAAACAAGGAGTACAAAAAACATCATATGCATAACGCTAGTACCAGCTGTGCAAATGATCATGCAGAATTCTTAGAAAAAAAAGTCTATACCTTAGGAATCTTAGCACCCAGGTCCTGGTACTGTTGTGGGTTCTTCAGAAAGTTGACAAACTCTAGGATCTCCAGTTTTGCCTCCTCACACCCAGCTACATCTTTAAACTTCACATCGATGTTGTCCTTCATCATCTTAGCAGTGGATTCACTCATGCCGAAAAGCCCACGCCCCTTTCCACCACCTCCACCCATTGATGCTCGTCGTACGGTGAAGAGCAGAAAACCAATCAGCAGCAAAGTAGGAATGATGCTTTTGATAAAAGACCTGGAGGGTGATGATAACACAGTGAAACTGATGTTTCGTTTTCTCAATCTTAACTTCTGCATTTTGGTATTATAGTTGGTAGAAGTAGTCATACAATATACTAACCGCGTTTTCAGAAAAGTTGGGATTTTTTAAAAATGCAATAAAAAGAAAAATCTGTGATTTCTTAATTCATGCAAACCTTTATTTAACTGGCAAATATATAAAGAAAAGATTTTCAATAGTTTTATTGACCAACTTAATCGTACTTTGTAAATGTAAAACAAAGTGAGAATTTGATGTCTGCAACATGCTGAAAAAAGTTGGGACAGAGGCATTATTACCATTGTATTACATCACCTTTCCTTTTAATAACACTTATTGTATAGGATCTGAGGATACCAATTGTTGCAGTTTTGCTATTGGAATTTTTCTCCATTCTTGTTTGATACAAAATACTTCAGCTGCTCAACAGTCTGCTGTGGTCACTGCTGTCTGTTTCTCCTCTTCATGATACGCCATACATGCTCAATAGGAGACAGATCTGGGCTGGCAGCAGGCCAGTCAAGCACATGCACTCTGTCTATGAAGCCATGCTGTTCTAGCCCGTGCAGAATGAGGCCTGGCATTGTCCTGCTGAAATAAGCATGGACTTCCCAGGAAGAGACATTGCCTTGATGAATATGTCTCTCTAAAATTCCAATATATCAAGGGTACCTTCACACACATGCAACTCAGTCATGCTGTGGGCACATGCACCCCCATATCATCACAGATGTTGGCTTTTGCACCGTTCTCTGATAAAGTGGATGGTCGTGTTCACCTTTGGCATGGAGAACTCGACATCTGGTTTTCCCAAAAACAAGCTGAAATGTGGACTCATCTGACCACAGCACATGTTTCCACTGTCATTCGACTCACCTGAGATGAGTGCGGGCCCAGAGAAATCCATGGCATTTCTGCATACAATTGATAAATGGCTTCCTCCTTGCGTAATACAGTTTCAGGTTGCATTTCTGGATGCAGCGGTGGACTGTGTTAAGTGACAACAGTTTTCTGAAGTACTCCTGAGCCCATGTGGCTATATTTGTCACATTAGCATGACGGTTTCCCAGGCAGTGTGACCTGAGGGCTTGAAGGTCATGCACATTCAACATTGGTTTCTCACCTTGCCCTTTACACACTGAGATGTCTCCAAATTCCCTGAATCTTTTCACAATATCATATAGAGTTTGAAAGACCTAAAATCTTGCACTGAAAAATGTTGTTTTTGGATTGACTAACAATTCTCTCACGAATTTTGGCCTAAAGGAGAGAGTCACAGCCCATCCTGGCTTGCAAAGACTGAGCCTTTGGTGCTGCTCCTTTTATACCCAAGCATGATACCAATTAACCCGCTTACCGTGGAATCTTATAAAATGGTGTTAATTGAACATCCTATAAACCTTTCAGTCTTATTTTGCCTCTGTCCAACCCCCCCCGGGTGTTGCAGGCATCAAATTCTAACTTACAAAATACAATTAAGCTGATCAGTAAAACTACTGAAAATCTTTTCTTTGTACTTTTGCCAATTAAATAAAGGTTCATGTGAATTAACAAGTCATAGATTTTTGTGTGTAATGCATTCTGGAGAATATCCCAACTTTTCTGGAAATGGGGTTAGTAAGTTACGGTAACCATTCAACAGGTTAAGAAACATTAGGCCTGAATTTTGAACAGAAGGCGACCACACTCAGGTCAATTCTCTCAACTCAAGAGAATCCATTCAAATGTGTAAGCCACAGACAGCAGTGCACGTCTCGTGAACAAACTCTTACCCATCACTCTTTGAGCGGTACACCACTGCCACTCTGTTCAAGGGCTCCAGTCCCAACTCATAGTGAGCTGCCTCTAGGTTTCTCTCAAAAGTGTCGACACTGCCAATGTTGAACCATACATAGCTCTGAAAGAAGGAAAAGAACTAAACATGGCAGTATGTTTCTCTACTTGTACTTAGGAAATAATTTCAATTAATGTGCTAATAGTAAAAATAGTAGATTATGAAAACATTTAACATTTAGTCTTAACTGCTTAAAAAAAAAAAAAAACCCTGCTGCTGATTTTACATATGAAGCCCAAATTTCTAAGATGTACACCAGGATTAAACAGGGCAGCTTACTCCATCTGAAGTGTCTGCTCCTGGGACTAGGAGGACTCTGACAAACTGCTTATTAATGACCTCCAAACTCTCAACCTGTACAGAAATTAAAAAACAAGAGTTAGGGATGAAAAAACAGTTAAGGAATACAAAAATACTAAAACTAAACTACAAATTAACATTGTTCTCACTAGTCCTCTGGCCAAGTAGCGATGGACAAAGTCTTTCCAAGTTATCTCGTTGCCTGGATCACGGAGGTACAAGTAGAGCAGGGCTGAGGCAACGCCGGCCACTGTGACTGCCATGTAGCGGAAATCATTATCATCCCATGGAATATCACCCTGAGACATAGGAAAAAAAAAAAAGCAAAAGAAATTAAGTGAACTATATGCTTATAAATGTCATGAGTATACAAGCAGAGTGGCACGGTGGTGTAGTAGTTAGCACTGTCACCTCACAGCAAGAAGGTCCGGGTTCGAGCCCCGTGGCCGGCGAGGGCCTTTCTGTGTGGAGTTTGCATGTTCTCCCCGTGTCCGCGTGGGTTTCCTCCGGGTGCTCCGGTTTCCCCCACAGTCCAAAGACATGCAGGTTAGGTTAACTGGTGACTCTAAATTGACCGTAGGTGTGAATGTGAGTGTGAATAGTTGTCTGTGTCTATGTGTCAGCCCTGTGATGACCTGGCGACTTGTCCAGGGTGTACCCCGCCTTTCGCCCGTAGTCAGCTGGGATAGGCTCCAGCTTGCCCGCGACCCTGTAGAACAGGATAAGGCGGCTAGAGATGATAGGAGTATACAAGCATTGTGTGTAAACAGAATGACTTTGGCCCATCTGCTGCTACACACAATTTATCAATCGGCCCCGATGCGCCTCATTCATCAGTAGAAAGTCACTGACCACCTGAGCAGATAGTGAATTATTCGGATTACAGGTATGATAATGGTGTGGTAGTGTGTAATGCTAGTACAAGTGAATGAGACACTGCAGTATTGGCAGAGTTTCCTGAAGTGCTTTTACTCTCCGTGTTTTACAAATGTAAAATTGCACAGTTATAAATGTACACACACACACGTCTAAATCATCCTCCAGCCTTTCATTATTGTACAAGTTATTAGATAAGCTTCTTGTTACAGGATGACTGTTTGCTGGGTTGAGAAAAGCGTGCCACCCAAAAATATCCAGCTGAGCCACTGTTTCAAAATTCCTTCATACCAGTGCAACACACACTACTGCTACAGTACCGGTGCTGTGCCGTTTCCACAACCCAAATGATATCAAGTAAGCAGCCATCCCTTTCCATTGTAAATGGGCCTGATGTATTCTACACAGCAACTATATACATATTAACTGCGCCTACACGGTGATGCATGAGGAGTGAGTAATAAATAGCCATCCTTTGGAACCTGTGCATTTAGTAGCTGTGTAAACACAACTGCAAGTCAGACATCTTGAATGACTGCACAAGTGCCATGGTTTTCATTTGGCAGGTCATATTTGCAACGATATTTTAAACATCAGTTTATGATTGAAATTCCGTATGCAATTTTTACATTCATGCTGCAGTTACTTTCTACCAGGGATCATCCATTGGTGGACCAATTATGCCGCTTTTCCACTACCAATGCGGCTGAGTCGGGCTGAGCCGTGCCGTGCTGAGTTGGGCTGAGTCGAGCTGAAGTTGCATTTCGACTACAACCGCGCTGAACCGTGCTGGCTGGAAGTGGGTGGACACATTGGGTGGAGGTCATGTGATGTCGTTAAGCGGCGCAAACAGTGACATCAGTGAGCTTTTAAGCGGTAGTCTCACAGCACGGATAGTAAACAATAAACATGGAGGACATGGAGTCGTTAGTGTTGCTGGTCTTGGTGCTGTGGCTTGTTGTCACCGACAACACCAACAGATACTGGCAAGAGCGTATAGATGAGGCGAGGCGCATAAGGCTTCAGAAATTCTCGTAATTCGTAATTCTTCTTCTTCCGGGTTTACAGATCCCAGCGTGCTCGCGGGGCGTGTGTGGGCATGTGAGGACACTCCTCCTCACCAATCAGTGCACAGGGGAGTGTCTGCTCACGCCCCCAGCCTCACTCAGCTCGGTTTGGCTTGCTTCAGCCTCACTCCAAAACGGTGCGAGTTTTGGGCGCTAAGCAGGGCTGAAGCGAGCTGAGTCGTGCTGTTCTAAGGTAGTCGAAACGCGAGCCGTGTCGGGCTGAAGCGAGCTGAAGTGAGCTGAAAAAGGGTAGTGGAAAAGGGCCAATACTGTACTTGAAATAAATGCTGTAGCTGGAGGGGCGGGCAGGTAGTCGGTCAAAGTACAGCGACTATTTTGTAAACATGAACTACTACTGACTACTAATCTTCTGCGGCAGATTCTTTGCTGCAGTTTATCCAAATCACATGCAGTTGTGCAAATTATTTAGCTTAAGGCAACTCATCAAACCAAATACTAGCTACAGAGCTAAAACACATTAAATTAGACTTTTCACAGATTCTTCATTTTATTTAGACTCCCTGGTCTGTTTATTTAAAAAAAAAAAAAAAGTAAATTATGAAAACCAGAATGTTTACAGACTATTGTACAAAGTAGTGTGTATTTATTCTCATCACATTTAAAATAGATGAATAATACCGGTTCAGAGTCAAAGTGCTAATCATAATCATCAAAAAAAAAAAAAAAGTGACGTGAAGCACAACCGTGAGACAAAACACACTTCCAATCATTAAATCAGATGGATATCAATATCAGCTGATATTCAATGCTTCACTATCAGCAAAAGAAAAGTAGTATTGCATCATCTTTATTTTGGTTCATTTATCTTGTTCTGCAAGGTTGCAGGCAAGCTGGAGCCTATCCCAGCTGACTACGGGCGAAAGGCGGGGTACACCCTGGACAAGTCGCCAGGTCATCACAGGGCTGACACATAGACACAGACAACCATTCACACTCACATTCACACCTACGCTCAATTTAGAGTCACCAGTTAACCTAACCTGCATGTCTTTGGACTGTGGGGGAAACCGGAGCACCCGGAGGAAACCCACGCGGGCACGGGGAGAACATGCAAACTCCACACAGAAAGGCCCTCGCCGGCCACGGGGCTCGAACCCAGACCTTCTTCTTACTGTGAGGCAACAGTGCTAACCACTACACCACCGTGCCGCCCTCTTTATTTTGGTTAAAAATATATAAATAAAAAAATAATAATCCCCAAACGATTAAACTCTTTATAATACATAGGGCCAAATTACTCGATTCTGATTGGTCAATCAAGGAGGGCTTTTTTCCTTAACACGGGGCTGTATTTCTGAAATGCTATTGGCTAGTTTGTTGCTTGGTTACGGTTACAAAAATTAGCCAATTTTGTCAACAAAATGGCTTTTGTAAAAAAGTTCCAATTAAATTTTGTAAACCACTTTCAAAATCCTCGTGTCGTGTTGCTGTGTCATGATGAAAGACGCTTTAGAAACTGATTCAAATGTGCAAGATAGTCTTGCGCCCTGATTGGTTCAGAAAACGCGAATGACAAGATGTTGTGAACTTGAATGGCTTCCGAAGTATGAATTCGGCCCGATATATTATAAACAAGTAATCGTATGGTTCCTCATAAAATTAAGGATCAATTTCACACGTGATTTCAAAGTTTTGGTCACCTATGGTCATGAGCTTTAGGTAATGACAGAAAGAACAAGATCGCGGATACAAGCGGCTGAAATGAGTTTCCTTCGCAGGGTGGCTGGGCGCTCCCTTAGAGATAGGGTGAGAAGCACAGTCACTCGGGAGGAGCTCGGAGTAGAGCCGCTGCTCCTCCACATCGAGAGGAACCAGCTGAGGTGGCTCGGGCATTTCTTTCGGATGCCTCCTGGACGCCTCCCTGGGGAGGTGTTCCAGGCATGTCCCCCCGGGAGGAGGCCCCGGGGAAGACCCAGGACACGCTGGAGGGACTATGTCTCTCGGCTGGCCTGGGAACGCCTCGGTGTTCTTCCCGAGGAGCTGGCCGAGGTGTCTGGGGAAAGGGAAGTTTGGGCTTCCATGCTTAGACTGCTGCCTCCGCGACCCGGTCCCGGATAAGCGGAAGAAGACGAGACTTCAAAGTTTTTTCACTCGTGAAATTAATCCCTAATTTTACTCAGCCCCATACGATCACCTATACGAATTTCAATGGTGACCTGTTGTGAAAATGGCTTTAGGTTTTCCACCTCTACTGTGTCAAGGACAGGAACAGATCCAGACCTGTTGTAAACGGCTTTTCCAGTCTCTCTTCCCTCCTTTCTTTCCTCCTCCTCCTCCACTCGATTGATGCTCTGGTCCACCTGGCTGTCCATCTAAGAGAAGAACAGGACATGAATATTACCCTATAAAACTAAAACACACACACACACACACACACAGAGAGAACAGCACAGGTTTGGTCTTCTGTTTTACATCCGGTCTGATGTCTTACCTTTAGAAGAAGTGTTGTTTGAGTAAAGTATAGCTCTAGACCAGGGGGGATTATTTACAGTCCACAGGGGCTTCAGGCAATTCAGTGTCAGGTTCTGAAAGAGATCCCAGTGTTCAGTTACAGGAGGCTGAAGCAGTTGATAGTGAAATGAAGCAGAGTGATTTCAGTGAAACAACACAGTTGGACCAGCCAGGGCAAATCCACACCGAGTCATCATGACCCAGTCAGTCTGAGTCTACTACAGTTCCCACAAAAAGTGTGTAGAAAACACAAACACCGTGTGTAAACACTAGAGCAGTATTAACATACTTGCCAACCCTCCCGATTTTGGCGGGAGGCTCCCGATTTTAGCCTCTGTCTCCCGATCGTATTTGTTAAAAACTGGATAATCTCCTGGTTTTGGGAAATCCCTACCGCCAAATTAAAAATACTCCCGATTATGTCCAATCAGAATTGTATGAGAAACACTGCTGACGTCAACTGATTTTTAACCAATCAATGAACAGAACAACAGCCACTTCTGTAATGTAGGATTCACCCAGGCTGTCCGACATTTTTTACAAGCAGTCATTCATCATGGCCACTAAACCAAATACTAACCAGCAAAAATATGAATGCAAATACCAGGTTGCATGGGAGAATGAATTTCCATGGATAAGCAAATGTTCGACCAGCCAGTTACACATTTTAAGGTAAAAATACCTTAAATCAGAATATAATGGACATTTGAGTGTGAAATTAAACTAGTCTTCCATACCATTTCAGAAACAAACTGTACAACTTCTAAAGTGTTTAGTGAAATTTTGCATGACAGAATTTGTTTGATGAGTGTATTTGAATAGTGTGGGAGTGTCTTAGTGCTATTCTGAATTTATGTTTGAAAGTTTACAAGTGAATTATCTGGAAAGTGATTGATTTTGATAGAGTTTTGAGGTTTTAAGCGAAAGATTACTAGTGAGTGTATTTTGGTAATACTAAAATTTTGTATTTGAGTGAATTTCTTTGTGGAGTATATTTTGATAGTATGATAGTATTTATAGTGCCATTTTTAAGTTTTGTTTGAAAACTTTCAAAGTTTGCAAATGAGCAAATTCCTTTGAGGCATTGCGATAGGATTTTGATAGGATTTCTAGTGCTTTTTTAAAATTCTGTTGGAAAGTATTTAGTGAGAGAGATGCATTTTAGTAGTACTAAGACAGTGCAGTATTTATTTGAGTTGTTACTATTTTGGTTAAATCTTATTTAAATTGTATATATATATATATATGATATTATAGTTCTCTGTATTTTTACATGAGCTTAGAGAAGGAAAACATTTGATGCAATCCAATAATACTTTCATTCACTGTGACTATTTTAAGAAACTATAAACATTCTTCTAAAGCATCACTTGTGTTATTTTCTGTGGGTCTCTGTATGTAGACAATACTCAGGCATGAGATTTTTCAGCTAAAACTCTGATTTAAGACTTCCCTTTCATTGTTATATTAAAATTCAAGATGAGTATTATTTCAGATTTTTCACTCTGAGCTCTCTCATGCCTGATACATGAATCCCATAATCTGTACGGCCAGAGCAGTCTCTATTTTCTGAGACGGCTGAGGTCCTTCAACATCTGCTGAACGATGCTGCGGATGTTCTAGGAGTCTGTGGTGGCCAGTGCCATCCTGTACGCTGCTGGACCAGCGGCTTGAAGGTGAAGGACACTAACAGACTCAATAAGATCATCAGGAAGGCCGGCCATGTTGTAGGCGTGGAACTGGACTTTGACAGTGGTGTTGGAGAAGAGGTCACTGTCCAAAATAAAAACAAACGATCTTAGACTGTCCTTCCCACCTTCTACATGAGGAGCTGATCAGCCACAGGAGCACGTTCAGTAAACGGCTGATTCTTCCACGCTGCACAACTGAGAGACACAGGAAATCATTCCTACCTGTTGCAGTCAAGCTGGACTGTGTAACTGTGGTACACTTCTTACCATGTATGGAGCACTTGCATGTGACGTCACAGCCGATCCAGATTGTGACAGACGCCATCTTGTCGGTCAAACGCCATATTTCCGCCTTCTACTTCTAGTTCTACTTCTGCTTTTACTTCTACCTTTTCTTCTGGAAAACCCTACTATATGCAATTCTACTACAACGGCTGCACCTACAAGCTCTCCCTACCTGTGCACGTTTTTTATGTTTTTTGTGTGTATTTTTGCGTGTTGTTCATCTGTACCGGACTTCAATATCCACTACAACCGTATGGACTTACTGGACATTGGTTTCCAGCAGAAAATGACGGTTTGTAGCGATTTCCATCGCATGCACAACATTCCGGACGAGATAGCGAGACCAGCGGGGTCTCCGTGGATTGTTATCGGAAGCAAAGCGAAGGAGGCGGTGCTGGGAGCAAAAGCAAAAGCGAGGCTGCAGGCAGAGCCGGCCTGTTGACTAAGCTCAGAAAACAGCCACTCAAATCTCCACTGTCAAGCCTCTATCTCTCCAACGCCAGATCCATGTAAACAAGACGGACGATTTGGAATTACCTTATTCTATAATCGGCTGGTCAGTGCTATACTCAATACTTAAGTGACTTACCCATCCAGTGAGGATTCTTGTTTACAAGATGCCACATCTGAGTCGCTGACAAATCCTGAATTTCTGTAAAGATAACTGTCCAGAGATTTATAAGCACGCAGTGCTTCACCACTGAACAGCGAGGGAAAGTTGATGAGGTAATCATACACGTCCGGGTATTCCACTGGCAGTTCAAAATCTGGTCGTGAAAACTCCGTCCGGTAAGCCATAAGGGTCACAAATCTGTAGATCGTTTATTTTAGACATATATCTAGTTATCTGTTCATTAGAAAAATGAGCCGTGTAGTCCGTCGGTTGAAATTGATCCATTCTGTACACGAGTGCAGCAGTATTCAGCGGTGTTTTTGACCGACAAGATGGCGGTTGTGTACTTTCCGGTCACGTGACTGCAAGATCTCTATATTCTTAACTCAGGTGCAATGTATATAAAATCACTTCTTTTTGCTTTTACTTAAGTTACTGAAATTTTATTTATTCTTTTTTTAAAAAAGGACTATTTTATCTTCTATTTTTAGACATGTTTACTACTTCTTTGATTCAGGAGCTTGGTTGCAAATGTGAATTTCCCTCCAGGGATTAATAAAAAAAAGTGATTCTATAGTAATTGATAGAACAATTCAAAAAATCTTTAATTGTATAACTTTCAAATGGTTTGCAATTAATTGGGATCCACTGTTTTTATCGTTTCAACCGCGCATCAGACCCTCATCCAATTGAAAAGGTCGTTCACACACTTTTCTCCCCCATGAGAATTTTGAAAAGTTGGCAAGCAAAGCATGCATTAGTAAACAAACAGCACCTGGTCTTACCCTGTTCAAGCGGGGCTTTAATTTGGCTGATGAAAGTTTTCCGAGAGCAGCAGCGGTAAGTGAAGAGCGCTGTAAAGTCCTTCTCAGTCCAAAGCGGACAGGAGCAGCTGAGAGCAAACCCACCATCAGAGCCATCACACTATCAGCTCAAATCCCCTCACGCACAGCACAGCACAGCACAACACACTCCCCTCCGCGCCGCCATGCGAGCCGCTTCACTAACACAGCCAAGGAATGTCAAACGGCAGCAGGACCTTTTAGGTGCCCATGGAAAGTGCCTGACGCCGGTTTGTAATGAAGTATCTTTAAAAAAAATATATAAAAGTTCTATGAATAGATAATTTCATAATATATTCATGACACACTTTTTCCTCCCTCGGATAAAAGTGCATTTTGCTGGCTAATAGCACACTTGTACATCCCTAGACAAAAATATGATCAACTCGGGGTCCTTCAGTAAACAGGCTGAACACAAACACTTCCTCATTTGTGCTAGAAATCCTGCCTGTGTGCAATAAGAAACATAAGCTCAGCTTGTGTGAGAGATATTTTGACTAGTGGTCGCTTTTCTTTTACCTTTTAAATAAAACACCAGAATTAGCAATGTGTAAGAATCCCTGCTGATTCATTCACTTTGTTTCCTTCTACCTCACGCACTGTTTTCTACTAAAACCCCCAGCTTGAGATTCACCCAAGAGTCGACTCAAAGAACCGACTCGTTCTCGACAAACACACCACATGGTTAATCTTCTGTGCATATAAAACAAAAGCTCCTGAACTTCTTTCATCGCCCTTTTTCTTTTGACAAATTATGCTTAAGCTGGAACGCCAGGATAGACATTTTAAAATATCGCTTGAAGAGAGACACTAGGTCTAGGGTGAGGAAAGGCTGAATTTGATTCTGAATCAAATACGGTCCATGAAGCCTGGGAAGACTCGCATCATCTGTTACATGACTAACCAGATGATGAAACCTGGATGGGAGTTGAGAAAGGAGGAGACTGACTGACTGCAAGGACGTAGAGAACATTTTCTCTTAGATTTGAGAATAATAAATTAAAACAAAAGTGAAAATATGCAATTTTCAATTGTTATTTTATTTCCCCCAACACAAAATCTTTTTACAAATTATATTTTGGTCAACATATTGAAGTATATAATGAACCAAAGGACTACAAATAATAGATTACAAGGAATAAATAATAATGTTGAGGAATTTCTCTCATGACTTTCTATTAAACAAATAGGCAATGTTCAAAAAGATTTATACCCAAATAAAAAAAGTAAAAAAAGGTGAAAATCAGTCCAAGCAAGCACATCATCAAAATCACACACATGCATATAATACACGTGTGTGTGTCTATTTTTTTTTTTCTTGTGCAGCAATCCCTGAAGTTAAACATTACAGGTAATATAGTTAACTTTGTCAACATCAGGCTCTCAGCACATAAAGAAATACAACCAGTAATCTGACCTGTAACTTCCAACCATGGAAACCAGTTCATGTGCCTACTTAATGCCTGGCATAAACATGAACAAAACATAAACCTCATTTTTTCCCCCTACCTCTAACTTCATAGACAAAACATGGGACACACACACACACACACAAAAAAAACCTATCAAAGAAACTAGTACAACTTACGACATCACATATAAAGCAGCACCCAGTATAAATCTATACCACTCTAAACCACCAGGAGGGTCTGACTCAACACTGAGCAGGGTTAGAACTCCTTTAGAACTAAGACTTTGTTTGTCTAATTAGCAGGTCTATAAAAATAAGTTTCAGCTACTTTTCAAAATCACTGCTTAAAGCTATTCAACAGGCCATTTTCTGACTATTTAATGTGCAAGGCCAAACATCATTTTTGCACAATTAGCCAATTTGTGACAATCTTTTGACGACATTGAAACTAACCTCTGCCTTACAAAACAAGTTTCAGCTGACAAGCATTTAAGAAAAATAATTCTGGAGAAAGAAAAATAAAATAAAAAAAGTAGTCAAAAATGTTCTATTTGTTGTCAACTGTAATAAACAAATACTTGTTTCTAATCGAAGGATGTGTTCAGGGTGAGACAGTGGTGTAGTGGTTAGCACTGTTGCCAGTCCAAAAAGACATGCAGTTAGGTTAACATGACCTGAAGTGCCCTTGAGCAAGGCACCCAACCCCCAACTGCTCCCCGGGCCCTGTAGCATAGCTGCCCACTGCTCTGGGTATGTGTGTGTGTGCGCGCGCTTGTTGCTTGCTTGTGTGCGTTTACTACTTCAGATGGGTTAAATGCAGAGGTTAAATTTCACTGTGCTTAAGTCTGTGCTTGAGTGTATATGTGATAAATAAAGGCTTCTTTCTTTCTTCTTTCATCCCATCAGCCCAAATCTGATTTTTGCGCATATCCAACTGGAATCTGATTATTCACTCTCAGAAAATAAAGTACATTATTGTACCTTTAGAGGTACAATGGCTTGTCTCTGGGACAGCACCCTCTAAAGTACTTATTTGTACCCTTTATATACTGCTTGGGAACATGTATGTACCTTTTTGGCCCTAAAAAGGTTACCTTGAGGTCCAATAATTAGCTCTAGGGGGTACATTAGTATAGACTGTACCTTGGGGGACAGAAATGGACTCCTACTGTACCCCTATTTATGACAGTGTATGTAGCAGGTCTGAACAACTGAAAATTACAAGATCCGATTTTTGCAAATCTGTTTCAAACCACAATCGTACATGGTTATTGGTGAGCAGGAAAAATGGGTAAGGATCTGAGTGACTTTGACAAGGGCCAAATTGTGATGGCTAGATAACTGGGTCTGAGCATCACCAAAAGTGGTCCACAGAAGGACAACCAGTGAACCGGTGACAGGGTCATGCGTGTCGAAGGCTCACTGATTCACATGGGGCACGAAGGCTAGCCCATATGGTCAAATCCCACAGAAGAGCTACTGTAGCACAAACTGCTGAAAAAGTTAATACTGGCTGAAACAAAAAGGGGTCAGCATAAACTTTTTCAGCAGTTCACAAGAGGAACCATGAGTGATGTAAACTTACTGTGATTGGGCCAGACACAAGTGTACATTGACTGGTCAGAGATGAGCCAATACAGCACCAGCAACTACCATTTTAAAAAATCCATGTAAAATGTAAGCCGCATAAACAACAGCTCTTGACGTTAGCGTAAAAAAAAAATGGGGGGGGGGGGGGGGGGGAGGGGGGGGGACAACGTCATGCTCGAAAGCTGGCTTATGTCACTTCAGCCTTCCTATTGGCAGTGTGAATGCAAACAGATAAAAAAGCCCTTGAAGGAATGTAGTTCTTGGGGGAGCTCCTCTCAATAAGTCCCTCAAATTGTTTGGTCCAAAAGCACTAATATTAGTATTTTGACACCACAAATTATGTCTCTATCAGCTTGTTTTTTTAAACATATCCATTTTATACTTATGAATACATATTTTATAAGTTCAAAGACATCCTGTGTGCAAATTTGAAGTAGATACCGTATGTGCGCTCAGAGATTTAATAAAATAAAACAAACGTTTTCTGAATACTTCCTCTTTCTGTTCACTGTATTTTCTAATAAGGAAATGTGTGCAATTTAAATGCAGTTCAAAAGAGTTTGTAATAGACACAGGAAACATCATGACTGTTTCAATTCCAACAGCCAAGTTACTCCCTTAGGTTATAATATCTCAGCAGGGCTCAAACAAAACATTGACGATTTGATAGTAACACTAATGAAGCAAACTATTGTTTTTCTTTAATGGAGAAACATCCAGATTTTTTTAGTAGTATTTGGGATAGCGTTGCATGTTGTAAATGCCATATGTTCCTGTTCATGCCAATTTTGAGCATGTACCAAAGCCATGCATACAGAAGCCTACATCAATACAAGTTCCAGGTTTCACATCTAAAAGTGTCAGGTACTCTGTGTGTGTGTGTGTGTGTGTGTGTGTGAGAGAGAGAGAGAGTGAGTGAATCAATCAACCACTGAACAGAGTGCGGTCTTCACCTTCAGGATAAAAAACAAGTCCAGCTGCCTGTGTTTACTACCAAGAGACACAGTGACACTGAAAATAAACAACTAACAACAAAAACAAAACAGGATTTGTAACTCATCAAAAAACTTTAGACAAGAAGTTAATAAGATGTTCCAGGCTTAAATGTTGACCTTATCATGACCCATGGTTATACAAAAAGATATAAAAAGTCTACACATCCCTGTTAACATTGCAGGATTTAGTGGGAAAAAAAGCCATGTTCAGTCTTTTTATACCCTTCATGTATAATACAGTAACCAACAAAATTCAAGTGAAAAACAAATAGAATTGTGGTGCTCACAAGTGTCGCAACAGAAAGCATTCGCCCGATCATCTGGAGATTGCCAATTTGAATCCCGATGATGCCGTAGACAACTGGTCTGTGCTTTCAGGGAGGCAGGGTAGCATACTCTCTCCCTGTTACAGGGACGCCAATCATGGGTGTCTGAGCTCATGCATGTGGAGGTAGGAATCCCATAAGCAAGCAGTTCAAAAAAAAAAAGTGGTTGGCTCAGAGGAACCCTCAAAGGAAGTTGGTAGCTCTCATGTGAAGGTAAGCGGTGTCTAGTGGGTGGGAATTGGCAGTGACTAAGTTAGGGAGAAAAATCAGGAAAAATAAATGTGGGGCTTTTATAATGGGGCATCGTGACTGTTCATAATTAACTAATCACATTTTGTATAACTTTGAATTAATAAACCAAGATAATGTCAAGAATGTGATTTCAACCAAGTGCTCAAGTCTTGAGCTTACAAAGTACGTACAAGTACACTGAGAAGGCCATCATCAACGAGCGGAGAAAACGTAGCACCACAGTGACATTGCCAAGAGCAGGAAGTCCCTCCAAAAATTGACAAAGGGTAGGGTGGCTGGATATTCTTTTGGGAGGGACCACCACACATCTAAGTCTGCCTAAATCATGTAGCAAAATGTGTTATGGACTAAAGAGATCAAGGGAGAAATTTTGGAGCCCAAAGGCAAGTCAGCTTAATACCCAAGGACACCATGCTCATAGTGAAACATCGTGGTCGCATCATCATTCTATGGAGCTGCTTCTTTTTTAGCTAGTATTGGGACATTAGTCAAGATCAAGGGAATCACTGATAGTTCCAAATGTATAGTTTGGCACAAAACGTGCAAGCCTCGGTTAGGCAGCTGAAGGTAAGGAAAATTCCACCTTCCGCCACAACAGCGACAATCCAAGCACAAATCCAAGGTCAACAAAGGAATCGCTTCAGAAGACAATGATTGAACTTTTGTTCTAGCCTAATCAGAGCCCAGATCTACAACCCCAATTCCAAAAAAAAGCTGGGACGCTGTGAAAACTGTAAATAAAAACAGAATGTAATAATTTGCAAATCATGGAAGCCCTATATTTCACTGAAAATGGTACAAAGACAACATATCAAATGTTAAAACTGAGAAATGTCATTGTTTTTTTTTTAAATATATACTCATTTTGAATTTGATGTAAGCAACACGTTTCAAAAAAGTTGGGACAGGGGGCATGTTTACCACAGTGTTGCATCACCTCTACTTTTAACAACACTCTGTAAACGTTTGGGAACTGAGGAGACCAAATGCTGCAGTTTTGAAAGAGAAATGTTGTCCCATTCTTGCCTGATATACAATTTCAGTTGCTCAACAGTTCAGGGTCTCCTGTCATATTTTGCGCTTCATAATGCGCCAAATGTTTTAAATAGGAGACAGGTCTTGACTGCAGGCAGGCCAGTTTAGCACCTGGACTCTTTTACTACAGAGTCATGCAGTTTTAACATGTGCAGAAAACGGTTTGGCATCGTCTTGCTGAAAGGAAGGAAGGTCTTCCCTGCAAAAGATTTTGTCTGGATGGCAGCATATTGCTCTGAACAGTGTATACATCATTCAGCATTAATGATGCCTTCCCAGATGTTCAAGCTACCCATGTCATGTGCACTAATGCACCCTCATACCATCACAGATGCTGGCTTTTGAGTTGTGCACTGATAACAAGCCGGATTGTCCCTCTCCTCTTTAGCCTGGAGGACGTGGTGTTCATGATTTCTAAAAAGAATTTCTATTTTTGATTCGTCAGACCTCGGGACAGTTTTCCACTTCACCTCAGTCCATTGTAAAAGAGCTTGGGCCCAGAGAAGGTGGAGGCGTTTCTGGATATTGTTTATATCTGGTATTAACTCGCATTTTTGGATGCAGTAATGAACTGTTTTTTCCACAGACGATGGTTTTCTGAAGTGTTCCTGAGCCCATCCAGTGATTTCCCCTCCAGACACGTGTCTGCTTTTAATGCAGTGTTGCCTGAGGGCCTGAAGATCACAGGCATCCGATGTCAGTTTTCAGCCTTGTCTCTTGCATACAGAGATTTCTCCAGATTCTCTGAATCTTTTAATGATATTATGTACCATAGATGATGTGATCCCCAAATACTTTGCAATTTTACATTGAGGAATGTTATTCTTAAAATGTTGCACTGTTTGCCCATGCAGTCTTTCAGAGGGCGATGAACCCCTCCTCATCTTTACTTCTGAGAGTCTCAGACTCTCTGGGATGCTCATTTTATACCAAATCATGTCACTGACCTGTTGCCAGTTAACCTATTTATTTATTAGCATTACACAACTCTTTCAGTTTTTTGTTGCCCGCGTCAACTTTTCTGAAACGTGTTGCTGGCATCAAATGCAAAATGACCATATATTTTTCAAAAAGCAATAACATTTCTCAGTTTCAACATTTGCTATGTGGACTTTGTACTTTTTTCAACGAAATATAGTTTTTCCATGAATTGCAAATGATCACATTATGTTTTTATTTACAGTTTGCACAGCTTCCCAACTTTTTTGGAATTGGGGTTGTACATCCCATCACAAATATGCAGAATGACTTGAAGAGGGCTGTGTACAGGAATGCCCCTTGCAAGTTGATAAATCAGGAGAATTTTTGCAAGGAAAATAGACAAAAAAACAAAACAAAACTGCAAAATCAAGATAAGTTGGCAGCCTCTTACTCCAAAAGACAGTGCTATATTACACTGCAGTCCTCTCCAATAGTACTGGAACAGCAAGGCCAATTCTTTTGCTTTCCACTAGTGTTGTAGTCAAGAGCACCTAAACTGAGACCAAGTCATAAGCAAGACAAAAGTGCAACAAGACCAAGACTTTGAGGGGTTGAGATCAACTCAAAGCTAAGGCACGGCGAGACTGAGTCAAGACCAGAACCAGACCAGGGTGACAGCAGTTATTAGGAAGAAAAATTTCAAATTAGCAATGAGTCATGTTGTTGGTCGCATTTGATGCATGGAATTTTACATCCAATCACAGTCACGATGTTGTTAAATAAATCAGACAATGCATAGGCAATTTAGTGAAATCCCCAAAGTTGTGGTCTTGAAATAAAATCGAGTCCTTTATATCTGAGACCGAGACAAAACCGAGTAAAAATGCAGTCTATTCCAAGACAAGACCTTCAAAACGTGGTCTTGAAACCAGTCTCAAATACCACACCACCACTTTACACACAAGATATTTGGGTTTGAGATCAAAAGTTGGATAAGACGATAGAACAGAATTTAATTTCCTGACATTTACATCTAGATGTGTTAAACCCCTTCGAACATGGCACCTTTTGTTTCAACCAATCCATTTTTCAAGTGATCAAAACATACTGGAACATGTGACTGACAGGCGTAAATACAGAGCCAAAAGACATCAACCCCTCATCAGCAGTAAGAATCTGAAGGTCAGAGAGGAATTAGCAAATAAATACGGAGGAGATGAGCTACAACATTTCTGGTACAAAGATTAACCTCCACCAAAGTGAAGGAAAGGACAAAGTGTGGAGAAAGAAAGGATCTGCTCATGATCCAAAACATACAAGTTCATCGGTGAAGCATGGTGGTGGTCATATCATGGCTTGGGCTCACATGGCTGCTTCTGGAATGGGCTCATTAATCTTTATTGATGAAGTAACTCATGATAGTAGCAGAATGAATTCAGATGTCTACAGAAACATTCCGTCTGCCAATTTGCAGAGAAATGCATCTAATCTAACTGGGAAGAACTTCATCACGTAGCAGGACCGTTACCCAGAACACACTACCCCCCCCAAATACAACTGTTTGATGAAATCAGCGGGTTGCTGGCTCGATACAGTTACACCAAGCAAGGTATATGCATTACATTACAGGCATTTAGCAGACACTCTTATCCAGAGTGACGTACAACATACCCAGAGCAGCCTGGGGAGCAGTTGGGGGTTAGGTGCCTTGCTCAAGGGCACTTCAGCTATTCCTGCTGGTCCAGGGAATTGAACTGGTGACCTTTTGGTCCCAAAGCTGCTTCTCTAACTATTAAGCCATGGCTTCCCCTTATGCAACCAAAAATTAAGTGTTATTTACTTTACAACCATTTATTCCAAAACTTTTCCTCACCTAAAAATTGGACCAAAGGTACCATGTTCTAACACAGTGATCATATATGGAAATGAAAGCTGAAATTCTGATCCATCATCTTATATTCATCTTTTGATTTCAAACCCTTCAGGGTCTAGCAAAAAAGGCCTTGCTGTTTCAATGCTTTCAGAGGGAACTGTATTAGTTAAAAAGTTCACACACTTGTGCCAAAAAGTTATTGTTTTTGGTCTTTTCCTCCCCACTAAAAGTGTCTATTTGTTTTTCATCTGAGTTTTGCTGGTTGCTATTTAACAATTATTCACCGAAGGCAAAGTGAATATCAGTGAATAATAACCGAGACAAAGTCAAGGTTATTATTCACCAATATTCACTGAGCCTGAGGCAGACAATTGTTTTAGTACAAATACACGGGTGATTATTAAAAATTTTTTTTATTTCAATCTTCAAAAGTGGTATGCAAATGCAATGTGCACAGAGTTGTGTCATTTATCTATGCCAACTCTCATAAAATACTTAGTTTTGAAATAGATAAAATAAATCACAATTCCACCTCACCTTTGAAGAGTTTTAGACCAAACTTTGTAGCATCTTTAGTGCTTTTAGGAACAGCATTTTTTTTTTTTTAATCATTTGTAACGCTTCCTCACTTACGGTGATGAAGCAATTGGCCGCCATTTTGCCGACTCGCTTGAGGTGATTATCGAGAAATAGTCCGAATCTCTCAACCAATCAACGCACGTGATTTTCTACAATTACCTCCGTATTTATACTAAAATCACATTACAGGTGGAAAAAGATCTGACAGGACTGATCTTGTTTTCTTTTTCAGATCAAAGGAACCTGCAACTTCAACAGGGATGTTGGCTTTTTATATGCACTGTAACTGTATAACCTATTTTCAAGTCTGTTCAGTCGCTCTCACTCCCACTCTCTGAGTTCATGTAGCAGCCTTCTTCTCCTGTGTTCCCCACGAACCAACATCCTGAAGATGGGAATAATAATTTGGTAAAGTCAATAAAATTGGTTAATCATGTAATCATAAAATAGTTCAGCTCTGGATAATCTAATCTAATACTGCTGCCTCAATAACACTAGACATGTACAATACAAACTGATTGCCACGGGGCAGCTTGGATTTTTTTAAACTAATAAAGTGGCTTGGTGATGCATGAAATTTGACATACAAAATCTTACACATGCTAATTTTAGAAATAAGACTGTTTTAATAATAATTTTTAAAAAATAGCAGTATTAGCTTCAGGCCTCAGCATACTTAATGTGCAGGCAATGCCTGAGATGGTTGTGCAAAACCATAATCATGAATGAAGCCTTTGCACATCGCCTTTTCTTTGCAATTACATCATACGTCACGCATCATGTCCAAAGTTATTTTTGATCGTTTTCTAAAAGGCTTGGCAAACGGAATCATATTTACTTCACTAATACATACATGTATCTATATTTATACATGTATGCAACAATAAAACTTACCATTTAATGGAGATATTTCTTCAACTTGAATGTGGTCAAAATCATAGCTTACAAAAGCACTCTGAAAAATAATTGAAAAAATTATTAGATAGATTAAAAAAAATTTCTGCCATAGGTACAGATACATGTCCAATCACAATTTTTTTTTGCATTAGCTACAGTATGTCACAACCACCTACAACTGGCATCCATGTTGTTATAATCCGTTCTTGCCGATAAATTAGTGGAGAAGCAAAATTAAATAATTAACATTTACAAGGTAATACAGGACTCAACATTAACTTTTAAACCCACTTGCCCCGGGGGTCAAGTGGGGGTAAATTTCCACTTGACCCCCAATATTAAATCACTTTCCCCCTATTTTGTGAGTACTACTTTTTTTTTTTAAGGAAAACCATAGAATAGTTGTGAATTGCAACATAAAATGAAGATCACACACTGAGTTGAAGTTTGGTTACTGATTAAGTTTATTATTGTTTGATTATTGGTTACTTTTTACTTGCAATGAACAATAACCATTTTATCCAAAATAGTTTTTCCTGCGGGCGGCACGGTGGTGTAGTGGTTAGCGCTGTCGCCCCACAGCAAGAAGGTCCTGGGTTCGAGCCCCGGGGCCGGCGAGGGCCTTTCTGTGTGGAGTTTGCATGTTCTCCCCGTGTCCGCGTGGGTTTCCTCCGGGTGCTCCGGTTTCCCCCACAGTCCAAAGACATGCAGGTTAGGTTAACTGGTGACTCTAAATTGAGCGTAGGTGTGAATGTGAGTGTGAATGGTTGTCTGTGTCTATGTGTCAGCCCTGTGATGACCGGGCGACTTGTCCAGGGTGTACCCCGCCTTTCGCCCGTAGTCAGCTGGGATAGGCTCCAGCTTGCCTGCGACCCTGTAGAAGGATAAAGCGGCTAGAGATAATGAGATGAGTTTTTCCTGCCTTAGTCGATTTATTTCCATTTCACATGCATGCAGCTCTTGTAAAGTTCAGTGTGTTTGTGTAGAACTCTCTCGGACTGTAGGTTCATTACTCGATAATGTAGAAATCATAAAATAGAAATCTATAACAGTTTGTATGAAGAAAACAATAAGGTGCCAAGACTTTTGAACAGTACTGTGTTTGAGAATATTTATATATCTTGTTATAATCATCCACTTCTAGGTTTAAAGAAAAAAAAATCTGCATTGCATCATGACAGACAGGATAATATTTGAGTTTAAAATTGTTTAGTGTATAGGTTATGGGTGTATTATACAAACCTGGCAACCTGTAACTGAATCAGTGCAGCCAACCTGTCATGACACAGCGCAGTGTTTTTTTTTTGTTTGTTTTTTTAACCTAGAGGTGGATGATATAGCCAAAAAATAAACACACACACACACACACTCCTTGTGGAGTTTTTTTTTTTTATGCCCGAGTTGTCTGAAACCAATCTGGGTTTTCTGCGTCGAATAAGGAAGCTGCTTCACCTGTAAGAAAATCAAACACTTTCATGAAGGAGCTAACTCGAATGCAAGCAGAAAAAAAAAAAAAAAAAAAACGAGATTTTTAAGCAAAGTCTTCCATACTTTCTTCCGACTTTGTTTTTGTAAAATACATTTTAAATACAATCGTGAATTTCTCTGGAGTTTTCAGGCTGAGCTCCGCTCCTCATATTCTTTAACCACTCATTTCCTCGTTGTTCTTGAAGCATTTGCTTCTATTTGTTAACATTTTTCTTGATAACGGGGAGACGGTAATGCCTTTTATCTATTTCTCTGTTTGAACAAGCAAAAACAGTGCAAAAACTAACCATATTGAAGACAGATTAAGTCTCACTTGCATGAATGACAGTGTCTGTCTGACCCCAGCTGTAATTATCACGTGTTGTGTGACATCATGAACAAGGGGTCTACAAACAATATGTGTACCATACTACAAACCGAGACTAAGAAAACAGCCAAGACATTAATGGTGGATACGTAGTGAGGGACGCTTTTAGGAACTGAAACAATCTGAAATCCAAAAGCCTAATTTTTGTGGTGCTAGTTGGTAATATATGCTCATTCCAATTTGCCTGGTTGGGCATGTCTGGGACATATCCCACTTGCCCGAATGCATGTTTCACTTGCCCTGGGCAGTAATACCTGTATCAAAAGGAAAACAAACATGTCTGCCTAAAAGTGGAGCTCCCATCCGTTTCCGGGTTGTAGAATTCTTTTATATCATAGCCAGCCTCTTTTGTTTTATTTCTTTACCAGCTAACACTGGCCACTAGGCGGTGCGTATGACTGGTAATTACCAACACTGGCCACTAGGCGGTGCGTATGACTGGTAATTACCAACACTGGCCACTAGGCGGTGCGGAGGACTGGTAATTACCAACACTGGCCACTAGGCGGTGCGGAGGACTGGTAATTACCAACACTGGCCACTAGGCGGTGCGGAGGACTGGTAATTACCAACACTGGCCACTAGGCGGTGCGTATGACTGGTAATTACCAACACTGGCCACTAGGCGGTGCGGAGGACTGGTAATTACCAACACTGGCCACTAGGCGGTGCGGAGGCCTGGTAATTACCAACACTGGCCACTAGGCGGTGCGGAGGCCTGGTAATTACCAACACTGGCCACTAGGCGGTGCGGAGGACTGGTAATTACCAACACTGGCCACTAGGCGGTGCGGAGGACTGGTAATTACCAACACTGGCCACTAGGCGGTGCGGAGGCCTGGTAATTACCAACACTGGCCACTAGGCGGTGCGGAGGACTGGTAACTACCAACACTGGCCACTAGGCGGTGCGGAGGACTGGTAACTACCAACACTGGCCACTAGGCGGTGCGGAGGACTGGTAACTACCAACACTGGCCACTAGGCGGTGCGGAGGACTGGTAATTACCAACACTGGCCACTAGGCGGTGCGGAGGACTGGTAATTACCAACACTGGCCACTAGGCGGTGCGGAGGACTGGTAATTACCAACACTGGCCACTAGGCGGTGCGGAGGACTGGTAATTACCAACACTGGCCACTAGGCGGTGCGGAGGACTGGTAATTACCAACACTGGCCACTAGGCGGTGCGGAGGACTGGTAATTACTAACACTGACCACTAAGCAGTGTGTATAACTGGTAATTACTAATACTGGTATGGTGGCAGGCACACACAAGACCGAAACCATCAGAACACTCGATAGGTTTCTTTATGTATCCAGACTCTATGCCTATGGGGCTCCGCTCAGAGGCCCGCGCAGGAGCTCCGCTAATAATGGGCTATTGCAGACAATGGGCCTCATTTATCAAGCTGGACTCAAAAGGAATGGGTAAGTTGTATGCATGAGAGTGTGTGTAAGTAAATCCTGTAAATTCAGAAAACTTTCATATATTATTCCTGTTTGTGTGTAAATCTATACAAGAGAAGACTAATGTAAGCCTCAACTGATTGGCTTTGAACCTCATAACTTATGATGAATTTACTGTATTTTCACTTAGGGATTCCCTTGTCAAGTACAAAATTACTATATTTACACACACACACACACACACACACACACACACACACACACACACACAGCATTACATGCGATCTCAGAACTAAGGGAGACTCAACTCTGAGAACAACTTTTGATGACCACAATTGCATGATAACCAGTTGAGTTTCTTCCTCAGATGGCAAAATTGCAGTTTCCACATTGACTCTGAATGGCTCGCTTATCCACTCACAGGCCAACACCATCTCCTCTTCTGGAAAGTAATTGCAAAATCACAGATGCAGTTTCTCCAGATGGGCACAGATCACCCTTTTCACCACTGAGCTGTCTGTCAGTTTTTTCCTTTATGACACATATTTGGTCGCATATCCAGCCTGCTGTTGATTATATGCTTAGTCCACAGAGTCAACTTTTTTTTTTTTTTTAAGGCATTAACTTTGTCAGCTGGCTCAAATTGGTTATGCCCCCTCCCTTGGAAGGGCATGTTCAGTGTGTTCAAATGATCAAAAATGTCTGCAAGATAAGAAAGATGAGCAATCCATGGGTCATTGTTAAAATATTCTGCGAGACCAGACTTCTTTTCAGCAAGAAAAGCTGCCAACTCGCTTCTCAGCTCATAAACGCGATAACACGTTGCCCCTGGAGAGCCAGCAGACGTCAGCATGATAGAGAAGGTGTTTGTGCCCACTCTCCATCTCTTGACAAAAAGCTTGAAGACACCTAGCAATCTTTGCGCTATGCTTGATGTAATTAACAACTTTCACCACCACTCAATGTTTTGTGAAGCTCTGTCACCCCATGTCTTTCGCAGCTAATGATTTTCTGCGTAAAAGAGAGTGGTTCCACACTGCATTCAATGCAGCTACATCCAGAATTTTTTTTCACAACTCCTGAATGTTTGCCCATCATCAAGGCTGCTCCACCTGTTGTCACACCAATACACTTTGCCAAACTCAGTCCCACTGAATTCATATATGCATCCAATGCAGAAAAAAAAAAAATCTCTGTGGTGGATTTCGGCAAATTCACACTGAACAAAAACTGCTCTTCAATGTCATCATCCTACACGTGCTACACAAATACCAGCAGAATGGCACGGTTAGCCACGTTAGTGGATTCATTGAGCTGTAAAACGAAACAGTTGCTAGCTGAGAGACGTTCAGTTGTGTAGTGCTCAATGTCCTTCGACATGTCATAGACCCTCCGATGAACTGTGTTTGACAAGGGAATTTTTCATTTTTAGTGCTTCTGATTCACTTAAAAGTTTGGTGCACATGTCAGTTGCACAAGGAAGTACAAGTTCTTCTGCAGTTGTATGGGCCTTTTTACACTTAGCACTTCCATACAAAACCAGACAGGAAGCACGGAGTGCCTGCTCCTGAACTGCACATGCATGCTCAAAAAAAGTGTTTTGGGAAGCCTCAAGATTTTGGCTCTTGCGTTAAAAAAAAAAAAAAAGTCCAAAGGCATATCTTTGTCGCTGGCATGTTTTGTTTCTAAATGCCTCTGTAATTTAAAAAGGTTTAACGCTTTCATTAGCAAGCAGTTCATTACACAAGACACATGAGCACAAGCCACCGTATTTAACCGTGTAGGTAAATCCATATCTGAGAAAATCTGGGTCATGTGTCCTTTTATATTGTTTTTTTAGGTTCGAATGACCCCTAAGCTGGTGTTTGATCTAGAATGAGATTTGCCAGTAGATTGCAAGAATTTGTCCATTTTCATAATGGTAGCTATAATGTTGTCAAGCCTACATATGAAAGTTTAGCACAGTGAAGCATGCAGTGCACTCGCCAATCAACCTGTATCACACATCTGACTGGATGTGCCTGTGCGTTTGAAATTAAACATCTAGGGTAGGCTTATGTGATTGGTTGGTTCAGTTTGCGCTAAGCAACTGCAGATCCAGGATCGGTTTATAGAGCACGATGCTCGAACTGGTGCTGGGAAAATGTGATCATGGATCAGCGTTTAGGAGCTGGCTAGTTTTAAAATATTTCATTTCCAACTCTGACTCACGACCCTTTCAGGACTTGCCACGACCCACGGGTTGAGAAATGCTGTTTTAGACCCATCACATCGGCCGATATGTCATTAAGGAAAACAGACACACATGCACGCACGCACGCAAAATGAATATATATAAAAATATATAAAATAAATAAATGACTTTTAAAAAGCTTTGTCATGGTTCAGCCTCCCCTGGTAGTACAGAATCTCTGTTGAATAGCAGTAATACTTTTTCAAACCTGGTCTTTTCTTTTGACTTCACTCATATTACACGAGATGAACAAAACCAAATTCAATTTCTCTCCATATTTTGGCCTTTTCAGGCACTGTGACTCCACTATATATGCTGATCAATAATATTTTTTATTCTCATAGGCATGAGTCAAAAGTTCAAATTCTGCCTCAGAGAAAAATTTTTTTTGGCTGTTGAGTAGCCCTTTTGCACTTTCCACTCTGTGAATTTGGCCTCCCCCCCCCCAACATACATGTGAATGTAAAGAAAATCAGTGTTAGCAAAACTTGCAAATCCACCATAAATTTTGAAGTTTAGTTTGACTCATGCAAATACTGACATAGACCTTTACTTTAAAACTGATGAATGAGGCCCAGTGTCCCTAGGAAAAACAGAACTTGACACACCAGCTAAAACAAGCCATTTTTGTGTCAACTGTTGGACAGAATGTTTGGCTGCTCACTTATAACAGCAAAATGTATGAAAACAACCTTTAAAACAAGTTGCATTAGCAGGGAGCTGGTTAACCAATTTAATTCAAGACGTACTAAATTGTCCTTAAAAAAAAAACCAAAACCTATAGAATTTGTTTCTTTTAGGAAGAAAGAATGTGTGTAGGAGTCTGGAAATCAGCCAAAAATTAAAAGTTTGATCAAAATTAGTTTTTCTTGCCAATAATATTCTTTTATACCTCTGAATTAAAAACAACTATACAGGGTTAGTCAAAATTATGTTAACACTTAAATGGTAGAAACCAATCGGATCTGTAGTGGAAGTTCATCAATGGCGTACTGCTGCACCAGTAAGCAGACATCAAGCAAGTTGAGACAGAAAGGACTCTTGGAACAGTTTTGGTGTCAATTTAATAATAATTTCAAATTTACAAATGTTTCTTTATGTAAAATAAATAATATTGCTGAACGTGAATGAGCGGAAAAGTCATGCCCACAAGACAATACATAAAAGTTACCGAAGGCCCTGGTCACACGACAGCTCGCGATGGGTTTGCGAATACTTGGCGATGAAAAATGGGCAGCATCGCCACCTATCGTACGATGCACGGTGAATGTTCTCCGAGCTTCGCGAGTTGTTTTTTGGGGCATCTCTGCTTCATGAGTGCCCAAAAACATTGTGAAGAATTTCAGTGCATGCATGCATCGAAATTTGGTGCCAACGTTTTTGTCGGCAACCTAAGCGGCAAATACTCGCAGATGGGTTTGGGAATACTTCCCGAAGCTCAAGGAACCTTTGTCGAGCCTCTTGAGCTTGATTTGTCTCGATGCCATGTCCCCCATGCTTAGAGGAGCCTTATCAACACAGCACAATCGGGGATCCTTCAGATCCTTGGGAGCGCGTCGTGCGCGCTCTTGGGACCCAGCCGTTATAGGAAACACTCGATTCTAATTTGAGTGCAATCAGCACACGTATCTAAGGATGCTGTTTCCACAGAGACCTTGCAAAGTATTCTGTCAGGTATGCGGCAGTAGGCGGATGTAAATGCAGGAAGTGTGTTTATTAGCAAGCATGATATTTACAAAAACAAAACGTGAGGCAAGGTCAGAGTAACAAAAGACAAACAAAACCAAAAGCAAAAAACAGAAAGCAAAGCCATAAACAGAGTCATATATGGCTAGAAACAAACGTGACCGTGATGATGATACTTCTTCACAAAGCCTCTGTGAAAACAGCGTCCTTGTATGCATGCGCTGACTGCACTCAAATCAACATCAGGCGTTTCCCATAACGGCTGGGTCCCAAGAGCGGGCACAACGGGGTCTGTGAGCGAGCGCGGCCACTCGAGCTACGCCAAGCTCAAGTGTGCAAAGGTGTGACAGTCAAGTGTTGGCCTGCTGTGTGACCACAACTTTTAGCTCGCCTATACATCATCACCACTGAAATGCCATATTTTCATCGATAACCTATCACAAAGCATCACGAGCTGTAGCGTGACTGTAGCTTAAAGCATTCTCTCTCAAGGAACAAAGTAAACATGGCCAACACTGGGGTAGGAAAAACCAACCTTATATTTAAGCAATGACTTCCACTCTCCTTTCTCTTTCTTCACCAATTTGATTACTGGTTCACTGCACTCCATTTTCCATGTACACTGCTCTGCGTTGACGTCATTGTGCAGCTCCAGATTGGCACAGTAAAAGTTGCTGTTAACATATGCACTGGACAGGGGTGGGTGGGGGGTTAAATAAATGATATAGATATAAAATAAATACATCATTTGTATTATTAAATTAGGCAATCTGAACACTGTATAACGGCTAAACTAAACAGAAGGCAGTACAGCAAAATATCTGTAAATAAATAAAAATATTACTTCTTTAAACCCAATACTAATTTAGGATTTAAGGTATACACTGACCTGTAAAGCACTCTGTCAGAGAAGAATTCACACTTCTGCATCATAGGGTTGGTAAGCTTTATTTTAAGAGTGACTGATTCTTCTTCTTGAAACCACTTAATCTGTGGGTGAAAACTAAAACATGCACAAAAAAAAAAAAAAAAAAGGACAATAAACGCTAAATACAAAATACATTCAGTTATACACCTTTAAATACCTGAACAGTTACAAAGTGTCTGGCATTTTAAAAATACCTTTTTGGGACAACAATCTCCTGTCTATGGCCAGTGTGCAAGACCTCACTTCTGAACTTTTGGTCATCTGTTAATTTAAAAAATATTCATGATCATCATTCATGACTGGTAATGATCTCGAACATAATGAACAACACCAAATATTCACTTCTAGACAGACTCGCCTTCATCTGAGTTGTTAGGAAGAGCAAGAGGCCAGTTCTCAGGTAAACATCTTACATCGGCAGATCTAAACGAGCACAGAATACAAAATAAAGCAAAAATCCAATGTAAAACTCGCATCAGCTCCTCAAGGCAAAATCAAAGTTGTAATTTATTAATTATATTAGCATTATTATTATGATGCTCATCAGTATTATCACTGCACTCACCTATCCATATGTTCAGGATCTATCAAGGCTTCCAAAGAGACGTTATTTTTTCCTCCATTAGGATCAGTGATCTGGTTTGTGTCTGGAAGATTCTGTAAGGGTTTACAGGGTTCAGTATCTGTACACACAACGATGTTGAGTCCAGCCTTCACCTGACTGGCCAGAGGTTCCTCAGCAGCTTGAACCTTCTGTTCCAGAGATGCCGTCTCACTTTCACGTCTGATCAGACAAATTACAGAATCAAGAACACAAAAGCTGTTAGTATTATTAAAACTTAGATGATGTAGACTCCGAAGTAGCACAACAGAAAAGCATTTTTCCTGTTGTCAGGAACTGAGAGTTTGAATCTTGGCAAAGCCACAGATATCCATGGCCAGGAGTCCAAGAGGGTAAAACTGGCTGTGCTCTCTGGGTAGGAGGGACAGGCCTTAGGAGTCGTTAGTGCTTTCACTTGGTTAGCTGACCAGTGGCACAGCATGAGCAGCAATTCAAAATGATTGGGTGGCTTCACCTGTCTTCACCAGGAAGAATGTGGCAACCCTCACGCTCCCCGGTGATTAGTAAGCCTGTGACAAAAAAACAAACTTGATGTGTCTACCATAAATGGTACCACTGAAAAGGGTTTGAAAGAAGCCTTAAAATTCTGTTTAAAATTTCTTTGTCACAAAAATGAACAAAAGTTTGGGGTCACCCAGACAATTTTGTGTTTTCCATGAAAAGTCACACTTTTATTTCCCACCATAAGTTGTAAAATGAATAGAAAATATAGTCAAGACATTTTTCTGGCCCCACAAATGTGATGCTCCAGAAACTCAATCTGCTCAAAGGAAGGTCAGTTTTATAGCTTCTCTAAAGAGCTCAACTGTTTTCAACTGTGCTAACATGATTGTACAAGGGTTTTCTAATCCTCCATTAGCCTTCTGAGGCAATGAGCAAACACATTGTACCATTAGAACACTGGAGTGAGAGTTGCTGGAAATGGGCCTCTATACACCTATGGAGATATTGCACCAAAAACCAGCAGCTAGAATAGTCATTTACCACATTAGCAATGTATAGAGTGCATTTCTGATTAGTTTAAAGTGATCTTCATTGAAAAGAACAGTGCTTTTCTTTCAAAAATAAGGACATTTCAAAGTGACCCCAAACTTTTGAACGGTAGTGTATGCCAGTTTGAACGTTGAAAAATCTGGCTAATTTCGACCAATTATTCTGCATTAAAAAAAACAAAGAAAAGCTGAAAAAGTGTGGCCACTTTCTTAGAAAGATACCCTTTTAAATGTTTGAACTTCTAAATCTTTTGACATGGCTCAATAAAATAAAAAGAAGCTACGAGGTAATTTAAAGTCCATGGAACTTATGTTAACCAATTTATTAACCACTAATTAACTAAATTAAAAACTCCGCGAAAACCAAAAATGGCCACAAATGATACTACTTGAAATTAATATTGGGTAGGCAGGATTTTGACTGTCCATCAGAATTTGATTGGTTTATGAAAAGTGGGCATTTTGACACGTGTTTCTATGACTGCTCACAGTTATCACAGTGACATAGTTACAAGTCGGGCCATTTAGAAGATGGAAAATACTGCTGCACCTGTGGCAGGTTAGGAATACTTAAGAAACTTCTCTTTTATGGGGCTATTACAGATTATTCATACCCAATCTGACCAAGGAGATGAGCCAAGTATGTGGGAAATTTAAATTCAAACCAGTGTACCACCATCTCTTACATAGTGAACAGTCCCATATGTGCACTGTAAGCTGTGGGTCAAATTGTGGGCATAAATTAACCAAAATGATGGCATTTCTTTTATTAATTTAGGGACTTGGAAATTAAATTACATGACCTAGATTTGGTAATCATGTTATTTATATAGGTACAAAATTGCAAACATGTAGATGGGTGACAAATTAAAGGGAAAACCCTGAACTGCAGAAACAAAAGACTGCTGATGCTTCACAACAGTATGACACAATTAATGGTCTGTGGCATGGATAGGAATGCTGAGCAGACCCAGGTGACCTCTATGACCAGGAGAACAGTACAGGTCGAAAAGCTACACTGAGAAGGTCCAGCGCCTATGTAAAATGCCATCTGCCCCTAGGGCGTAATTTTGGGTAGGGACGCGTCCCTACCAATATTCAGCCGCTACTGTGGAATCACGATCAATAAAACCGATGTCCTAACCTGAGCAATGATTATATGGCACACAAAGGGTTAAATGTACGACACTGCTAATAATCCCCTCTCTAACGTAGATCTCATTCTCTGATTAGCTACCTGTTTCTCGCCAACTTACATGGTTGGCTATCCCAGCTGTCACTCCATCTGCTGTAAAAGCAGCACACTTCCCACAGCAGCCGTGACTACCTGCCCATCAACCCCCCGTATCTCACACGTACACACCTGACCTACCCCACGCACCCCCCACTCTCCGTCAGCCTACAAATTGAGCTGGACTTCGATGTCCGTGCATGCTTGCCCTACGACTAGCATGCTGACTTGAGTATCATGGATGACGGCCCCCCTAACAAGAAACGAGACATTCGTTCATTCTTCTTCAAAGTCAAGGATGTAAGTGCAGGGTTTCCGTCGAGCTTTAAAAACTCAACAAAATCCTTTTGATGTACGGAAACCCTTCATAAAAGTATTGCTGCGGCTCCTTAGGCAGGTTTAGCAACGTGACAGGACGCATCAGAGCTAGGCTACTGCATAGCTGCAGAGAAAAGGAATGCTGGAGCAATGTAACTTGGTGTTGGATAATATCCTCAATGAATGAATGTTAAATTTGTAGACCTAATGGTTTTACAGAATGTAAGTAGTCAGATGTAGGCTACTGCATGGCCATGCAGATGTGCGACTTGCATTTCAGAATCAACAGCGTGACAGCTGCTGAGTCTGCTGTGTTCACCGTTTTACAGAGACCTCTTTCTACTACTACTAGGCTAGGCTAGATACAACAAATCCATGGTCCTTTACTGCCACCTTTCGGAAGCTCTGCCTTGGATCACTTTTGTGTCCCCACCAATGTCAAAATCAAAGTTACTCCCTCGATCTGCCCTTTTCCATATACATGAAGCTCCCAGGAGCCCAAAATTGGCTGATGTCACTGTAACTGACAGTAAGGAGTGGACATGCCACATCTCCCACCAGAAAATTGGTCAGAGCATGGCCAGTTTTGCTCCCCTTCACTCCCAGTCATGGATTTCTGGTGCACTGTCGTGATTCAAACTTACTGTACATTAATGCATTTTATTTTAATTGTCTTTTGTCACCCATTTGTGTAAGTTTGTGTGTGTGTAATATTTATACAGCCCTGGTTATAGGTCACACCTAATCACACAGAGACAGAAATGGAAACTGGAAGAGTGATAACGGATTCATTACCCATCACTCTCTCTGAGGTCCACTACAGCAGAGGCCTCATCTCCCTGCCACAGCAACTTCAGTAGCTCCAGATGCTGAGGGTTTGTGGTGCCCATCCCAGTAGCCATAATCTCTGCATGGACATTATACTCATTTATGAAGATCTTCAAACCTGGTAGGCGTGTCATGTATACCTGTTAACAAGTTAAAGAGAGTACAAAATAAAAAAATAAAAAAACCAAAAAAAAACCCCACCTTATTTTTACCAAAAAAAAAAAAGCTATAAATACCAAATCATACCATTGGATCAACCCATATAGTATTGCCCAGACACATCACCACCTTGGCATGGTGTATTTTTCCTTTTATTTTCTGACTGATAACTCTGGTAACCTGTTAAAAAAAAAAAAATACAGTGGAGAAACGCTTTCTATCAAAACTAAATCCTGCTTATGATCATTTTCACCTGTAAAGTAAACAATCCTAATTGTTTTAAATAATAGGAAATCATGATTTAAATGGAAAGGAAAATGGCTTTGGGATTGGACTAGCTAAATAGTAGATTGGAAATAGGGGATGCATGGATATTTGAATACCCAGTTAACTGTTTGAGGTGCCAGTCTTCAAACACAGGAATCACAATTAAATTATTTGTTATGCATAACATCCACATGAAATCCGGGGGGGGGGACCCAAAATTTACACACCCTAACAGTGCTGACCTTGCAGCAAGTTAGAGGTACAGCACCAGTGAAAATCTGACACATCCATTCATTCAAAGGTTATTCTGTATTGTGACCATTTTCTATATTGTAGAACAACAATAATAAAGTTCAATTTATATAGCACTTTTCTCACACCCAAGATTGCTTTACAATTATGGGACTCCCCCCCCAAAAAAAACCCAATACTGAAGCCATCAAAACTATGAAATAACATTTTAAACTCTTTTTAGTTTGCCACATAATTCCGTATACATTCCATATTTTAGAGTCTTCAAAGTAGCCACTGTTTACCTTGACAGCTTTGCACACCATTGCTGGGTTTCACATGATGTCACAGCCGCCTCATTAGTTATTCAAAACTTTAGCTGGTGGTCTACCAAAGCTCAGTTGAAAAAGCGTTTGTACAGAGAAGGTTCATTGCTCGCATGAAAACGCCTTACGCTTGCGTTGGTTTAGGTTGTTCGAATCGATCAAATCGTGAAACTGATCAGAGTTTCTTCAGGGTTCCCCGTGAACTAATAAAAAAAGGTGAACGAACACAGGATTTCACAAAAAGACGTCGAGAAAGGTGGCTTTTGAACCTCTCACTGAAATCGAAGGGAGCCGAGTTGAAGCACACTCGAGTTTGCAGTGATCACTTGGTGAAAGGTTTGTATCTCCCTCTCAGCTATGTCCTTAGTGTTTTCCAATTGCATTTCTTGCTATGTGTCGTTATTTTATGGTACTTTTTTTTTAATCACAAAGCGCTCAAGTCCCCAGCTGTTTCTTTGTTTACTCCTCACAAAGTCCATATGCGTGAAGGTCGCAACAAAATTCTTACCCAGCCGTACAGTTACAATGCGCTGGGATCACTTCTCCGTCTTGTTTAACTAAGATGCAGGTCTTTAAAGGGGTTTCTGATGATCTTTGTGAATGATTTACCTGAGAGATAAGAGCCAACACAAGTGAGAATCAAGCGAACTCTTTGTTTACACTTCAACTTGCAGTGCTTCGTTGTAAAGACGCGAATGAAAAGCTTAAAAAAAAAAACAAAAAACACCTAAATAGAACTCAACGCCAACGGCGTCGATGGGGATGCCTCTGCCCGGTAGACTACACGCCTTAAGTTGTGATTTGGGGATGGACATCTGACCTCACAGTAATCTTGACCTGGTGAAATTACTTGTATCAGCCTTGGAGATATTGTGTTCACAAGGTTTTCGGACAGACATTTGACCTCATAGTGACCTTGACCCTAGACCTTTTGATCTCAAAATCTAATGAGTTTATCTTTGTCCCCAAATGCACAAATGGTGAAAGTTTGGTGAAATTCCTTTGATTTGCCTTGGAGAGATTGTGTTCACAAGGTTCTCGGACAGACATTCGACCTTGCAGTGACCTTGACCTTAGACCTTTTGATCTCAAAATCTAATCAGTTCACGTTTGTCCCAAAGCGCACAAATGGTGAAAGTTTGGTGAAATTCCTTTCATTAGCCTTTGAGATATAGCATTCACAAGGTTTTGGGACGGATGCACGCATGGACAGATGGACAACCTGAAAACATAGCCTCCTGCACCTTATGGTGGCGGAGGCATTTAAAAAAAAAAAAAAAAAAAAAACATACTTAAACTGGCAGAAACAATACAGGATTCATTCGGTAGCGACTTGATACTGAGGGTCCTTTATCCAGCCACACACAAAAAAAAGTTGTAAGCCTCCGTACTCTTCCACGCCTTCATCTGTTTTGCGGTGTAGAAGGATGTCTGCAACACCAGATAGTTCGAGATGTCGGGGAACTCGACTGAAGGGTAGTTTTCGAGATCGTATGACAGATCCTTCTTTCCCAGACTGTAGGGGTCGATTCCATCACGCATAGCAATCTTCTGAATATATCTAAAGTGAACAGCGGCTTCTAGATTACGAGTATACTCTGATAAGTTATCGCTAGTTGTTTGTACTACAGCAGTCGTTCAGGCCACCAACTATTTCACTTCCGGTAAAACTGCTAAGAAAAGTCACGTGACTGAAACCCAACAATTTGTTTTATCTTAACCAGCTGGTCAAAAGTTAATTAGTGGAATTTCATGCCTTCAGAATGTGTTTGAGAGAATCAAACAGTAAATAATACAAGTACAGTAAATAGCCCTATTCCACAACTGTAGTTATCCATATTATATTGCCAATAACCAGCCAACTAGGTAAAGAGAAACGACATCCATCATTACTTTAAGACATGAAGTGTCTTAATAAAAATAAATAAATAAATAAATAAATAAACAAACAAACCCACACACAAACCAAAAGCCCACTGAATTAGGTGTACAAACTTTTGACTGGTATCAGATACTAGACTTTAAAAAAAACTGGGCAGTTTTTTCTCTCATGTGGGAAGGTGTGAGCCGTTGGATATGAAGCTTACAGGATGAAAGGGAGATAATTAATTTACTCTCATGGAGATTGTGTTTTTTCATAAATTTTTAAGTAAATCTACACATGTGCTGACTGCAAGATTATTACGAACATACATTCACACTGCTGTCAAATGAAGTTGGCCAGTTCAGTGAAGTTTCAGTCCTAAACTCTCTGGTAGTTAGAACTTGCACAAAGATTAAATTTTAACAGACATCAGAGGGCTGCTACAATCGGACTACAGGCTTAAATACGGAGCTGATATTCACTGAAGCTTTTGAGTGTGTGTAATATTTTTGCTCATTATTTCCAGTGGCGGATTTAGGTTTGGGCAACCACCCAGGACGGCATTTTGCATGGGGCACCTGCAAAAATAAATAAATAAAATCGGAATTGTGACGTTTGCGCGATCAGTTTTCTGTCGCTCATGTGCATGTCACCATGTGGGTCAGTTAACCTGTCATAGTGGGCAGGTTATTTCCTGGCCTTCCACTCAGAAGTATGAGATGAAGAGGTAGGTTGACCTCTGCTCTCCCCACCGAAAGCCCGAGGTAGGGGAAGTGGGGGGTGTCTATTAGCTCTAATTTTGTCCTGGACTAAGACAATTGGTTAGAGATGAAAGTGGAGCAAGGAAAAAAATCCTGAACTTTTGAAAGTCAGACTAAGTGTTTGATTAATAACAAACACGCAAAACCCTGCATTCTAGTGCATTTTAGGATGTATTTTCACTAAAACAAGTTATAACTTTTAAAGGTCCCATGGCATGAAATTTTCACTTTCTGAGGTTTTTTAATGTTAAAAGGAGTTCCTCTGACCTTCTTAAGTCACCCCAGTGGCTAGAAATGTCATAATGTGTAAACCAAACTATGCCCACCCTTTGTCAACATTTGAGAATGGCGTGTCAAAATGGCGCGTTGATAGGCTCTTCCCTTTACTACGTCAGCAAGGAAGATGATCCCCACGCCCCCCCTCTGGATTCCCACCCACTGTATGGATTGCCCGCCCAGCTCAAAAGTTGCCACCATAGACACGTCACTTCAATTTTGTAGTGAGGAGACCATAGAGGACACAACAACATGGCACCACCTAAGCGAGCGAAACATGGAAGTTGCGCTGTACATGGATGTGACAACACAGAAAGGAGTCCGTTTTTACTGCCGACGGGAGAGCCCCTGAAGACGCAGTGGCTTAATTTTATTTACTCCAATAATACGCCGTCGAGTCTACCTAAGACGGTGTATGTTTGTCGGAAGCATTTTCCTGAGGAATGTTTCCACAACTTGGGACAGTACAGGGCAGGTTTTGCACATCAACTGTCACTGAAGCCTGGGTCCGTACCAAGCATCCCTGCCGCATCAGCCACAAACACCGAACAAGTAAGTGTATAACTGTTAAGTCGTTTTGCCGTGTTTTAAAATCGGTGCGTTAGCCTAGCAATGGCTACATTAGCTGTGCAGCTAACCGCTTCCTGCAGGTACTCTGCGCTACAAAACCAAAAAGCATGCAGCATGCTCTGTTAAACTGAGTTTAGTCTGGAAATTGACTGTAACTTATGAGCTTATGTTTGACTATTGCTCCGCAATGCATGTCTTCTGTTGGATAAGCGATATGTTGCTGTAGTTGCTGCTTCTATCCTCTTTGGTTATGGAGTGCGTGTTCAAGCCTAGGGTATTATACGTTCGTAAACTACCACTCCGAACACTCTCACTCTCTGTTCTCTGCGTCACGTTGAGTTTACGAAAGGAGTCCGAGGGAGAACGGGGTTTTGTCTTAGCAGCGTGGCTACAGGCGCTGATAGCAGCGAGTATGTGTGCGCACAGCTTGGTCAAGCCCCTCCCCCCATGGCCCGCCCCCACCCTCTACCCTTCCCCGCCTCCATGCTTCTCATTAGCAAAACGATGCACTGGGAAAAGGGCTGAAATGGGGCTTTCTTCCAGGAGGCTATATCTACATGCCGAGGGTTCATTTCGAGAAAGGCTGCGGATATAACATCCGGAAGCCTCCACGAGCCCGTTTAAAGCATCAACAAACCACCATGCCATGGGTCCTTTAATCCTTTTTCTTTCATGTACAACCCCAATTCCAAAAAAGGTGAGACAAAGTACAAATTGTAAATAAAAATGGAATGCAATGATGTGGAAGTTTAAAAATTCCGTATTTTATTCAGAATAGAACATAGATGACATATCAAATGTTTAAACTGAGAAAATGTATCATTTAAAGAGAAAAATTAGGTGATTTTAAATTTCATGACAACAACACACCTCAAAAAAGTTGGGACAAGGTCATGTTTACCACTGTGAGACATCCCCTTTTCTCTTTACAACAGGCTGTAAACGTCTGGGGACTGAGGAGACAAGTTGCTCAAGTTTAGGAATAGGAATGTTAACCCATTCTTGTCTAATGTAGGATTCTAGTTGCTCAACTGTCTTAGGTCTTTTTTGTCGTATCTTCCGTTTTATGATGCGCCAAATGTTTTCTATGGGTGAAAGATCTGGACTGCAGGCTGGCCAGTTCAGTACCCGGACCCTTCTTCTATGCAGCCATGATGCTGTAATTGATGCAGTATGTGGTTTGGCATTGTCATGTCGGAAAATGCAAGGTCTTCCCTGAAAGAGATGTCGTCTGGATGGGAGCATATGTTGCTCTAGAACCTGGATATACCTTTCAGCATTGATGGTGTCTTTCCAGATGTGTAAGCTGCCCATGCCACACGCACTAATGCAACCCCATACCATCAGAGATGCAGGCTTCTGAACTGAGCGCTGATAACAACTCGGGTCGTCCTTCTCCTCTTTAGTCCGAATGACACAGTGTCCCTGATTTCCATAAAGAACTTCAAATTTTGATTCGTCTGACCACAGAACAGTTTTCCACTTTGCCACAGTCCATTTTAAATGAGCCTTGGCCCAGAGAAGACGTCTGCGCTTCTGGATCATGTTTAGATACGGCTTCTTCTCTGAACTATAGAGTTTTAGCTGGCAACGGCGGATGGCACGGTGAATTGTGTTCACAGATAATGTTCTCTGGAAGTATTCCTGAGCCCATTTTGTGATTTCCAATACAGAAGCATGCCTGTATGTGATGCAGTGCCGTCTAAGGGCCCGAAGGTCACGGGCACCCAGTATGGTTTTCCGGCCTTGACCCTTACGCACAGAGATTCTTCCAGATTCTCTGAATCTTTTGATGATATTATGCACTGTAGATGATGATATGTTCAAACTCTTTGCAATTTTACACTGTCGAACTCCTTTCTGATATTGCTCCACTATTTGTTGGCACAGAATTAGGGGGATTGGTGATCCTCTTCCCATCTTTACTTCTGAGAGCTGCTGCCACTCCAAGATGCTCTTTTTATACCCAGTCATGTTAATGACCTATTGCCAATTGACCTAATGAGTTGCAATTTGGTCCTCCAGCTGTTCCTTTTTTGTCCCTTTAACTTTTCCAGCCTCTTATTGCCCCTGTCCCAACTTTTTTGAGATGTGTTGCTGTCATGAAATTTCAAACGAGCCAATATTTGGCATGAAATTTCAAAATGTCTCACTTTCGACATTTGATATGTTGTCTATGTTCTATTGTGAATACAATATCAGTTTTTGAGATTTGTAAATTATTGCATTCCGTTTTTATTTACAATTTGTACTTTGTCCCAACTTTTTTGGAATTGAGGTTGTACATTAATGATTAACATGTCAAAAATATCAAATTTAATTCCCCTAGTTAATGAGTAATTTTCAGGAGTGCATTTAGAAAACGTGGTGATTTTCCTGCTACACAGTTCATTACTTTGAAAAAAATCAGACAGTTGAAGGTAAACGCCGCAAAATCCCAAAACAGTCCTTTTAAAAAGTAAAGGTCTGTTAGAGTTTCTAAAGCTTTCAGGTTTCAATGTTGGGGACAGTGAGCCTCGTTTATCAATCTTTTAGTAGAGCTGTGCGTTTGCAGAAGCTAAAGTGAACTAAACATTTCCAATTCATATTTATGCGAGTTGAAGCCAATTGTTTACATTAGTTCGTATTGTCTGTAAATTTAAACACACCAATGAATACCAAATTTCTCATGTAAATCAGGGGCGTAGCGAGGATTTTTCGTGTGTATGTCACACACTGACTGGCAGCCTGAGCGCATTATGTAACAAAAAATAAATTACCATTGCTAGTTTTAGGCAGCTTAGAAACCGGCTCTTCCATTATTGCTGTTTCTTCCACATTTTCTTGATGTGTTCTAGAAACGGCACTAAAACTTAGCTTCAAAGCCACAAACTGCAACTTTGATGGAAAAAATTATGTAATAAATTGCTGACCTCTCTTCACGTCAAAAGAAGGAAAGTTTTGCTTGTTTTGACATGGCGAATTATTAACACGAGGAAATATTTGTAATTCGCAACTAAAAAGACTGCAGCTACACTGGCAGCTAGAACATGCTTTTTAGTGCGATCGTGTTGTGCAGAACGGTGTCAGTCCTGCGCGCCTTAGCTCGTGCACCTGAAGGTGTGCCTTGGGCGCGTGCGCCTAACGAGCTCCGGCACGCGCCCCGTTAACAAAGAACACCTGCCTTTAATCAGTGAACTATGTTTGGGCTATTTAAGGACCACGCCCAGGCAAGGACGATGCGAAGTATTACGCCGCGTCTAGGAACGCGGAAAATCCGAAAAATAAATTCCTCCATGTGGAAAACCGGAGATTTAAGAGTTTTGTCAAATATCCGGATTTCCAGGTAAATCCGGAAGACTTTCATCTATAATTAGTGAAAAGTCTTGGGGATGTGCTTCAGAAGACTCAATAGAGTGATCTGACTCTCCTGTTATCAAGACAAGATCTCTGCGAAAAATTAATGCAACTCTGAATGGAAATAAATGTTGTGATGTTGCATAAAGCTGTTGAAAACAATGCACACTATAATCAAAGTTAAAGGTGGTCGAATGAAATATTAGACTATGCAACTTTTTTTTTTGGCTAGGCAGTGTACATTTCACTGTGCAACAAATGTTTTTAGGTTGTCAGACTCATATAAGCTCCTGTATTTCAATGGAAATTCAGGGTCACTTCTGAAATATTTTTGGAGCACGCTAGGAGTCTTATTTTTGTATACCCATGTCTTTATATAATTTTAAAATGTTTTGAGTATTTATTTGTGATGTGTTGTTTCAAATCTCTGAATAAAATGGTCAACGGTGCAAGCTTCCCCCCCCCTTTTGAAACAAAGCATTTTTCTCCTGCTTAAGTGAATATTAGATTATTAACTCTTTCAGGGATTTAAATATAAAAGTTTGGCAGAAGGCACATTTCTAGTCAGAATGTATGCAAGTATATAAAGTCACCTTTGGGTTCCAGTCCATCTCTCCATCAATAGGTTGGGCCCTGCACAAAATGATTTCAACAGCCTGACCCGGCAAGCTCTGGAACTCTGGGGGAAGCGGCAGTAGCTGATGTGACTTCACTTCCTGGGTACGTCCTTCATCCACAAATCGAACTTCGACACTGCTAAATAGCCGGTCTCCCTTATCTGGCACCTTGGTCACACACACCCTGACACAAACCGTCCACCTATGCTTAATTCAAGCATGTGTGTGTTTATGAAATAAAATGCTAGTTAATTATTATAATAAATATAGACAAAAAGTGCTGAAATTATACTGAGCAATATTCTTGTCAAGATTTTGGAAAGACTTTGAACTTGAGTGAAAACTTTTTAATTCTTTTGTGGGAAGAAGAGAAAAACTTGAAAAGGGCATGTTCTACTTCTTTTCGTTCTCCAGAAGAATGCTGAATATAACGCTTCAATCCTCCGGCTCCTATTAACACGCCTAATCAATGTTTAACTGTCTCTAGAACATGGGAGTGGCATTTTAATAGTCTGGCAAGTACAAGTGATAACTCTAATATGATGGCACATTTGCGCCTAGCTTTTAAGGAGACAATGCTCACAAGTCGACATGTAATACACAGAAATCCGACAGACAGCAATCTATGGGGGTTATAGCAATAGTGCACAGTACATCACTGGGGCTACTAATGCCATCGCAAGACGCTGGTAAAATACATTGCGTGGGTGTGGGCTCAATTCATGGCAAATATCCAACTGTTGTGGCCTAATTGTGTGAAATGATATTTATAATTAATAAGATTTTTCACTCAAGGAAAGTTTGAGTGGGAATGTTTATTTTAGGCTCATTTTTACGAAGGACACTGCATGTACCTGTGGTTCTACAGGCGAGTGGAGGACTGCCAGGCCACCCGAGTCACTCAACTGAAGAGAATGGCCAAAGTACACGTGTGATATAGCAGGGACCTTTTAAATACTACTTTCCATTTCAAAACCTACCAGTAAAGAGCAACAGACCACTACTTACCTATGATATACATCCTCTTCCTGCACTGCATAAAAGTCTCCTTCCACAATTTCCTTTGCACAAAGCCTCTCTTTAGCATAATGTGACTTCATCTCGGCAGCAAGCTTCTCATAGCCATTCTCTTTCTGGTCCACAATACGTCCATAGTACACATTCGCAGTCTTAATGTAAAGGGGCAACACCTTTCGGGGAAGTCAACATAAAAATATTTTACTAGTCCATCAAACTGGTAGTCCTGATAGATTAGTAATAATGTGTGATCATGGTTCTCTCTGAACTATATATACACTTTTTTTTTAAACTAGGGAACAAACCTGGTTAAAACTAGTAGGAAACTCACCAAAACAGTTCCAGAGTCTGGGTGTTGGGGACAATCAAGAAATTTATTGATTCGGTGTCTGTCCGGGCAACTTGTGCTGTCCCTATGTGCCAGAAACAAACACTAAGTAATAACACATACAATATTTTGACGTCACAGAACTACCCAGAATTAGAAGCAGAAATGGCTTTTCACTAATCTTCCTTAACAGAAACATGGACAAGAACTGGTCTTCTGAAATTAAGCTACAGCACTGCAAAAAACACCTAGGCATATTCTGAATATAGGCAAACTGACCCAATATTATTATGAGCACATTATACAACCCTGATTCCAAAAAAGTTGGGACAAAGTACAAATTGTAAATAAAAACGGAATGCAATAATTTACAAATCTCAAAAACTGATATTGTATTCACAATAGAACATAGACAACATATCAAATGTCGAAAGTGAGACATTTTGAAATTTCATGCCAAATATCGGCTCATTTGAAATTTCATGACAGCAACACATCTCAAAAAAGTTGGGACAGGGGCAATAAGAGGCTGGAAAAGTTAAAGGGACAAAAAAGGAACAGCTGGAGGACCAAATTGCAACTCATTAGGTCAATTGGCAATAGGTCATTAACATGACTGGGTATAAAAAGAGCATCTTGGAGTGGCAGCGGCTCTCAGAAGTAAAGCTGGGAAGAGGATCACCAATCCCCCTAATTCTGCACCGACAAATAGTGGAGCAATATCAGAAAGGAGTTCGACAGTGTAAAATTGCAAAGAGTTTGAACATGTCATCATCTACAGTGCATAATATCATCAAAAGATTCAGAGAATCTGGAAGAATCTCTGTGCGTAAGGGTCAAGGCCAGAAAACCATACTGGGTGCCCGTGATCTTCGGGCCCTTAGACGGCACTGCATCACATACAGGCATGCTTCTGTATTGGAAATCACAAAATGGGCTCAGGAATATTTCCAGAGAACATTATCTGTGAACACAATTCACCGTGCCATCCGCCGTTGCCAGCTAAAACTCTATAGTTCAAAGAAGAAGCCGCATCTAAACACGATCCAGAAGCGCAGACGTCTTCTCTGGGCCAAGGCTCATTTAAAATGGACTGTGGCAAAGTGGAAAACTGTTCTGTGGTCAGACGAATCAAAATTTGAAGTTCTTTATGGGAATCAGGGACGCCGTGTCATTCGGACTAAAGAGGAGAAGGACGACCTGAGTTGTTATCAGCGCTCAGTTCAGAAGCCTGCATCTCTGATGGTATGGGGTTGCATTAGTGCATGTGGCATGGGCAGCTTACACATCTGGAAAGACACCATCAATGCTGAAAGGTATATCCAGGTTCTAGAGCAACATATGCTCCCATCCAGACGACGTCTCTTTCAGGGAAGACCTTGCATTTTCCAACATGACAATGCCAAACCACATACTGCATCAATTACAGCATCATGGCTGCGTAGAAGAAGGGTCCGGGTACTGAACTGGCCAGCCTGCAGTCCAGATCTTTCACCCATAGAAAACATTTGGCGCATCATAAAACGGAAGATACGACAAAAAAGACCTAAGACAGTTGAGCAACTAGAATCCTACATTAGACAAGAATGGGTTAACATTCCTATTCCTAAACTTGAGCAGCTTGTCTCCTCAGTCCCCAGACGTTTACAGACTGTTGTAAAGAGAAAAGGGGATGTCTCACAGTGGTAAACATGGCCTTGTCCCAACTTTGAGATGTGTTGTCATGAAATTTAAAAAAAAAAAAAAAAAAAAAATCACCTAATTTTTCTCTTTAAATGATACATTTTCTCAGTTTAAACATTTGATATGTCATCTATGTTCTATTCTGAATAAAATATGGACTTTTGAAACTTCCACATCATTGCATTCCGTTTTTATTTACAATTTGTACTTTGTCCCAACTTTTTTGGAATCGGGGTTGTAAAACTACAAAAAGATTACTATGTCTATTTCTAGACCTTTTACCAACTTCATGCTTGAAATGGTCTTGTTCTACAAGCAAATACGGCATGTAATTCTACTAAATGTCAATAATAATATAAAATGTACCGGTATGTAATTTTATGTAATAAAACGTCGGTAAGGTTATTAACCCAGCCTTTTTCCAAAGTTACACTCTTACCCTAATAGTACCTGTTACATTTTAGTTCCAACATGCATTTGAAGTACAACGTTATACATCCCCCCCCACGATTGTAGAATTGTAGTATAAAGACCTGCAGAAGCCTAGGCTTTTCAGATAGTTGCAGAGAGCACTGTCAGCTTTACACTGTTCCTTTGCCTGCTGGACTCCCTGGGCAAACTGCAGGAGCTCTGATGGCAGTGGAGTGTCTGTACGCTTCAGGTAGCGCAGCACACCAGACACATGACGAGAATTCTGCTCGGACAGCAGCAAAACTGAACGCACCGTAGGAGACGAGCCCTCAGAGTGATTCTGACCCATCACAGATCACACACACACAAACATGCGCATATGCATTTGTAAACAAAGCAAAAGCACATACATCTTTACGAACACAAAAATACCATGAATATCATCTGTTCTCTAAATCACTAGAGTCAAGCCTTTTTGTCAAATCATTAAAAGTAAACAAACAAGACCATTTGATTCATACCTTGCAAGACAGATTCTGAAAGTTCTCAACCATGCAGAACATCCGGTTCCCAAACAGTTTAGGGGAGCTAGGGAAACCATAATGCACCACGCATGTAGCATCCCTGATACCAAGGGCCTTTAAGCAATCATTGGTGGTCACTGGGGTTCAAAAACAAACTGACAGTATTGAGAAAGTCTTGAAATATCAATTATAGATCAAACACCACATGGAAATTGGTTACAAAAGTACACATACCCAAGATAACCTGTGTACCTGGACCAACAGCTTTCTTCCACTGCTCCACCACAAAATCAAACTGGTAGGTAAGGCCCTCATGAACTTTGAGAGAAAATGCTGCTGTGTTGCTGAGAGCCTGAATTAATACATTACAGACTGTTAGTGCTGGAAACTCCTGGATATTTCTGTGACCCTCGAGTCATTAGTGACTATCTGCTCAGAACACACTAACAAACAATATTACTGGATATTATTTTTTCCAAGAAACCAATGCTTTCTAAAAAGGTACCTTCACACCCATTTGAACCAGAGAGAAATTCATGTTTTTGGATTTTCCCCTCGATTTTGGTTATTTGCCAATTCCCATCCACTAGTTAGGTTTCCCATATCACACATGATGTACTAACCAGGGAGCATGAAGGCTACTGCATGCGTCCTCCAAGACAATCGCTTCCTTTTTTGACCTGCCGCTTATATTACATCAGACCACACTGGAACACACTCAAAGAAAACTGCTAACTTTCCTCCTCCTCATACATAAGCTCACAGATTACCCAGGATTGGCTAGAATCATTGGATTGCCATACCTCCCACCCAGAAAGCATGCCCAGTTTTGCTCTCATGGACTGCTGAGCATGATCCCAACAATAGGGCAAACATTTTTCTGTTGTGCCACTTGGGAGCCTCCTATAAAATTCATTTTTTGGTCAGAAATCAAGATGATATTGGGGGGGGGTTTACAATACATGGACAACATTGCTTCTTCCTTTTTTTTTATTTTTTATAAAGTTGTAACATGAGCACAATGTGCTGCATCATAAAGCACACTACTTCATTACATTACAGGCATTTAGCAGATGCTCTTATCCAGAGCGATGCACGACAAGACCCTGACATACCCACAGCCGTGGGCAACCTGGGGAGCAGTTGGGGGTTATGTGCCTTGCTCAAGGGCACTTCGGCCATTCCTGCTGGTCCAGGGAATCGAACCGATGACCTTTTGGCCCCAAAGCTACTTGTCTAACCTTTAGGCCATGGCTTCCTCCATGCACTGCACTGCTCTGCTCTTATACTGCTGTACCTCAAGTGATAACATTCAACAGGGTACTGCTTTTATTAAAATAAATATACACTGACTCCACATCAGAAATGAAAGCAATTGCCTTCTGCATTGCATTTTGCCTACATTAGTGTGTTGCAGCAATGATGCACCGAAATGCAATCACAGCTCTAAGCAATACAAGAGGTGTGATTTGAAGGGCCTTAAAGTATAATTTTCCAGGAGGCATTCCCATTCATATAAGAAAATTCCCTGCATTACTAGATTAGATTCAACTTTGTCATTGCACATGTCACAGGTACAAGCCAACGAAATGCAGACTGTATCTAACCAGAAGTGCACAGCAGTAAATAAACATGTATAATATACATAAATATAAATATACAGGAATTACAGGGTATGGAATGGTATGATATTTACAGTATGTTCAAAACGTGCAATATGAATGAACTATAGTGCAATGGTATGATGTATAGATACAGTGGTGCTTGAAAGTTTGTGAACCCTTTAGAATTTTCTATATTTCTGCATAAATATGACCTAAAACATCAGATTTTCACACAAGTCCTAAAAGTAGATAAAGAGAACCCAGTTAAACAAATGAGACAAAAATATTATACTTGGACATTTATTTATTGAGGAAAATTATCCAATATTACATATCTGTAAGTGGCAAAAGTATATGAACCTCTAGGATTAGATGTTAATTTGAAGGTGAAATTAGAGTCAGGTGTTTTCAATCAATGGGATGACAATCAGGTGTGAGTGGGCACCCCGTTTTATTTAAAGAACAGGGATCTATCAAAGTCTGATCTTCACAACACATGTTTGTGGAAGTGTATCATGGCACGAACAAAGGAGATTTCTGAGGACCTCAGAAAAAGTGTTGTTGATGCTCATCAGGCTGGAAAAGGTTACAAAACCATCTCTAAAGAGTTTGGACTCCACCAATCCACAGTCAGACAGATTGTGTACAAATGGAGGAAATTCAAGACCATTGTTACCCTCCCCAGGAGTGGTCGACCAACAAAGATCACTCCAAGAGCAAGACGTGTAATAGTCGGTGAGATCACAAAGGACCCCAGGGTAACTTCTAAATAACTGAAGGCCTCTCTCACATTGGCTAATGTTAATGTTCATGAATCCAGCATCAGGAGAACACCGAACAACAATGGTGTGCATGGCAGGGTTGCAAGGAGAAGGTCACTGCTCTCCAAAAACAACATTTATGCTTGTCTGCAGTTTGCTAAAGATCACGTGGACAAGCCAGAAGGCTATTGGAAAAAATGTTTTGTGGACGGATGAGACCAAAATAGAACTTTTTGGTTTAAATGAGAAGCGTTATGTTTGGAGAAAGGAAAACACTGCATTCCAGCATAAGAACCTTATCCCATCTGTGAAACATGGTGGTGGTAGTATCATGGTTTGGGCCTGTTTTGCTGCATCTAGGCCAGGACGGCTTGCCTTCATTGATGGAACAATGAGTTCTGAATTATACCAGCGAATTCTAAAGGAAAATGTCAGGACATCTGTCCATGAACTGAATCTCAAGAGAATGTGGGTCATGCAGCAAGACAATGACCCTAAGCACACAAGTCGTTCAACCAAAGAATGGTTAAAGAAGAATAAAGTTAATGTTTTGGAATGGCCAAGTCAAAGTCCTGACCTTAATCCAATTGAAATGTTGTGGAAGAACCTGAAGCGAGCAGTTCATGTGAGGAAACCCACCAACATCCTAGAGCTGAAGCTGTTCTGTAGAGAGGAATGGGCTAAAATTCCTCCAAGCCGGTGTGCAGGACTGATCAACAGTTACCGGAAACGTTTAGTTGCAGTTATTGCTGCACAAGGGGGTCACACCAGATACTGAAAGCAAAGGTTCACATACTTTTGCCACTCACAGATATGTAATATTGGATCATTTTCCTCAATAAATAAATGACCAAGTATAATATTTTTGTCTCATTTGTTTAACTGGGTTCTCTTTATCTACTTTTAGGACTTGTGTGAAAATCTGCTGATGTTTTAGGTCATATTTATGCAGAAATATAGAAAATTCTAAAGGGTTCACAAACTTTCAAGCACCACTGTATTTGCAGTATATACAAAACACGGTATGAATAAACAGTAGTGCAAACAGTGATAGTGCAGTGAAGTCAGTTCAAGTCAATCCAGTTTGTTCGGGGGGTTGATGAGTGTGTAGGCTCATTGGTGAACCCTCACTCAGACAGCCTCAGACTGCTTGTTTTGTTCAGCACCTGCCCAAACAAACTGTAACAAGGGGTAAAATGCACCAAGGTTCAATTTATTAAAAAAAAAAAAAAAAACCCCACCCCTACATGCTCCGTGTATGACAGCACTCTAGAAGATTGTGTGTTTGGTAAGAGTTTATTGTACCTTGTACACATGCTCCACCTCTTCTGGTGAGTTAGTGATGAGAAGGGTTTTCTGGGGAACAGAGGGGCTAAAGTCCAAAGAGCTGAGCAGCACTGAGGTCTTATGGCAGTCCAGACACATCAGTATTGTCTGTAGATAACAAACAGGAATTAAAACAATCCACTATAGGAAGAAGTAGTGCATGCACAAGTGCAAATAAGAAAAAAAAAAAGCAGCTTATAAGCTTATGCAGTTTTGCAGAGATTCATCAAAACGGCAGGGAGGATACAGATCCATAGATATACACAGAATTTAAATCAATTAGACATTTAACAAAAGAGAACATCTGTTGAACATTCAGTACCTCATCCAAGCCTTGCTCCATGACCAAGACCCAGTGCAAGTTTTCTGACTGGCAGTGCACAAGTGATCTGTTATACTAGTTGTAATATACTATATGGCAAAAAAGTATATAGACACCTGACCATCACACCCATATATGCTTTTTGAACATCCCATTCAAATCAAATCAAGTTTATTTGTATAGCGCTTTTAACAATAAACATTGTCGCAAAGCAGCTTTACAGAATTTGGACGACTTAAAACATGAGCTAATTTTATCCCTAATCTATCCCCAATGAGCCAGCCTGTGGCAAGGAAAAACTCCCTCAGACGACATGAGGAAGAAACCTCGAGAGGAACCAGACTCAAAAGGGAACCCATCCTCATTTGGGCAACAACAGACAGCCTGACTATAATATTAACAGTTTTAACAGGTATAACCCTCAACTGTCCTCATGGGGCCGTCCTTCACAGGAGTGGGGCAATAAAACTCCGACCAGACACAGGACACCAGGATGGATCAAGCAGGTCCGAGGGGCAGAAGAGGCCAGCATCTCAATCCCAGGATCAACATGTAACTCAGAGGGACAGATGGGGGGGAGAGAGAGAGAGAGAGAGAAAGAAAACACGTTGTTAGGTATGCCCTAAAAATGACAAGTATTCATCCATTCAGTCTTGCTGTGAGAATATCCTCCACACTTCTTGGGAGGCTTTCCACTAGATTCTGGAGCATGACTGTGGGGATTTGCTCATTCTGCCATAAGAGCATTAGTGAAGTCAGGTGAGGAGGCCTGGGACAACATTCCAGTCGATCCCAAAGGTGCTCAATGGGGTTTAGGTCAGGTCTCCATGCAAGTCCACTCAAGTTCTTCCACACGAACATTGGCAAACCATGTCTTTATGGACCTTGCTTTGTGCACAAGCGCAACATGTTTGGCTTAGGCCCCTCGTTCCAGGATAGGGAAATCTTCATGCTATAGTATACAAAGACATCCTACACAAGTGTATGCTTCCAACTTTATCGGAGTATGTGAGCCTTCACCCAATAAACAGTTTAGGGAAGGTTCACTGTGGCAGCAGGAGCATAGTCGTGTGTCAGCTGTGGATGGAGAGTAGGCAGGCTGAACCAGCAGGTAACATGTGACAAATCTCACCTGTGCCAGACTGCCAGCTATTGATTTGTGTCTTTCGTGTGTTTGCAGAGAGAAGCCAGTAACCAGAGCAAGAGAACTGAGCAGCCCAACACCGTGTGCATGTGTGTGCAGGTATGCTTAGAGTGAAGAGAGTAATAAAATTGCTGAAAAGCATAATGACATGAAAATAAAATATGCCTTTGAATTGTCACAAGCCTGTCTCCCATTGGCCCCAAATCACAAGAGTGCTACACTGGTGCTAAAACTGAGGAAGAAGCACCATCATAGAGCCATCGCCCTCACTGAGATAGTTCACAACCTCACTAACATCCACAAAACCTACCATCAAGTCCTCGTTGTACTGTGCATGGAGCAAAAGCAGTGCTTCCAGGCTCTTCTCCAGACCCAGGAGAGGACAGGCAGGTGCTCCAGAGCCCCAGCCAGTGGGTACTCCAGCAGCAGGCTCAGAGATTCCCGTGGCCCTATCCCAGGCCACAGTCACTAAAAGGAGTCCACAAGACAAGCGTTTGTGGCGCTGCCTGAGCATGCCGCATATGAATGCGCTTAGCCACCCTTGCAGTGGATAGTCCACCTACTGCCGCTCCTGTCGGGGAAGCCTACTCACAGCCCAACAGCTCCCCATCACCAACCTGCTGAAGTACCCAGACCTCAAGCAGGCCATCTTGCAACGGGTTGGTCTCACCCCAGACCAGGATCAGGTGGTGGAGGGGTGTCTAACATTTGCAATCTCTTGTTGTGAGAGACAAAGTACAGCACGATAGAAGGAATGCCTGGCCATCAAGTGGGTGGTCCTCACCCTCCAATATGACCTACTGGGATGTGCTTTCATTCTGCTCCAATCACGCCTCACTCCAATGGTTCTACCTCATGAAGGATGCCAATGCACAGATCACTGTTTGGTATCTGGTACTTTAGCCATTTAAGTTTGAGGTGATCCACAGGCTGGGGGCACAGATGGTGGTGGCAGATTACCTCTCCCACCAGGGTGGAGTCAACTGCAAGCTGACTCATAACACATAGTAAACAATATCTGTTGTCAGATACTAGTAAACAATATCTGTTGTCATAGCAATGCGATTCTTGCTGTCGAAAAAGATCACTGTTCTCAGTGAATGAAAACAAAGCATGGTCACATAAAAATACAAGGAAAATTTTAAAACATTTTTTTGGGGGGGCGGGGGCGCAGCACAAAACCACTGCAAGTAGCCAGCAATGGAGCGTTTACAGGCAGCAGAATCACCAGCTGCTGGCAGTTATTGACAGAGCTGAACTTACCTTGGGATTGGGATCCCTCCCAAAGGGATCAATAAAGTTTTATCTAATCTAATGTGCATAAATCTGCTACTAATCTTGACACCTACTAATAATGTAGCAATGTTCATTCAATATTGGAGCGGTACAAGTTTTTGGCCATACTACACAATATGAGCTGGTTGCCCAAGATAAGATACAAGCTATACTAGACACTAAGATCCAAATTTAAACCAAAGAAGGATCAACAGGATACAGAACTTTTGGAAAACAAATATAGTTTAATCTGTTCGTCATTTTGTCTTCTGTTCTCTCTCAGGAAGGGTGGTATCTCACTGGGCTGCGACAGCCTGCAACTAGTTGGAGACAACAATTGCGATAAAATATGCGAATTTTCACTTGGAAATCACACCGAATTGATATTCGTATATTTTATCGCAATTGTTGTGTCTCCAACTAGTCGCAGGCTGTCGCAGCCCAGTGAGATACACTCGCACTTCCTGTCTCACGGAAACTGACTTGAGAAGAGTTCGTGACGGCTTTGCGACACCAGCGACACATTTGCGGCCATTTTGAGAGAAATTTTGTCGCACTAATTTTTTGAACATGTTCAAAATTTCAGCGACGAAGGAGCGACACTTTGCGACTCATGCGAGGAAACTGAGAAGCCCCGCAAATGTTTCAAGACACTTTTGAAACTCTCTTGCGAATGACGTTCGCAATTTGTCGCAAGCTGTCGCAGCCCAGTGAGATACTGGCTTAAGTGTGATCCGTCACTAACCTGTTGAACCCCACCGTATAATGCTGCCTCTTCTGGCACTGTGACGATGATGCATGGGTTAACCATGTGATTCCAGACCACAGTCTCCAGCTCCCGACACCAATGACTGCTTACAGCAACAAGTTGCCGCACACACATGGTTCTCTCCTCTCTGGACACCACTTTCTGGTAATGTTCTAAGATGGCAGTCATCTTCAAGAGAGATAAAGGGGAAAGAATTCAGGATTTTTCCTAACCATCTCGATTTGGGAACACTTTCATCGGTTTGGTTTGGTTTTTCTCACCTGCTCAGGAGCTCTTGAGAAGAGTTCATGAGCCTCATCCAGAATCAGGTGGCAGAGCCTATGAAAGAGGAAGAACTGCACCTCCAGCAACCTGGCCAGGCTAAAGGGGGTGGTAACCAGCAACTGACCTAACACACACACACACACACCACAGACTGGCTCCATGCTGGTTTCATCATGTGTTAAAGAGTAAAATTAAAACCAGCAAGGGGGCTTACAGTTGTTCTGAATCTTGGTTTCTTTGGCTTCATTCTTGCCTACTCCAACCAGCACAGCAGCAGGCTGTAGGTTCACTGCTGCCTTGCTCTCCTCTAGTAGCTCCAGCACTAACTCTACCTTTTCCCAACCTGGACAAATGATCACTGCTATGGGCTGAAAACAGGGGGGGGAAGAAAAAAAGAGAGAAAGCAATGAATGCCAAGAGCATATATACAAATCCATTAATACCGACTGATACTCAATACAGCACAAAAATGTAAAGATTAGGACTATAAGAAAAGTTGACCAAAATCCTAACAAAACATGGATTTTAACAGCTCAACAGAAAGAAGAAAAATGAGGGCGGAGGACAGATGGTAAGGTTCAGAGATTAGAAACAGGTTTAACAGTCGTCTTCTGTTTCTCACCCCAGTGTATGCAGTGAGGGCACGGAACAAAGAGGCTAACTGCAGTTGAGCCAGCAGTGGTGGGATGTAGGAGAGAGGATCTTCTCCATTGTGGCATATCAGCACTGTGTCACAACCTTGTGCCACAGAGGGCCAGCAGTAACTTTCAGCCAGGCCTGGTCCTGTATACTTTCGCCTCAACAGGAACTAACCCCACACACACACAAAAAGATATTCACATACTATTTTGCATCTAAATGACAGTAGATGGGGAAGAATTAATGCATTATAGACCTTCAATTTATGCTGACCAGTCAACAAGATATTTTGTCAATGAATATTTAAAATTACAGAAAGAAAGCCCAAACTAGCAGGATGGTGATTACTTTATGGAATTGCTCAGTGATGGGAGCCTGGCTCAGGGTTCTACAGGGGTTGATGGCAAAAGCTGAATGCACCAAAACGCCACTTTTGCTGGGTTCACAGCATGCAACCTGACACACAGACCAGACAGATCATTCACAGCAGTACATCACAGGGAATACCAAAAACGGTGATTACTGTATTTACTGCTGGAGAATTTTCCCTATTCCCCAAATAAAACCAGCAGACAAATTTTTATAGATTAAACAGTGAGAAGCTCATTTTTCCTCCGCAGAGGTAGCACACCTCAGCAATTCAGCAGCAGTGAGTTAGCATTACAGCTATACAACAGAAGTGAGCCCACAAATCACAGGACACGTAGCTCTTTTATAGTGAAGTCTAAACAACAGAACCATTTCTCATTGGTTACAAAAAAAAAAAAAGTCATAATGGTATAGAAAGGGCATAGTTTCTACATCTCTCAGGCTTCAGAAGGTGGATCCCTAGAACCCTAAGCAACTAATCTGCACAGTGATTAAAAAAAGACAATACACAGAGAAATGAATGAATGAATGACACTTACATGGTCATCAAGAGATTCTGAATCTGGATTTATTGGATCTGGGTTCAGCAACTGTAACAATCTGCATATAAATTCATACTTAGAAGCAAAACTGTGACATTTCTTTCTGAAGACAGCCAGGTGAATAACTGAATGAGAAGTGATGACCCACCTGGCACAGGCAAACTGGTCTCTGGTATTTGTTGTCTCTTGATTGAGAGCTGGTTCCTTCTGCACTGTGGGGATGACACTTGTACTACTGCAAGTTACCCACACAACCAAATCAGTAAATACTTCAGGCACACCAGTAAATATTTAAATATGCAGTTTAATATATCTGATAGACCAAGCATGCGTATGGTGGTGGGGTTTTTTTTGGTACTCAAACATCAAAATGAGTTACAGTTGTGGTCGGAAGTTTACATACAGTGACATGAATGTCATCTTGGATATGAATGTCAGGGCAATATTTGGGCTTTCAGTAATTTCTTTGAACTGTTCTTTTTCTGTGGCAGAATGTACAGCATACATCTTTAATAAAAAAAAAAAAAAACCTAGAATTTGGTGCACAAGTTATAATTTTCTTTGGGCTTTCTGAAATCAACACAGGGCCAAAAATTTACATACGCTCACTTGGATTATAAATTCAGAGGTGCTGAAACTTCCAAAATGTCTCTCATCTTGCCAAAGCCAAGGTCTCAACTTCCTGTTAGTGATCATGATTGACTACAGCTGGTAGCTTCTCTGTGCCTTCATAAAAAGGGTTTGTTTACAGCACTCATTGGATTGACCAACACAGTAAAATAGGAAAATCCAAGGAGCTCAGTGCAGATCTGAGAAAGAGGATCGCAGATATACACAACTCCGGAATGTCTCTTGGAGCCATTTCTAAACAACTGCAAATTTCAAGATCAGGTCAAACAATTGTATCCAAGTTACTGTGAGGTGTAGTCACTTTGCTAAGCCACTTTGCTTCAAGAAAACCCAAACTGTCACCCTCAGCTGAAAGGAAATTGGTTTGGATGGTCAGGAACAACCTGGGAACCACCATGGCACAGCCCTGCCATGAACTGGAAGCTGATGGATCACTGTCTACAGTTCAGATCACTATGGACCAAGCGGCTGCTATCCAAGAAATAACCCCCTGCTCCAAAATTGACACCTTCAAGTTTAACTAAAGTTTGAAGCTGACCACATGGACAAGGAAAAAAAAAAAGCCCTCTGGAGGAAAGCTGTATGGTCAGATGAGACAAAGATTGAGCTGTTTGGCTACAATGACCACCATGTACAAGAGGGACACTACCAGATGGTGGTGGTGGTGGTAGGATCATCATGCTCTGGGGCTGTTTTTCTACCAGTGGAACTGGTTCATTGCACAAAGTGGATGGAATAATGGAGGACTACCTCAGAATTCTTCAGCATAAATAATCAGAAACTTGAACATGACTTAGGAGTTACAACAGGACAGTGAACCCAAACACGCATCAGAGCTGGTTGTGGAGGATAAAGCAGGCTAACATTAAGTTTAAAACAAGCCCTGACTTCAACCCTATTGAAAATATATGGACCGTGCTTATAAATCGAGTCCATGGCAAGAAAAAAATAATTAATTGAACTCTACCAATTTTACCATGAAGAGTCGTGAAATATCCAACCAGAATTCTACCAGAAACTTGTTCATGGTAAACAAAAATGTTTAGTCAAGGTGAATCTTGCGAAGAGACATTTTACCCAAATATTAGGTGTGATGTATGCAAATTTTTGACCCCGTTTTGATTTCAGAGAACCCAAAGAAAATTAAAGCTTGTGCACCAAATTCTAGTGATTTTTTTAATTTAAGATGTATGCTGTACAATCATTCCACCACAGATAAAGAACAGTTCAAAGAAATTACTCAAAGCCCAAATATTGCCATGACATTCATATCCAAGATGACATTCATGTCTCTGTATGTAAACTTCCGACACCAACTGTAGGTGTGACAATCTACGACATCTGCTTTTTTGATGTTGGCTGTTGCCATGTACTGCTATCAGTGAACTCCCCATGCTCAGTTTTCTACTTAAGATGTTACAGCTTTTAAACAGTATCTTTAATAGAGAGCGTGATGGTGGACAAACTGAGTGCACAGAGCAGCATGAGCGCAAATGGCCATTAAAATGAGCACAAGGCAGGCTTGTCGGACTCGAGTCCAACTCGTGCCCTAATTTTAAGGACTCATGACTTGACGAACTTGAGCACTGATGACTCGGACTCGTGCATTAACTGCATTCAGACTCGTAAATTGGAGACGAGGACACGGATTTTTTTCTTTATTTTTTTGGTAACAAGCCATAACTATCTTATGCCAAATTATTATACCGACGTTAATTTTTGTACTAATTTTGTCTAAGAGTATCACACTTGTGCGCCTTGGCACGTGCATCAGATAGACTCTCGGGTGCGCTCCGGACAGCGCGTGCGCCAAGCGGACTCTTGTGCGCATGCGCCGTAAATGACTCGCACCTGCACAGGATTAAAGGAACAGTCCACCATACTTCCATAATGAAATATGCTCTTATCTGAATTGAGACGAGCTGCTCCGTACCTGTCCGAGCTTTGCGCGACCTCCCAGTCAGACGCAGTCAGACGCGCTGTCACTCCTGTTAGCAATGTAGCTAGGCTCAGCATGGCCAATGGTATTTTTTGGGGCTGTAGTTAGATGCGACCAAACTCTTCCGCGTTTTTCCTGTTTACATAGGTTTATATGACCAGTGACATGAAACAAAGTTCAGTTACACAAATCGAAACGTAGCGATTTTCTATGCTATGGAAAGTCCGCACTATAATGACAGGCGTACTAACACCTTCTGCGCGCTTCGGCAGCGCACTGATATCTGAGCTCCGTAATCAATGCGCTGCCGAAGCGCGCAGAAGGTGTTAGTACGCCTGTCATTATAGTGTGCACTTTCCATAGCATAGAAAATCGCTACGTTTCAATTTGTGTAACTGAACTTTGTTTCATGTCACTGGTCATATAAACCTATGTAAACAGGAAAAACGCGGAAGAGTTTGGTCGCATCTAACTACAGCCCCAAAAAATACCATTGGCCATACTGAGCCTAGCTACATTGTTAACAGGAGTGACAGCACGTCTGACTGCATCTGACTGACTGGGAGGTCGCGCAAAGCTTGGAGAGGTACGGAGCAGCTCGTCTCAATTCAGATAAGAGCATATTTCATTATGGAAGTATGGTGGACTGTTCCTTTAAGGTGCAATCAGTGCGCCTATATAAAAATTGTGAAAGCACACTTACTTTGTGAAGTATTGAGCTGCGTTGCAAACACATTACTAAGCCTTGTTTGGTTTCCTGATCCCTGATTTCCTGTTTCTCGTCTTTGATTCTGCCTAGCCTACGATAGCCTGTTTGTGCCTCACTCGACCTATTGCCTGTTTTACCATTTTACGATTTTGCCTGCCATTCTGGATTGTTTACCTGTCTTCACTTGTATTAATAAACACCTTCTGCACTTGCATCTGTCTCCCAACCATCTCCGACAGAATACTTTGCACTCCCTGATAAAGAGAATGCACGTTCACCTGTTCATTCGTCATGTTCAGGAACAAACTAATGTTAACGGTGCTAAAACAGCCACCGTCAAATGGTGTGGCTGGAGTGTTGGACTTGGTCTCGGCTCAAAATTTTCTTTAATGACTTGGACTTGACTCGAACTTGAACACTAGGGATTCAAGACTGGACTCGGACTTGAGGTTTAGTGACTTGACGACAACACGGGTCAAGGTTTAAATTATAGCACCTTGCACCAATGAGCAAGTTAGATGCTGGTGAAAGGAAGTGTGTATATCTTGGTGCTCGGTGCTTGCAGAACTGCTCTCATGGGTGACAGCTTTTCACTTGTTTCACAACTCCACGCTTACAAATACCTTTGCATGTGCACAAGTCACAGCACGGCACCTTGTGCTCGGTTTTTTTAATGTCTGCTGTGTGCACGGAGATCGGCTGCCCTTGCACAATCCGTTAAAGATGCTGTTTAAATGTAATAAGACCTTTTATGAGGTCAGTTACATGCTGAAGTACCTCCTCTTATGTGTTTTCAGAGCAGTTTGCTATCCGTTTTGTTTTGATCATTAATCATGAAATTGTCAAGATCTTTATCATTTCATGTCATATACGTTGTATCACGTGGCATCGGGTTTTGGTATAGGAACATTAAGAGAATGATTATGAATAAACAGGCACAGCATTGGACTGACACCTGGCCCCAGTATCAGAATCAAACGAACAGATATTTAAAGCACACAAGCAAAACAACTTGAAATTAACAAAAAGGTAGTTTTTATTACCTGACATCATTCTGCACCTCTGCGGTTTCATCAGAAATTCTTGAGGTCGTTTGATTATCTTCATTAATATTATGCTAAAACACATTTTAGCAATTGCTTAACATATCCACATTCTTCTCATAATGCTGTCCTTATATTGTGAAAGACATTAAAGGTCTGGTAGCAATGTAGACAAGACAGTTTTTAAATGTAGCATAAATGTCAAAGTCTTACTTTGGTACTCAAATTCAAATATGGGAAGGGGTTCAGAAACTTCATAAATCTGTTTTATGAGAGAAAGAGAGAGCTTCTATGATTCAGCTATCCAAGCCAAACAAACATTATTTGTCTCTGTAAAAATACATTACTGTACCTCAACAAGTTTAGTTTTTCAGACAACTGCTCTGCAAGGATACTCTCTGTATAAGATTCTTCACAGTCCCTGAAAGAGATGAATGTATTCAAGAATGTATTCAAGTATATATATGAGCCAGTAGGTATTTGCTTAACTTGACATTTGCTGAAATGAATGAGGCACCAAATCTACACTGGGGGGGGGGGATCAATCAAGAGAAACAAAATAAACCTTTAATGTGCAAAAGAGATACTGTGTGAGAGCCTGAATCCACCTAGAAGAGAGTGGAAACCAAGTGAGCGTGAGGTTCAGGTGTGGGTGTGCGCGCGTGCATGTTTGCGAGACCGAGAGACGCTGAACACTCAGACAGTCCCCTCTCAAAAGTACTGTAATGATAAGGCCAGTTGTTTTGTTTTTGCTCTACAATAAGGACATTTGGGCTCAAGATCAAAAAATGAATATCAGATGATAGATCAGAATTTCAGCTTTCGTTTGCCAACACTTACATCTAGATGTGTTAAACAGCTTAGAACATGGCAGCTTTGGTGTTAGACCACTCAATTTTTAAGTGAGCAAAGTAAATTAAAAGTAAACAACACTTATTTGGCTGCATATCTCTTGCTGGCAATAACTACATCAAGAAGGCAAGCCTGTGACATTACCAAACTGTTGCATTCTTCCCCCAATGAAGTCCTTTGCAGTAGCAGCTAGTGACTACATGAATGCGCACGCGCACACAAGCTATCCTAAGTGCATCCAACTACAGGATCAAAATGAATGAAAGCTAAAACCAGCGAATCTAAGGAAAATGGTGTGCTTGTTCAACACTTACAGAAGTCTCACCCACATACTAAACACAAATATCATTTGGCCTTTGCACCAAGGATACCATTGTTAATCAAAGCCAAAAAACTGCCGACACGAAAAAAGACAAGCATTAGATTACCCATCATAATGAAAGCACCAGCCATTAAAACCCACGCTACAATCTGAACAGGCGGCACAGTGGTGTAGTGGTTAGCGCTGTCGCCTCACAGCAAGAAGGTCCTGGGTTCGAGCCCCGGGGCCGGCGAGGGCCTTTCTGTGTGGAGTTTGCATGTTCTCCCCGTGTCCGCGTGGGTTTCCTCCGGGTGCTCCGGTTTCCCCCACAGTCCAAAGACATGCAGGTTAGGTTAACTGGTGACTCTAAATTGACCGTAGGTGTGAATGTGAGTGTGAATGGTTGTCTGTGTCTATGTGTCAGCCCTGTGATGACCTGGCGACTTGTCCAGGGTGTACCCCGCCTTTCGCCCGTAGTCAGCTGGGATAGGCTCCAGCTTGCCTGCGACCCTGTAGAAGGATAAAAGCGGCTAGAGATAATGAGATGAGACAATCTGAACACATGAAAGGCTGAAAAGCAATGCATCAGGCTATGGCAAGAAAATGTGATTGAGGGGAAAAACAAACAAACAAACATTCTAACTCACCAGTTACTTGTAGAAAGTTATTAGTCACGGACACCAACAAAAATAGTTTTTCCAGCACTGCCAAGCCTGCTAGCCATTCCACTCACAAGTAGGCTACATATACACATTGAAGCAGCATTAGCCTGCCCCTGTAGTCTTCTGAATTATGTTCAGTTTAGGAGTTGGTGGTCTTTATTTCTGTCGTTCAAATTCTAATTTCCAAAATTTATTGTCAAGGAGGTATCGCAGTACAACCCCCACCATTGTTTGGCAGTTGAACAAGCCTTAGCAGGCTGTAATTTTTGTCACTACAGTGCAATTTAAAAAAATTTGAATTGGGATTGGTTGAAAAGTATGACAAGGCCAGCCTCCATTGAGTTTTTTTTCCCCTCACCATTCTGGAACTAAAGAATTTTCCTTGATAACACGTGATGAACCCAATCCTACACACATGGCCAAATTTTGCTGGCTAGACACCCAAGTCAGAGCATCTCCAAAACGGCAGGTCTTGTGGGGTGTTCTCAGTATGCAGTACCGACCAAAAGTGGCCCAAGAAAGGACAAGCAGTGAACTGGCATCAGGGGCATTGATGCATGTGGCGAGGAAAAGCAAGCCTGTTTGGTCCAATCCCACAGAAGAGCTACTGTAGCATAAACTGCTGAAAAAGTTAATGCTGGCTATGATAGAAAGTGTGTCAGAATACACAGTGCATCACAGCTTGGTGTGTATGGGGCTGCGTAGCCACAGACATGCCTAATTTTGTACATACTACCACCTTTTTGTATAGTGCTTTATATTTTTATTATAAAGGTTCTATTTCCTAATGTTTTGGGTTTTTTTTAATAGTGTTTTATTTCCTAAACTGTTGACTCAGAGAGCCCTGCACAAAAATTCCAATGTGTCTGAACTGCTGGTTTATGTACAAATGTCTAGTCTAATCTAATCTAACCTAACCTAATCTAATCTAATCGGGGAAGCCATGACCTAACAGTTACAGAAGCAGCTTTGGGACCAAGAGGTCAGTGGTTCGAGTCACTGGACCAGCAGGGGTGGCTGAAGTGCACTTGAGCAAGTCACCTAATCCCCAAATGCTCCCCAGACTGCTCTGGGTATGTTGTACATCACTCTAGATAACAGCATCTGCTAAATGCCTGTAATGTAATCCTCAGTCATAACTCTGGTTTGCATGTAAACAAATGCCGTACATTTCACATCAAAATGGCAGCTGAACTCTTACCTTCCGACTGACCCCTCAATTGACCCAATAAAAGCTTCCAGGTCCTGTCCACAGCCTAAAATATCCAATGAGAGTCGGCGCTGAAAAGAAGTGCATTCTCCTCTTCTTTCCTGTTCAGACTGAACCAATTGGAACCAACTGGGCCGATGACTGGTATTTTGCGTAGCCAACAAAATTCTGAAGATGAGGATATGCAGCAAAGAATATACACTGCTGCAACAAGGAAGTATATTAAACGTATAAAGCACACGTAAAAATTTTAATTATTTTGCTAAGCCCACACAAAGCAGCAAATATGGTTTGTGTGTTTAGGATATAAACTCAACTGATACCCAAATGGGTAATTAGTACCATGTTCAGGCAACAGAAAGAGTTGCTTATTCACTCATCTCAGCTATATTACTCCTCCGGTGCCCACCAGGGGTATAAAGGGCCCCATGTTTCTTTTTAGATTGTGAGTCTCTCTCTCTCTCTCTCTCAGACACACACACAAATAAAATCAGGGCTTTCCCCAAAGCGCAGATACGCAGCACTCCGCTGTGCTGCACTGTCACTTGCGCGCGCGCGCACACAATCAATACCATGAATTGAATAATGCAGAGTACTTTCCATACCTAAATATTTCCTACTCCCCTCTGAAAATGAGCAATAACTCTAGAAACAGGAAGATAGTGTAATATACATATAGGTCTGAACTAGTGTTTCTCAACCACTGGGCCGCAGCCCACTAGCCATCTAGTGGGTCGCAAATTTTTTTCAAGTTTGAAGCCAAATACTAAATAGTTCAGGATGTCGTAGTGTCCCAAATCCGGTAGCTGGTTTGACATATACTTTTCAAGTGGAATAAATATATTTGTGAGTAAATTAAGAACAGGAGGTCCATTATTGTCACGTTCCTCCTTTGCATTTAACCCCCGTGCGCGCGCGCGCGCGTGCACACAGAGCGCAGTTTGCTAAATAAATAAATAAGGTTGTGGGTAAATTATATGGATCTGTGATGCCTGCTGGAAGACAAGCGCAGTGAGGATTGAGAATCGAACAGCTGTGGTTGGTTTACACCTGATACTAGAACTTCTAGCGTCTGAGCAACCATCACAAAGACGCATACAAAGCCCAGAAATTCCTCCTTACCCGGGCAAAAACGATACAAGATTTATCCTGTGGTGTTTTGATTCCCAGACCTTTAACCCAGCCACATATAAAAAGTTGTATTCCTCCATGCTCTTCCAGGTTTTCATCTGTGTGTCCATGTAGAACGATGTCTGCAGCACCAGGTAGTTTGAGATGTCAGGGAACTCAATGGATGGATAATTTTCCAACTCATAATGAATGAATGACTTTATTTAAACATGGTAAGTTGATCAGTAGAGCTGGTGGGGTTGGTGCATGTACAGATACAAATAATTACAAAATATGGAAGGCTAAAAATATACACAATCTTAAAAAAAAAAAAAAACCTTAATGTGTGGATTATCTGTTAATTATCTTCACATTAGGTTAATTAATAGTATACATAACCATCATCTTTGTATTTAGTTATGGCTACAATAGGATCAAAGTTTATTCTACTAATGTCAAATGTAGCTCATAAATTTTTCTTTCATAGGAAAAATCCTTCTTTGTTAGCTTGTAAGGCTCTATCCCGTTGAGTGGTTTCTATATCCACTTCTTTTGAGTGTATTTCTTGGTTTTAATAACTTGCTTGTTTTCTGTACACAAACATGGTAATAAGTTTGTGTTAATGGACCAGACTCCACTTTTAGATCATTAATCCCTTTTGACGGAGAATGCCCTGCATGCATGGTTGTATGTTGGCTTCTGGCACATCCATACAGTTTTAAATACAATACCTACAATTAATAACAGTGTTTTTATTGCATTTATTTAATTCCTGGGCTCCCATCCATAACAGGGAGTGATATTGCATTCCATTAATACACTTTACAATAGATTATTAGATTCTAATAGAACAGATAAGCCAAAATAATTGATCTTTTTTAATGGGCCCCAACTTGTTATAAGTATGAATAGGTGGGCCTCGAAGCAGAAAAGGTTGAGACCCCCTGGTCGAGACTATCCTGGTACTCAACTCAGAAGTGAAAATAAAGGTTTTCACTGCATACACTGACTACCACTCGCAGCCATACATAAAGCCATGTTCTAGGCACTGGTCACTAGATGGCACTGTTGCATGATTTGACCTTGATTCTGTTCCTTGCATCCTGGAACTAGAAAATGAAGAGGCATGCTACGAAGGGATTTCATTTCAAATCTAATTTTGCAGCTTGCATATTTCTCAAAGTCTCTTCCATGCCAGAATCTGGTCTTCCCAGGCAGTCTCCTGTCCCAATACTAACCAGCTCTCTAAGGTGCATGGGTGCAGAGCCCATCTCCATTTCCACAGCCCTTGGCCTCTCGCCTATACAGCTAGGATTACGGGGGGCGGGCTGATCTCCTGGTTTGACTTCCCTACTTGCATCTGTATTGCAGTGTGCCTTGCCAGATGGCAGTAGGTACCATTTTTATGATGGTCTTTGGTTATGACCTGACCACAAGTAGAACTCGTGATCTCCCAGTCGAGAGGTGGACATGCTAACCACTAGGCCAGCTCATTGTGCCTAAATCAACCCTAGATGCCACCAGAATGCACCATTTGAAGTCTCCAATTTCAAAATTTTCCAGGAGAGCATGTCCCCAGACCCCTCCTCACAGCCTTCAGGGCCCTCTGGGTTGGGTCAGCCCTTATGGGCTGGGCTTTACATCAGTCGCACCACTGATTTTTTTTTTTTTTTAAATGGGGAAAGCCCTGTGTGCACTAACTACACACACAATTTGTTTGAATAATTATAATGATTTAAATCTAATAATTTGACTTATTTGCACAAAGTTTAGTTTCAAAAGGGGAAAAGAGCCCTATAAATATGTTTATACTCCCTACAGGTATGGGACAGGTCACCTCCAAGTGTCACCTTTCATTCAAGACTAGCAGTCTTTTTTTTTTTATCCTAGGTATATGACCATGATTACCAAGGTTCCTTTGGAGTCTCCCAATGGAGATTTTTTTGAAAATCTTTGGAGACATACTGTGGCAGCGGGGGCGTGGCCAAGCAACAGTCTGTGAATGGAGGGCGGGGTCAGGGAAGGTAAGTGGCCAAGTCATTGCACCTGCTGTCAATTAATGTCTGTTTGTTACAGGGACGGAGCATAAAAGGAGAGAGAGAGCAGAGAAAAGAGGCTCCTGACTAGAATGCAAGTGTGTGTACATGCGCGTGTGGGAGTGAGGCTGAAAAGCTATACATCTCTCTTTAAAAATAAACCTTTGTAAGAACTTCAGCTCCCACCTGCCGTACTTCTGTGTCTTCCCCCCCTCAGGTGAGTGATGCCCCGAACACCGGTGCAGAGGGAAAGCCTGGGCTGGTATGCTGGCACGGCGGGGAGCCGGGGCATCTCTAGAACCAGGGTTCCGCAAGGGAGGTGGAAGCCGTGATCCGGATCCCCGATGTGCCAGAGACCGCCCCCGATCAGGCCGGGACGTATCGCATACCAGTAAGTGTTCAAGGGGATACATATCACGCTTTGGTGAATTCCGGTTGTAATCAGACCTCAATTCACCAACGCCTGGTGCAAATGCCTTTGCACCCCCTCCCTCTAATCAAGACCCAGTTTGAGCGAATTGGGATGGATCTCGTCGGGCCATTAGATCGGTTGGCACGAGGGTAATCACTTTATTCTAGTTCTGGTGGACTATGCAACGTGATATCTGGAAGCGGTGCCTCTCCGCAATATCACAGGACGCAGTATTGCGGAAGCGCTCTTCCACTTCATTTCCCGGGTCAGGATTCCAAAAGAAATCCTGACAGACCAAGGTACTTCATTTATATCACGCACACTGCATGAGCTGTATGGGTTATTGGGGATTACGTCTATCTGCACCAGTGTCTATCACCCACAAACGAATGGCTTAGTAGAGTGATTTAACCAAAAACACTCAAGAACATAATTCAGAAATTCGTAAGTGAAGATGCACGTAATTGGGATAAGTGGCTCGAGCCCCTGTTATTCGCAGCACAAGAGGTCCCGCAAGCCTCCACAGGGTTTTCTCCATTCAAATTATCATATGGGTGTAAGCTGCGTGGCATTCTGGATGTGCTACGGGAAAATTGGGAGTAGGGACCTTCGCCTAGCAAAAACGAAATCCAGTATGTTCAACTGCGCGCAAAATGCAAATACCTAATTTAATTTATCTAGAAGGTTTTTTTCCTCCATTTCTATTCTCTGTTTATCCTGTAATGATGCTACTGGAATTTTAATTTCCCTGAGGGAACCCTCCCAAAGGGATCAGTAAAAGTTCTATCTAATCTAAACTCCACACCCTCATGCACCTAACCCAGGAGAATTTGCGGCAGGCACAAGAACGTCAAATCTGGCTGTATGACAGGGGCACGCGCCTTAGAGAGTTCACACCGGGAGACAAAAGTGCTCGTATTATTGCCCACGTTGGGCTCCAATTTAGTCGCCAAGTGGCAAGGGCCCTTCGAGGTCACACGGCGAGTCGGGGACGTCAACTATGAGGTGAGGCGAACGGATAGGGGCGGGGCATTGCAATTTTACCACCACAACCTTTTAAAACACTGGAATGAGGGGGTCCCCGTGGCATTGGTAGTCCCAGAGAAGGCGGAGCTGGGGCCAGAGGTGAAAAAGATAACATCTTGGACCACTCCGGTCCCTTGCGGAGATCGCCTCTCACCGGCCCAATTCACGAAGGTGGCCAAGTTGCAAAAGGAATTTTCCGACGTGTTCTCGCCCCTTCCTGGGTCATACCCACCTCATAGAACACCACATCGAAACGCCCCCGGGGTGGTAGTGCGTAGCCGCCCTTACCGCTTGCCTAAACACAAGAAAAAGGTGGTTTGGGACAAACTCAAGGCCGTGCTCGAAATGGGCATAATCGAGGAGTCACACAATGACTGGAGCAGCCCAGTGGTCCTGGTTCCCAAGACCGACGGGTCGGTCCAGTTCTGTGTGGACTATAGAAAGGTCAACGTGGTGTCTAAATTTGATGCATACCCAATGCCTCGCATTGATGAGTTGCTTGATCGGTTAGGCGCTACTCGCTTTTATTCGACATTGGCTCTAACAAAGGGATATTGGCAGATCCCCTTGACTCCTCTATCCCGAGAGAAAACGGCTTTTTCCACACCATTTGGATTACACCAATTTGTCACACTCCCTTTTGGGTTGTTTGGGGCGCCCGCTATGTTCCAGCGGCTTATGGACAGGGTCCTCCGCCCTCACGCTGCTGCATATCTGGACGATATGATCACCTACAGCCATGATTGGCCGCGGCACATGAAACACCCGAGGGCCGTTCTAAAGTCGCTGAGGCGAGCGGGCCTCATAGCTAACCCGAAAAAGTGTGCAATTGGGCAGGTGGAAGTACGGTATCTGGGGTTCCACTTGGGTCATGGGCAGGTGTGTCCCCCAAATTAACAAGACTGCAGCGATTGCAGCCTGCCCAAGGCCCAAGACCAAAAAGGAGGTGAGACGGTTCCTGGGGCGGGCTGGCTGGCTATCATCGTAGGTTTATACTAGGGCTGAAACGATTATTCGAGTAACCTGAATAATTTGATTACAAAAAACGTTCAAGGCAAATTCTTTGCCTTGAGGCTTCGTTTAATTCATGTCACCAAAGTCCGTCTACTTTAAATGTCTCTGCTATCGTATCACTCCCGCTTTGTAGACAACTGCGCAGCTCCAGTATCATTTGTTTCACATGGACTGTAATAATTGACATGCATCAATCCCAAATACACCATTCCCTCAAGAACATATTTCACAAATATGATGGAGCAAAAGTACTCAGAAATAACAGATACAGTGCCTTAAAGTATTCATACCCCTTGAACTTTTTCCACATTTTTCCACCTTACAACCATGAACTTAAAAGTTTTTTATTGAGATTGTGATAGACCAACACAGTAGCACATAATTGTGAAGTGAAATGAAAATGATAAATGGTCTTCAAAATTTTAAACAAATAAAAATCTGAAAAATGTGGTGTGCATTAGTATTCAGCTCCCTGTACTCTGATACCTCTAAATACAATCCAGTGCAATCAATTGCCTTCAGAAGTCATCTAATTAGTTAATAGAGTCCTACTGTGTGTAATTTACTCTCAGCATAAATACACTTGTTCTGTGAAGGCCTCAGTGGTTTGTTAGAGAACACCGAAGAACAAACAGCATCATGAAGACCAAAGAACTCACCAGACAGGTCAGGGATAAAGTTCTGGAGAAGTTTAAAGCAGGGTTAGGTTATAAAAAAAAAATCCCAAGCTCTGAACATCTCAAGAAGCACTGTTCAATCAATCATTCAAAAATGGAAAAAGTATGGCACAACTGCAAACCTACCAAGACATGGCCGTCCACCTAAACTGACAGAGCGAGCAAGGAGAGCACTGGTCAGAGAAGCAGCCAAGAGGCCCATGATCACTCTGGAGGAGCTGCAGAAATCCACAGCTCAGGTGGGAGAATCTGTGCACAGGACAACTATAAGTCGTACACTCCACAAATCTGGCCTTTTTGGAAGAGTGGCAAGAAGAAAGCCATTGTTGAAAGACAGGCATAAGAAGCCATGTAGGGGACACAGCAAACATGTGGAAGAAGGTGCTTTGGTCAGATGAGACCAAAGTTGAACTTTTTGGCCTAAATGCAAAGCGCTATGTGTGGTGGAAAACTAACACTGCTCATCACCCTGCACACACCATCCCCACTGTGAAACATGGTGGTGGCAGCATCATGCTATGGGGATGCTTTTCTTCAGCAGGGACAGGGAAGCTGGTCAGAGTTGATGGGAAGAGGGATGGAGCTAAATACAGGGCAATCCTGGAAGAAAACCTGTTGGAGGCTGCAAAAGACTTGAGACTGGGAAGGAGATTCACCTTCCAGCAAGACAATGACCCTAAACATACAGCCAGAGCTACAATGGAATAGTTAAGATCAAAAAATATTCATGTGTTAGAATGGCCCAGTCAAAGTCCAGACCCAAATCCCATTGAGCATCTGTGGCAAGACTTGAAAATTGCTGTTCACAGACGCTCTCCATCCAATCTGGCTGAGCTTGAGCTATTTTGCAAAGAAGAATGGGCAAAAATTTCACTGTCTAGATGTGCAAAGCTGGTAGAGACATATCACAAAAGACTTGCAGCTGTAATTGCAGCAAAAGGTGGCTCTACAAAGTATTGACGCAGGGGGGCTGAATACTAATGCACACCACATTTTTTAGATTGTTATTTGTTTAAAGTTTTGAAGACCATTTATCATTTTCGTTTCACTTCACAATTATGTGCTACTCTGTGTTGGTCTATCACATAAAATCTCAATAAAAAACTTTTAAGTTCGTGGTTGTAAGGTGGAAAAATGTGAAAAAGTTCAAGGGTTATGAATACTTTTTCAAGGCACTGTACATTAAAGTGTGTTCTTAAGGAGACAGACTGTGTTGCACTGACAGACATTTGGACGAGTGTGGCCACAGGAGGCTTATCTGGGGGTCACATGTCATTTTTTGGGAGATGATTGGGAAATGAAGTCCCTCTCCCTTACTACAACGCCTCTAGAGGAGAGGCATACAGCCACAAACATTGCAGATTGGCTGGAGGAAGCTGCCACCAAATTTCACATTCCTTTTGAAAAAGTGAAGGCAGTTGTCTATGACAATGGGGCCAACGTAGTGGCAGCTGCCAGAATTCTGAAAGAGAGACACGGATGGGCCTCTGTTAGATGTGCAGGGCACACACTGAATTTGGTTGTGCAGAATACACTGAAAAATAACAAAACCATCTCAAGTTGTGTGGCCTCTGCAAGATGCCTGGTGGAGCACTTTTTTTTTTAAAGAAAAAGAGAGTGAACCGGCCTGCATAAAACTTAAAGAAAAGCAGCAGCAAATGGGAGTGCAACAGCACATGTTGGTACAGGATGTCAGTACTTGGTGGAACAGTACACTTCATATGCTATCCAGGCTCCTTGAACAGAGATGGCCAGTGACTGCAGCTCTTTCCGATCCTGCAGTCAACCCACGGGGAAAACATCACTATTTGGATCTGAAGCCAGAGCAGTGGATCTTGACTGAAGAGCTGACTCAGATTCTTGAACCTTTCGAGGGGGCTACAGCGTTCCTGAGTGGGGAACAATATGGGACCCTGTCTGCGCTTCCTCAGCTGGTACAGACCCTCAAGAAATCCACCATGAGTTCAGCTTTTGAAACTGCACCAGTAAGGGCATTTCAGGGTCTTGCAGCTGAACAGATCACTGACAGGTGGGAAGACCTGTTTGTATTTAAACCTGAGGACCCCAACACTGCCCTCCTTGCTGCTGCCTTGGACCCCCGGTTCAGAAAACTTAAGTTCTTGCCTTCTGAAGAATCATTTAAGGCCCAAAGCACAATTCAAACAATGGCACTAACTGTCAAAAGGCAAGACAGACAGTCCAATGAGCGGGGAAATTAATCCACCACCAACATAGACCACCCAGCTACTCAAGCCCAGGGATCATCTCTCAGTGTTCTTGGATCATCATCAGACTCCAATAGCAGTGATGAAGAGGATAAGAAGCAAAATCAAGAGGTGCAGAGGGAGGTCTTACAATATTTTGGTGAACATCCTCTCTCCAAAAAAAGAGGATCCACTGCCATGGTGGAGAGCAAATGCAGCAAGATACCCAACCCTGGCTAAGCTTGCAGTCTTTTCTGGGTATTCCAGCCACCTCAACGCCCTCAGAGCGTTTGTTCTCTGCTGCTGGGAACATTGCCTCAAAGCGTACGGCAAGCCTTACTTCTGACCATGTCAATATACTGACCTTTTTGCACTGTAACCACCATTTGCTCTTTTAAAGGCTTGCACATGCATTGCACACACATGCACCAAGACAAATTCTCTCCCTCATGCATTGCTCTAAGACAAGCACTCACTATCTTGCACAAAAACACAACATTCTACTCTACCTACCTACCTCAACTGGATACAATTGGAAACTGAACTATACTGTTTAAGTTGGATTATTAGTAATACTTGAATTATTTATTTATTGAGGCAATTTTGTACCTTTTATACTTTTATTTATTCTTAGATGGGCTATTGCAGGGGTACACCCCTTTTTTCCTTTTTTATTAAGATAAAACTAAGGACAAAAGATTGTATTTCATAGGGTTTTTTTTTTCCATGTACATCATAAATGTTTCACAGACAGGTTTATTAAATGGGCTTAGTTCTGGAGCCAATAAGCCAAAGGTTTTAAGCTTTGATCTAATAAAAGTGTTGAGTTTGAATAAAAACCTTTTTTTGGGAAGAATAACAGCCAATTGCTTGCTCATTTTAAGAGGCCTTTCATGTTTTTCATGTTGCATAACACACTATTGATATAGTTGTTTAAAAACAAGTATAATTTATCAGATTACTCGATGAATGAAAAAAAAAAAGCGACAGAATACTCGATTCCAAAAAATATTCGATAGCTGCAGCCCTAGTTTATACTTAATTATTCGGACATCACCAGCCTGCTAACCAATCTCACTAAAAAGGGGGCTCCAGATCTGGTCCAGTGGACGGAGCAGTGCCAAGAGGCCTTCTCTGAGGTAAAGGCTGCACTGTGTAGGGGGCCACTTTTACAGTCCCCTGACTTTTCTCTCCCCTTTATTTTACAGACTGATGCATCGGGCAGAGGGCTGAGGGGGCCGTTTTTGTCCCAGAAGGTGGAAGGCGAGGAGCGCCCTGTGCTGTACATCAGCCGGAAATTCTCGATGCGTGAAAGCAAGTGCAGCACCATCGAAAAAGAGTGTCTTGCCATCAAGTGGGTGGTCCTCGCCCTCCGATACTACCTGCTGGGGCACCCTTTCACTCTGTTCAGACCACGCGCCCCTCCAGTGGCTCCACCGCATGAAGGATGCTAATGCGTGGATCACCCGCTGGTATCTCGCCCTCCAGCCATTTAAGTTCGAGGTGTTCCACAGGCCGGGGGCACAGATGGTGGTGGCAGACTTCCTGTCCTGTCGGGGGGGAAGTCAGCTTCAGGCCGGACGGCTCCCCGGCCTGAGTCAGGCGGTGGGGCTATGTGGCAGCGGGGGCGTGGCTGAGCAGCAGTCTGTGAATGGAGAGTGGGGTCAGGGAAGGTAAGTGGCCAAGTCATTCCACCTGCTGTCAATTAGTGTGTGTGTGTGTTAGTTACAGGGACAGAGCATAAAAGAAGAGGGAGAGCAGAGAAAAGAGGCTCCCGACCAGAATGCATGTGTGCGCGCGTGCGTGCGTGCGGCTGAAAAGCTATATATCTCTTTAAAAATAAACATTTGTAAGAACTTCAGGTCCCGCCTGCTGTGCTTCTGCACTCCACCCACATCAGGGATTTGCTACACATACCCTTTGTAAAACATGCAAAATATTAGCGTTCTGTTATAAAAATTGATCTTGGGGTAGGTAAGGCTTCATGATGTGGTCCCATTGTATTTTCCAGCTAAAACATCCCAGCTACCATATAGTCATCTCCAGGCATCTGTTTCCACCCGGCATAGGAGTAGTGTTAGAGAAGGCCGATGCTAGCTTACCTACGACTTGGTGCTGTTAGCATGGCAATCCAGTTAGCTTCCACCCGGCGTAACAGTAGCATTAGTGAAGGCCAACGCAAGCTTATCCACGACTCTGTACTGTTAGCGCAGCAGTCCAGTTAGCATCCAGCCCGTGTAGCAATAGTGTTAGCAAAGGCCAATGCTAGCTTACCCGTGTAACCAACCATCCATCCATTATCTGGAGTCGCTTTATCCTGTACAGGGTCACAGGCAAGCTGGAGCCCATCCCAGCTGACTGGGGAAAAGGTGGGGTACACCCTGGACAAGTCTCCAGGTTATCGCAGGGCTGACAAAGACAGACAACCATTCACACTCACACCTACGGTCAATTAAGAGCCACTAATTAGCCTAACCTGCATGTCTTTGGACTGTGGGGGAAACCCATACAGACACGGGGAGAACATGCAAACTCCACACAGAAAGGCCCTCACCGGCCGCTGGGCTCGAACCAAGAACCTTCTTGCTGTGAGGCGACAGTGCTAACCACTACACCACCGTGCCGCCCTCTCGTGTAACCATCTTTGAGCCTACCTGAGCTAACTGCTAAAGCATATAACACAATCTGTGGAAAATCTGTAGTGGCACTTGTGTTTTGGAATGAAAGGGGATATACAATGCACAGAACTGTGGCAGATATCGCGTTTTACATAAAACTGATTTAGGAACTTCCAACAGTGAACAAATGGCAAACTTCTGGTGGTAACCTGGTTTTTCTAAAAATGGTGTTCATCACATTTTGAAACCAAACTCTTCAAATTATTAGAAAATGAGAAGCAAGACAAAGCATGAATCAGCTGCAGACGTCTGAAAATTTTTAGGCCGGGCCTCACGTCTGGTTGATTAAGGCCAGATCTCCATCAGGCACTTGTGTAATACAAAGGTGAAGAAAGGCATTTGGCTCACAGCTCAACCATGAACTTGACAGTGTAGATAATGATTTGCAACTATTGCTGCTATACCCGTGCACGCAGGAGACGGATCAAAAAGTGGTCTCAATCACCCAAAAGACAGCTCATTTGATGGCAACAAGATGTCAAATCACAACTTTATTAGAGGAGAGCTGTACAGCCTTCTCTTAAGCAGAACAAAATCTGGACATCTCTGTCATCCTTCAGTTCACTCACAACAGATCTGCAAGTAGTGCAGCTTAGAAGATGCATCAAAAACAGTTAAGGACACACTTGGATTTCTTCACAAATCCAATCATGAAAAAACTCAAAATGACGTGACTGTAAATTTGCCTGATAGAAGCTCTGCTATCATGTTTTTATGCTGCAATCTTACAACCATTACACAGTCTGTTTAAAGGCTATACTGGACAGCATGACATACACTGAAGCAGTCAGTCAGAGTCAAATGCCTGCACTCAATACACACCAAGGTTGTTTCACCAGCTACAGCTTCTCAATGGAGCAACTGGCACATATTTTTGATCTCTCCCACTGTTGTGATTTTAAAAAGCACCTACAAAACAACTGCTCCTTGTTTAGGATGGACTCAGGTACAAAGTTGCGCCAGACAATATTTGGATCAAAGAGATAAAGTTCTTTGCACATGAATGACTACTTCCTTATCTCAAATTCCATCTCTAGAGAACACAGAAGTGGGAAAAAAATATTCACAATCATATGCCGCTTTTCCACTACCAACGCGGCTGAGTCGGGCTGAGCCGTGCCGTGCTGAGTTGGGCTGAGTCGAGCTGAGTGGGGCTGTTGGAGTTGCATTTCGACTACAACCGCGCTGGCTGGAAGTGGGTGGACACATCGGGTGGAGTTAGCGAAAGTGGGTGGACGTCAGGTGATGTCGTTAGGCGGCGCAAACAAACAGTGACATCAGTGAGCTTTTAAGCGGTAGTCTCACGACCCGGATAGTAAACAATAAACATGGAGGACATGGAGTCGTTAGTGTTGCTGGTCTTGGTGCCGTGGCTTGTTGTCGCCGACAACGCCAACAGATACTGGCAAGAGCGTATAGATGAGGCGAGGCGCATAAGGCTTCATAATTCTCGTAATTCGTAATTCTTCTTCTTCCGGGTTTACGGTGTTTACAGATCCCAGCGTGCTCGCGGGGCGTGTGTGGGCATGTGAGGACACTCCTCCTCACCAATCAGTGCACAGGGGAGTGTCTCCTCACGCCCCTAGCCTCACTCAGCTCGGTTTGGCTCGCTTCAGCCCCACTCCAAAACCGTGCGAGTTTTAGGGGCTAAGCAGGGCTGAAGCGAGCCGAGTCGTGCTGTTCTTAGATAGTCGAAACGCGAGCCGTGTCGGGCTGAAGTGAGCTGAAAAAGGGTAGTGGAAAAGGGCCATTAGTGGAACTCTTTCAGAGAATAAGATTAGTGGGTCATGGTAAGAAAAAGTGATAAACAGACATTAGAACCAAGGTGGGAAGGTCCCGATCAGGTCCTGTTGGTTAAACATGGATACAGGTTTCCCACTGTTACACTGTACTGCCACCTCAGGAAGGAAAAGTGAGCACATCAGTGAGCATGCTCTGAGAGTATCTAATGATGCAAGTATTCAGGTGTATAAAACAGAGTGAAGCTTCCCAACACCCTCTCATGCATCTCGTGCCCCTTCCTCTCCTGATGTGTCAGGCCCAGTGGCAGGAAGGGAAAATAGCAGTCAGTCAAACAACAAAGGACACACATCCATAAACTACTGGCATGAAAGGAAAATTTTTAAAGCTGTGTCTTGAATCTATTATCAAAGAGGGACAGATAGTAGATGAAAGCAAGGAAAACCAACAATGACTGAGACGAGCACAAAAATTTTGAAAAAACACACACACACCCAATTAGCAAAAACTGCCACAGTGGGTGGAACAGTTCACTGTGTATCTTTCTTCATTCTTGTCTCTGAGCTGAAAAACCAGATGATATGATGTTACCTGTGAGATGAAACCAGGAAGGGAATTAAGTGGAGGACACCGAACGTCTAATAACCAGTAAGGATGGGACGGACCAAGGTGCTGGAGCTTATTGACTCAAGCAAAGACCTCATGGACATTCCTAAGGACTTGACTTCGCATCATTACAAAGTTGTCTTACTAGACCATGCTCCAGGATGGCTTACTCAGTCTTTCTGACACAATGTTGTTGGGATTGGTGTATTCATTGTCTCCATCAGTGGTTATTATTGTATGTCTGTTACTTAAACTGGTGATATCTTGTTCATTTCTAGTTCTAATAGTACACTGAATGAAGAGTTGATGATCTAGAATTTCATCTGGGTAGCTTTTGCTATCACCACCCTTCATGAACTTGGTTTAGGTTGACTAAGCTTGTTTTGAAATACTCCCTTAAAGTGCATATCACGGGTAAATTCAGGAGCAAGATCAATGTAATTCTCCTATTTTATATTAAACTTTGGTCAAATATCTGTCACATTTTGTGCAATTTTTTTTTACCTTGCACAATACCAGAAAAATTCAGTTGAAATCAAGCTACGGTATTTGAGGCGAATTGGTCCGCCTCTGAAAAAACTTGGCATTCGGATTTCCCGGCAAACAATGATTTTTGTGACGTCGCGTGCGGGACGCCTCCCTCTGAATCCTACGTCAGCGCTGGTTTGTTTATGAGAAAACGATCTGGTGGTTTTCTGCAAATTTCTTCAACGTTATCGTGTAATTATTAAAATGGTTAACAGATGTATCGTAGGAGGGTGTAGCAACACCAATCTTGATGGGATTAGTACTTATTGTTTTCCAAAAGACCGGACAAAGAGAGAAATGGGAGCGCTTGGTCTACACAGGCTGTGCACTGAAACCGTGCAAAGCTCTCGCAGCCTGCTGGCGCTTCCGCAGGTGACGTCACGAATCTGGCTCTAGACTCACTTGGGATTTTTCCAGACGCGTTTTATTTTATTTTTTTCTGCTGTAGACAGATGGCCTTGTGCAAAATTGCCCTTCTGGATGAGTGTGTAAAGGGACATACTTTCATATTAAAACAAAAAATGAAATTGGTCCAGGATATGCACTTTAAGGACCATCAGATGGGGAATTGAAATAGTCGCCTTTAATTATTTACTTTTAATTGTTTGCTTCTGACTCTGTGATCATTTGCTGAAGTTTCATGTTCATCTCTGACTCGATGTTAAATATGCTGAATAGGTCATATTTCTGAATGACAGCAGGAGCCTATCCATGCTTTACATTCACCAAGACAAGTGGTGGAAGGTCAGCAACCTACCCAACAAATGTAGGTGAACTCTGCTGGCCAGTGTTAATTCTGGGATGTGCACATGGGCATGTAAATCACCAACACTTCAGTTCTACCCTTTAACTACCACTTCACAAAGCAAAGCTGGTATTTAAAGAAGTAACTAATAAATGTAAAATATAAACATTATCGAGTTAAAAAAAAATTAAAAAGCTGCCAGAAAGTAGTGGCAAAACCCTCACCCAGTCTTTACTTTTCTTTCCTCAGTGCTCTTGGGGACTGCGTTTTTGTCATGTACTCCACATATCAACTGTCCATCAGGCTCCCCATTTTCTAGCTAAAAAAAGATCAAAGGCTGTTAGAGTGGCACAAACCATTGTGACACACTGCTTACTACACTCCACCTAGAGTTGTATAGTCAGTCAGTACAGAAGAACTTACAGCAGAGCTTTCTCCAGTGGGAACAAATGACTTCACTGGACTCCGAGACTTCACCCTTTCTGAACAAGAAAGGCAGAGAGCCATGAAACATGCAAATAGCAACACACCAGGATTAATGCGTGTCTGACCAGGAAAGCAGGACTTACGTGGCATGAACTCATCTGTCTCATTCTTCCTGGTTATGAAGTGTGAGGGAGCAGACCTCACTGTACAGCAGCCGTTAATTTTAAGAATATGTTGAGGATTGCTGAAAATGTCCCAGGGCAAGCTGACAGGATAGTGATCAACACACCCACTCTGATCCCACAGAGCCTTCTCACTTGAGTAACATGCAAACTTATTCACCACTAAATCATCATTTACACAGATCTGCAATGTAAAAAGAGTTAAGTGTAAAGAGTTGAAAATGACAAAAAAAGTAACATTTTTAATCAAAAGTGAAGAGTTAAAATGTGATAAAATGTCTCAAGAATGGCCATCATTTATATGTTTTGATTTTAAAGTGCATATCATGGGTAAGTTCAGGAGCAAGATCAATGTGATTCTCCTATTTTATATTAAACTTTGGTCAAATATCTGTAACATTCTGCATTCTCTGTAATTTTTTTTACCTTGCGCAATCCCAGAAAAATTCAGTTGAAATCAAGCCATTTGAGGCAAATTGGTCCGCCTCTGAAAAAACTTAGCATTTGGATTTCCCGGCAAACATTGATTTTCCTGACGTCACGTGCGGGACGCCTCCCTCTGAATCCTACGTCAGCGCTGGTTTGTTTATGAGAAAACGACCTGGTGGTTTTCTGCGAATTTCTTCGTTATCACGTAATTATTAAAATGGTTAACAGATGTATCGTAGGAGGGTGTAGCAACACCAATCTTGATGGGATTAGTATTCATCGTTTTCCAAAAGACCGGACAATGAGAGAGAAATGGGAGCACTTGGTCTACACAGGCTGTGCACTGAAACCGTGCAAGCTCTCGCAGCCTGCTGGCGCTTCCGCAGATAACGTCACGAATCTGGCTCCAGACTCCCTTGGGATTTTTCCAGACGCATTTTGTTATTTTATTTTTTTCTGCTGTAGACAGATGGCCTTGTGCAAAATTACCCTTCTGGATGAGTGTGTAAAGGGACATACTTTCATATCTCATTATCTCTAGCCGCTTTATCCTGTTCTACAGGGTCGCAGGCAAGCTGGAGCCTATCCCAGCTGACTACGGGCGAAAGGCGGGGTACACCCTGGACAAGTCGCCAGGTCATCACAGGGCTGACACATAGACACAGACAACCATTCACACTCACATTCACACCTACGGTCAATTTAGAGTCACCAGTTAACCTAATCTGCATGTCTTTGGACTGTGGGGGAAACCGGAGCACCCGGAGGAAACCCACGCGGACACGGGGAGAACATGCAAACTCCGCACAGAAAGGGCCTCGCTGGCTGCTGGGCTCGAACCCGGACCTTCTTGCTGTGAGGCGACAGCGCTAACCACTACACCACCATGCCGCCCATACATACTTTCATATATAAAAAAAAAAGCAGAAAATTGGTCCAGAATATGCACTTTAAATGTCTTTTTAAGTTAAAGGTAGATTACCTTTCAAGTTTAAGTCATAAAAAGAATTTTCCCGGACACCCAATTATTTTTGTTTAGTGGACCAAAAACTACTGAATTCAAATCATAGACTTCCAATTTTATTATTATTTTTTTTAATAAAACAATTAATTAATTTAACGCCAGGTGGTCCTAAAGTTACTGCTATTTTTTTTTTCTTGCTTCACCATGACCCAAATCAAGACGCTGTCATGCGTCTTGGTGGGCTTTCCCCATTTGCACAAGGCATTGTGGGATACAAATTTGAAACAGGAGAGGAAAATGGAGGAGACGAACGAAACGTGAAAGACCGACTACAGTAACGGAAAGCAAGAAGAAAAGATGTTATGTTGCGAAGGAAAGGAAACGCAGGACCAGACTAATAAATATTGGCAGTCAGCGAGCACCTCTGTGTGCACGGTCAAGGTAAACCTGTAGATGGCAGTAATGCAACATTGTGGATCCCAGCTGCCATAAAACCCAAAAGAAGAAAGAACGGGTAAACCTGAGCATGCACACACTGGACTTCCTCCGTCTGCTTGACTGCGTGAAGCGAGCGATTTCATGCACATTTGTGAGGGAATCTCCTCAAATTAAATAACTTCCCAACCGCAGAACAGCTTTTTTTTTTAGATATTGCAGAAATAAACATATAATCACAATGACCAAATTTCAGAGAGAACTAAATTTCACCGATTTTATGAAATCGAAAGGCCATATAGCTTTAAACAACATATTTTTGGAAATTGTAGAAACTAAAGTCCCTGATACTAGAGTTAATTTGGCATAATTACTCATCATATTCTTATTTACTCCAAGGCTGAGACTTGCCACTTTATTGCCCATCATTAATAATATCCATGAACTAGATAGATAAATCATTTTTTCCAGTATTGCGTGTTCCAATTCACTGCCTTTTAAGGCGCCGTTTACACATACCCGGGTATTTTTAAAAACGCAGACCTTTGCCTTCGTTTGTACACAAACGGAGTTTTTTCCTCTGAAAACGATTCTTTCTAAAAACCCGGCAAAAGTGGAGATTTTTTGAAAACTCCGTTTGGCGTTTGTGTGTAAAGAGACCAAAACGGAGTTTTAGGCAATCTTCGCGCCACAAAAGAGCGACCATTGTACATATGACAAGCATGGAAACACTCAGAGTAGCAGCATTTCTGTTATTAAGAGCTATATTCGCCTGTTTGCTTTTGAGAATAAAGCTCATTGACCTCGTTGGTCTCCGGTGGGTACTTGTCCAAAAATAACGACAAAATGTCAGAGTATTTCGCTTTACAGGACTCCCAATCAATATTTTGTTGTGCTTTAGTAGCCTTGTAGTCCTGCGCAACTTTAAGAAGTAACTCCACTTCGCTGTCGGTCCAAACAAATGACCCTGGCGCCATGTTTTCTTCTTTGAAAGGAACAGGAAGACGTTCGTGTCGGCGGTTCTCGATGAGGCTTCTGATTGGCTTGTGTGGAACTGTCATTCTTCTAACACTGCCACCGACAGTCTTGGCGTAGTTTAACAGCTCTTGACAGCGTATTTATGCGGATCAATATAAACGTAATTTAAAAAAAAAAAAAAAAAAACGCAGCTGTGTGCACGAAGTTATTTTGGAAAACGGAGTTTAGAAAATACGCGTTTTTAAAAATACCCGGGTATGTGTAAACGGCGCATAAGACTGCGTTTTACAGTACAAGTGAGCATCACACTCACTACAGGCACTAGCTTTTAAACAACGCTATGAAAATACCATCTGCAATGTGGCACCTTTTTGAAAAGTCAGAGGAATAGAATTCTCAGACATGGCAGCAACTCATATCAGCAAAATTTTCCCAACATTGATGGGATAACCTGGTCAGCTGACTTCATTTTATTCATATAACACTGCTGAGCCTAGATCTGATCGACTGAAGCAACCCCAGATCAGAACACCTTCTCCAGAGGCTTGTACAGGGGCCACGATGCATGAAGGCTGCATCACTTCATGTGCTTCCCTTCTTACCCTGACACGCACATTGCTCTGGAACAGGGTAAAAACCTGGGTTCGTCAGACCACATGACCTTTTTCTACTGTTCCAGAGTCCAATCTTTATTCTTCCTAGCAAAATGAAGCCTTTTCTTCCAATTAGCCTCATTAACAAGTGGTTGTCTTATGGCCACACAGCTGTTTATTCCTAATCCTTTGAGCTCTCATTGCACTGGGTGTATGGAAATGTTCTTACTTTCACGATTAAACATAGCCATTAGTTCTACTGTCGATTTTTTGTGATTCAACTTCACCAAGCATTTAAGTGCTTGATCACAGTCGGTCAAGTTTCTTTCCAACCACATTTCTTCCATAAAGAGGATGATTCATCACCATCTTTCCAAGCTTTAATGATGTGTTGGACCGTTCTTAACCCAATTTCAGTCATTTCCTCAGATGTTTTCTTTGCTTGATGCAGGCCAATAATTTGACGTGTATGAAACCCAGCAACATCTTTTCCACGACCATGGGATACTTCTTCTGACATGGTTGCTTAAGAAATGAACTCACTGCATCAGTTACGGTTAAAAGAATTGTTGCCAGCTGAAACACATTAATCACTGCAGTAATTTTCTAATCAAAGGCTCTTAAGTACAGTGGATATAAAAAGTGGACACACCCCGTTAAAACAATAGGTTTTTCTGATGTTAAAAAAAAAAAAACACGATAATTAATTTAAAAACTTTTCCCACCTTTAAATGTGACCTACAGTGGTGCTTGAAAGTTTGTGAACCCTTTAGAATCGCCTATATTTCTGCATAAATATGACCTAAAACATCATCAGATTTTCACACAAGTCCTAAAAGTAGATAAAGAGAACCCAGTTAAACAAATGAGACAAAAATATTATACTTGGTCATTTATTTATTAAGAAAATTATCCAATATTGCATAGCTGTGAGTGGCAAAAGTATGTGAACCTCTAGGATTAGCAGTTAATTTGAAGGTGAAATTAGAGTCAGGTGTTTTCAATCCATGGGATGGAAATCAGGTGTGAGTGGGCACCCTGTTTTATTTAAAGAACAGGGATCTATCAAAGTCTGATCTTCACAACACATGTTTGTGGAAGTGTATCATGGCACGAACAAAGGAGATTTCTGAGGACCTCAGAAAAAGCGTTGTTGATGCTCATCAGGCTGGAAAAGGTTACAAAACCATCTCTAAAGAGTTTGGACTCCACCAATCCACAGTCAGACAGATTGTGTACAAATGGAGGAAATTCAAGACCATTGTTACCCTCCCCAGGAGTGGTCGACCAACAAAGATCACTCCAAGAGCAAGGCGTGTAATAGTCGGCGAGGTCACAAAGGACCCCAGGGTAACAACTTTTAAGATTTTTTGGGGGGCTTTTTCCACCTTTATTGAATAGGACAGTGTAGAGACAGGAAATGAGCAGGAGAGAGACGGGGAGGGATCGGGAAATGACCTCGGGTCAGAATTGAACCCGGGTCCCTAGATTTATGGTATGGCACCTTATCCACCTGAGCCACGACGGGGTCTTGGGGTCACTGTCATGCTGAAAGATAAAATTCCTCTTCAGCTTTCTAGCAGACACCCGAAGGTTTTGGGCCAAAATTGATTGCTATTTAGAACTGTTCATAATTCCCTCCACCTTGACTAAAGCCCTTGTTCCAGCTGAAGAAAAACAACCCTAAAACATGATGCTACCACCACCATGCTTCACCGTGGATCAGACATGTGGACTCGAGTCATGTGACTTGGACTCGAGTCAGACTCGAGTCACCATTTTGATGACTTGAGACTTGAAATCCCTAGATGAGGAATGACTTGCAACTCGACTCGGACTTGCACGCTGTTGACTCGAGACTTGACTTGGACTTGACAGTTTTAGCTTGCAATGACTTGGCGTATCAGGTATAAATATTCTTCCCCCCCGATTTTGAATCCAAGTACACTCGTTATTATTTGAATGCGATGTAGCTCCTTGTCCTAGGCTACGGCAGCTCAATCCACTAGCACTAGGTGTCACTCAAGCACAATGCCGGGGTGGCCCTATATTTAGCCGGGACCATCCCCGGCCCAAACCATCAATGGTGGCCTGCTTGGAGCATGGGGAAAATAATTTTCACTAATTTTGGTCACTGATCTTATTCTTGCATTAATCATCAATTCAACTGCACTCTGCATTTTCACATGGCAGCCCAGACGCCGACAGCATCGCAGCAGATTAAATAGGCGCTACCAAATAAGGAAATTCTCCCCTCCCCTCTATTGCAGTTGGTTTGGTCCAAGACTCCTCCTCTGTATTGCGGGGAACTTAAACAACATTGGCGCGAAACAGCGCGCGTCAGTGATGGAGGGCTGAAAGAGGCCAGGTGGAACCGAAAGGGCGAAGCTTAAAAAAGGTGGCAGCAAAATGTGCCAAATTGACAGATATGTTCTCAAGACCAGCTGGTAGGTTACGAAAGATATGGAGTATGATAACCCTGTTTGTCGATTTTATCAGTCTATGCTAGGCCTATAATGTGTCGATAGTTTGCGATGTCAATTCAGCTTTTTGATGTCGTGTGAAATCTCGCAATTTACACGGTATAGATGTGGTGTATGTCTTAATTCTAAGAAGAACCGGACATTGCTTTACATCCCAGTTATTAACAATTTTAGATGAACAGGTCCCAAATGTGCTGTTGCGCGTTATTTCCTCATCCAGCCTATTTCATCTCGCTGTCACACCGTGCATTTCCACAGGCGTGCGCACATTGTGGTTATGAACACATAGGCCTAGAAGTCATAAATTTGATGTTAAATAATTGTTAAATATATAACTTAGAAGAGGTGTATGCCAATATTCTAAGCAGAATCGAACACTTGCTTTAGCCTACATTTCATTTAACCATTTTTGAGTTGCCTAATGCGCCCTCACGCTTTATCTGCCGGTTGCTGAGTACCCAGCATTGTTGATTTGCCATTATTTTCGAGGCGTATGCGGCATGTAATGCACAAGCATTGGTTCAAATGCACGCGAGATGGGTGCTTTCGTTATTTTAAGACTATGTGACTAAAAATGTGTTGTGTAATTCGTCTTAAATAACGCGAAACAATCAGCCATACTCGCTGCTTTGCTATTTGGAGTGGCAGTCAGCTGGATTTCGCCCCCGACGTAAAAGTTCATTCCCACACCCGGGCCGAAGATGCCGATTTCTGAAGATGCATGTCCTTTGGATGTGTTTTCAAATATTTTCACTAAGGAACTTTGGGATGTTGGTGACAGATAAATGCGGATTAGACACGCGGCCACACACCATCCAATTTTAAGTGGAGCCCCGTCTCATACTAGATTAAATCGTTCGTCGGTCTCTGCATTACGTTTGTGGTCATTAAACTACCGCGTAATGGAAGTTTTATTAACCCTAAAGTAAAGTAATTAACCCTAAAGTAATGCAGAGAACGACGAACAACATACATTGTCACTACCTGAATTTAAACCAAATAAAAAGCATTGTGAAAGAAGTTATTTGTTTTATCTTTCTTAATGTACTCAAATTCTTCCTCCATTTCAAAGTGGCCTGAATGTGAATTAAACTCCCGGAGTGAAAACAGGGCCCACTCCGGCCCTGCTCAAGCACTTCAACTGGTTCAAATGAAAAACCAAACGGTGATGGGCAACGAGGACGCTGAATGATGAACGGACGGATAAAAACATGATTCCCCGCGTAATTTCCTTTGGATTTAAAGAATACTCCAATACAGATGACAAACGCATTGCTACGTGCAGAACATGTGGAGCCACAATTTCGGACAGCCAGTCAACCACATCAAACTTCGCTCGTCACCTGAGGCTGCATAAGGACAAGTAAGTAACAAAGCCAGGTAGCAAGAATCTGTACAGGCTAGTTGGTGGCTAGAAGTGGAATGTGTTAATGTATTAACGCTGTCAAGGATTTGTTTTGCTTTGCTGAATATAAAATAGTGAAGATTTTTTTTTTTTATTGGATTGCTTTTGTGTTCAGTCTAGTGTTAGATTATGTGGGCTAGACTGTTAACACACATTGGGAAGGCATAGCCAGAAGGTGGTGATTTGGTCAGAGCAGAGAACGTTTACAAGATTGTTATAAAGGCTCTGGTCAGAACGACACAGACTTATGATAAGAACCGGACAGCAAAGGATAAAACTTAAATCAAATAAACAGTTACCCAGGCTGCAAACTAAGTATGTAAAACAGAAGTTCACTCTTTGCAATGGGAAAGTCAGTGCTTGTCATGAAAGGCATTTAAACCACTGAGACGAGATGACTAGCAATGCAAGTTAAACCAGGCGTTTAACTGTTTGCTACGTACTGCACCAAGTCGTGGACGCTGTGCGATGTGTGTTATTAGTGCTGGGATTACGCGTCATCAGAGACATTCAATTCTATTCTCTTCCTCTCTCTGGTGTCATGTAGGCAATGTGAATAATGGGCCATTTGGGCTATGTAAAATGTAAGCTCAGCTGACGTTTTATAGCGCAGTACATCCCGACAGATTGGAGTGTAGCCTACTCCGACGCGAAGCATTATCCCACAGTCTTTTACCCAAACGACAGGGCACACAATGCCTCTACATAGCGTGGCTTTACCAGTGCATTTATTAGTCTCTGGCGAGAAACCAAATTCGCCAAAAGCACGCAACTTGGATCTGGAGGATTCCGCTGAACATTCTGAAATTCACAACAACTGTTTATTCTACTTTATTATACGGCTCTCTAGAATGTTGCCAGGGCTTCATTCTCACATTCTGGCCAGAGCCCTAGAGGACTCTGATTCTGGCTACATCGTCACAACATTCTGTGTTTACTGAGGCTACCGGTATTTTAGCGAGTGTTTAGTGAATGCATTGTGGTCTAGCTAAACTGCTTAAGGGAACATCCTGGCTGGCTTGTATTAAACATTATACTGTGTATAAACAAATATGTTCAGATTAAATGAACTCAGACTTTGATATTGAAAATGATAAAAACATGTTAATGTCTACATGATTAAAAACAGAAAACAAGTAGGCCTACTAATTTTACATTTTTTTTTCCTTGTTTAGATTTGCAGAATATCTGAAGAACAAGATCATCCCAAGTGAGACAGAGCAGCCGTCCATTTCTGGATTCCTTACTGCAAAAGATAGACAGTACAATGCTACCCACCCACAACAAAAAGCCATCACAAATTCAATACTAACAGATTTGGTCATTGGATGCAACATCCCTCTCTCAGTAGTGGAGAACAGATATTTCCGGAATTTTTTGTCAGTTAGTTGGTCTCTCTCACACACACAAACGTACTCAAGTCACATTGTATTGTGTTAAAGGCATGTCATGTTGTATGTTGGGACAGTGCCTAACTTCAGAAGGAAAACCATTCTTTGATTCTAAAAGTACACAGATCATCTGTTAGCTTGGACTTTGAGTTTCATGTCTTAAAATGCACATGAAAAGCATTTTTATGTGAAAAATGACATGAATGAAATGAAAAGAAAATGATTGTTACACAGTACCAGTACTAGTTTTGTTTAGAATTTTGTTTTAATTTCTCACTAATTTTCCAATAAAAAATTTAAGGAAATGGTCATACTTTCACTCATTCTCACACCCTTAGCCTCAGATGTACACTGACTCACTCAAACTAAACTCACTGAAAATTTAGGATGCTTTACTAACGTTAACTAACTAATCATTGTCTCCTCTGAGATTCTTTGATTGTCTTGGGGCACAAGCTCTAAAACATTTTAAAATGGAAAAGAATGGGTGTACTGTAGTTACTTGTGCTGCCTCTATGAATCATTGACATTACATTACATTTAGCAGACATTTTTATCCAAGGTGACTGGCAAAGGAGGACATACACTGCAGTGTGGAGAGGTAATACATTTGTGATCAAAAATGTGTTGATTGCCTGTAGAATAAATGGTGACTTGTTAGGGACTTGGAAAAAAATGAGACTTGGACTTGGACTCGACTTGGCTTGGGTAGGACTTGGACTTGGACTTGACTTGGTCAAAAGTGCCTTGACTTGTGACTTGACTCGGACTTGAGTGGTAGGACTTGAGACTTACTTGTGACTTGCACATTAGTGACTTTGTCCCACCTCTGCCGTGGATATGGTGTTCTTTTGGTGATGTGCAGTGTTGTTTTTGCACCAAACATACCTTTTGGAATTGTGGCCAAAAAGTTGGCCACAACTTTTCATCAGACACATTTTCCCACATGCTTTTGGGAGAGTTTATTTTTTTTTTGCAAAATTTACCTGGGCCTGGATGTTTTTCTTTGACCCTACCTCATAGTCCAGACATATGGAGAATATGGGAGATTGTTGTCACATGTAGGACACAAACAGTACTTGCCAGAAATTCCTGCAGCTCCTTCAGTGTTGCTGTCGGCCTCTTGGCAGCCTCCCTGACCAGTTTTCATCTTGTCTTTTCATCAGTTTTGGAGGGACGTCCAGTTCTCAGTAATGTCACTGTTGTCCTATATTTTCTCCACTTCTTGATGACGGTCTTCACTGTGCTCCGTGGTATATCTAATGCTGTGGAAATCTTTTTGTAGCCTTCTCCTGACTGATACTGTTCAACAATGAGATCCCTGTGATGCTTTGTAAGCTCTCCATGAACCCTGGCTTTTGCTGGAGGATGCAACGGAGTAAATGTCTGAACTTTATTTGGGGTTAATCAGAGTCATTTTAATTGATGGCAGGTGTGAACCCAAAAAGACTGAATGCTGTAATTAAATCAAAAGGTGCTTCAACAAAGTATTAGTTTAAGGGTGTGCACACTTTTATGCAACCAGCTTATTGTACGTTTTTTATTTTTTCTCCCCAAACAGATTTTTGTTTTTCAGCTGAATTGTACAGGTTATAGGTCACATTCAAGGTGGGAAAAGTTTTGAATTATTCATTGTGGTCTCATTTTTTTTACATCAGAAAAACCCATCATTTTAATGGGGCGCGTACACTTTTTACATCCACTGTACTTGCTTATTTAAATCCAAACAGTGACCATTTTGGGGCCTGTGTGTGTAGGTGTGCGGCGGGCGGGCAGGCAGGTAGAAACAATTTTCCTGAACAGGTGCGGTAATATATACCGTTACAGACTCGGATAATATTATTCAACAATACTAATAATATTGTTCAAGTATATTATTTTTTCTTAGTTGCTTATTGTACCAATCTTAATTCTATTTATGCTTTATCATCAGTTTTATCACACAGCATTGGGATTTAAAAGTAACCAAACAAGAATGTGGATAATAACAGAAATGTAATGATCCTATATTTAAAAACTGAAAATAATTTGGGTTTCTAAGATCAAATAGCATTGGCAGATAAAAAATGTGGGTTAGGAATAATTTAGATATGAATCTAGGCTTAATCAACTGCAAACATCCATCCATGAACACAGTGATGTCTTAAGTACTATAAAAATTACCTTCACATTTCTGATGGTCAGGTACAGCTCAATGATGGTGCAATCATCATGTGTTTCACAAATAACAGCCTCAACCAGTGTAGATGCTGCAATGATTGAACATAGGGATTACAATTCCAATATGGATATGTATAAAATTAGAAAAAGCCTATGTAAATATGCTAAATAAATTCTGACCTTGTAGAAGATTGTGGAGGTATTTTGTAGCAGAGCTGTCCCAGTAAAGGGACGGACTGAAAGTGGGCACCAAAGAGAAGATCAATAAGCCAATGCTGACACAGTAATTAACAGACTGATCTATATTAGTGCACCTAATATTTATAATTTACAGTAAAAATTTAAAGCTTTCTCGTCACTGTGACATCTTACACTAGTTCTACTGTCTCACTGCAGATGTGCACTTTGAGTTTCACTGGGTGAATCCAAGCCAGTTTGAACCTGAACACCCGGAAGGGCAACCGCAGGAACTTTTCAAGAGGAGCCCTCACCCTGCAGGAAAAATGGTTCATATTATTAAAAATACACAAACTGCACGCAGTAGAGACTTGAGATGAAACTCCAACCAAACAAGAGTCCAGTCATGCACCATTTTTTAAAAATTGTATTTTAAACATTTAATAAAATAATTTTTTAATGTGGGGCGGCGTGGTGGTGTAGTGGTTAGCGCTGTCGCCTCACAGCAAGAAGGTCCGGGTTCGAGCCCCGTGGCCGGCAAGGGCCTTTCTGTGTGGAGTTTACATGTTCTCCCCGTGTCCGCGTGGGTTTCCTCTGGGTGCTCCGGTTTCCCCCACAGTCCAAAGACATGCAGGTTAGGTTAACTGGTGACTCTAAATTGAGCGTACAGTGGGGCAAAAAAGTATTTAGTCAGCCACCAATTGTGCAAGTTCTCCCACTTAAAAAGATGAGAGAGGCCTGTAATTTTCATCATAGGTACACTTCAACTATGAGAGACAGAATGGGGGGAAAGAATCCAGGAAATCACATTGTAGGATTTTTAATTAATTAATTGGTAAATTCCTCAGTAAAATAAGTATTTGGTCACCTACAAACAAGCAAGATTTCTGGCTCTCACAGACCTGTAACTTCTTCTTTAAGAGGCTCCTCTGTCCTCCACTCGTTACCTGTATTAATGGCACCTGTTTGAACTCGTTATCAGTATAAAAGACACCTGTCCACAACCTCAAACAGTCACACTCCAAACTGCACTATGGCCAAGACCAAAGAGCTGTCAAAGGACACCAGAAACAAAACTGTAGACCTGCACCAGGCTGGGAAGACTGAATCTGCAATAGGTAAGCAGCTTGGTGTGAAGAAATCAACTGTGGGAGCAATTATTAGAAAATGGAAGACATACAAGACCACTGATAATCTCCCTCGATCTGGGGCTCCACGCAAGATCTCACCCCGTGGGGTCAAAATGATCACAAGAACGGTGAGCAAAAATCCCAGAACCACATGGGGGGACCTAGTGAATGACCTGCAGAGAGCTGGGACCAAAGTAACAAAGGCTACCATCAGTAACACACTACGCCGTCAGGGACTCAAATCCTGCAGTGCCAGACGTGTCCCCCTGCTTAAGCCAGTACATGTCCAGGCCCGTCTGAAGTTTGCTAGAGAGCATTTGGATGATCCAGAAGAGGATTGGGAGAATGTCATATGGTCAGATGAAACCAAAATAGAACTTTTTGGTAAAAACTCAACTTGTCGTGTTTGGAGGAGAAAGAATGCTGAGTTGCATCCAAAGAACACCATACCTACTGTGAAGCATGGGGGTGGAAACATCATGCTTTGGGGCTGTTTTTCTGCAAAGGGACCAGAACGACTGATCTGTGTAAAGGAAAGAATGAATGGGGCCATGTATCATGAGATTTTGAGTGAAAACCTCCTTCCATCAGCAAGGGCATTGAAGATGAAACGTGGCTGGGTCTTTCAGCATGACAATGATCCCAAACACACCGCCCGGGCAACGAAGGAGTGGCTTCGTAAGAAGCATTTCAAGGTCCTGGAGTGGCCTAGCCAGTCTCCAGATCTCAACCCCATAGAAAATCTTTGGAGGGAGTTGAAAGTCCATGTTGCCCAGCGACAGCCCCAAAACATCACTGTTCTAGAGGAGATCTGCATGGAGGAATGGGCCAAAATACCAGCAACAGTGTGTGAAAACCTTGTGAAGACTTACAGAAAACGTTTGACCTCTGTCATTGCCAATAAAGGGCATATAACAAAGTATTGAGATGAACTTTTGTTATTGACCAAATACTTATTTTCCACCATAATTTGCAAATAAATTCTTTAAAAATCAGACAATGTGATTTTCTGGATTTTTTTTCTCATTTTGTCTCTCATAGTTGAGGTATACCTATGATGAAAATTACAGGCGTCTCTCATCTTTTTAAGTGGGAGAACTTGCATAATTGGTGACTGACTAAATACTTTTTTGCCCCACTGTAGGTGTGAATGGTTGTCTGTGTCTATGTGTCAGCCCTGTGATGACCTGGCGACTTGTCCAGGGTGTACCCCGCCTTTCGCCCGTAGTCAGCTGGGATAGGCTCCAGCTCGCCTGCGACCCTGTAGAACAGGATAAAGCGGCTACAGATAATAAGATGAAGTTTTTAATGATTTCAAATGAATGATTCCTTTAAAGCTTAAAAACGACTCTAAAACCATTTCAACACAGCTCACCTGTGTAATTCTGTCGTATTAATTTTTTTTCAGTTGTTTATTGCACACATTTTAGAAATACTATACCACTGAAAGCCTTATAATCAGTACAACATGTAGATTAAAATGTTCTGATATAAAATTCACCACTGAAAACCCAGAAAGACTGCAATTTCTCCATACTCATCTGTGTTGACAACAACACGCTCGCCATGGTCAACTAAGAAGCACGTGGCCTGACTCCTTGCTGATCCCAGACACAGAGACTCCACTCTGGCCCTACACCAGCTCCGTAGTACTGGCCAAAACACTACACATATCTAATAAAGCAAAACAGAGACACACAGACTGACTGATTTCAGTCATTAAAGAAGGCAAGCTGCTAAACACCGCAAACCTGAATATGTATCAAATGCAGTAGCTTTAACCTAAATTCATGCAGCATTCATTACTGTGCATCATACCTGTTCCTTCTCCAATGATGATGGCTTTACTTTCTGCACATCCAGGTTGACCTTGTGATAGAAGAGGTTCATTTTAACCTGCAGGTTCTCATAGTCTTGAGGACTCTCGGCCTTCCCACCAGGTCCTTTCACGATTCGACCCCAAATACATCCTGGATCCTCAACCTCACAGAGAAAAGGAACAAAAGCATGTGTCTATATACACTCTTGGGGGAAAATACAATACGGTACCATTTACTTAGAAACACCTGGCTTGATACACATTTGCCATTTTATCATGTAACCCATAAATGTGCAATTGTACACCATCTACTGCTCTGTAAAATTAGTAAGCCCTCCTCTAACCAATCCACCAGTCGAACAGGACCAACATAAAACAACCACTGACCATTTCAATGCCACTGCTGGGTTGAGGATGGGATAAAATATAATATACAAAATAATATTTGCTCAGCAGGGCTCCTGTGGTACTTCATTTCTACTGATGGAAATGGGGGACTGACACATAGTTCATAGCAACACACTGGCTATGGTCAGTAACTGTATAGCTACAACGTGCACCTGTATGGCAGGTAGGCATACCTGATAAAAAAGGGCCAATTATTGCCGTTAGAAGGTAACTGTACCTAAAAACTTGGCAACTGTTTGTTAGACATCTAATTTATCACAAACTAGATAGAACTCGACGCCAACAGCGTCGATGGGGATGCCTCCGCCCGGTAGACTACACACCTTATTAAGTTGTGATTTGGGGATGGACATTTGACCCCACAGTAATCTTGACCTGGTGAAATTACTTGTACCAGCCTTGGAGATATTGTGTTCACAAGGTTTTCAGACAGACATTTGACCTCACAGTGACCTTGACCTTAGACCTTTTAATCTCAAAATCTAATCAGTTTATCTTTGTCCCCAAATCCACAAATGGTGAAAGTTTAGTGAAATTCCTTTCATTCGCCTTGGAGATAGTGTTCACAAGGTTTTTGGACAGACATTTGACCTCACGGTGACCTTGACCTTAGACCTTTTGATCTCAAAATCTAATCAGTTCATGTTTGTCCCAAAGCGCACAAATGGTGAAAGTTTGGTGAAATTCCTATCATTAGCCTTTGAGATATAGTGTTCACAAGATTTCGGGACGGATGCACACACGCACAGACAGACGGACAACCTGAAAACATATGCTGCGTTCATGTGCTATGGGAAGATGATATTTTCCAGTTGGGAAGTGGTATTTACCAGTGTGTTGTGTTCACATGCTTTTGTTGTTGTTGACAAATTAAAGATGGTGGACCAGATTCAAGTTAGCAATAGTTAGTTAGCTAGCTATCGTTAGCAATAGCGTCTGCTCTGGATAGGTAAAAACAAACCATAACACATTTTTAAAGGAAACGGATTTCTAACGTATTATATTACACTTGTTAATGACGCAACATTGCATAGACACAAAAAACTACCCACTAATACTAGTAAAAAAAAAAAAAACTTTAGTAGCATACAATGCTTAACATTCAAGTGTCTTGTACCGCTCGCCGCCATGTTGAAAAGGTTAAAGTTCATCTCATCTCGGCAACTCGTGTATCAAAATTTTCTACGAGTTGCCCAGTGGAAAACACCACAAGAGGGGGCGTTCATGTGTGCTTTCCATGTCGGCGTTTGGTATTTACCATAATTCCCATAGCACATGAATGCAGCAATAATACCTCCTGCACCTTACGGTGGCGGAGGCATAAAAAAGTGCTGCCTTCTATAAGCATACAGTGAGTCCACTGGTCCTGCAGTAAAACTGCACTGCAGTTTAGAAGAGGGCTGTATGCAATATGACAATATAATGTTGATATAATTAGAAACTGTGTCTCAACACATTTTTCTGCGATATCAGGATATATTTTAAGGTAAAAATTTGGACTGAATCTTTAAAACAGGGATGAGAATGAAAAATATTTTAAAAGTCTGAAAAAACCGGGGCGGGGCAAGGCCCATGGGGCTAATTATTTTTGGCTATTTTTTTTTTTTTTACCCCAAAACCATTAATTTTATCAGCAAAAATTTGCAATTTATTTGGAAATAAATTCCCCTTCTTGGTGGACTCCCAGGTGAAAATGATTAATAAGGTACAAGAGACTTGTTTTTAATCAATTCACATTTGATGATTTCAAAAAAATCAATGCACCTTTTAATATAAACGAGCTCTACAGTATTATATTTCTGCATTTTTGTGATTCATCTTTGAATACTCCAATCCTTTAAAATGAAGTGCAAACCAGAAAAAAGTTCCATCATATAATTCTCTTAAGCTCTCTTCTGATGTTATCATGGTAGCAGGAGGTCTTGCATATTAAGCAGGCAACATTCAACACCACTTATCACTTCCCTTTCAACTGCTGTGTGTACTAACTAGGATTTAACTTGGCCAGGATGTTGTGTAATGTAATGCATATACCATATGGTCAATTTGAAGATCGAGATGGTGATTTTGAGTTAAAGAACAGGCATGTACAATGCGCATTACAAATTGGAATTTTTTTTTAAATCAAAAACTATAAGTTCATCTCGGCCTAAAAAATGTGGGCAGACGCTCCTGCGCGGCACGTGCCAGCAATTCCCCTTATGAAATGAGCAATAAGTAGGAGAGTTATACATGCTATCATACCTAAAATTTTATCAGAAATATAGATATGATACTATGATTCTCCCCAACATGCTACATTAGATAAGCTAACCCCATTAATAAAAGATACACACTTATATATGACGTGTAATTGATATATATATTTTTGGGGCGCGCGCGCTCGCTCTCTGCCATGCCGATCCTGTAGGCTGCACTGACTCAAACTCCGGTCCTCGAGAAAAGGGATAAAAGCCCACCCACACTGAAAGCTGATTGGCTTATTTTGCTGAGTAACCCAATCAAGATGCTCTTTGTCTGGCATGCGCTACATGAACAGGCACACAGGCAGTGTTGCCAGATTGGGTGCTTTTAAGTGCATTTTGGCAGGGTTTTGAACATATTTTGGGCTGGAAAACGTCAGCAGTATCTGGCAACACTGCACACAGTCTCCCTCGCGCGCGCACATTCTAAGATGTGCGCGCACGCTCTTGCTCGCTTCTATCAATATGCAGGAGACTCCCGGAACTTCCGGGAGACTTGGGATGTCTGCGTTATAAGGTGACCACAGATCGTTAATCATCCCCCCCCCAAAAAAAAAAAAAAAAAAATTCTCAACGGATTTACATCGATCTCAAAAACAATCATTTTGGTCTGAAAAAGTCGGAAATTCACCAATCGGCGGAAAATTCTCATCCCTGTTAAAATAATAAAATGAGGCTTCCAAGCAGCACGCTATCTTCAAGAGACAACATGAACGCAAGTTGAATCCCAACAGTCTCAAAGCCAACCGTGGCCAGGAGTCCAAGAGAACAAAACTGGCTGTGCTCTCCAAGTGAGAGGGATGACATGACTCTCCACGGTCAATCACAGTGGCACTAGCCAATTGTGAGCATCTGTGAATTCATATGAAGAAAATGTGTGTGCATATATACCTGAACACACTCAAAGGAAAGCACTAACTGCACACGTTTTTACATTCGGAATGGGATTAGGACACTTCGTCCAATGACCATTTCATCCAACGCCATTTCGTCCGATAGTTGAGACATTTCGTCCAAAGCCTTTTTCATACACACTATCAAAGCCTTTTTTATACACACCATCAACTATTTTCTACGTGGTGGCAATAGATTAGATAAAACTTTATTGATCCCTTTGGGAGGGTTCCCTCAGGGAAATTAAGATTCCAGCATCATTACAGATAAACAGAGAAAAGAAATGGAGAAAACTGCTAGATAAATTAAAATAAATTATTTACATATACAAATATAAAAGAATAAGATATGGGGAAGAGAGGAAGGGGGGAGAAGTGGGGTTAGGGTGTGAGAGTGTGTAGCAGGAAAGATATTGCACACTGTCTGGTATTGCTTATTGTTAGGCTAGGCTACTGCTCCTTCCCATCCTCTGTCCTCCTGTTACCCCTCCTCCCCCCCAGAGAGGAGTTGTACAGTCTGATGGCGTGAGGGACAAAGGAGTTTTTGAGTCTGTTCGTCCTGCACTTGGGAAGGAGCATTCTGTCACTGAACAGGCTCCTCTGGTTGCTGATGACGGTGTGCAGAGGGTGACTGGCATCGTCTGTGATGTTCAATAGTTTGCCCATAGACCTCTTCTCTGCCACCGTCACCAGAGAGTCCAGCTTCATGCCGACCACAGAGCCGGCCCGCCTGATCAGTTTGTCCAGCCTGGATGTGTCCTTCTTGGATGTGCTGCCCCCCCCAGCACACCACGGTGTAAAACAGGACACTGGCGACCACAGTCAAGCCAGAAAGTCTGCACACCCCTTTCACCTTCTCCACATTTTATTACGTTACAGACTTATTCTACAATAGACCGAGTTAAGTTTGTCACAAAATTCTACACAAAATAGCCCATAATGACAAAGTGAAAGCAGGTTTTTAGACATTTGTGCTAATTTATTCAAAATCAAAATGTAAAATATATGTACAAAGTGTGCACACCCTTTGATATGACACCCAAAAGTGAGCCGAGGTGCATTTTGTTTCCACTGATACTGCTAGAGATGTTTCTACAACTTAATTGGAGTCCGCCTGTGGTAAATTCAATTGATTGGACATAATTGGGGGATTGCCAGCATCTGCCTATATAAGGTCCCACAGTTGACAGTGCATGTCGGAACAAACTCCAAGCCATGGGGTCAAAGGAATTATCTGCAGAACTCAGAAACAGGATTGTGTCAAGGCATAGATCTGGAGAAGGGTACAGAAAAATTGCTGCAGCTTTACAGGTACCAAAGAGCACAGTGGCCACCATCATTCGTAAATGGAAGAAGTTTGGAACCACCAAGAATCTTCCTAGACCTGGCCGCCCAGCCAAACTGAGCAATCGGGGAAGACGGGCCTTGGCCAGGGAGGTGAGCAGGAACCAGAGGGTCACTCTGACAGAGCTCCAGCGTATCCTTGTGGTGATGGGAGAATCTTTCTGAGGATCAACCATCCAAACAGCACTCCACAAATTAGACCTTTATGGTAGAATGGCCAGACAGAAGCCATGAAGACATGACAGCCCACTTGGAGTTTGCCAAAAGGCACCTAGAGGACTCTCAAACCATGAGAAACAAGATTATCTGGTCTGATGAAACCAAAATTGAACTTTTTGGCCTGAATACCAAGCATCACATCTGGAGGAAACCAGGCACCGCTCATCACCTGGCTAATGCCATCCCTACAGTAGCAGCATCATGATGTGGGGATTTTTTCAGCAGCGGGAACAGGGTGACTAGTCCTGATAGAGGGAAAGATGAATGCAGCCAAGTACACCAAGATCCTTGAAGAAAACTTGCTCCAGAGCGTTCTGGACCTCAGACTGGGGCAAAGGTTTACCTTCCAACGTAACAACAAACCGAAGCACGCAGCCAAGAGAACAAAAGAGGGGCTTTGGAGAAAGTCTGTGAATGTCCTTGAGTGGCCCAGCCAGAGCCCAGACCTGAATCCAGTTGAACATCTGTGGAAGGAGCTGAAAATGGCTGTGCACCAATACTCCCCATCCAACCTGACCGAGCTTGCAAGGATATGCCAAGAGGAATGGGCAAAAATGTCCAGAAACAAGTGTGCCAAGCTCGTAGCTTCTTTCCCAAGACGCCTTGAAGCTGTAATTGCTGCCAAAGGTGCATCAACCAAGTATTAGGCTAAGGGTGTGTACAGATATGTTACCCCTAAATAACCTCTTATCAGTAAAATAAAATTGCATATATTCTAAAAACCTGCTTTCACTTTGTCATTATGGGCTATTTTGTGTAGAATTTTGGGACTAAAAATGAACTCAATCTATTGTAGAATAAATCTGTAACATAATAAAACTTTGAGAAGGTAAAAGGGGTGTGCAGACTTTCTGGCTTGACTGTGTGCGCGTCAAGCTCGAGATATAAACAAACCATAATTCATTTAAGGGAGTGCATTAAGCAGGTTTATGACCGCGTCTCCCTGTAATAAAACGGAAATGAACAAAAAATTAACAGCACCTGTGCGAGAGTCTGCTCGGTGTGCGCATCCGGAACATGCCCGAGAGTCCTTCAGGTGCGCACGTCAAAGCGTGCAGGACTGACACCCACATAATAGTTGGGGCCCCAAAAAAGGATATCTGGCAAGTGGGAGTATGGATTTTCTATGTAATTTGGTCTAATAAAAACAATCTCTCCCCACAAGTGGCCCCAGCCAAACGTGCCTGAAGTTGACACTTGGTGATTCCCATCATGACCGGTTTTGTTTCCATTTTGCAACGGCGGCCCCCCAACACTTCTTGGATTTTACATGAATACTAGGTAGAAACCCATTGTTTTGAAGACGCTCGCCGAGAAAGGCGAGTCTGGGGCAATCTTTACTCGCCATTAGATTTCACAACTCTCGTTTGGCGAGTGGTTAAATTACATGCTGCAAAAACGTGTTTTGCTTTGGTCATATTCCATTCAGAATTCCTCCTTCTTATGAACAAACAAATACCTGAAACATAAAATAATTGATAGTGCATATGAAAAAAGCTTGGGACGAAATGTCTTAACTATTGGACGAAATGACCTGTATCCTTCGGAATACATTCTTTCCGATCAGCCATTCTGAAGGTGCTGTTTACATAAAAGCAATCGGATAGATGTACGTGTTCATATGTATCAAGCATACAATTGGAATGGAGTTTTTATTACCACATGCCGCCATATTTCTCCCATCCATAAAGCATCACAGCGTTATGACTGCACGAAGGCATACTGAACATGTACAGAAGACAATCCAATCGAGTGTTTACATGGCTAATATTTTCCTATCCAACAGCTCATCAGGAGGTCTACACCACCACTTTCAATCCGAACCCTTTGGTGACTGACCCCTTGAAAATGGTTCCTCCAGGAACGATGACTTTTCAGTTGTCAAGACAACGGAAAAACTAAAATACAAAAACAAAGATACATCACAATGCTCTTGTGCACAAAACAAAATGCTCTTGTATTTTAGTTTTTCCGTTGTCTTGACAACTGAAACGTCATTGTTCCTGGAGGAACCATTTTCAAGGGGTCAGTCATCAAAGGGTTAAACTCTCAATCGGAATGGGGCATTTCATTCTGAACGAGCTGTTTTCATGAAGAAATTTCATTCTGATCGAGCTTGAATCCAATTATTAACAGATCATTCAGGTCCATGTAAATATAACTATCGTGTGATAATTGAGAGCTAGAGAGTGAATAGAGACTGGCGAAATGAAAAAAAAAATTCAATAGTTTTAACGTCTTTAGTATTTATCTCAGTACACATTAAATATCATCATCAGGTCTCAATTTTTTATTAACACTACTGTTTTGCCAGCATTTCAGCGTGGGAAATAAGATCGGACCAGCAGACGTTTACCAGTAATTTTCGCATTTGTCCATCTGCATTTCAAAAGCATCGGACTGGATGGCCTATAAAAAAAAAAAAATAACTCGAATGTGTCCGTATGCATTTCAAAATCATCAGACTGGATGGCTGATGAAAAATTGTAAAGATATGGGTCTAATTCACTTCTAATTTTCTTCCAAATGTTACACTGGGTGAATACATTAGGTTATAACGCGGCCTGTGAAACAGCAGCCCCCGTGGGTGCACTTCTTAAAAAAAAAATTCATAACTCTGCTACTGACAGTCCTAGCTCTGTCAAAATTTACAGGCACATCCCTCTCCCCAAGACCTTTCAAACCAGCCCAGGGACAGCCCACTACAACCCCACTTCAGCCTGTTATTTGCCCCCGAAACCCACATGTGACTGATGCTTGCCATGGCTCGAGCCAGCTTTTAAAAATTCATAACTCGGTCACCGATGGTCCTAGCTTCGTCAAAATTTACAGGCACACCCCTCTCCCCCAGATCTTTCAAACGAGCCAGGCTCAGCCCGATCCGACATCAAGAACAAGCACGTATCGCGTTAAGCTTTAGCACAAGCCCTGGTTCCAGTCGCTCACACGTGGGAGGATTTAAAAATTCATAACTCTGCCACCAAAGGTCCGAGCTCCATCAAAATTTACAGGCACCTCCCTCTCCTCGAGTGACACACTAAATAAGACAATAATAACAATCTGAGTATTCACTGTTCTTATTACACAATGCAGTTGAACTAATGTTTTAGCGTTGACAGTATCTGATTGATCCAGTTGGTTGATTAAGAGTTCAGTTTACATGAAACCTTGCAGTACAGTATTATGTTAAATGCCAAACTGCCAATCAGTGGTTATGTTATTATTATTATTATTATTATTATTATGTGCATTTTTTTTTCATTCATAATAAGAATGACAGTCATAGGCCAAGTTTACATTAGACCGTATCTGTCTCGTTTTCTTCGCGGATGCACTGTCCGTTTACATTAAAACGCCTGGAAACGCCGGGAAACGGGAATCCGCCAGGGTCCACGTATTCAATCCAGATCGTGTCTGGTCCGGTGCTGTGTAAACATTGAGAATACGCGGATACGCTGTGCTGAGCTCTAGCTGACGTCGTCATTGGACAACGTCACTGTGACATCCACCTTCCTGATTCGCTGGCGTTGGTCATGTGACGCGACTGCTGAAAAACGGCGCGGACTTCCGCCTTGTATCACCTTTCATTAAAGAGTATAAAAGTATGAAAATACTGCAAATACTGATGCAAATACTGCCCATTGTGTAGTTATGATTGTCTTTAGGCTTGCCATCCTTCCACTTGCAAGTGGTAAGTGATATGCGCTGGGATCACACACACAGCGGCTCAGTCCCGAATCACAGCTTGTTCACTTCACTCGCGCGCTCTGTGAGCTGCGCAGGGCCGGAGTGTGCACCCTCCAGAGGCCACTCGCTGTTCAGGGCGGAGTGATTTGGAGCGCAGGATGCCTGCGGAGCCGAGCGTATCCGTGTATTGGTGTTGCTGTGTGCACGCGAATCGTGTATTGGTGTTGCTGTGTGCACACTAATCGTTTTAAAAGCGTTAATCTGATGATCCGCTGATACGGTCTAATGTAAACATGGGCATAGTCATTTGCTTTGGAGGATGTAGATTTATATTTTAAACAAGTTTTTATTTTCTTCAATTTTCGAAGTTCTAGTCCAGCAGATTTTAGTCTGAATGCCAAATGATATTACCGTGTCGAGTTTTGAGTCATTTTGTTCCAGTTACTTGGAATCTCGTACTCAAAATTTTAATTCTATTATGTAAGAATTATTTACCAAATTTCTTATTAGACTTATTATAAACATAATATAAAAAAAGTCATTGTTGACAATGTTTCCTGAGTGTTATTATAGTACCTATATATGAGTACCAGTAAGTTGTAACCAACTGGAACATCCTTGGCCCCCCATACTTTTTTCTAGACATGGAACTGACCTGTGTGTGCGCTACTGTTTTCTCAGGTTCATCTTGACTCTTCTGACATTTTCTTGTAAATTATATTCAATTTGGAGTGTAATTAGCAACTAATACCTAGTGTAATTTGGACTTTGAAGATCACAAAAATGTGCCTGGAAATAGCGGAGAAGCCATTTCCAGGCATCTGAAGCCCTTCAGCTTCTGGGGCCCTAAGGCAGGCCCCGGACCCCTGGCCACATTGTTCCGTGCCTTTGACCTGTCATTCGGACAGGCTGAAATTTGGACAGACAGACAACATTTCAGACTCGTCTGTCCTGTGACAGTCTGCTTAAAAATTCCTTATTTCCCCACAATGGCATCTTGTTAGTAATCCTATATCTTGTAAAACATAACTTGTATTATCTTCAAGTATAGTGACATGATTAAAATATCCTGTCACCCAACCTTAGCTTACGGTCATATATACAGATAGACTGACAATTTTACAGTGCATGAAAAAATAAAGTGCAGCGGTACTGTAGGAAACAGGATGAACTCCATGTTCCCAGGTACTTAACAGTTATTCCACAAAATCCAGTCGTACATGAGCCGATGGCCAACGAAGCGTATAGCACCGAGTCGGCTATAAGCCATGTATGGCTTGATTTCATGGAATAACTTTTTTTCTATCCACATTCACTGGATTTTGAGAAACAGCATTTTTATTTTTTGCAAATTCAATAAATAAATAATGTTATACAAAACATCCAACAAAATCACTTCCGCTTCTTTTAATATGAAAGTATGTCCCTTTACACACTCATCCAGAAGGGTAATTTTGCACAAGGCCATCTGTCTACAGCAGAAAAAAATAAAATAACAAAACGCGTCTGGAAAAATCCCAAGGGAGTCTGGAGCCAGATTCGTGACGTTACCTGCGGAAGCGCCAGCAGGCTGTGCGAGCTTTGTACGGTTTCAGTGCACAGCCTGTGTAGACCAAGCGCTCCCATTTCTCTCTCATTGTCCGGTCTTTTGGAAAACAATGAGTACTAATCCCATCAAGATTGGTGTTGCTACACACTCCTACGATACATCTGTTAACCATTTTAATAATTACGCGATAACGTTGAAGAAATTTGCAGAAAACCACCAGATCGTTTTCTCATAAACAAACCAGCGCTGGCGTAGGATTCAGAGGGAGGCGTCCCACACGCGACGTCACGAAAATCAATGTTTGCCAGGAAATCTAAATGGCAAGTTTTTCAGAGGCGGACCAATTCGCCTCAAATGGCTTGATTTCAACTGAATTTTTCTGGTATTGCACAAGGTAAAAAAAATTGCAGAGAATGCAGAATGTTACAGATATTTGACCCAAGTTTAATATAAAATAGGAGAATCACATTGATCTTGCTCCTGAATTTACCCGTGATATATTGCACCTGAGTTAAAATGCATATGTATATAGGAATCATTGTATATACAGTCACTTCATTTTGCTTTTACTTAAGTTATTGAACTTATTTAAATTTATTTTATTTATTCTTTTTTCAGATGATTTTATCTTCTATTTTTAGACATCTTTACTACTTCTCTGATTCAGGAGCTTGGTAGCAAATTTGAATTTCCCTCTGGGTATTATTAAAGTAATTCTGATTCAATGCTTTTATTCCATATTTTGTTGCGCTTTTTGGGGGTTTTGTTTGCGAGTCGTCTTTATTTCGTCCTCAGTTAGTTCTGCAGTTCCGGGTGGCACGGTGGTGTAGTGGTTAGCACGGTCGCCTCACAGTAAGAAGGTTCTGGGTTCGAACCCAGCAAGGGCCTTTCTGTGTGGAGTTTGCATGTTCTCCCTGTGTCTGCATGGGTTTCCTCCACATGCAGTTAGGTTGACGTGGGGCAGACTTGGGCTGAGGTGCCCTTGAGCAAGGTACTTAACCCCTGACTGCTCCCCGGGCGCTCTAGTGTGGCTGCCCACTGCTCTTGGTGTGTGTGTTAAACGGGTTAGAAGAAGAAACCTTTTTGTCACTTCAAGCACAGTGAAATTCATCCTCTGCATTTAACCCATCTGAAGCAGTGAACACACGCGCACACACACACAGAGAGCAGTGGGCAGCCACACCAGAGTGCCCAGGGAGCAGTCAGGGGTTCGGTACCTCGCTCAAGGGCACCTCAGCCCAAGGCCGCCCCACATTAACCTAACTGCATGTCTTTGGATTGTGGCGGAAACCACAAGGAGAACATGCAAACTCCACACAAAAAGGCCCTCGCCGGCCGCTGGGTTCGAACCCGGAACCTTCTTGCTGTGACGCGACTGTGCTAGCCACTACACCACCATGCCACCGTTAAATGCAGAGGATGAATTTCACGGTGCTTGAAGTGTGCATGTGACAAATAAAGGTTTCTTCTTCAAACCCGTTCCGCCACTCTGTTTTTCTCTACTCACAGTATAGACCCCTTTCACTGACATCACCCGAAACCGGAAGTAAACAGACCCTGCGCCATTGTGGAAGACCAACAAACTCGTGATTAGGGGAAAATAACGGCAGCGGTATGTGAACCCACGAGAATAAAGTGGAGTGGCAAACGACTTAAACAAACAAATCTGAGCTGTTTTATTTATGATTTATTGGCCCAACAGTAGACTTGAAAGAAACCTGTGTGAGACTTGGCAAAAAACTGTGGATATAATGGATAAGTCTGTGCATGATCTGCGGACACTTTGAGGTAAGCAAACGCAAGAAATTCAGATTTAAAACATGCTAAATTGGCTCCAAGTTGATAACTGTATGAAGAGCAAGCCTCCCAGACTTCTACAATTTAATAATAATAATAATTTAGGATGGTTTGGGGCTTGCTCGCTGCTGCCAGGTTGGTTGTTGAGTAGCCTGACTGTTTTTTTTTTTTTTTTCTTGCATGTGGTATCATTGTTGATGCGAGGTTGTTTTTTGAACATGCCAATGCGGACACGATTTCCCCTGATGAGTTATGACTTCAGACACGATGCGTGTGTGGAGGTGTGGAGTCCGCGTGATATGTGCGTAAGATAGGCTTCACATGTGTTTGGAGATCCGCGCTCCGAGACAAGCGCAAGCGCACACACCCCCAAGGGAAAAAAAGGGGCCCCCCGAAAATATCGGCATAGTTTGAACACCGAGTGTAGGCACTGGGTGTAAACAACAAATAGCTTACAATGTCTGGGTAGCAAACAGATGGCAGAATTGGTGTCCGGTCCTCCTTATGTTTCTATTCTCCCTTGCCCCGAGTCTTATCATATGGGTCAAACCCATCAATCACAGCCAGTTTCTCCACATACCGTGCCCTTTCTGCAGCTGGTAATGTACTCACATAACCCGAATTATCAGCCATCGTGTCACTTTACTCTCGCTCGTACTTTGTTTTATATTGTGAGTGCATGTACTTGGTCTTCCAATATGGCGCCTAACAAAATCTCACGGCGCGGTGACGTCATGTGAAAGGGGTCTATATGAGCTGATATCCTAGTAGTACAGCAGCCAATCAGAGCACGCAATTGCTCATATCCAGTGAATGTGGATAGAATAATACATATTTTGTACAAACATAATAATACAGTTACATAGTGTTAAAACTGTACCTTGATTATTGCCAACTCTAAAATTCCTCCATCTTCCATTTTCCAAACCTGAGAAACACAACACAATAATTACAGTCGGATGTAAAATGAACCAAACCGTGCCTTCAGTAGGGAACTACCTCAACAAAACACCCCTTCAGTGACTGATCGCGCTTAATTCTTGAACATTATCGAGTAAAATAAATATTTAAGGTCGTAAACAAGTAGAAGCGCAGAGAGGTGAAGTCAGTGTGGCCGGTTTAAACATGGCGGCCGCTCAGAGCGCCTCATCCACAGTGACCCAGGGTCTGAAAGAGCCGGGGAAAACACCGAGGAGAAACCTCCGAGGTCTTTTCACCCCTGCTTTAATCGTTCTATGGGATAAAATACTGAATTTGACAAACACTGTAATGAAGAAGGGGGAAACAAACCCTGTTTAGAGGAGAAAACGCGGCGAGTTTTGCTGAGTCACTGTTGCCATGTGGGCCTGTGGTGCATGTCCGGAGTTGAGGATCTCCATGATGGCATAAAGTTTAAACTTAGGACTATTTACTTCGGCAACAGCATCAGCACATACCTTCCATTCAGGTCCACTGATCCTAGATAACCTTCTTTAAGTGTTTGGAGAAAACATGGCCGAAATCTCAGCTCTTCCAGCGGTAGCTAACCGTGATGTTAACAACACAGTTCCCTGAATTAATGGTTGCACACTGATTTACACCTTCACAAGTGTGCATTAGTCGGTGTTTATCCCGGGTTCAACACCACGAGGACCGAACTGGTGGATATGAGGCGCATATTTTTAGTTAAATACGAAGTAAATCAATACATACTCTTTCAGTTCATCATTACTGTGTTGTTGTTTTATGACTGGACGTACTGTACCTTAGTCCCAGTTGAACCTCAGTCGACTACTTAATGTGAACCCACAGTGTACAAATCCAAATAATAAAATTAGTGACTTTCTCATCTCTCTCTCTCTGTGTGAACTTCACCACACTAGTCAATCACCTGCCGCTCGCCCCGCCCACACACCCAGCTCACTAACTGTGAGTGATTTCCAGAACTTTCCCTGACAGTTAGGATACCATCCATCCATCCATCCATCCTTTATCCTGTTCTACAGGGTCGCAGGCAAGCTGGAGCCTGACACACTGAGACAAACAACCATTCATGGTCACCAGTTAACCTAACCTGCATGTCGTTGGACTGTGGGGGAAACCGGAGCACCCGGAGGAAACCCACGCGGACAACATGCAAACTCCGCGCAGAAAGGCCCTCCCCGGCAGCTGGGCTCGAACCCAGAACCTTCTTGCTGTGAGGCGACAGCGCTAACCACTACACCACCGTGCCACCTGATGTCATCGTCCATCCATTATCTCTAGCCTCTTTATCCTGTCCTACAGGGTCGCAGGCAAGCTGGAGCCTATCCCAGCTGACTACGGGTGAGAGGCGGGGTACACCCTGGACAAGTCGCCAGGTCATCACAGGGCTGACACATAGAGACATTCACAGTTAATTTAGAGCCACCAATTAGCCTAACCTGCATATCTTTGGACTGTGGGGGAAACCGGAGCACCCGGAGGAAACCCACGCGGACACGGGGAGAACATGCAAACTCCACACAGAAAGGCCCTCGCCGGCCACGGGGCTCGAACCCAGGACCTTCTTGCTGTGAGGCGACAGTGCTAACCACTACACCACCATGCCACCTGATGTCATCGTCCATCCATTATCTCTAGCCGCTTTATCCTGTTCTACAGGGTCGCAGGCAAGCTGGAGCCTATCCCAGCTGACTACGGGCGAGAGGTGGGGTACACCCTGGACAAGTCGCCAGGTCATCACAGGGCTGACACATAGACACAGACAACCATTCACACCTACGGTCAATTTAGAGCCACCAATTAGCCTAACCTGCATGTCTTTGGACTGTGGGGGAAACCGGAGCACCCAGAGGAAACCCACGCGGACACGGGGAGAACATGCAAACTCCACACAGAAAGGCCCTCGCCGGCCACGGGGCTCGAACCCAGGACCTTCTTGCTGTGAGGCGACAGTGCTAACCACTACACCACCATGCCACCTGATGTCATCGTCCATCCATTATCTCTAGCCACTTTATCCTGTCCTACAGGGTCGCAGGCAAGCTGGAGCCTATCCCAGCTGACTACGGGCGAGAGGCGGGGTACACCCTGGACAAGTCGCCAGGTCATCACAGGGCTGACACATAGACACAGACAACCATTCACACCTACAGTCAATTTAGAGCCACCAATTAACTAAACCTGCATGTCTTTGGACTGTGGGGGAAACCGGAGCACCCGGAGGAAACCCACACGGACATGGGGAGAACATGCAAACTCCGCAAAGAAAGTTGTTTGTCTCTATGTGTCAGCCCTGTGATGACCTGGCAACTTGTCCAGGGTGTACCCCGCCTCTCGCCCATAGTCAGCTGGGATAGGCTCCAGCTTGCCTATGACCCTGCACAGGATAAGCGGTTATGGATAATGGATGGAGTAAATGAAGTTGTTTTTACTTAAAAATACATTACAAATAGATTGGTTAAAACATTATATTGTTATAGACCTTTGAATCATGTATAAAATCAGAATAAAGTCTTGTTTAAATGGTTATTTTAGCTAGCTCAGTGTGGCCTTGGAAATATTGGTAGATCAATACCTGAAAGTATCTTTTTTTAAAATGACATCAGTGCCACGCTGGAAATATTGGTGGAAACAAACTTGAAACTCAGAGGGTTTATATGGCCCAATAGAAAATATTGGTGGAAACGAGGTCTAGTATGGTGAGATGTGTGAACCAATCAGAATTCATTATACTTGGTAAAACGTATCAAATTCTATGTTAGAACACTATAAAAATTAATGCTTTGTACTTTGGAGTCAGATCTCTCTGCAGACTGACTCAGCTTTTGTTAGTTGATTTAATAACGTCAAAACTTTTCTGCAAACTCTCTGAATTATTCTTGCTTGAGAGAGTTTCTACGACAGGATGATGTTTGAGATATTGTCAATCATGACAATCAAGGAACACACTGTAAGAGTTGCCAAACGAGGCAAGGAAATACAAATAACTCTGACATACTAGATTTTTCGTTGAGGTGTCATGGGGCATCCCAGAAGCCACATTGCTGTTCATCAGTTATCTCACAGTACAGTTTGTTGTTCCTGATGTTCATATCCGGGCCAGACACTGGAAATTTGTCAGCCGCAACAATATCATATCAAAATGGGGCTGAATTTTTTGTGCAGTCTGATCCTGGAATTGCTTTCAGGTTAAAGCATCCAGTCAAGTTCATCAGTGAAGAAAAAACTATCCAGGACGGTGCCAATTCGTCTTCTGCACTGACATTCTTATGCTACACAATGTGTTTAGCACTGTAGCTATCTGTGTCCTGAAGAGGGATAAGCCGCACAGGACTGCACTGTTGAACCTGAGGATGAGTGCTCTGGCCCTACCTCAGTATCATGTTTCAGTATGATGGTTATGGTTCATATAAAAGAAGGCATCTTCTTTGTCTCCTTAAAAGGCATGGACTCCAGCTAATTAAAAAAAATGAATGTGAGACAAGTTATTATGTGACCAAGAAAACCCATTTGGAAAACTGTCTTATGTTCCAGAGGGCTTGTTTTGGTTGGATTTTATCGACACTCCGCACTGCCTGTTCACTTCATCCCCATCTCAATGCCAAAGTATAAAATTAGCAAACACAGTGCAGCCAAATAATTCTTCCTGTGAACAAAAAAACACACTGTGCTTTGAAAAACTTAATGACAAGAAACTTGGAATAATTTATTACTGATGAAGGGATGAAGTTGGATGTAGAATTCGTGATGTTGCTCCTGGAATCAAGTAGATGTGCATGCTAATGCTACTTGAGCCAACATAGGTTCTGTGGGCCTACCAATAAGTTCACTTTTGCTGAGGATTACTTTTTGTTCACTGTTTTTAAGTTAGGGAGGCACAGAGGTGTAGTGGTTAGCCCTATTGCCTCACAGTTAGAAGGTTCTGGGTTTGAACCTCGTGGCCAAGTGAGCCCTTTCTGTATGGAGTTGCATGTTCTCCCTGTGCCTGCATGAGTAACCTCCAGGTGCTCTGGTTTCCTCCCACAGTCCAAAGACGTGTGGATTAGGTCACCTGGCTACTCTAAATTGCCCACTGTGAGTGTGAATGGTTGTCTGTGTCTATGTGTCAGCCCTGTGATGACCTGGCGACTTGTCCAGGGTGTACCCCGCCTTTCGCCCATAGTCAGCTGGGATAGGCTCCAGCTTGCCTGCAACCCTGAACAGGAAAAGCGGTTACGGATAATGGGTGGATGGATGGCTGGATGGAGTGTGAATGGTTGTTCGTCTCTGCGTTAGTCCTGAGATGGCTTGGTGACCTGCCTAGGGTGCACCCCACCTTTCGCCCAAAGTCAGCTGGGACTGACTCCAGTTTCTCCCCCGTAACCCTGATGGATAAACAGTATAGATGATGTATATATGTTGGATGGATGAATTTTTAAAGTTATCAGACTGTTTTTAATTTCTTTCTGCTATAATGGTAGTAAGTTGAAGTCTAACAGAGTCAGAATACTTTTATATGACCTGCACATACTTCAGTGACTATGAAATTGATCATGATTTTGCACATTATTTTATGTTACGTTTTGTGTACTTTCCCCTGTATTATTGCTTTTAATTCATTTAATCTCATGTCATTATCTCTAGCCGCTTTATCCTGTTCTACAGGGTCGCAGGCAAGCTGGAGCCTATCCCAGCTGACTACGGGCGAAAGGCGGGGTACACCCTGGACAAGTCGCCAGGTCATCACAGGGCTGACACATAGACACAGACAACCATTCACACTCACATTCACACCTACGCTCAATTTAGAGTCACCAGTTAACCTAACCTGCATGTCTTTGGACTGTGGGGGAAACCGGAGCACCCGGAGGAAACCCACGCGGACACGGGGAGAACATATGCAAACTCCGCACAGAAAGGCCCTCGCCGGCCACAGGGCTCGAACCCGGACCTTCTTGCTGTGAGGCGACAGCGCTAACCACTACACCACCGTGCTGCCCACTTTTAATTAAATTCCTTCAATTCCATTTCATCTCCTTCTTGTGCTTTTTATTCAGATGAGCATGTGAAGTCCACGGACCCTGTGGAACCTGCCTGGACATCTCTGCCTATGTCAGAGGTACAGAAAAAAAACAAGACCGAGCCATATGATGTAGAACAGTCACACAGTATTTTTACCCTTTTTCTAGATGCTGTCATTTCAGTGCTGTTGCTTGTACTATTACTTTAATTTAGAAACATTATATGATTAATCTGTGTTTGTTTTCTCCCTGACACCAGAGCCATGCAATCTCAGCAAAACTGACACAAAAGGCCATGTCTACCCCCCTTCTTTATCCCTCCCATTTTGGACATTCAGCAGAAAAAGAAAGCCAGCAGAGAAGAACGAAAACAAGACTGAGCTTGACAAAGTAGAACAGTCACGTAGTGTTTTCGCCTGTTGCTATTTACAGACACAGTGACCTTAATGTGCCATGAAGCTAAAGGCAGAATGTTACTCAATATGTACAATGTTGTTTTGATTATATTTCCAGTGATTATAGTGCGGGCGGCACGGTGGTGTAGTGGTTAGCGCTGTTGCCTCACAGCAAGAAGGTCCGGGTTCGAGCCCCGTGGCCGGCGAGGACCTTTCTGTGCGGAGTTTGCATGTTCTCCCCGTGTCCGCGTGGGTTTCCTCCGGGTGCTCCGGTTTCCCCCACAGTCCAAAGACATGCAGGTTAGGTTAACTGGTGACTCTAAATTGAGCGTAGGTGTGAATGTGAGTGTGAATGGTTGTCTGTGTCTATGTGTCAGCCCTGTGATGACCTGGCGACTTGTCCAGGGTGTACCCTGCCTTTCGCCCGTAGTCAGCTGGGATAGGCTCCAGCTTGCCTGCAACCCTGTAGAACAGGATAAAGCGTCTAGAGATGATGAGATGATTATAGTGCTGTTGCTTGGACTATTACTTTATTGTAATTTAATTTTGAAATATTATGATGAGGGGTGGCATGGTGGTGTCGCCTCACAGCAAGAAGGTCCGGGTTCGAGCCCCGTGGCCGGCGAGGGCCTTTCTGTGTGGAGTTTGCATGTTCTCCCCGTGTCCGCGTGGGTTTCCTCCGGGTGCTCTGGTTTCCCCCACAGTCCAAAGACATGCAGGTTAGGTTAACTGGTGACTCTAAATTTACCATAGGTGTGAATGTGAGTGTGAATGGTTGTTTGTCTCTGTATCAGCCCTGCGATGACCTGGAAGAAGAAAATTAAATAAATATTTATCCAGAAAACTTTACAATCATATCTCTTCCTTCTTTCAATACTGAAATCTTGCACATCAACAAAAATAACTTAGATTGTACAAGACAATGGTAACAGCCTAATGTCAAGTCAAGTTTATTTGTATAGTGCTTTTAACAACAAACACTGTCGCAAAGCAGCTTTACAGAAAATTATAGGCTTTAAACATGAGCTAATTTTATCCCTAATCTATCCCCGATGAGCAAGCCTGTGGCGACAGTGTCACGGAAAAACTCCCTCAGATGACATGAGGAAGAAACCTCAAGAGGAACCAGACTCAAAAGGGAACCCATCCTCATCTGGGTGATAACAGATAGTGTAATTATAAATAACTCACTTCTATAACAGTGTCCTATATAGTCACAAAGTAAAACTGTGAAACCAGGAAGATCATTATATACTGAACAAAAATATAAAACGCAGCACCTAAAGATTTTATTTATTTTGTACATCCGATACTGATTTTTTTTTCTGCCCACATCAAATGATAGTATAGCATACCAGTAAACATTTTTTGAAAAAAAAAAAAATGTCCCTCTACTCAAGTTCTGAGCAGTGCCCAGACTTGAGATAATCCATGATCCAGTCGGGTGTGACCATTGCAGACAAAAATTTCACTGAGTAATGCATGTCATGACCATCCTTTATGTGGGGCCAATAAAAGGCCACCCTAAAATGACAAAAACGTTCAAATGTCAAGATGCCACAGATGACCAGAATCAACCGGGAACGAGCCATTGGCATGCTGCAGGCTGGAATGTCCATCAGAGCTGTAGGGCGTCAATTGGGGGTGCTATTCCACGATAGTCCGCCTCCGACGACGATTTCAGCAGCATGGCACCACAGACAACATGCCACATGCACGCAGGCCACGTGTCACCACTCCAGCACAAGACCGACATATCTGTCTGACCCACCTACGTGATCGGTGCCGGACTGCAACACGGACCGCAGATGAGATCATGGGGAGACACAATCGCAGGGTCAGCAGTCAAACTGTGAGAAACCGACTCAGAGAAGCTGGCCTCCATGCACGTAGACCTCATCGAGGATTGGACCTGACTGCTGGGCGACGACGTTCTCGTCTGGACTGGGCTCGGGCACATAGAAAATAAAAATGAAAATGAATTTCTATCTGAACATTTGTATTTCATAAAATATGGACCGCTGCGTTTATATTTTTGTTCAGTGTAGTTTTAACATGAAGTCTGTTTTGTTGAAGTTATAAACTCTTCATTGATGGAGACTTGAGTGCAAAACTGTTCATGACAAATGCAGTCCTAAAGTTAGCAAGTCAACTGTAGTCCTCAGCCATAAAAGCATTACTGTACAGTGGGGCAAAAAAGTATTTAGTCAGTCACCAATTGTGCAAGTTCTCCCACTTAAAAAGATGAGAGAGGCCTGTAATTTTCATCATAGGTATCCCTCAACTATGAGAGACAAAATGAGAAAAAAAATCCAGAAAATCACAGTCTGATTTTTAAAGAATGTATTTGCAAATTATGGTGGGAAATAAGTATTTGGTCAATAACAAAAGTTCATCTCAATACTTTGTTATATACCCTTTGTTGGCAATGACAGAGGTCAAACGTTTTCTGTAAGTCTTCACAAGGTTTTCACACACTGTTGCTGGTATTTTGGCCCATTCCTCCATGCAGATCTCCTCTAGAGCAGTGGTGTTTTGGGGCTGTCGCTGGGCAACACGGACTTTCAACTCCCTCCAAAGATTTTCTATGGGGTTGAGATCTGGAGACTGGCTAGGCCACTCCAGGACCTTGAAATGCTTCTTACGAAGCCACTCCTTCGTTGCCCGGGCGGTGTGTTTGGGATCATTGTCATGCTGAAAGACCCAGCCACATTTCATCTTCAATGCCCTTGCTGATGGTAGGAGGTTTTCACTCAAAATCTCACGATACATGGCCCCATTCATTCTTTCCTTTACACAGATCAGTCGTCCTGGTCCCTTTGCAGAAAAACAGCCCCAAAGCATGATGTTTCCACCCCCATGCTTCACAGTAGGTATGGTGTTCTTTGGATGCAACTCAGCATTCTTTCTCCTCCAAACACGACAAGTTGAGTTTTTACCAAAAAGTTCTAGTTTGGTTTCATCTGACCATATGACATTCTCCCAATCCTCTTCTGGATCATCCAAATGCTCTCTAGCAAACTTCAGACAGGCCTGGACATGTACTGGCTTAAGCAGGGGGACACGTCTGGCACTGCAGGATTTGAGTCCCTGGCGGCATAGTGTGTTACTGATGGTAGCCTTTGTTACTTTGGTCCCAGCTCTCTGCAGGTCCTTCAGTAGGTCCCCCCGTGTGGTTCTGGGATTTTTGCTCACCGTTCTTGTGATCATTTTGACCCCACGGGGTGAGATCTTGCGTGGAGCCCCAGATCGAGGGAGATTATCAGTGGTCTTGTATGTCTTCCATTTTCTAATAATTGCTCCCACAGTTGATTTCTTCACACCAAGCTGCTTACCTATTGCAGATTCAGTCTTCCCAGCCTGGTGCAGGTCTACAGTTTTGTTTCTGGTGTCCTTTGACAGCTCTTTGGTCTTGGCCATAGTGGAGTTTGGAGTGTGACTGTTTGAGGTTGTGGACAGGTGTCTTTTATACTGATAACGAGTTCAAACAGGTGCCATTAATACAGGTAACGAGTGGAGGACAGAGGAGCCTCTTAAAGAAGTTGTTACAGGTCTGTGAGAGCCAGAAATCTTGCTTGTTTGTAGGTGACCAAATACTTATTTTACCGAGGAATTTACCAATTAATTAATTAAAAATCCTACAATGTGATTTCCTGGATTCTTTCCCCCCATTCTGTCTCTCATAGTTGAAGTGTACCTATGATGAAAATTACAGGCCTCTCTCATCTTTTTAAGTGGGAGAACTTGCACAATTGGTGGCTGACTAAATACTTTTTTGCCCCACTGTAAGTGTCCAGAGCATCTTTTAAGTGCGACTTTCGACTGTCCATATGGGGCCGTCCTCCACAGGGGCAATGTGAAGAGACTCCAGCCAGACGTAGGGCATCAGGATGGATCAGGTGGGTCTGAAGAGCAGAAGAGGTCAGCATCACTGGTGTCTTAGGATGCAACTCAACAGAGAGGGACAGATAGAGGGAAGAGACGGGGGGCGGGCGGGTTGTAAGGTATGCCCAATGTCACCTAAGGAGTAAGAACAGGATACATTTTGTGCTGAGTGCAAGCAGGGACTCTGGCAAGACTAACTATGACAGCATAACTAAAACTTATGCATTTCACTCATGTTTCTTTTTCCTTGGTACGTGTGATCCAAATTTTATGATGATTGGACAATGTTTGTAGGCATAAACCGAGAAAAACATTTTGGTTAAAACTCATAGTGGCTGACTTTCTGTTGGTAAATCACAAATTCATGACACCAAGGACATTTGGCACTTTTCAGGGAATAAAAAAAAAAAAGAAGAATCATGATTTGATATTAAATATCTCAAAAGTTATGATCGGTTTTACTAATTTGTGATTAATAGGACCCCTTAGAGGTGAATTTAGCCAAACTTTCCTGGAGTGCCTTGGTCCTGGTTCTAAACTCATGTACAGTATTTGCTCTGAATACGTTACACTGGTGCAGAGAAATTAAACTTCCTGTTTACCAACTTTGCCATCAAATCTGTATGTGTGCGAAGGATGAACTGTCCTGCATATCAAAAATCCAAGAAACAAATTTTCGGTTCAGTTTCAGGTGGCACGGTGGTGTAGTGGTTAGCACTGTCGCCTTACAGCAAGAAGGTTCTGGGTTCGAGCCCAGCGGCCTTTCTGTGTGGAGTTTGCATGTTCTGCATGGGTTCCCTCTGGGTCCGGTTTCCCCCACAGTCCAAAGACATGCAGGTTAGGTTAACTGGTGACTCTAAATTGACCGTAGGTGTGAATGTGAGTGTGAATGGTTGTTTGTCTCTATGTGTCGGCCCTGTGATGACCTGGCGACTTGTCCAGGGTGTACCCCGCCTTTCGCCCGTAGTCAGCTGGGATAGGCTCCAGCTTGCCTGCGACCCTGTACAGAATAAGCAGTTATGGATAATGGATGGAGGTTGGTTTCATCATTCTGTGATCCAAATTTCATGATTTTTGTAGGAGAAGAAACAGAAAAGCTGTCTTTGAAAAATTCAAAGTGGTGGAAAATCCAATATTCATATTCAGTAATAATTAACCGAATGGTATTCGCTGAACTCGGCATGACTCCCCAAAAATCAGAGGAATACTATGAACACAGACTTGAAATTGAGACTCTCAGGATCACCCATCAGACACAGAGTACTTAGAAGTACTTGCATTAAAATAAGAAAGTTAGCAAGGAAGTAAAGTTTATGTACAAAGCACTTTTCACAGAGACGTGTCACAAAATACTGTACAGGGAATAAATAAGAGGAAACGTAGGACAGGAGTCACAAGACACAAGAAAAGAAACAAGAAACAGCAGATACAGACAATCTATAGAGGATATTACATGGCTGTGCAAAGATATGAAGTTTATCTTCGAATGGTGAATGTATATTTCATGAGTGAATGAAGCAAATGAGTGAAATATTTTTCAGCCTGAGAAGATAAACTTCATATCTTCGTGCTACCATGTAATGGTCTTTATTTTATATGGACACATCCACCAAAAAAAAATACACAAGTTACTCAAAAGAATTTTAATTGTGAACCAGTTCGCCATTTTGACAACATGTGTCTAGTCAGCAGGAAAACACGAAGTGACGTCATCGGAGTGAAATATCGGAAAATATGTTACTCAGATCCACGATGTATTTCATATGAAAAATGCGAGTTTTTCAACACAAGATCATCAACTTCATATCTTCAAGCCAACATGTGATTTTCTTTTTATTATATAGACACATTCACAAACAAAAAGTACCCAAATTTATCAAAACAATTCATTGATTTCCTCACGAGTGAACACATTGAAAAATATGCTACTCCATGTCCTGGATGTAGTTCGGATGAAAAATACGAGTGGGATATTTCCTAGTAAAACACTCCTGTCGATATAATAAATAAAAGTCATGAAGCACAATGCATAGAAGTACAATAATACATAAAGGACAAAAACGTAACAGTTACTCAAATACCATATTGAACAAATGTTTTCAAGTCACCGCTGTTTAACAGCTGCAGCTTAGAACAATGACTTCATGAACGCAGAGGCCATCTCATCTCATCTCATTATCTGTAGCCGCTTTATCCTGTTCTACAGGGTCGCAGGCAAGCTGGAGCCTATCCCAGCTGACTACAGGCGAAAGGCGGGGTACACCCTGGACAAGTCGCCAGGTCATCACAGGGCTGACACATAGACACAGACAACCATTCACACTCACATTCACACCTACGCTCAATTTAGAGCCACCAGTTAACCTAACCTGCATGTCTTTGGACTGTGGGGGAAACCGGAGCACCCGGAGGAAACCCACGCGGACACGGGGAGAACATGCAAACTCCGCACAGAAAGGCCCTCGCCGGCCACAGGGCTCGAACCTGGACCTTCTTGCTGTGAGGCGACAGCACTAACCACTACACCACCGTGCCACCATGCAAAGACCAATGACCGTGTATATGCCACATATCATACTTAGATATAATACAGATCATTTCAATTAGCCACTTTGCACAATGTGTGAACAATATTTTTCTTGTGCTCATATTATGCAACTATAGCACTGTAGTCAGTCATCACTATCGACACATTATTTTGAGAAATGTTCTCCTAGCATGTGGTTTTCTTTTCTTTTTTTTAAATGGTGGAAATTAGTTTTCTTCACATAATCCACTATTTTAAGAAAGACAAAAAAAGTTATATACCGTGAGATATTTATTGGTTATTAAAATCATTACTCACACGCGTGTCATTAGATACAGTATATGCTACAAAAGTTCATTCATATTCATTAACTGCTTGATCCTATTATTTAAAGCTAGACGGCCTTTCGATTTCATAAAATCGGTGAAATTTAGTTCCCTCTGAAATTTGGTCATTGTGATATATGTTTATTTCTGTAATATCTCACAAAATATCAGGCCATTCTGTGGTTGGGAAGTTATTTAATTTGAGGGGATTCCCGAGCAAATAATGTGCATGAAATCGCTCGCTTCGCACAGTCAAGCAGACGGAGGAAGTCCGTGTGTGCATGCGCAGGTTTACCTGTTTCTTCTTCTTTTGGGTTTTACAGCAGCTGGCTTCCACAGTGTTGCATTACTGCCATCTACAGGTTTACCTTGACCATGCACTGACTGTTACATTATTCTGTCGCTAAACAAACAGCTGATCACACCGAGGTGCTCGCTGACCCCCGATATTTATTCGTTTGGTCCTGCGTTTCCTTTCCTTCGCAACATAATGTCTTTTCATCTTACTTTTCATTACTGTAATCGGTCTTTCATGTTTCATTCACACACTCGCGTCCTCCATTTTTCTCTCTTGTTTCAAATTTGTATCCCACAATGCCTTGCGTAAACGGGGAAAGCCCACCACGTGATGCATGACGTAGCATCTTGAATTGGGTCACGGTGAAGCAGGAAAAAATAGCGGAGAATTTAAGGCCACGTGGCCCTAAATTCATTAATTGTTCTATTTTTAAAAAAACTAATAAAATTGGAAGTCTGTGATCCGAATTCAGTAGCTTTCGGGCCACTAAACAAAAAATAATTGTGTTAGGGAAAATTCTTTTTATAACCTAAACTTGAAAAATCTGAAAGGCAGTCTACCTTTAATACTGACCTTTAGAGTACCCAATACAGCCACCTGCTTTTTTGGGAGATGGGAAAAGAAATTGAAGTGCCTAGAAGTAACCACACAAACGTGGAAAATCTGCAAAACTCCATACAGACAGAAACCAGAGTTCAGGATTGAACTCTAAAGCTGTGAGGCAGAAACAACACCACTGTGCCAGGTAGATAAGTTTGTTTATTCGTTATTTTCAGTTACTATTAGGGCTGGTACGGTTCACAAAATCTACGGTTCGTTTCGTTTCACGGTTTTCGGTTCGGTACAGTTCTTGTTATTTTTTCTTTTAATCTTTAAAACTCCAGAAATATACTTCAGCATATAGCTTAATTATCCACAATTTGGAATACAGACCATCACTGAGGAAAGCTAGGTGAGATTTTGATACAGCAAGAGGGAAGACATTAATGATTTCAACATGCTTTTCATTTATTTGGCAAAAAAGGAGAATGTGTATTGCCATTTACAGGAACTTATGTGCCTTTTTAGCATTTATCAAACTGCCAGCTATAGTGTAGCTCTTACAAAAATTGTATCCCTTAAAAGAAAAAGAGAGGAATTCTCAGCTCAGGCTTTTGAATAACCCAAGTCAGAATATGTTAAACAAAATTGCCTATAATGAGGCCATAACAAGTTAAGTTAAGTTAAGTTAAAGTCCTTCCCATGCCATGTGGCGCCGCCGCCGATCTCCGTTTCCACAGCCCTCGGCCTCTCGCCTATTACATACAGTAGCTAGGGTTACAGTGGGGGGCTAGTCCTCTGGTAACCACGAGAGTTTAACTCCCCACTCACATCTGTATTGCAGCGTGCCTTGCCAGATGGTAGTAGGTACCATTTTTATGATGGTCTTTGGTATGACCTGACCGTGAGTAGAACTCATGATCTCCCGATCGAGAGGCGGACACGCTACCACTAGGCCACTAGCCGGTGAGGCCATAACAATAGCAAAGGCTATAAACATAAAGTGGAGCATAAATTCAACCAGCTCAACACAAAAATAGTATTCCCTGAGAGTGAGATACATTTTTTCACTTGAAATTAAAGTGCAGTATTTGGAAACATATGGCTGGATTTCTTATCTAAACTTAAAGTGCCACTGTAATATTTTAAATATTAAAAACAAAAGGGCTGGCTATCAATATAAAATATTGCATAAAAATTAAACACACTGCACTTTAAAAACAAACTCCACTGTTCACTTTATTTTCATATTCTTCTGCAAGAAAATCAGTTTGTCCACATTTTCTGCCAAGAGGCAAGACCTACTTGCAGTGACTATGTCCCCTGCCGTTGAGAAAACACATTCACTTGGCACAGATGTACCTGGGACCGCTAGGTTACGTTGTGCCAACTAACTTAGCAATGTGAGGATGCTTATGCTCATTGTTCTTCCACCATGTGAGTGAGTCTTTATCCACAGAGATGCAGCCTGTGGCCTTGTATGAGGGGACCTCTTCACGAATGATGTCTGACAAAGGCTTTGTGCTCCTTTCCTCTGCTGTAAAAAAAAAAAAAATCTGCAAATACCATTGCCATGTAGGGCTGCACGATTCTGGAAAAAAATGCGAATCATGATTTTTTGCTTAGAATTGAGATCACGATTCTTTGGCACGATTTTTTATACAAAATGTTTATTGCACTGTTTATAACATCTGCATTGCTGAGCTTATTTATTTTTTATTTATCCTGTTTGTTTATTAATTTTATAGGCCTAGTTATTCTGCTGAATTTATTTTTGTCTAGATCCATGTATTTTCTTCATCTGTTATCCTGATTTTTGTGGATTTGTTAGATTGTACCCGTTTTATATACTTCAATTAAAAAAAAAAGTTAGGTTAGGCTACGATGCATAGCTGAATGTAACATGAGAAGAGAAAATGGAGAATGGATTGCGTCACTTATTTACTAGTTTATGTGTTCAGTTTCTGCACTACATTACATACATTCATATTAGTCTTACAGATACATCGACTTTTTTTTGTTTAAATAATACTTAATGAGGGCGGCACGGTGGTGTAGTGGTTAGCGCTGTCACCTCACAGCAAGAAGGTCCGGGTTAGAGCCCCGTGGCTGGCGAGGGCCTTTCTGTGCGGAGTGTGCATGTTCTCCCCGTGTCCGCGTGGGTTTCCTCCGGGTGCTCCGGTTTCCCCCACAGTCCAAAGACATGCAGGTTAGGTTAACTGGTGACTCTAAATTGAGCGTAGGTGTGAATGTGAGTGTGAATGGTTGTCTGTGTCTATGTGTCAGCCCTGTGATGACCTGGCGACTTGTCCAGGGTGTACCCCGCCTTTCGCCCGTAGTCAGCTGGGATAGGCTCCAGCTTGCCTGCGACCCTGTAGAACAGGATAAAGCGGCTAGAGATAATGAGATGAGATGAGATATTGGCTCATTTGAAATTTCATGACAGCAACACATCTCAAAAAAGTTGGGACAGGGGCAATAAGAGGCTGGAAAAGTTAAAGGTACAAAAAAGGAACAGCTGGAGGACCAAATTGCAACTCATTAGGTCAATTGGCAATAGGTCATTAACTAATTCCTTCTGGAATACTTCAATTTTTTTCAGTCACGTTTTGACGGAATACTTTTTGTGAAAATCACCAATTTAATAGGTACATTCAGTTAAACGTCTCTATCTCCATAACAAATTATTTTAGAGGTAGAAAAGTATACATTTACCGAATCCTTGAAACCTAGCCTTTCTAAATATGGAATTATTTTTCTATAATTCTGAAGTAGGTAGGTTTCACAAGCATCAGTCATAATATTATATTATAATATTATAATACTATAATAATATTATAGCAGTCTATCCCTGCCCTAGGCGTGACTTCTGGGGTTTTCCGCTAATTATAATATCCAAATGTGGTCTATGACTCTGATTGGTCAAATTCACATGTACTGCTTTATTATGGGAGTTTCCGAGGGAATTCCGTATGACGTCACCAAAGCTGATAGTACCGGCTTTACGTGGGAATGGGAAAATTTGCCAAGCCACTGTCAGCGGCTTGCCGTAGGGAATGAGTCAACATGACTGGGTATAAAAAGAGCATCTTGGAGTGGCAGCGGCTCTCAGAAGTAAAGATGGGAAGAGGATCACCAATCCCCCTAATTCTGCGCCGACAAATAGTGGAGCAATATCAGAAAGGAGTTCGACAGTGTAAAATTGCAAAGAGTTTGAACATATCATCATCATGCCATCATCAGGGTCAAGGCCGGAAAACCATACTGGGTGCCCATGATCTTCAGGCCCTTAGACGGCACTGCATCACATACAGGCATGCTTCTGTATTGGAAATCACAAAAGGGGCTCAGGAATATTTCCAGAGAACATTATCTGTGAACACAATTCACCGTGCCATCCGCCGTTGCCAGCTAAAACTCTATAGTTCAAAGAAGAAGCCGTATCTAAACATGATCCAGAAGCGCAGACGTCTTCTCTGGGCCAAGGCTCATTTAAAATGGACTGTAGCAAAGTGGAAAACTGTTCTGTGGTCAGACGAATCAAAATTTGAAGTTCTTTATGGGAATCAGGGACGCCGTGTCATTCGGACTAAAGAGGAGAAGGACGACCTGAGTTGTTATCAGCGCTCAGTTCAGAAGCCTGCATCTCTGATGGTATGGGGTTGCATTAGTGTGTGTAGCATGGGCAGCTTACGCATCTGGAAAGACACCATCAATGCTGAAAGGTATATCCAGGTTCTAGAGCAACATATGCTCCCATCCAGACGACGTCTCTTTCAGGGAAGACCTTGCATTTTCCAACATGACAATGCCAAACCACATACTGCATCAATTACAGCATCATGGCTGCGTAGAAGAAGGGTCCGGGTACTGAACTGACCAGCCTGCAGTTCAGATCTTTCACCCATAGAAAACATTTGCTGCATCATAAAACGGAAGATACGACAAAAAAGACCTAAGACAGTTGAGCAACTAGAATCCTACATTAGACAAGAATGGGTTAACATTCCTATCCCTAAACTTGAGCAACTTGTCTCCTCAGTCCCCAGACGTTTACAGACTGTTGTAAAGAGAAAAGGGGATGTCTCACAGTGGTAAACATGGCCTTGTCCCAACTTTTTTGAGATGAGTTGTTGTCATGAAATTTAAAATCACCTAATTTTTCTCTTTAAATGATAAATTTTCTCAGTTTAAACATTTGATATGTCATCTATGTTCTATTCTGAATAAAATATGGAATTTTGAAACTTCCACATCATTGCATTCCGTTTTTATTTACAATTTGTATTTTGTCCCAACTTTTTTGGAATCAGGGTTGTACATGAGAATCAACTCACCAGTTTTTATTTTTTTAATTAATATACCAATTAGCCCATGAAGGTCTTTGCAATTAGCTGGTAGGTGCCTGCTACTGCCGACAGGTACTCCTGTAGACACTGTATGTGTATCTGCTGAGATGTAGAGGCACATGAAACCTCTGGTCCAGGTCTGTTATCGTGAAGACAATCTAGGTTGAAAACATTTCGGTATGTTACTATGATATTATACACTGTTATGTTTAGTGGCGCTGTTGTTTTTTTCCCAACTCAACTTTCACTTACCTCTACATATGGATAAAAGCTGGTCTGGCCCAAACTTTCCCAATACTGTCCAGTCTCAAAACGTAATTTGTACATCCCTACAGTGAACTTTTGCCTGGTGATGAGCCTTGAACAGTAGCCATTCTCATCTGTAGTTCTAGAAAGGATCATAGAAATGTATGTGTTTTTTATTTTTTACGCATGGTCACCGCATCACTGAACATGATAGTGAATTTCCTGGCAGTGTCTGTTATGAGGAGGTATGTACCCAGTACTGATAAGGTTCCAGAGAGTCATCCGAGGGTCTAGACGATGTAGACTGAGGGCCATGCGTGCTGCAGGAATCCCATCTATAGTGTTCAGTACGTGGGTATCAACAGGACTGTCCATCTCAAAAGTATCTGGTTACAGATTGATACAAAAACAAGTTCATTGAAAAGAAGTGTTTAGAATATTAGTTATTCATGTTGGAGATGTATTTTGTAGTTACAGCTTGGTGCTCTCCATAGTCAATAGCGCTTTAGTTCGATATAGCCGTTTAAAAAAGTGTTAAAGATGCCTTTATACCATTTTTGCACTATTAGCAACTATCTTGTATTCATTCATTAATTTATTCCAGACTACAGTGGTGCCTGAAAGTTTGCGAACCCTTTAGAATTTTCTATATTTCTGCATAAATATGGCCTAAAACATCATCAGATTTTCACACAAGTCCTAAAAGTAGATAAAGAGAAGCCAGTTAAACAAATGAGACAAAAATATTATACTTGGTCATTTATTTATTGAGGAAAATGATCCAATATTGCATATCTGTGAGTGGCAAAAGTATGTGAACCTCTAGGATTAGCAGTTAATTTGAAGGTGAAATTAGAGTCAGGTGTTTTCTATCAATGGGATGACAATCAGGTGTGAGTGGGCACCCTGTTTTATTTAAAGAACAGGGATCTATCAAAGTCTGATCTTCACAACACATGTTTGTGGAAGTGTATCATGGCACGAACAAAGGAGATTTCTGAGGACCACAAAAAAAGCGTTGTTGATGCTCATCAGGCTGGAAAAGGTTACAAAACCATCTCTAAAGAGTTTGGACTCCACCAATCCACAGTCAGACAGATTGTGTACAAAAGGAGGAAATTCAAGATCATTGTTACCCTCCCCAGGAGTGGTCGACCAACAAAGATCACTCCAAGAGCAAGGCGTGTAATAGTCGGTGAGGTCACAAAGGACCCCAGGGTAACTTCTAAGCAACTGAAGGCCTCTCTCACATTGGCCAACGTTCATGAGTCCACCATTAGGAGAACACTGAACAACAGTGGTGTGCATGGCAGAGTTGCAAGGAGAAAGCCACTGCTCTCCAAAAAGAACATTGCTGCTCGTCTGCAGTTTGCTCAAGATCACATGGACAAACCAGAAGGCTATTGGAAAAATGTTTTGTGGATGGATGAGACCAAAATAGAACTTTTTGGTTTAAATGAGAAGCGTTATGTTTGGAGAAAGGAAAACACTGCATTCCAGCATAAGAACCTTATCCCATCTGTGAAACATGGTGGTTGTTAGTGTCATGGTTTGGGCCTGTTTTGCTGCATCTGGACCAGGACAGCTTGCCATCATTGGTGGAACAATGAATTCTGAATTATACCAGTGAATTCTAAAATGTCAGGACATCTGTCCGTGAACTGAATCTCAAGAGAAGGTGGGTCATGCAGCAAGACAATGACCCTAAGCACACAAGTCATTCTACCAAAGAATGGTTAAAGAAGAATAAAGTTAATGTTTTGGAATGGCCAAGTCAAAGTCCTGACCTTTGCCATCAACAAAATATTAAACATATATTTATTCACAAAACCTTTAACAGTGTCAGGTCTCACCCTGAGATATAGTGTTTTGAAACCGAATGGAATTGCCACTTCAAATACCTTTTCCAGAATAGTATTAATTTGTTTCCAGTAACTCAGGAGCAGTGGGCAGTGCCAGAACACATGGAAATGATTTGCCTTTGCCTCTCCACAGAACCTCCGACACAAAGTGTTCTTGTTGAAGAAAGTCTGTTGTACATGTGTTCTAAAGAATCTTATCAGGTGCTTCCACCCAAATGCTCTCCAGGACAGGGCAGATGTACTCCTCCATTGTTGTTTATTTAGTTTTTCCCATGTATCCATTTGCAATGTGATATTACCTTCTTTTTCCCCATTTTTTGTTTATATAAACTGTCTCTTCCCCGCTTAGCCAACTATATAACTTTGAAATATTTCTAAGACCCGGATCTGAGTTATATCCCATTAAAAAGATCTTTACAATGCCTGAATCTGTCTTGTTTAAGTCTTCCTTACTTATTGTAAGTAATGGGCCTATTCTCTGCCCATTTCTTAAATCTTGTATCTGACCTGTTAGGTATGAAATCTGAGTCATAAGCTATCCACCTCATCAAATGGTACGGTTCCTTGGTTTGGTGTTCTTTTACCACCTGAAACCATATTTTGAGCGATGTCACAACCTAAGGATTTGCCTCTTTTACGTGTTTGATCAAAGCACTGTCACATATTATGGCTTGTACTGGAATGTCACTTGATATCCTACATTCTATCTCTTTCCACTGAGCTATATATAGGATGGATTACATACATCTACAAGGACTTTAATCTGTACAGCTCTGTAGTAATTTCTAATATTTGGAAGGGAAAGACCGCCTTTCTCCTTAGATAGCTGGAGTCTTAAACCTTATCTGAGGTTTCTTTCCCTGCCAAACAAATCTTGAGATCATTCTATCTAGTTCTAGGAATTGACCATGTGGGGGTTCAGCTGGGATGGTTTGGAACAAATACAGGAGTTTTGGTACTATATTAATTTTTATTGCTTCCACTCTCTGGGCTAAACTTAAGAAGGATGATAGATTCCATCTTGATAGGTCGGATTTAAAGGAGAACTGATGTCATTTTTAAACTTGCTTTATTTCTTAATTAACGTGTTATTCAATTACGTTTTCGGTTTTAGTAACCTTATATCATGACTCGTATTGGTAACTAATTGCAGTTAAATATTATACTTTTCAGCCTGTTCGGTTTTTAGCCATGTTGAATTTAGTTTGTTTGGTCCACAGCAGGCGTCGCTTATCCGCGCGATCTTCACGAGACTTGTGCAAGACTTTGAAGTGTCAACGCCGCCATTTTGAAAACTGTTTTCCAAACGAAATATTGCACAAAAATGAGTTTAAATGATGATGATTACTGCCTCCTTTTTTCAAACTTTCCTGATTGCTATCAAAATAAACAAAACTTCCGGCTGGATTACATCAGCATTCGAAAGAGGGCGCGCGCGTCTTTTGACAACGTTGGCAGATGTCGGTCACTTTGATTTCCGCTGTACGTTTTACTTCTGTCCTACGTCTCACACAGGTCTCAACGAATCTCGTTTACGGCCATTGCTTTGACATATGGACTGATATATTACAGAGCATATTTCAAACACTCATAACTTGCTATAGCAGTGACAAAATAACTATTAAAAATGCATTCCTATATTTAATAAAATGAGATACATAGAATTTTGATAATAAAAAATTTGCCTTCAGTTCTTTGATCTTCAAAACTAAGGGAACATGATTTAATGATATAATTTTGTCCAGGTTTTTGGTTATATTCACTCCCAGATATATCATCGCATCAGAATCCCATTTTATTTTGAACATGTCTCTAATAGACTGACTGGGAGAGTAATTAAATGTTAGTACTTGAAATTTGTGAGCATTTAGTTGATAGCCGGACAATAGTTCATCATCTGTTAAGGTCGCAATTAAGACCAGGAAGGAAGTATCAGGGCACCCTTGGTATATTAAAATGTCATCCGCAAATAATGCAATTTTTTTGTTCTCCTTGAGCCATCATAATTCTGTGTATTTTGTCTTTCATAGAGTGGCTCTATGAAAACCGTAAATAGAAGAGGGGACATGGGACAACCTTGTCGGCAGCCCCGCTGCACTTCGAAAGAGTCTGATAATACGCAGTTAATCTTTATCTTTGCTGATGGTTTGCTATAGAGGGCTTCTACTGTCTTAATAAATTATTCATTAAAATTAAACCTAAATAATACTCTGCATAAGAAAGACCAGTCTACAGAATCAAAAGCCTTTTTTGGCATCTAATCCTAATAAGACAACTTCCATACTGTTTTGTTTAATGTGGTTAATTACGTGTAGGGTTGTCTTATATTGTCCCGGGTTTGCCTCTGTCTAATAAAACCTGTCTGGTCTAAATTAATGTCTGGGAGAATATTTTAGTCTTTTTGCAAGGACTGAGGCAAAGAGTTTATAGTACTGATTTAACAGGCTAACTGGCCTATAGTTAGAGCAGTCTGACCTGCCTTTCCCTTCCTTTGGTAGTGTTATGATAACTGCCTCTCGCCATGATGGGGGGGGATTTCTCCATGTACAAGCACCCAGTTAAACGCTTTTAGTAATACTGGTGTCAATAACTCTTTGAAAGTTTTGTACCATTCGGCAGTAAATCCGTCAGAACTTGGAGATTTATTTGCTTTGAGTCTTGTTATTGCCTTTTCCAGTTCATCAGTTGTTACATTAGCCAGCAGAGTTGTGTTTTGTTTGTCTGAAATTTCAGGGAGATTGAGTGTGTTAAGGAGAGAGTCTGGTGTACTATCTCCTTTCTGGGTCTTCTTAGAATAAAGGTTTTTGTAATAATTTTCAAAGACACTTTGGATTTCCTGAATTTTCATGTTTTATTTGTTTGGTTATTTGGACCCTTAATTTTGCGTATTACTCTCTCTTTGATTGATGTTTCTTTAGTTTGTAAGCCAGGAGTTTAGTTGATTTGTTGCCAATTTCATATCTTTGTTTCAAAAATAACAGTTTCTTTTGAATTTCTAGTAAGTGTAGTTCATTTATTTGTTTTTGAATCTCTTTAATTTTTTTGGATAGTGTTTATTTTTCCTTTCTAGATTGGTCAGTTCTTATTCTAATTTTTTTTAGGTTTTCATGTCTAAATTTTTTTGTTTTTTTACTAAGTGCCAACTTTGCTATAATTTTCCTTCTCAGCACTGCTTTACAGGCATCCCACAGTACAATGGGGGAAACTTCCCCATTGTCGTTGTCTTCCAAGTATGTCTGAATTTCTCTCTGCAGTTCCTGTTTCATTGGCCCTTTAAGAATATTTGAGTTCAAGCTCCATAAAGAAGTGTTTGTCTTTATCTTAATATCAAGGTCCATGTAGACAGGGCTATGGTCAGACATATCCATTATTCCAATTTTACAGTGTCTTATTCGACTAATGTCCTTGTTGTACATGAAAAAATAGTCAGTCCTAGAGTAGGATGAGTGAGGAGATGATTAGATTAGATTAGATAGAACTTTATTGATCCCTTTGGGAGGGTTCCCTCAGGGAAATTAAAATTCCAGCAGCATCATTACAGGATAAACAAAGAATAGAAAATAGAGAAAACTTCTAGATAAATTAAATTAAATATTTACATATACAAATATAAAAAAGAATAAGACATGGGAAAAGACAAAAAAAGACAAAAAAAGACAAGAAAAAAAGCCCAGCGGGAGAGGTATTGCACATTATATATGAGAAAAAGGTATAATCTCTAGTGGTTGGGTTGAACTCCCTTCATACATCACAAATTCCCATTTCCTTTAATATCCCTCTCACTTTCCCGCTCACTGGGTTATTCTGATTAAGGTAGGTTCCTCTTTATCTTTAAATTCTGAGTCTCTATCAAAAACAACCCTTGTGGATATTAATGTTGCTACACCCCTCCTTCACCCTGCAACATATGATGAAAAAACTTGGTTGAAGCCCAGTCTTTTAAGTTTGGCATGTTCTTGCTCTGTTAAATGGGTTTCCTGTAGGTATACTATTTCTGCCTTGTCTTCTCATTTTATGCAGGATTTTATCTTCTGCTGGATTATTATAGAGGTTTTCTCCTCTCAACTATTCACACTCACAATATAGGCAATTTAGAGTAGCCAGTTAACCTAACCGCATGTCTTTGGACTGTGGGGGAAACCAGAGCACCCGGAGGAAACCCACACAGACACGGGGAGAACATGCCCCCATCAGTTGCTGCGCTCGAACCCAGAACCTTCTTGCTGTGCTAACAGCGACAGTGCCACCCACTGTCACAATTACTGAGAAAAAAGAGCAAGAGTTCTCAATAAGAGATTGTCTTTTAGCAGCCATTGGCCAGTTAGCTCTTATTGTGACTGCCTGATCAATCAGCAGGGCTCCTGCATCAAGATATGGCAGTGTAACTATTCTCATTCTCGAAGATTATAAACAGCACAAACATACAGAATTAACTACTCAATATTAGTTCTGGATTCTCCCCGGATTGTCAGGCTACAGGCTAATTTTAATTGCGTAATCAAAGCTCTGAATATCTCTGGCACTGTTAAACACAGCTAGTTTATTAACTCTATCTAGTCAGCTAAAATATAGTGTAGAGAACAAAACTATAATATCTGGTCATTTCTAATGTGTGGTGTTTTTTTTTTTTTTTTTAAACCCAGTCTGTGTAAACTCTGCATTTAGTTATCAAATCGGTGTAATTTGTTCTCCAGCCTGTAAAAAAATGAAAAAATGTGGAGAAACTCACCATCTCTCGATACCAGCCATCATGAATTCTTTGGCTAAACAGCTTGTCAACTGATCATCTATTGTTCACTAGCTTCCCAGCAATTTAGAAAACAAATGAATGTCTAAGTCTGTGTGGGTTCTCCTCTGGGGTTCTCCAGTGTTCTCCCACAACATGTCAGTAGATGGACTGGCTAAGATAAATTGTCCTTGGGTGTGAGTGAGCAGGTGCTTGTGTGCGCATGGTGCCCTGCAATGGACTGGTGTCCCATGCAAGTTGTAGTCCCACACTGGACAGGTGTTATAAAAACAGACTCAGCATCCACCACAACCTTGACCAGGATAAAGTGTGAACTTAAGTTGAATGAATGAATGAATTAATTATTTACCTGTTCAGCAAGACAAAAATAAATAAAATAAAAAAAAATCCCTAAATCAGTCTTGAATCCTTTTCCCTCTTATAGTCCCCTGACATGGAGGAAACTCAGTGTAACTAAAATGGTGTATGATATTTAGATATAAATTTTCAGCCAGATTCATGCTGACTGAAACAGACTGTGAATTACTTTTGAAGAACTGTCAGAGCAGCTCAGAGTTCTCAAGAATATTATAAAGTAGTAGTTTTCCTCCTCTTACTCAGCTTTTTTCTTCATATTTTGCAAACAATCCGTCACACTGTCACTTTAATAAAGGCAGCACACTCATGTGTTTAGGAACAGCACTGTCCATGGTGCTGAACCCTCAAAACAATAGTAGCAGACAAATAAAATAAATTAAAAACCCCCTCTAAAGTAACACCAGTTCTATGAATAGACCAAACTAAAAGAAAGCAACTGAAGAAAAATACAATACCTTTGTCGTGTGGAAAGATGCAGTATTGGATCTCACCAGTGTTCCTGCTCACTCAGAAATAAAGGAGATTTTATCTGTAAACTCTCATTAATAATGCCCTATGAGGAGACTAAACAGAAAGAATACAACTGAACAAAAACACAATACAATAAAAAATACAATTTTTACCTCACCAGCTTACCTGTTCACTCAGAAATGAAGGAGATTCTGACTGAACTGGCTGTGTATTTATCCTCAAACATGGCAGCTTGATGAGTTAATCAATAACAACAATCCTTCGGCTTAATGTTTAAAGAAAAAGAGAGGACTGCTGTGTATTTTGGTCACATGTTACCATCAAAATAGGGATTTGATCGTTTTAGTTTAAAGTCTAAGCAAATCAACACAAAACGATGAATGCTCATTAATTACGTACTATGACCCGTTATCTCACTCAAACTCGACTCATTGTGTAACATAGTACCAGTCGAAGTGCTAAGGTCTGGAAATTAACTTGTAACAAATTAACCACTATGTTAACAATTAACCTTTACTCTGGCCAAAAACACAGGACAAAAAAATTAATCATTTAATCATAGTTTACATTTTAGTTTTGATATACTACACACAAAATAATTTCAATGAACCTCCCCTTTTATAATGTTACATGAGTAAATAAAAATATTACAAAATAACAGGAATAAGACACTGATGATCGTGTCCGAATTTGTTGTTGGGTGTAAGAGAAACGTGTAGGAACTGTGGAGGATGTGCGGTTCCCAGGACCAGAGTTGAGAACTTTTACTTCACTAGACCTCCACAGTAAAATGCTTATAAAGAACTTTAGATGCTATTGTCTGTCATTTCCATAAACAATGCACCTCAACCATTATAGTTCATTCACAAATGGATAAAAAGTAAATTGTAAAGCTTCTACCTTCAGGAAACAACCAGTGTGAGTACACTGTAAATGTCATATGCATTAAATAAATACAAAATGCAGAATGTGGATTTAGCTGATTAAAATGATAACAGCAAATGCTTTCCATTTAAAACAGGCTGAAATTTGTTTGATGAATGACCTCATGACTTAATTGGCTTATCTTATCACAGTCACTGTATCCTGATAAATGCTTAGTCATAAAACTATATAAGCAGAAACTAAATGAAAATTTTGGTAATATACACATCTAGTGTTTGTGTAGCTCTGTTTAGATAATCTTTCCACAGTTGTGCTAGATTAAACACAAGTCTATTGCATTGAATCTTGTAATCTATGATTCCATATCAGCCCCAATTACTGTGAAATCATCTCATTAGTCCAAATATTGATGAACAGCAAAGAAAGACCAGGGAACTTTACAAATAAAATGATTACTGAGTTCTGTTGGATTCAACGTTTATAGTTTGAAACTTTGAAAACACAAAGACAAGTCTTTTTCCATTTCCAGTCCTATGTCTCTTCAGATCACCTGTCTGAAAAGCATTAAACTACAGCTTAAAGGTGCTGACTGCAAAGTCAGCTGAAATTTTCCTACGTCTTGCAAGAACAATATCATGCGGATGAGATGTGATCATTTTAATGTGCTGAGGGCTGCTTTTCTCCATTTTGGGACCGTTTTCCTACCTCTTGAGGTAAACGGTCTAGCCTTATGGAAACAGCCAAACAAGAGGAGTTTTAACTAATTAGCATAATTATGAAACCGCGTCACACCAAGATGGCGACGTGTGGAAAACGTTGCGACTCTGCATTGACCTCAGAGAGTTTTGAGTCGCAGGGATGTAATTTGTGGTTGACATTTGCAAATAGATCCATGAAACAAAAGATGAATACATCTTTTCTCCATTACTGTTTTTGTGTTATCGTTTCTTTCTCTGTAAGATCAAAACATTAGGTGTATAACTCCATACTCGCTACCGTGGAGTCAGGCTTGTAGTACTCGAGTCCAGGACTCAACTCGAATCCAACTCATGCCCTAATTTTAAGAACTTGTGACTTGACTTGAGCACTGATGACTCAGACTCGTGCACTAACTGCATTCGGACTTGTAAATTGGAGATGAGGACTCTGTTTTTTTGTGTCATAATAATTTGTCATAAGATATTTATATCTACATTAATTCTTGTACGAGTTTCGTGCAAGTGTGTCACACCTGCGCACCTTGGCGTGTGCATCAGATAGACTCTCGGGTGTGCTCCGGACAGTGTGCATGCCAAGCAGACTCTTGTGTGCGCTGTAAATGGTTTCACATAAAGGTAGCAACAGCCACCGTGAAATGGTGCGGTTGGAGTCTTGTTCTCGGACTCAACTCAAAATTTTCTTTAATGGCTTGGACTTGACTCAGACATGAACACTGGGGACTCAAGACTGGACTTGAGGTTTAGTGACTCAACAACAACACTACTGCGTGGAGTCGAGCCCATGCATTCTAAGGCTAAGATAGCTAAGTGCTAGCTAGAATTATTTAGATACCTGTCCAGAAAAATGACGTAATCTATCCTTGCTCTATCTTGAGCTGCACTCACTAGGCAGGCTTTCCTTTTCTTTTCCGCTGGCTTTGAACTGGCGGGAGAGCGGAGTCCACCATGTTTGCCCATGCCAACATGTTTTGGTTACAAGTAGGTCAAACACACCCCACAGTGGTCACGTGATATTGTTGCTCACTTGCTTCGGCCATCTTCTGAATCATAAAATGTGGGATGCTTTTTATCACGGCAAAACATATACACATAAGATATACGGTGTATATAACAGCGAAACATCTCGAAACTTCAACAGCTACAGACATAGAACATTTTGCCCAGAATTCAACTTTGCACTCAAAACCTTTAACTCAAATTATAATTAGTCTCAATTACAGATTAATGTCATGCTTATCAGGATTATTTCAAAATATTCTACATTTTTACAGTTTCTACCTCGAGTGCAACGTGAATCGGATTTCATGTGCTGACCTTATGAACATTCCAGATTGTCTAGTAGTATAACACACTTTGAAAAGCGTTCCTTAAGGTTTCTTTGAATATTTGAGTCCTTTGCTTTCCAGGCCGGGGGGTTTAGGGGGCAGTTCTACTTGGAATCTTTTAACAAGTAGAACCTTTAAAAGCAGGACATACATCCTAAAGGGTGTGAACTAACCTACAAATTACATTTGCAACTGCTATTACTGTTGTCAAAGACTATTGGGATAATCCCATTTAATGCAGTGTGTCTATGCAGTTAAAATGGCAATGTTTACAAAAACAGTGCCTTATTTATGTTTGTGAATGTCAGTTATGTCCAGAACAGTATCAGTTGTGTCTGCTCCAAAATGAGGCTGATCAATAACTACGATCTGCTTCGTTATCACCTTCAGCTGCCTTTAATATACTACAGCGCCTCCTTTTTCTCTACACACAGCAAGAAGAGTGTGATGGGGCTTTTCCTATCACAACTCCGACTCTTACTATATGACATTATGACTGGCAAAGGTCTTGATCCTCCTTCCACATGTTAATGCTCATCACACCCCTATAATTCTATCATAGTAAAATCCCTTGTCAGAACAGCAGCGAATAAAACATTTTGACCTCCCAGATCCAAAGGCAAACTCATTCCCCTCTTTTTTTTTTTTTTTACCAGTATTAAAAACTACTAGGGCTTGGGATTAAGTAATATAAAGCCTCTAAATGGGTTATGCACTATTAATTTGGTAAAATGGCATAAAGTTTTATGATCAAAGGAGGAGTGGGGGACAAAGTTTTAATGAAGGAGCATCTGGACCTGCACAACACGCACACACACACACACACCAGGCCACAGGAGACTTAATTACATGATAAACATGTGCAATAAACGAGAGAGACAGGAATGAGTGATACAGTATGTTTAAAACCATAATATTTCTGATAATATTACTTTCAGAGATCGCAGCATTGCTAATTTGATTTTGATTTGCATGCTGATCTGCTTTGGAGTAGCTAACCCTGGGGTATACTTCTGCACTTGCGCAGTGGGTAGTGTTGCCACCTCACAATTCCAGAGTCCTGGGTTTGATCCTGAGCTCAGGCTATTGCCTGTGTTGAGTTTCCGGTGTTCACATCAGTTTTCTCCAGGTTCTTGGGTTTCCTCCCACTGCCTAAAAACATACAGTTAGGTGGATAGGTTATGCTAAATTGTCAATAGGTGCGAGTGTGTTCATGGTGCCCTGTCATGGACATGTGTCCCACCCCGAGTGAATTCTCCTGCACTGTACCCAGGATTCCACTTGTGAAAATGAACGTTGCTGCTCTGTATTGGTAAACAGGAAGAGGAACATGCTTAATGTGGAGTGCTCATTTCATGACGTTGTTACTGAGACATGCCGATGGCAAAAAAGTTTTTGAAGGATACATTTTATAACTTAACTGATTTTCTTTCAGGAATAACTTGCCAAATTCATGTTCAAGATCTACCAATTGCTGGGTTTCAGTCATGTGACTCATCTTAGCAGTTTTACCGGAAGTGAAATAGCTGGTGGTCTAAACGGCTGCTGTAGTGCAAACAACTAGCGATAACTTAGAGTATACTCGTAATCTAGAAGCCGCTGCTCGCTTTAGATATATTCAGAAGATTGCTATGTGTGATGGAATCGACTCCTACAGTCTGGGAAAGAAGGATTTGTCATACGATCTCGAAAACTACCCTTCAGTTGAGTTCCCCGACATCTCGAACTATCTGGTGTTGCAAACATCCTTCTACACCACAAAACAGATGAAAGCATGGAAGAGTATGGAGGCTGACAACTTTGTGTATGACTGGGTAAAAGACCTCGCTATCAGGTCGCTGCCCAATGAATCCTGTATTGTTTTTGCCCATGTAAGGGTTTTGTTTTGTTTTTTAAGCTTTTTGTTCACGTCTTTACAACAAAGAACTGCAAGTTGAAGTGTAAACAAACAACAGTTCGCTTGATTCTCACTTGTGTTGGCTCTTATCTCTCAGGTAAATCATTCACAAAGATCATCAGGAACCCCTTTAAAGACCTGGATCTTAGTTAAACAAGACGGAGAAGTGATCATGGCGCATTGTAACTGTACGGCTGGGTAAGAATTTTGTCGCGACCTTCATGCATATGGACTTTGTGAGGCGTAAACAAAGAAACAGCTGGGGACTTTAGCACTTCGTGACTAAAAAAAAGTACCGTAAAATAACGACACATAGCAAGAAATGCAATTGGAAAACACTACGGACATAGCTGAGAGGGAGATACAAACCTTTCACCAAGTGATCACTACAAACTCGAGCGTGCTTCAACTCGGCTCCCTTCGATTTCAGTGAGAGGTTCAAAAGCCACCTTTCTCGATGTCTTTTTGAGAAATCCTGTGTTCGTTCACCTTTATTAGTTCATGGGGAACCCTGAAGAAACTCTGATCAGTTTCACGGTTTGATTGATTCGAACAACCTAAACCAACGCAAGCGTAAGGTGTTTTTCATGTGAGCAATGAACCTTCTCTGTACAAACACTTTGTCAACTGAGCTTTGGTAGACCACCAGCTAAAGTTTTGAATAACTAATGAGGCGGATGTGACGTCATGTGAAATCCAGCAATATCATTCACAAGTTTGTCTTTATTATCTCTGCCCTCCATTCATAACCTATAAAAACGCAGACAATATAGCATTATTCCATAGCTTCTGCTGCTCATAAAGTCCCTTTACATAGGTACAAGGCATTACAATTCTCCCATGCTTTCTGAATAAAGATAATTCATGACTCAGAAAAGCATTGGCCCAAAGATTTAGGAGCTTTCAGAGGTTTTAAATAACTAGTGAGGTGATTGTGAAGTTTGAGAATACCCCTCTCAGTGCCTTTTACACTGAGACTAGAGTCTGGTCCAAGCAAAACAGGATGATATCTGCTGATAACGATAAGTAGATAAAACATAGGCAGATTAATCTAACACACTATGTCCTCATATCAGTGAGCTGACAAATATTTGGTTTCAGTTTGCCCTGGTCTCAAATTAACAGAATGGAAAAGAGTGCTGTATAGAGTGTTGTATAAACGTATCTATAGTTGTAACTTTACAGTAAAAGCACAGTCTGATGATCATTCTCTGGTGTGATGGACAACCTTTATAGAAATTGTCTTGGTAATAGCCATATTTGATTTCATCTTAATTTCTGCAGAGAAAGACAACATGTTGATGAACTTTGTGTAGTAATAACAGAACTAATCGCGTGCACGGAACAAGGCCTCAGACTTAAGAGAATATGCTCATGCATCAACCTAATTTTTGATGGCTTTCACCACCGTACAATGTCCGTATGAATGATAAATGTACCAAAACAGGGAACCCGATCATAAGTGCAAGCACTCAAACACTTGACCACCAGCCAACAAAATTTGTATCTGTATTTACATTAGATGGGTTTTTATTCAGCTCTTATTTTTAATTTGCTTTTTAAAAGATAACATAGGATTATTCACAAACACATTTTATGTTCATGACAATTTCATATAAAACTAGTTAAAGGCAGACTGCCTTTCAGATTTTTCAAGTGTAGGTCATAAAAAGAATTTTCCCTGACACCCAATCATTTTTGTTTAATGGACTGAAAGCGGGGGCGGCACGGTGGTGTAGTGGTTAGCACTGTCGCCTCACAGCAAGAAGGTCCGGGTTCGAGCCCCGTGGCCGGCGAGGGCCTTTCTGTGCGGAGTTTGCATGTTCTCCCCGTGTCCGCGTGGGTTTCCTCCGGGTGCTCCGGTTTCCCCCACAGTCCAAAGACATGCAGGTTAGGTTAACTGGTGACTCTAAATTGACCGTAGGTGTGAATGTGAATGGTTGTCTGTGTCTATGTGTCAGCCCTGTGATGACCTGGCGACTTGTCCAGGGTGTACCCCGCCTTTCGCCTGTAGTCAGCTGGGATAGGCTCCAGCTTGCCTGCGACCCTGTAGAACAGGATAAAGCGACGAGAACAATTGATTAATTTAGAGCCACATGGCCTGAAATTCTCAGCTATTTTTTCCTACTTCACCATGCCCCAATTCAAGATACTAGATCATGCATCACGTGGTGGGCTTTCCCCATTTGTGCAAGGCATTGTGGGATACAAATTTGAAACAGGAGAGAAAAACAAAGGATGTGAGTGTGCAAATTAAATGTGAAAGACCGATTACAGTACAAAAAGCAAAAAAAGCAAGAAAATACATTATGTTGCGAAGGAAAGGAAATGCAGGACTAAACTAATAAATATCGGCGGTCAACGAGCACCTCGGTGTGATCAGCTGTTCGTTTAGTGATGGAATGATGTAACTGCCAGTGCACAGTCAAGGTAAACCTGTAGATGGCAGTAATGCAACACTGGATGCCAGCTGCTGTAAAACCCAAAAGATAAAAGACGATGACGACGACTTACATAAACCTGCGCATGCGCACACAGACTTCCTCTGTTTGCTTGACTGCGCGACGTGAGCAATTTCATGCACATTATTTGCGAGGGAATCCCCTCAAATTAAATAACTTCCCAGCCACAGAATGGCCTGGCTTTTTTTTTTTTTAGATATTACAAAAATAAACATATCACAATGACAAAATTTCAGGGGGAACTAAATTTCACTGATTTTATGAAATTGAAAGGCCATCTACTTTTAAAACAGTGTTATTAGTCCAGTAGCTTGCTGGACAGTTGACAGTTTCTGTAAAGGCAGTAGATGGCTGTAAGTGCAGGAAGAGTTTTATTGAAAGTACACTAGCAAACAGATACAAAACAGACAAAGGCAGAGTCGAAAAACAGGCAGTGGTCGAGTGAAGCCCAGACAGGATATCAGAGGTAATACCATACTCATAGTCCAAAAAAACAAACACGGTCAACCCCAGAAAAGCGAAACAAAATCCAAGGCTTTCACAAAGTCTTTGTTAATGAGAGTCCTTATATTTATGTGCTGTGATTGCGCTCTAATCAGGAACAGGTGCATGCTAATTAACTCCAACAGTGTGCACGCACTTTACAGTCTGCGGCTGTGTGCTCTGAGCTCCAAAGCACATGGATGTGAGAGATGTAACCGGACAACTGTTTGGTGTATCATGTTTGATACTGGATCGTAACTATACAGTAATGATGTAAAGTGAAAGCACTGGTTCACTGCTGTTCACGAGGCACCCAGCAGAGTAAATGTCATGGTGTTGTTTCTGGAGCATGGCATGCGGTGTCAAAGAAATGAATAAATATGTATTCATAACTGTGATGCGTATCTCATTATTGGTATCACTGTCACAGGACAATGCAGCAATTTATTGATGCGAAATACACAAAACTACATAATTCGATGGTTCATATGCTATATTATTATTATTCTATTCAGGTTGATTTTGTGCCCTTGCAAATATTTTGCTCATACTCTCATCAGGAGCTTCGCTTTTAGGCAGTGCATAAATATCTACACTATATTATGTCAAGAACCGCTCAACTAAGTAAAGAGAAACGACAGTCCATGATTACTTTAAGACAGTGTCTTTTAATTCATAAAAATAAAGAAAAACCATCGAATTAGAGGGCGTGTCCAAACTTTTGACTGGTACCGTGTGTGTTTTGATAATAGGTCTTATATATTTATTATGATGCAATGTCTTACTTTTTGCATTTTTTAATCTACACGGTAAACTTGATTTAATTGTTGAGTGTTGATAAATGACTGTGCATTATTACCGTATTAATTAACAGGCAAATATTATAAGACAAATCATTTACGCGTACGATTCATGACTCAAAGGCAGAAAGGCTGAGACAGAAAGAAAGGGATGAGAATGGGAGAGAGGGTTTATAATGAGAGAAACTCTCACAAACCTCCTAACCCCCCGATATGGAAACACACGTCATAACTGTGGTAGTTACAGTCATGCCAGACAGTATCAAAATAAAGCAGGATTATTTTAACAGGTGCACCTTATTATTCCAGTTCATTTCAGATTGCACAAATGCTAATGCTGCCAGACTAGAAGAGAGTCTACAGGAAGAAAGAGTAGTATTTACGACACACACACAAACACCATGAAGATATGCATCATATATATATATACACACACACACACACACACACACACACACACATATATACATATATATGTGTGTGTGTGTGTGTGTGTGTGTGTGTGTGTGTATCAGATACCCATAAATTAAACAAGCGCAAACAAAATTATGGCACAGCAGAAAGACTGGTGGGTGGAACGTGTATTGGCAGCAGGATGCAAGTGCAAAAAACAACATGCCTTTCATTTGAGCATGAATTATTGAATTATTATTCATATTCCAGGACTGGATCAGAGAACAGGCAGCCAACACATTGAGCGTCATCTGTAATCATAAATCAAAAAAATCAAGCACAGGTCAAAACTAAGAGGTATTTGGAATTTGAAGACAAAGAACTAGGAATAAAGGAAACTAAGGCTCATTAATGAGGAGGGTATAAACAAACAAACAAACTAATCAAGCGCTAAGCACAGAACACCTGGAAACAGTCAGGAAAACAATGACCGGTCACTCTTTGTGACCATGCTGCGCGCTGAGAGTGGGAATTCACCACAGTGGGATGGAGCTCGTTATCTCATCACTTACTTCATGCTGGGAAATAAAAGCTAAAGTATCGGTTTCTGCCACTCTGTAGGTGTTCTCCCAAGAATGTTTCATTCGTGCTCATTACCTGCAGGATTACAGATCACCTGCCATGCTCGTATTTTTAAAAAGTACACAGTGTTCTTGTCAGTAAAAAAAAAAAAAGCGCAGAAGAAAATGCACCCCAAAGTATGCTGGATCCCACATTGTTTTGTTTTTTAGACTCAATTATATGACTCATACAAATCATTATTTTTCTCTTTTGTGTAAATACATTTTTATTGACAAGAAACTTTGTTGAAGTAGGCCTCCCACAATAACAGTGTGTAGATTTGCTCAATACACAGTGTCTCAGAAAACAATCTCTAGACTGCATGATCTGTGTTTAGTATAAATAAACACGCAGGTGACTATAGGAAATTCGGACTATTTCTCGATAATCACCTTGAGCGACTCAGCAAAATGCAGCCAATCGCTTCGTCACCATAAGTAAGGAAAAATGACAAATTATGAAAGAAAATGCTGTTCCTAAAAGCACCAAACATGCTACAAAGTTTGGTCTCAAACTATTCAAAGGTAAGGTGGAATTGTCCATCCATCCATTATCCATAATTGCTTATCCTGGGCAGGGTTGTAGGTAAGCTGGAGCCCATCCCATCTGACTATGGGCGAGAGGCGGGGTACACTATGAATAAGTCGCCAGCTCATCGCAGGGCTGACACATACACACAGACAACCATTCACACTCTCCTACAGTCAATTTAGAGCCACCAATTAGCCTAACCTGCATGTCTTTGGACTGTGGGGGAAACCCACGCAGACATGGGGAGAACATGCAAACTCCATACAGAAAGGCCCTCGTTCACCACTGGGCTCGAACCCAGGACCTTCTTGCTGTGAGGCGACAGTGCTAACCACTACACCACTGTGCTGCCCAAGGTGGAATTGTGATTCATTTTATCCATTTCAAAACAAAGTATTTTATGTGACTCGGCATAGATAAGTGACAAGTCTGCGCCGCACCGTTATTGCAGCTGCATGCTGCTTCTAAAGTTTGAAATAAATTATTTTTTAAAATATGATTTTTTATATTTTTTAAATAAAAATCACCTGTGTATTTATATGAAAACAATTATCCGCCTCAGGCTCAGTGAATATCGGTGAATAATAACCTTGACTTTGTCTTCGGCGAATAATTGTTAAATATAGGTGTGACAGCGGGGGCGTGGCCTAGCATCAGTTTGTGAATGGAGGGCGGGGCCGGGGAAGGTGAGTGGCAAAGTCAATGCACCTGTGCTTAATTAAATGTTGTGTGTCTGTGTTACAGTGACGGAGGATAGAAAAGGAGGGAGAGAGCAGAAAGATGGGAGCTCTCCCGACCACAACATGTGTGTGCTGTGTGTGACTGAGTGAGTGAAGCTGAAAAGCTAAAAATAAGTAAAATAAAAGTGTGTGAGAGAACGTCAACTCCCTTCTGTACTCCACCCGCATCAGGGACTTGTTACAGTGGTGCCGAAACCTGGGACATACAGAAGGGAACCACCGCCTGGAGTCCTCCTCATTCAAAGAGCTCATCCATGCCCTCGCTACCGCCCAGCAGAAACAGCATCAAGTGCTGACTGCCCTCTGGAAGGAACAAGAGCAACACTTTGAAGCCTTGATGCTGGCCCAGCGGGAAGATCACCAGGCATACCGGCATCTGCTCGCATCGGCAGGGGCTTCAACCGTCACCACAGCGGACCATCCTCATGTCACCCTCTCGAAGATGGGCCCGCAGGATGATCCAGAAGCTTTCCTCACTCTCTTTAAGCAAGCAGCCGAAACGTGGGGGTGGCTGCTCATGCAGCATGTGGCGCGCCTCCTCCCGCTTCTGACTGGTGAGGCGCAGCTCGCAGTACTGCAGCTCCCTGCTGACAGCCGGCTCAGGTATGCTGACCTGAAAAAAGCCATCCTGCAGCGTGTCGGCCACTCCCCGGAACATCACCATCACCAGCGCTTCCGGACACTAATGTTAGAGAAGATCGGCCAGCAACTCTGGGATGCCTGCCAGCAGTGGCTGAGGGCGGAAGACCGCGATGCCGACGGAATCATTGATCTGGTGGCACTGGAACAGTTCACCTCTCGACTTCCGGAAAGAACAGTGGACTGGGTCCAGTGTCATCGCCCAGCATGACTAGAACGAGCCATCGAGTTGGCGGAGGATCATATGGAGGCAGTTCCGACGGCAGGCGGACGAGGCGCCTCTCCTCATTTTCTTTCTCTCGCTCCTTTTCCCCCACTCCCTCTCCCCCCCCACCGCAGAGGCCGGCTCCCCCCCCCAGCCAGCTCGTCGCACCTGCGGTGTCCTCCCATCTTCCTCTTCTGTGTCTGTCTCTTCTCCCCCTCAGGTAAGTGACACCCATAATGCCGGCGCAGAGGGAAAGCCTGGGCCGGTGTGCTGGTGGGGCGGGGAGCCGAAGCATCTCCCAAGTCAGGGCTCAGCAGTGGAGGCGGGAGCTGTCATCTGCATCCTCGATGCACCACAGTCCGCCCCGATCGGGCCGGAACGTATCGCATACCGGCAAGTGTCCAAGGGGATACACATCATGCATTGGTGGATTCCGGTTGTAATCAAACCTCAATTCACCAAAGCCTGGTGCAAGGTGAGGCACTGGGGAGGGCACAAGCGGTGAAGGTGTTGTGTGTACACGGAGATGTTCACAATTATCCTCTAGTGTCCGTCCATATTCTATTCCGGGGCCAAAAGCATAGAATTAAGGCAGCGGTTAATCCTCGTCTCACCCGCTTACTGATTTTGGGGACTGATTGGCCAGGGTTTCGAACCTTAATGGAATACGTAGTAGGGAGTGGGTCCTGCCGTAAAATGTCATGGGGGGATCCCGGTGTGGCATTGACTGGAGAAGCTGTCACAGAGCCGTCCACTTCATCACCACGTCAGAACAATACAAGGAGTGAGGAGCAGCCCTCCCCTCCTCCCGCTCTTGGGGATTCCCTCGAGGATTTCCCTTTAGAGCAGTCACAAGACGAGACTCTGCAGCATGCATTTGACCAAGTGAGAGTAAGCTATGGTCAAACTCTCCAGCCAAATGCAGCACCTGTCTTCCCGTATTCTGCAATTATTAAAGATAGACTGTATCGAATGACGCAGGACACTCAAACCGCGGAACAAATAACCCAGTTGTTAATCCCTAAGAGCCGTAGGGAACTCGTATTCCATGTGACTCACTTTAATCCCATGGCTGGACACTTAGGGCAGGATAAAACACTAGCCCTAATAATGGCCCGGTTCTACTGGCCAGGGATTCACGGGGACGTTTGTCGGTGGTGTGCGGCGTGCCGTGAATGCCAATTAGTAAATCCCGCAGCTACTCCAAAAGCGCCTTTTTGCCCTCTCCCTCTAATCAAGACCCCCTTCGAAAGAATTGGTATGGATCTCATTGGACCATTAGATTGGTCAGCACGAGGATATCGCTTTATTTTAGTTCTGGCGGACTATGCAACACGATATCCGGAAGCGATGCCTCTCCGCATTCTCTCAGCACGCAGTATTGTGGAAGCGCTCTTCTGTATTATCGCCTAGGTCAGGATTCTGAAAGAAATCCTGACAGACCAAGGCACTTCGTTTGTCATGCACACTGCATGAGCTGTATGGGTTGTTGGGAATTAAATCTATCCGCACCAGCGTTTATTACTCACAAACAGATGGTTTGGTAGAGAGGTTTAATCAAACTCTTAAAAATCTAATTCAGAAATTTGTAAGTGAAGACACACGTAATTGGGACAGATGGCTCGAGCCCCTGTTATTTGCAGTACAAGAGGTCCCACAAACCTCCACGGGATTTTCCCCATCTGAATTATTATATGGGTGAAAGCCACGTGGCATCTTGGACGTGCTGCGGGAAAATTGGGAGGAGGGACCTTCGACTAGTAAGAACGAAATTCAATACATTCTCCATCTGCACACAAAGCTCCACACCCTCATGCACTTAACCCGGGAGAATTTGCGGCAGGCACAAGAACGTCAAGCCTGGCTGTACGACAGGGTCACACGCCTTAGAGAGTTCACTCCGGGAGACAAAGTACTTGTATTATTGCCCACGTCAAGTTCCAAATTAGTTGCCAAGTGGCAAGGGCCCTTCGAGGTCACACGGCGAGTCGAGGACATTGACTATGAGGTGAGGCAAACGGATGGGGCGGGGCTTTACAAATATACCATCTCAACCTATTAAAAGCGTTGGAATGAGGGGGTCCCTATGGCGTTGGCATCGGTAGTTCCGGAGAAGGCAGAGCTGGGGCCGGAGATAAAAACAACCAAAACCACAACCCGAACCATTCCGGTCCCTTGTGGAGACCACCTCTCACCAGCCCAACTCACAGAGGCAGCCAAGGTGTAGGAGGAATTTTCTGACGTGTTCTCACCCCTTCCCGGCTGCACCCACCTCATAGAACACCACACTGAAACGCCCCCAGGAGTGGTGGGGCGTTGCCGTTCTTACCGCTTACCCGAACACACACAAAAAAAAAAGTGATTCAGGAAGAACTTAAGGCCATGCTTGGCATAATTGAGGAGTCACACAGTGACTGGAGCAGCCTGGTGGTCCTGGTACCCAAGGCCGACGAGTTGGTCCGGTTCCGTGCGGACTATAGAAAAGTCAACGCGGTGTCTAAATTCAATGCGTACTCAATGCCTCGCATTGATGAGTTGCTTGATTGGTTAGGTGCTGCTTGCTTTTATTCGACACTGGATTTGACGAAGGGATATTGGCAGATCCCCTTGACTCCTCTATCCCGAGAGAAAACATTTTTCCACACCATTTGGATTACACCAGTTTGTCACGCTTCCTTTTGGGTTGTTTGGGGCTCCCACTACATTCCAGTGACTAATGGACAAGATCCTCTGCCCCCACGCCACTCACGTGGCAGCCTACTTAGACGATATAATTATATACAGCAGTGACTGGCCGCGGCACATAGAACACCTTAGGGCCATCCTAGAGTCGCTGAGGTGGGCGAGTCTCACAGCCAACCCGGAAAAAAAAAAAAAAAAAAAAAAAAGTGTGCAATTGGGCGGGTGGAAGTACGGTATCTGGGTTTCCACTTGGGTTATGGGCAGGTGCGTCCCCAAATTGACAAGATAGCAGCGATTGCTGCCTGCCCGAGGCCTAAGACCAAAAAGGGGGTGAGACAGTTCCTGGGGCTGGCTGGCTACTATCGTAGGTTCATACCTAATTATTCGGACGTCACCAGCCCGCTGACTGATCTCACTAAAAAGGGAGCACCAGAGCCGGTCCAGTGGACGGAACAGTGCCAATAGGCTTTCACCCAAGTAAAAGGCTGCACTGCGGGGGAGGGGCCACTCTTACACTCCCCTGATTTCTCGCTTCCCTTTATTTTGCAGACGGACGCATCGGACAGAGGGCTGGGGGCTGTTTTGTCACAGAAGGTGGTGGGCGAGGAACACCCTGTGCTGTACATCAGCTGCAAGCTCTCGATGCGTGAGAGTAAGTACAGCACCATTGAGAGAGTGCTTAGCCATCAAGTGGGCAGTCCTCACCCTCCAGTACTACCTGCTGGGGCACCCCTTCACTTTCTGTTCAGACCATGCGCCCCTCCAGTGGCTCCACCACATGAAAGATGCCAATGCGCCGATCACCCGTTGGTATCTAGCCCTCCAGCCATTTAAATTCGAGGTAATCCACAGGCCTGGGGTGTAGATGGTAGTGGCGGACTTCCTGTCCCGTCTGGGGGGGGAGGGAGTCAGTCCCCGGCCTGAGTCAGGCGATGGAGGTATGTGGCAGTGGAGGCATGGCCTAGCGTCAGTTTGTGAATGGAGGGCGGGGCCAGGGAAGGTAAGTGACAAAGTCAATGCACTTGTGCTTAATTAAATGTGCGTCTGTGTTGCAGCGACAGAGGATAGAAAAGGAGGAAGAGAGCAGAAAGAGGGGAGCTCTCCCGACCACAACACGTGTGTGTGTTGGGTGTGTGACTGTGTGAGCGAGCGAAGCTGAAAAGCTAAAAATAAGTAAAATAAAAAGAGTGGGTGCATGAACATCAACTCCCACCTGCCGTGCTTCTGTACTCCACCCACATCAGGGACTTGTTACAATAGGATATAGGATGTCTATTTAAAAAAATTTAGTTGAAAGACTTCATCTAATCGTGTAGGTACATGCCGTCCCTTTTAGGACTATAAATCCCATCAACCAACTTCCGCGATGACCTACGTCACGCCTGGGTGGGATTAACTACGTCATATCCTCACTGACCCCATAAGTGATTGAGCCACGCTTCCACTCACTCTCTCTCGTCTTTTGTTCATTATAAGTAACGTTACGACTGCCGCCCAAAGCAGTTAATTAAAAGTTAGAAGCGACCGGATTCCTTCTGACTTAATCGCTGTGCACATTATTGAGCAGAGACTCTTCTTCACGAACGACGAAGTGTCGGACCAAGAATTCTCTGCGTTTTCACAGAAACGACCCACATGCTCCTGTGAACTCCAAAAGTTTCGGAACACCTCTGCATTCCTATATAGGAGCAAAATTACTAGAAGTAAGACTGGCATTTTGGGCAAAACTAGTCTTAGGAATTAGCTTTATGAAGTAGTGTGAATTTAAACTCAGGAACTGTTTAATTATGCACACTGTAGATACTCAGGGTGTTGAATTGATTATTGTTCTATTTGTTCTCTCAGTTGTTTAAAAGATAAGCATTGCATACTCTTTTCTCTATCCTTTCTAACACTTTAATTTCATTATTACACATATTTTGACCTCATCAAGATTTCAGTGGATTTGGTAATGTTATAGGCTAGTGGGTTAGCTAGCAACCAGAGCTAATCCTTTTGTTCTCCTCAACACCACGTGGTGACCCCCTTCATCCTTTATCACGAGGTCCTTTGTCTCAACCACATAGATGAAATTCCAAACTTTATAGCCCCCCTCTCAGAAACACACACACACACACTCCCCCCCCCCCCCCCCAAACACACACGCACACACACACACACAGTATCTCACTGTTTTGCTATCATTTTTTTTTTATCATTGTTATAATAAATTAAATTAATTGTTAAACTGTGTGTTGCTTCTATATATTTTTGAAGTCATCCAATCTCAAAGAATTCCAAGGTGTATCAGTGCTATTGGCTGTAGCTTGGTAAGTGATACATTATTGCTGCATTGGAAGTGATCATAATTTGGAATATACCATAATTTGGCTGTTTGGTAATTTATTATTAAACACCAAAATTAATGGTATTATTAATGAGACTGATTTAATGAGACTGATTTAATGAGATTGATCACTTAAGACCAATTGCACCCTACAATAGCTATGGAAAGCTCATTAATTCAGCTGGATATTCCTCAAGTTCAGTCTCATTTCCACTCTACTCAGTAAAATCTTCGGAGTCTAACCCAGTGATTACAGTGCCTTGCAAAAGTATTCATCCCCCTTGGCATTTGTCCGTTTTGTTGCATTGCAAGCTGGAATTAAAATGGATTTTTTTGGGGGGTTAGCACCATTTGATTTACACAACATGCCTACCACTTTAAAAGGTACACAGTTTTTTTTTTATTGCTACACAAACAATAATTAAGATGAAAAACAGAAATCTGGAGTATTCACCCCCTTTCGTAAGAAACCCCTAAATAAGAGCTGGTCCAACCAATTCACTTCATAAGTCACATAATTAGTTGATTAAGATCCACCTGTGTGCAATGATCTGTCACCTGTCGTCTGTATAAATCAACCTGTTCTGGAAGGACCCTGACTCTGCAACACTACTAAGCAAGCAACATGAAAATCAAGGAGCCTCCAAACAGGTAGAGACAAAAGCCCTATTCGCACGGGATAAGTATTACCTGTGGACCTCTGGTAATTCGGAATAATTGCAGAGAATGTCTGAGTTCTTAGTCCCGTGCGAATGCGCCATGTCCGTAATTTGCCAAGTAATAATTCCGCTGCGAATTACCTACTGTGTTTCGGCAAAACGCAGACATCCAGTGGTAATACAAGTCCTGTGTGAATGCGCATGTCTGCGTTTGTAATTATTAAACGCGCGTCTCTTGTACTTTTCTGGAGTGAATAATGGAGGATACGGGCGAAATTTTGATAAACAGCATTTCAGGGGCAAGTGGTAGTAGGCCTATCCCGTATTTGAACCAGATAAGCATTTTGAACTCCTGTCTACTAGTGTTGTGACGTTCGCGAACGAACCGATTCTTTTGAACGGCTCCTAGGCATGAACGATGAGAACCGAGTCTCGAGCTGGGGGAGCCGTTCTTTCTGTCGTTCTTTTTCTGTACTGTTTCAGATGAAAAAGCTTTTGCCCAAGGACAAGAAGTAGGCTAAACAGCATTTGCCTTTTATTTATTCAAGTTTTATCTGTTTGCCTAATAGTTCAAGTTGTTTTGTATATAGTTTATAATGTTGTTGTGTGATATTAATGATAATATTGTGGGAAAACTACTTTGCACGGACGTTCATTTAATTTATTCTATCGGCATTTTGTTTGTTCTATTTTTGTGTATTTTATTTATTTGTCTAGTTGTATCTATTTTTCTAATAATAATATACTTTTTGCATTAATAGTTTGTTTTTTCCTATTAAAATAATCTTGTGTTCTTGTTATAACTATCTATTTATCTGACTGTTTAGTTGCATCTATTTTTGTTACAATTTCAATATTTTTGATATAGAAAGTTTGTTTTTTTCTATTAAAATGTTCTTGTGTGATAACTAGTTCTTGTGTTATATTTATTGTAGTTGTATCTATTTTGTATCTCAGACTTAAATATTTTTGTAAAACAAGTGTTTTTCTATAAAATATTCTTGCGTTCTTGATAACTGTTCTTGAGTGGGTTCTTTTTTTTTTTTTTTACAGAAAAGCCATTCTGCATGGACATTCATTGAAGCCCTCATTGTTTTTTAATGGTTATTTATGAGCGTTTAGGGGTTACAATAATATAAGTCTAGGTTGCTTTATATAAAAGGTATGTCCAGAAATATTGATGTCACTGTCTAAGCAGAGGGATCTGGCTTCTTTAGACGCTGTCTTCTTAAAACTGAATAAATATTTAAAAAGAGCCAAATGAGCCAGTCTTTTGAACGGCTCTTTTCAAAGAATGGATCACAAAGATGCGGATCCCATCAAAGAGCCATAAATCCCATCTCTACTGTCTACAAGACGAAACAGGATGCTGTGAACTTACGACACATCCGGTCACAATGTCTGTAAATTCAGTGAATTACAGACTTTTGCTTATCCCGTCCGAATGTGCCACACAATAACACAGAGGTGCGGGGGTAATTGTGAATTACCAGAGGTCCATAGGTAATACTTATCCCGTGCGAATCGTACTAAAGTTGTGGAGAAGTATAGATCAGCGTTGGGTCATAAAAAATATCCCAAACTTTGAATATCCCAGGGAGCACCACTAAATCCATTATAGCAAAATGGAAAGAATATGGCACCACTACAGACCTGACAAGAGAAGGCCGCCCACCAAAACTCACAGACCGGGCAAGGAGGGCATTAATCGGAGATGCAACAATGACACCAACGATAACGCTGAGGGAGCTGCAAAGATCCACAGCAGAGATGGGAGTATCTGTCCATAAGACCACTTTAAGCCATACACTCCACAGAGCGGGGCTTTATGGAAGAGTGGCCAGAAAAAAAAGTCACTGCTTAAAACAAATAAATAAAAAAATAAATAAAATCACGTTTAGAATTTGCCCAACAGCATGTGGCAGACTCCCCAAACACATGGAAGATGATTCTCTGGTCAAATGAGACAAAAATGTATCTTTTTGGCCATCATGGGAAATGCCATGTGTGGCACAAACCCAACACCCTGAGAACACCATCCCTGCAATGAAGCATGATGGTGGCAGCATCATGCTGTGGGGATATTTTTCATCTGCAGGGACAGGAAAGCTGGTCAGGACTGAAGGAAAGATGGATGGCACCAAATACAGGGCAATTCTGGAGGAAAACCTGTTTGCGTCAACCAGAGGTTTGAGACTGGGACGAAGGTTTATGCTCCAGCAGGACAATGACCCTAAACATACTGCTAAAGCTACAGTGGAGTGGTTTAAAGAGAAACATTTAAAATGTCTTGAAATGGCCTAGTCAAAGCCCAGACCTCAATCCAATTGAGAATCTGTGGGATAACTTCAAGATTGCTGTACACCAATGTAACCCATTTAACTTGAAGGAGTTGGAGCAGTTTTGCCTTGAGGAATGGGCAAAAATCCCAGTGGCTAGATGTGCTAAGCTAATAGAGACATATCCCAAGAGACTTGCAGCTGTAATTGTAGCAAAAGGTGGCTCTATAAAATATTAACTTTGTTTTGGGGGGTGGGGGGGAAACTTATGCACACTCCAGATTTCTGTTTTTTTCATCTTAATTATTGTTTGTGTCACAATAAAAAAAAAAAGCGCGCACCTTTAAATTGGTAGGCATGTTGTGTAAATCAAATGGTGCTAACTAAAGCCCTGCACTCCCGCGGGACCCGACGCAAAGCAGTGCGGCGCGGGACAAATTTTGAAAGCTCATTGCGGGCGCGGGCGGGAGGGGGAGTGCACAATGCGGGCGTGGGCGGGAGAGGTGATAAGCTGCAGTCCCGCTAACTAAAAACGTGTTTAAAATAAAATTTATAAATTATTAATTTTTGTCTATCGTATATAATTTGTGCTGGATATTTTATTTGGCATTAATAAAAACATTTTAAGATGCCTAAATTTGCGGATGTGGTCTAATCTCGCATACGTTTCCGATTCCTTTCTGCTCTTCCGTGTTTGAGATCTCCAATCATGGCAGAAGAGCAGAGCTCCTCTAGTGAAGCTCACAGTGCTTCAAAAGTAAGTGCTGCTTTAAAAAGAGGTACATTTACCGTTAAAAAGTCAAGAGTATTAGTCCCAAGTATTAAAAAGTATTAAAAAAAATTAACTAGTATTAAAAAGGACTGTATCGCACAGATTGTTCAATTTAAAGCTAGAAATAGACAGTGTATAATCGGAGGAGCTGGTTGTGGTTGCGCAGCACTTCATATGAGAGGAGAATGAAATCGCGGTTGGAATCATAATGCCACAGACTCGGAAGTGGGAGTGCGAGTGCGCAAAGCGAGAGCTGTCAAAGCGAGAGCTGTTAATCAAAGCGAGAGCTGTCAATCATGAGCGCATGCAGCGCTCAACTTGGAATGTGTCAGCAGAATGTCAGAGTCTAAACAATAAACTTACAATAAATGAAGGATCGGTCAGTGGAGAGCTCAGATAAGCTCAGCATGTTTAATTCCCCAAGCCAATGACAAGAACTTTCGTGAGAACGCGAACGTCTGCATCATGCGGGATTTGCGGGCGGGAGCGGGACAAAATATGGCAGGCGCGGGCCTGCACAATGCGGGAGCGGGACTGAAAATTCTGTCCTGCGCAGACCTCTAGTGCTAACCCTCCAAAAAAAGGTGCATTAAAGGTGCATTACCGCCACCGACTGGACTGGAATGTAGAACAGGCAATGGGGGGGAGGGAGGGGGATGACACGACTATATTCTTTTAGCTATTTCTGTTTCTTTTAAATACTTGATAAAGTGATATCTGACTTGATGCGCTCTGCCATTTTGTTTTTCTCTACTCACGGTACATGAGCTGATATCCTAATAGCAGAGTAGCCAATCAGAGCGTGCAATTGCTCATATCCAGTGAATGTGGATAGAATAAATTGAGTTAGATGCAAGTTGCTCTGGATTAGGACGTTTGCCAAATGCCAGTCATGTAAATATACAGTCACTGCTCTGGCTACGCCTGTAGAGGGGGAAACGGAACATTAGCACCATCTCGTGGACCCTGAACACATTGTGTACACGTACACACACGTTCACTTCAGTCATGTGACACAGACCCCGAAATATATATTATATATAGCAACTTGAAATTAATACAAAGCTTATTTATAACGTTATTCATCGCGTATTAGCTCCTGCAGTCTTTATTCTGTTGTCTTTCTGCCACATTTAAAATGGACTCTGATAGAAATTTGTAGCACCATTAAGTATTACAAGGCAATAATTTGCCTGTTCCTAATCCCAACTATCACATTTCCAAGTTACCTCATAAAATCCGAGCCCATATTAAAGATAGGATGTGAACTCTGTTGGAGCTAATGACAGAGGGTAGTGTGTCATTCTCTTTAATTCATGCCATTCCTGTGTTTGGTTTGCCACATTAAAGCACTCAGACAAAAACCGCACGCTTCCCCACTAAATAGCATGTCAGAAATAATAAGCCATTTATATTTCTACATGGCCCTTTAGTATGGAGGTATGCAAGTTTGGACACAGTCTGGACACTTGCCAGATGTACAGAGCAGTCTCACTGAGGTGGGCTTTCCCCTTTGAAGGTGGGCTAAATATAATGCTCAGAGGGGCTTAAAGTCTAGAGCTGTGCTCAACATACTTCTCTCTCTCACACACACACACACACACACAGAGAGGAGAGGTGCTTCAGTTGACATCAACACTTACAGTCCTGGGAAGAGAGCATTTCTGCGAGGATGTATCGCCGTGGACTATTTTTGATCATTTTTATCACATGCCAGATGCTCGGATCTCAGAGCCAGGTATGTTCAAACCCAAATAACACATTCAAGATAGCCTATATTAATAAACCTGCATGAATAAATTATATAGCACTGACTTTATTGCAACATTCATATGCAGAAACGATCCACGTGGTTTTCAGACTTGTAACCAGGGTTTTTTTTTTTTAAACATGTATATTATATTTTCCCTGCATTTACAGATAGAATAATCACATGAAAGCACATAAAAACAAACAAAAAACCTTAAAATATGTATGGAAGGTAGGCTACATGTGAAATAATACAGCCGAGTGCAAATTTGAAATCCATGGTGTTTTTTTCTGTTGGGGTGATCCAGAATAATTCTAGCATTCTCTCTATATCTGCTTTTTGTACTTTATATATCATTTGTGATGATCAACATAATTACCCTTCCAGCTGCCTGTTAAACTGATGGAAAACAAACCATGCAGAATTAGTATTCCCCGTTTGGGATGGTTTTTGAATTTACAGTGGGGGGGAAAACACAGACCAAGGAATCTTAGAGTCCTAAGAAATAGGTTTTCTCTCTCTCTCTCTCACACACACACACACACACACTATTTCCACTCATGTTTCCTGAGGGTGGGGTGGGGGAGTCCTGGCGTGCATACATTATGCAGATTTAGGATTTTTAAACCTAATACACGAGTGTCCCAGACATGGGCATGAAAAACTGCATGTGGAGCAGTGAAAGACAAGTGGTCGGGAGTTTTGGATGTTTTAATGGATTTTTGTTTTTTTACACCTAAAATAAATACAAATATTATTTCCCAGACTTCTTGCTGATGTTAGAGTAAGAAGCATTGCTAAAGATAGTATCCCACATGTGAAGGGTCTGAACCCCTCCACAGTTCTTTTGGTTTGTGTCATAAATAATTAAAATCAGGCTTTTAAATGGCACAACTGTTTCATGATTTTGGTCAATGGACTGCAGACAAATGAGCAACTACACCACTATTGCCACTAGTTTTCTGTTAAATAAACATCCTTGACTCCATAACTGGAACTGCACAGGAGTGTGTGAGCAGGCAGACGGTCCAGAGCACTCTGCAACATGTCCATAAGTTGCTCTCAGCGCACGAGACCTCCTTCTTACAGAGTGCACGCAGTCTGCGCAAGAAAATCAACCTGCTGCTCAACAACACAGTCACGCACAGCAGCAACATCAGCACAGGCAAGAACAGCATACGTGAGTACAGCAGCAGACACATTATTATATTGCGTTGCACAATATTACACAAAACTGGGCTCCTCAGGGATTCTTTGGCTGGTAAAACAGTTCCAGCTTTTTCTTCATGGAATCTCTTCTGAAAAGAAAAGCCACTAATGTCGAGGTCTACAGAGAACTTTAGGTGATCCCTATGAGGGACCATGGTAGGACAGTGAAGAACTGTTTGGGGTGTTAGGTGGAACTGCTAGTCACAAGTTACTCAGTGCACAAAACCAAAAGAAAAGTTTGATTGTCATGAGAAGAAGGAATGTATGTTTGGACATGTTGACAAGTCCTGGTGTTAATTCTGGCCTTCATGTGCACCTAAATACAAGGTTAGTCAAAATTATGTTAACACTTAAATGGTAGAAACCAATCGGATCTGTAGTGGAAGCTCATCAGTGGCGTACTGCTGTACCATCTGTAAGTAGACGTCGGACGTCACTGTTGGGGTGTCAAAAAAGTAGGGCCCCATTACGCCAGCAGTGGTCACGGCGCACCACACATTCAGGAGAAAAATAATCCATTAGTGTTAACATAATTTTGACTAACCCCGTATTAAGGGTTCTTCTAGAGTTCTTTGGTTAACAGTTCTAGGTTTCTCAAAGTGTTTTACTTGGAGCCTTTTCTGAACTTAGGGAAACACTAAGGAGGTATTGAAACCTTTAAGGGCTTCATTAAAGGGACAAACCAAAGGACACTAAAAAGGTATTAAACAGAGCCAAGAGTTTACCATTGAGTCAGACCCGTCTCTGAAAACGGAAGTTGATGGAAGTCTTGTGTACATAAATCTCATTTTTCCCCTCATAACATCTCAGCATAAACAAACTTTCTTTATGTTGTCCTTTACCCAACAGCAATGTGCCTGCCTCCAAACCCACCAGCCAATGGCAGAATACTGGGTCAAGTGTTCAGAGTGGGCCATGAGGTTCACTTCCTCTGCAACCCTGGTTTCCAGCTGTCAGGGCCAGAGACTAGGGAGTGTCTGGATTCCCTCAGCTGGAGTGGAGAAGAGCCAACCTGCAAGAGTACTTATTGAATGATAATCCAGAATTTTAAAACTCCATCTCTAGTTACACATCTGTAGAACAAAAATGTCAGTGTTTTTTTTTTTCTGTACTGAGAAAAGAAGCAAAAAGTCTGTTGGCTTGAAATGTGCTTATAATAATAACAACCGTCTATGGGCAATTGTCGAAGCAGGCAATAATTCATGAGAAACACTTTTTATGAATTCTTCACTGAAAGGTATTTGTGATGGAGTCACATTTTCAGACAGAAGAATTTGTGGTTACACTTTAGTAACTGTAGTCGTGGATCAAAGACAACAGAATTGCTTCTACACCATCAGAAATAGGGGTACAGTAGGAGTCCATTTCTGTCCCTCATGGTACAATCTACACTAATGTAACCCCCTAGGGCTCATTATTGGACCTCAACATAACTGTGTGTACCTTTTTAGGGACAAAAAGGTACATACATGTTCCCAGTCAGTATACAAATGGTTCAAATAAGTACCTTAGAGGATACTGTCCCAGAGACAAGCCATGCGCCCCCTAAAAGGTACAGTAACGTAATTTATTTTCTGAGAGGTGTATTGTATTGGTCCAATGTTGAAAAGAATTTCAAATCAACAAAGTTTGGCAAGTCATTCTTTCATATCTGTCTCATCCATATTGACTGCAAAGGCTTCAGACAAGTTCAACAACTGCCCAAAGGCTTCCAAGTGTGTTTTCAGTCAGTGGATTGGAAATGTACTGAAAATTATTTTCTGTGGTTACAGCACTTGCGCTACGGACACAAATAGAAATTAGGTTGAAAAGAATGAAGCATTCATTCAATTCAGTATGCTTTATTTAACATCTATTGCATGTTTGAAATTTGTTATTTCTTGTTTATAAAGATACTTAACAGGTTATTTCATGAAATAGAGTCACACATGAGCCGACAGCCGACGAGGCATGTCGTGCCGAGTTGGCTATAAGCCATGTACGATGAGATTGAGTGGACTAACTTTTATCCTGTCCACATTCACTGGATTTTGAGAAACAGAGCATTTTTATTTTTAGCAAATTCGATAAATTAAAAAAAAAAAAATTATACCAAACGCCGGACAAAATAATTTCCGCTTAGAATGTAAACAAACCAGCAAAATGACTATCAACTTGTGAAAAATGTGATCGTTCTTGGGGGGGGGTTCTTACCATCAAATACTTTCATTCCATATTTTTTTTGCATTCCTTGGGGTTTTGTTTTCAAGTAGAGTTCTTATTTCATCCTCGGCTGGTTCCGCAACACGTTCCGCCATTTTGCTTTTCTCTACTCACGGTACATGAGCTGATATCCTAGTAGTCGAGTAGCCAATCAGAGCACACGATTGCTCATATCAAGTGAATGTGGATAGAATAAATATTTTTATTTTAGATCCATTTTGAACAATAGTCTACCCTGTTCCATCTTCAGTGATGGATGCTGAAACACACCATGTCCCAACTTCCTCCATGCCCACATCTACTTCAGCGACTTCTCCACCTTCAGTCCCAGCCTATGTGCGTCCATCCCGCTGTATTGAGTTCCAAGGCTCCATGCAATGCACATGCGAGCAAGGCTACAGCATCTCCAGCAAGGAGAGAGGCTTGTGCACAGGTAACATCTCCAACCAGGTAAACACTGGACTATGACTTGATGGTGTACAACTATGAGCTGTGATCTAGGCTTAACATTTTCCTGTCCACATTATCATATTGCTTGGGACATGACGGGCGTAACATTCACAATCAGTGAGCTCCAGAGAGAGATGCTGATTTAAATAATTTTAGCTGATCATTGGAATACATTAAAAATGTTCTGACTTACAGTTTCATTCAGGGGGATAGATGGGGCTTTACCATTCAGTTACTGTATATACATTTGGCTGTGTGGTACGTATACTTAAACTTTTTTTTTTTTATATATATATAAAAGATGTCGATGAATGTGAGCTCTTCCGTATGACCCAACCTGGCCGTCTATGCATGTACAAGTGTATTAACACAGCTGGGAGCTATTACTGCCAATGTCCCACTGGGTACAGCGTCAGCAAAGACAACAGGAGCTGCCAAGGTTGGTATCCTACTTTACCTTTTTTCCTCTCTCTCAAAATCTTTGCAGAGATGCTTTTCTTGCAGACGATCTACATCTCAGATGTTACACTGTTTCGGACCAAGGATATAGAATTTAATTCTGCGTTTTCTTTAGGTCTTTATTTAATAGCAATTTTAGAGCCCTCTGCTGTCTCTGAAGCAAACTATAATTATTATGTATCTACTGAGACACTTTCTCACCAGCTGACCCCAAACCACTGTTCTATATCGAAATTATGAGCTTCACCTTCTTTCATCTTATAGCTCTCTTCTCTGACTCCAAGAGAAAAGGAAACGAGGACCGAAAGAACAAAAGGCAAACGTGTGCCAAATGATGCCTCAATTACTGCATCACAACAAACTGATTTATTATTGGCCAGTTAAATGAAACCTAAATGAGAAACAACTTGCTGAACTGTTCACCATTTTCCCTGCAGATATTGATGAGTGTGAGAGTGGAGCTCACAACTGTACCAAAGAGCAGGTGTGTGTGAACACTTTCGGAGGTCATAGATGCATGGTCGTCGAATGCCCTCGCTTTCGCAACGCTTCCTACATCAAGACCTCGCCTCTGTAAGTGCACGACCTTCATTTCCATGAATACAATACACTAGGAATATTACAGCACAGGCTGGACACCAGGGCTTGGTTATGACTTGAAGCTCAGGATTAAGTCAAAAGCTGAAAATCCAACTTCCCATCTCTAAAATTTGGACTTCCGACATCTGTGTTACAGGCAATGTGAGCGTAACCCCTGTGTCAAGAGGAATAAAGCTTGTCTCCACGCTCCCCTCTCCATCAACTTTCACTTTATGGCAGTGGTGTCGAACATGAGCACTCCTCGCGTCCTTTTCCGGGTTTCAGCGGCCCGCGTTCGGGGAGACGCCCTGCGCTTTGGACTGCTGGGAAATCGTGGGGCAGGACATTTCACCCTTCAGCGTTCGAACAGGCAGAGTGGGGAGCTGCTGCTGGTGGAGTCGGTGCAAGGCCCTGCCACACTCGAGGCTGAGGTGGAGATGAGCGAGCTGGAGAGGAGAACGCTGCTGGGACGATACATTACGAAGGTTACACTCTTCGTGTCTCCATACAGCTTCTAAAAACACAGCGCGAGGAGGAAACAGACTGGAGAATAAAGTGACTTTGCTACCAGAGACAACTGTTCCAGTTGCCTTACAAACCCAGGAGCGACAATCAAGTACAAGAGATTTCCAGCTCAGCAAATCAAAAACCTTTATTACGAAGTTATTAAGCATCACTCTTAATTTTGTTTTTACAGCCTTTTATGTATTTAAAATGACAGTCTAGTTTTATTTCATAACCTAGTGTGTATTTTATCTATCTTTAAAACGTATACATTTCATTATATCTTTTTTTTTTTTTTAAACGGCGATTTTAAAAACAACGACTTATCTTTCTGCTTAAATATTCATAGTGAAGCACAACGGCATCTTCCAAGATTTTTAAGTCCTTACCAACATGACTGAAACGGTCACTGGCGCCAAAGCAAACATCCTTCTCATGATTCTGGGCTACTACAAATCAATCACAGGCACTCTTCAGAAGGAGAAGGACTGTCTTCAGTGACTGACTGAAAAGCATTCCCACGAAGAATTCATCACCCTAATGACAGAATACCACGGCAGGACCTCACCAACCTCTCGTCAATGCGCATCATTTAACTGTGTCGAGCTAGAAAAAGTATTCAAACACAAAAGTCACCTTTCTTACACACACACAGTATCGAGAGAAAGGCAACAAGATAACCCTACTATTATATATTCAGGGGGAAAAAAAAAAAAAAAAGGCTTATAGATACGAAAACAACAAATGATCGTCATATTTAGCCTTCCACAAGAGAGAGAATAAAACGAGGGTGCAGTTTAGCTTTGTGTTACAAACTCTCTAGCTAATGTACTGAGATCTATGGAGAATTTTCAGGAATGGTTTAAAATTGAGTCCAAAATACAAACCAGCAAATTGATTTTATTAACAATTTTCCAAATCACTTTGTACATAACAAAAACAACCAATAAAAGACAAAAAAAAAAAAGAGCCATTTTATATACGAATAATACATGGCTTAATCAGATCTGAGGGGGAAATACTTTTAAATCAGTTTGTACAATGGAAAAACGCATACACAAAATGCATCATTTTTTTTCTCCTTTAAATATTTTTACCGTGTGCTTACTTGTAGAAAGGTCACACAGCAGACAGTGAGCACTTGCAGCATGACTTCACATTTTTTCCTGTCTGAAAGGAGGAGGAAATCAAGCAAACATGAAGAAATCTTTCCAGTGCTACATTCACTTGCTCAATCATTGGTCCACCAAAAATGCCCATGGTTTCTGGGCTGGCTGAGAGTCGTGACCACGCGTTTTATCGAAGCGACCCACTGCTGGCTTTTGTAGCCAGACTAAAAATGCATGTGAACGTAAGCAATGAGCTCAAGCGAACCCAGATTCATACTGAAGAGCTGTGACACGGAAAGTTGAACATTTTCTGTGGGCCCGTCCTTTGCCATTGGACAAATTATGCTTAACTTGAATCCCCCCCCCCTTCTTTAAACATGAATGGAATTTTGAATGAATTGCTAGACGGGTGGATTAAATAAGCATCATTTTCAACCAAGATTACGTAAGGCCATGGCAATTTCCCACGCCAACATTCTCATTACTTATTAGTAAAGGTGGGTGAAGGGTGAGTCCATCTGCTTCCTGTGAGTGCCATCCAGTAACGTTTTCTACAAGAAAGAAAGCAAGACTGAATCAGAGGTCTCTGTAAAACCACAGCTATATACACACTACACGGACAATATTTTCCTACTTCCCATTGGAACAGAACCTGCTATGGTTTATACAAAAATGTTTAAGTATGACACTGGGGGGAGAAGGTGAATGGAGATCATAGTAAGGCTCTTTTTCTCAAATAACAATTAAACTGTTCCCACTCTAAGCATATAACAGATATATAGTTATTATTTGGGGGGGGAACTGTACCATTGTTTCAAGCTTTTGACAGTGTTGCAGATTCAATTACCAACAAGGAGTCAAAGGGCTGATTTGCTAAGATACTTGTAAATGAAGCAACAGGCTCGGTAACTTGAGAAGGACGGCAGGTGATTATGGGGTGCATGCAAGAGAAAATGGAGGAAAGGACATGATTTTCAGAACAGGATTTGAGCTGTGCAGGCAGGGACCTAGTTCAAGAAACACAAAACATTGACTGAATTAAACAATGTGAGTAAGTATTTAAAACAAAAAATAAAAAAACCAAAAGTTATTCCTCTCACCGTGGTTGGTGGAGTACAAGATTAGCCCCAAAACAAAAACAATGAGGCATCCAGAAAACTTCCCAAACCCAAAACCTTCAACCTACAATAAATTAAGGCCTTCAAAACTGAAATTCATTTATACACTGCTACGCAAGCACAGACAAAGCAACGCGTCTTGAAAGGCCGAGTGTGAACTAATGCTATTAGCAGTCTTTAAAATATGGCACTGCAAGACTTCCAGTCGCTAGCACACTTCTACAAGTGTGAAACATCGAACAAGCTAAACTGAAGACATCTGAGCACAGGAAGGGACCTAACTTGTGTAAAAGATAACTCCGCATCACACTGGTGTCTGTCTCTGTGCAGTGTCGTTGAAAGACTCAGTCAAGTTGCCACGTAGGAACATCATTTTTGCCTGCCTGAGCTCCAGGAGTGCCTTGACATCCTGTCTGAGGCCACTTGGTAATATTTATCAAGCATCTCGATCAGAACAAGAGCGCTGATCTAAGGTCACCTACCTCTTGTCCACATAATATTCAGAATTATTTGAACGCTTATAAGCATCCTACCCACAGATGCTTGTCTAAAAAGTTCAGTTTCTGACCCCTAGATCCTGAGATTCTCTGGCTCAGATGTGAATAGCTCTTCCTTCACTGTTCAATGGTCTGTTAGTATCTGGGAGTACAGTAAGTCGGACAAACATTAGATCGGATGCCTTTATTAATCAACAACCCAAACCTGCAATAGCAGACACAAATATCCCTGTGTACAACATAAAACTTAAGCTTTCTTGATGAAAATAAGTAAACTCGGACAGGATATTTAATCTTGAACGTCTCATTCACCCTCACAGGAAATCTTTCACTCACTCTCACACACATTCATTCCAATAATTTTTTTTAAACCTCTGTAATTAATCAAATCACAAAAGGCTCTATTTAGTAGTTTGTAGCCTACTACATCAACGTCAAGCATGTTATTTATAAATAATACTATAAAGCAAATGATGGCCTTATCCTCCCATTAGATGTTCTGCAAGTTAGTGGATAAATCACAGCCGTGACCTTATTAAAAGAACAACCCATGTCAATGCTAATGAAATTACAAGATCAGTTAATAATAAAAAAACATTATCAGACCTGTGCAAACTTAATACCACAAATATCCTAGGTCGCCATGTGGAACTGAATTGTATGGCAACCACCCACAACCACACAATTATTTCCGTAATTTACTAGGGAGAACCTGCTGCCTCTACCTCGCTGCCTCAGTAGACCACAGGGGAGTACAACAAAGCCCAAGCATACGTAAAAACTCCCACCACAACGTTCAATACAACAAAAGCATCAACAATAAATACATGACCTGCAAATAAACAAGAGAAATGGAACAAGAGCTCCAGGAACATGGAGAAAGCTGAAAGGGGAGAAACAATGTCTCAAAAGATGCTGGCACACTGTACTTAGAAATGTGCAAACACACACACAAAATGGCCCAAATGTCCACAGCAGGCAGGTTCAATCACAGAGAAGCAGATGATGCAGGAATACCGCAATCAGAAAACATGGACAGCGTGAAGAGGGTAAAGTCAGGTCCCAACATGGCTGCTGCCAGTAGCAAGAAAATCTGCACAGTTTCAGTCTTGCTCGTCCTCTTCACCGTGTCATAGCCAGGGCCCGGGGTGAATGAGGGATAGAGAGAGAAGCACTGCTGTCTTCTCCACTCCCCCTTATGTGGAATGGGGTAGGGGGAAGGGAGGACATTGGGTCTCCCCCTCCTCCTGCCCCTGGCAACACTCTTTACCTGTCCTTCAGCTCCTGCGTGACGCGCTTGGTGATGCGGCCGCACAGCAGCCCCATGAAGAACAGCAGTACCACACACATTGCCAGCATGCTCAGGATATAGTTCTTAGCAGGAGAAGAGAGGACCTGACCAGCCAAGTCTGAAAAGCCTTCTGCTGGTGCCACCTGGAGGCAGGAAGCACAAATGTCAACATGGAAGGAAACTGCATCAAAAGCATTGCATGAGAATATCTCAACTTAATAATAGCCATGACAATGGAATCACAAAAAATGTGCACAGTGCTGTCTTACAACTTTAACTTTGCATTTTGTTTGGTAAGCCTCAAAAAAAAAAAAAAGCTTATTTATTCAGCAGGTTACAGTCTCTTATTACTCATGTCTTCTCTCTTGGCACATGATTGGCCTTGGGGTGCAGCTGTTTTAGGCCTGTAAATCTGCTCTCCAGATTATAATCAACAACAAAAAAATAATAATTACTGCTGTCCATTACTAATCACGGTACATACAATTCGTGACATTTTGAGCACAAACATGCAGGGATGCTGTAGAGGTTTTTCTTTAAAACAATATTTTAACAACGGAACAAAGCGGTGACATTTTTCCGCAGAACATTAGATTCAGAATTATTGGGCCCCTTCAAAATTCACATCTGCTGACAGTATCTCCCTGGAGAGAATAAGAGAACTGAGCCTCTTTTTGTAGGTGAGACAGACACTTAACAGTTATTCCACGAAACTGAGTCGTACATGAGCCGACAGCCGACAAGGCATGTAGCACTGAGACGGCTATAAGCCATGTGAGTGGAATAACTTTATGCCCACATTCACTGGATTTTGAGAAACAGAAGAGAGTTTTATTTTTTTGCAAATTCGATAAACAAAACGTTCAACAAAATCATTTCTGCTTAGAATGTAAACAAATCAGCGAAATGGTAGCAATTTGTGAAAAATGCTATCATAATTATTGGAGCATAAAATGAAAGATACAGTCTTACCAAGAAATACTTTTATTCCACATTTTGTTGCCTTTTTTTTTGTATTTTTGGCGGTTGGCAAACCAACTTAAAGGTGCGTTACTGCCACCAACTGGGCTGGAGTGTGGAACAGGCGATATTGGGGAAATTGGGGGGGGGGGGACGAACAAAAAAAAAACAAAACAAAACAAAAAATCCTATTCTTCTAGTTATTTCTGTTTCTTTTAAATATCTAATCATTTTTGGGGTTTTGTTTTCGAGTAGAGTTTTTATTTCATCCTCAGTTGGTTTAGCAACACGCGCTGCCATTTTGTTTTTCTCTACTCATGGTATATGATTGGCTACTCTACTACTAGGCTATCAGAGCACACGACTGCTCATATATTCAGTGAATGTGGATAGAATAATTGTAGATATATCTTGGTCCACTCCTCCATGCAAAGTTCCTCTATCTACTTTCCTCTATGCATGTGGGCTCCCCTTTTCTAGGTCTGCCTACAGATTTTCATTATCTTGTTCAAAGCTTGTTCTATGGCCAAGTTTGAACCTCTTGCCAGAGGCAGCCAAGATGCAACATCCTGGTAATTCCATCCTGAATTCATTATGCCATTAATCTTCCCAAAAGCCCCTGGAACAGTAGCCATAAAACAACCCCAAATTAGGAACAATCTGCCTTCATATTTTATTCTACTTATTTTTTTGGCTTGTATGCAGTTCTTCCATTTTTTGGCAAAAATACTGGTGTGACCAAAGGAAAGATGTTTCTCCACCTGAATTAATGTGCTCTATTACAGGGTGTCTACAGGTTTGTCCAAGTTAAATTTAAGACTTTAAGACTTTTTAAGACCATGTTCCAAAAAAATTAAGACCAAATCTAAAGTCACGCAAAAACGTACTCTTTTGAAAAAAAATATATATATATATAATTTAATGTAACTTATTGTTCTTGTAAACATTCACCAGAAAACACTATTCTAGTAGAAGTACTTCATTTCTTTTCCTTGACAGGCATTCACACACTCAGAACACAATATAAGGATCGGATAAACTTGTAACTATGTGACAATCAGAATGCAGTCACAATGTTTGAATCCAAGGCCATCCTTAAAAAAAATCTGTTTCCTGTCCACCGGGTGAGCAAAAAAATTTTCAGTAGGGAGGGAGGGATTTTTTTTTAATGGATGGATAAGAAAATCACAATGCTGTTTGCTTTTTCTTTCAGTACTTTTTTATTACAAAAGCAGACACATTTAATAATATGACAGTTTAATCAACTGAAACTTGTACAAAAACTAAGTTAGCATTTTAAATGCTGACTGCAACATTTGCAAAACATTTACAAAAGGTACTTAAAATGTCCGACACACGGACTTTTTGTAGTTCTAAATCGAGCGTTAGGCCGAGTTCGGATGAAATTACACTATTAAAATGATCACTGAATGATTTGTTTTTCTGAATCTTTACTATTTTGTTGTTCGCTAGAATACCATTTTGCGATTTCACACTTAAGCAAATGTTTGAAAACTCCGGATCTCCTTCCTTCATGGTGGCTGCCATTTTTTTGTGCCGCACGGCGCATGCGCAGAGCTGATTTGACAGGGCTTTCCACAAGCGCCGGCTGCCGGCCATACAGCCGACTACACAATTAAGTCCAGCCGGCTACTTTAATGACTATTATTTTTGTAGCCCACAGGCTCTAAATATTAATTTTCGATTTTAATAAAATTAAATGTTTATCTAACGGACTGACAATAATGTCAAACTGAACCGCACTCATTTAAGTTGCGATTTGCGCTGTTTGTACCGATAATAACCACAAATTCCCCGCCGACTTCGTTGATCAAGGGAGAGTAACTCATCCGCGGCCCCGACATGCGGTGTGCGTGCGCGCACTCGGTGGAGGCAGTAGTGTGTCGGGGCCATCGGAGGCGACATCAGAGGGAACAGAAGCAGAGATTACGCTTATTCTGTCTCCGGTAAACCAGTCTTCTCTCGTTCAATTACGTGCTGGCATCAAAAGACACCGCTGGTTGTAAATGAAACCAAACTGAGTCGTTGGAGTGTATTTTCATACACAAATGGAGAAATGTTCGCTGAGTGTTTGTGTAGCCGCCACTGCAGACCGCTGTCGTTGTTAATTCATAGCATGTTCAGCTGCGTGAATGTGTCATGCACCGAAAATAAGAGATTTACAAGCCAGGAATGCCTCATGATGCAATACACAAGAAAAGAAAGATGATTTACTGCCATTTTACTTTGTATTTGAGTAAAGTGAATAAATAAATGGTCTGTGGAAAATATATTTAATCCTGGGAACTGCGTGCACAGGAGTTTATTATTAGTGATGCAGTGCTATGCATTGCAAACTATTGACTCCCATATAGGGAGCAAAGCACAGCAAACTCTTGTTCTTCCGTTTTTCATCTTCTGTACAAATTTCGATTTCGAATAACCCAATAACCGTACATCGCACACAGACAAACAATACATCAAAACGTGCGGCTCGATCGGACTCGCTATGCTATTACTTTGTTCAGCATTCTACGATTTTTTTCGCGACATAGTCGCGAAAAAAATCACACAAAATTTCCCATTCATTTTCTATGGAATTAATTGAAAAAAATCGCACATTTTCAATGTTTTTCAAACATCCGCTGCTCTGGCATGCTTTCACCGAGAGACATGACTCAAACTTTAAAATGGAGACAAAATTCTCCTGTGTGGATCTGGCATTCAACTTTTTTCCTAGGTTCTATACTTTTTGATCAGTCACAGATCAAACACCATGAGCAAATCTGGAGAAATTCAGGCTTTATAATGGGTGTCTATGGCGTTACACACCAGTGGAGCTCAGGAGTTTAGAGTGTAGAGAGCTTGAAAAAAAAAAAAAAAGCTCTAACTTTCTCATTTAAACTGTGTTTTCAGCCACAATTTTCACTTTACACACAATTTTCTCAAAAGTAGTAGCCACACTTGTCTTGATTCACACAATTTGTCTACCTGAGCGATAGGATTTACAGTTTTTGAATGAGAAGCCTGAAAGTAAGGAGAGGACAGGCGCGCTGCCCCATAGACTCCCATTATAAACGTGGCAGCGCTTTTACTGCAAAATCAGAAATGTCACTTGTTTTTAACTCGCTCTAGTGTCCACATTTTTTACACTAGGGACAAAAAACTTACATCAATGTGTTTATGGGAGCCTTGTAGCGCTCAATGTGCAAGAATTTTGTGAATAGCTCCTTTTGTTTCCATGTAAATCAGCGTTGTTCAAGGAGAGGGAACTCTGAAAAAAAGCGCTCTTTGCTTGTCATATTGTGTCTCTTCCCTGCACCTGCGAGCACCGTTACCAAGGCGACGAGCTCCACTCAGGGAGCAGAGAGGGGCAGGGCTGCTCTCTCTCTCAAACGATAGGACTTACACAACAGATCAGGCACTGAGTGGTTGTCAAGCACGCGTGTGTCTAGCAACCGGTGGATTCGGAGCCTGTGCGGTATAATTGTGAGCATCAAAAACGATTAAACTTTTTCCCCATCCAAAGTGTACCACATTTTAACGATATGACTGAGTAAAATCTCCATAAATTTAAGATTGAAAATTTAAGACCACGGGGTTTGAAATTTAAGACTTTTTAATGGCCTTATTTTAGGAAAATTAAATTTAAGACTTTTTAAGACTTTTTAAGGACCCGCGGCCACCCTGTATTATGTTCAACTATTTTGCTGATTATTTTTAAATATGGCAATAAACCTGGACTTCACCTCAACTTCCAATAAAGTTGGACCACTACCTACAAGTAGTAATAGTAGTAGTGTGTTACCTTGGCAGCGTAGCTCCACATGTCTATCCGGTCTTGCAGTCTCTTCTTACACTCAGGCTGGAGTCTCACTCTCTTATCCTGAAGCGCCTCCATCAGACAAGACATCTCTGAGAAGCACACACAGCGGAGTGAATATCCTCTGAAACCTCTTCAGGAATATACTGACTGTGGTGTTAAGTACTCACGTCTTCCTCTACCAGGTGGGATGGCAGCGCACTGATGCTTAAGGTCAAGCGCACATGCTGTGTGTAACACTGGATCCACAAAAATGTCTGCCTTACTCTCCTTGAGGATATTCAGCACTTCCTACAAACATACAACAGGCATGAATTAAAACTGGACGACATGGTTGAGGAGAATTTTAGACAATTTTATAGTCGGACAAGTAATGAGGCACCTTTTTGCAGCCCTCATTTTTAATCTTGAGGAGATTCACTTTGAGACATTCCTCCACCTGACCCGTCTGTTCCTGGGCCGCTACTTCTTCTGCACACAGTCGTGGGATCTAAGACACAAATATGTGACATTAAACCACATAGTACTACATATAATTACGGTGACACTTGGAGGAAGCTGGAGGAGTAACGGACCTCCTCACTGCACTGCATCTGTAACTGAGGGTCCAGTCTGTAGTCCAAGGCAGACTCCTGCAGAATGATCCTGATCTGGTCCTCACAGTCTGAAGAGAGACGCTGCACACACAGTTCAACAATGGTTACAACCACAGACCCAGTCATAACCAGCTACACTGTTAAACTGCAAAGTAACAGAGCAGAGTCGAGTGCTGTAGAACAGACCTGGTCAGCATATTTGAGTTTGAGGCAGGAGATGACCTGGCCCTCTAACTCAATGTCATCTTTTGCTTTGTTCAGAATGTTCTGGCAGAACTTGGGAATGTCAGCCTTACAAGCCTTCCTCAGAACTGGGTTCAATCTGTAATCTGGACATGTGAAAGAATCCACTTAAACACAGTCTAATTATAATTATATCTAAACAGTGCTTGGTATATCTAACACTACGTTCACACTGCAAGGCTTAATGCTCAATTCCGATTTTTTTGTGAAATCCGATTTTTTTGTGAGGTCGTTCACATTAACAAATATATGCGACTTGTATGTGATCCTCAGTATGAACGAAAAGCGACCTAAAAGTGTTCCGCATGCGCATTGCAGGATACGACGACGTCACACGCAGTGAGCATGGCCAGTGTTTACGGAAGTAACCTGAAGTTTCCTGTGTATGACAGTAGCCAGCATGGAGTACCTGGCGATGATGCAGTTGTTGTTGCGACGGAGCCAGAACATGCACAATAGCCTGATGTTAAGGAGGAGGTTGAGAAAGAAGAGGGCAAGGGTTTTGTTGTTGAAACTTTTTTTGAGAGACCCGCCGCCTACTTCAGCGCAGAATAGTGACGTTTGTGGCTTGTTGATGACGTGCAAGTCGGATGAATGCGACCTGGCGGTTCAGACTGAAGTCGCATATGAAAAGATCGGATAGGAATCGGAATTAGGACCACATATCCAAACGGCCTGGGTCGGATTTGAAAAAATCGGATCTGTCTCGTTCATATTGTCAATAAAAGATCGGATACAGGTCACATATGGGCGAAAAGATCGGATTTGAGTCACTTCAGCCTGCAGTGTGAACGTAGTGTAATAGTCTCTCTAGAACAGCATGAAGTACGTTTTTGACATGGATAACAAAGAATTAAAACAGATAATGTATAAGTATGTCTGTCAGACTATACCCGTGTTCTGGGTGATCTGTCTCTTCGTGATCATCTGTTTGCATTTCGGGTCCATGAGCTCACTGTTCTTGTTCCGTTTCAGGCACTGGAGCATGTCCTTAGCATCGGCTTCAGAGCAGAAACGCTACAACACCAAAAAGCATGTTATGATATACCACGCACTACTCCACTGAACATGCAGACTCCATCTACAAGTGCTGTTTGGAATCAGGTGATTCACTGCAAATTAGGTAAAAGAAACACCGGTTTATGATCACTCACCCTGATCATCTGTTTACACACTCTCATGAGCTGAAAGTCAAGTTCAGGGTCAATCATCTCAGTTTCCTGCAGTTTAAAGATCTTCTGGTGACAGCGCTGGGTTAGATGCTTCTTATTGTCCTTCAGGCACTCAATCACCTGCACACATAAAACCAAGCATATTATACAGACGCTAATTTAATAAGGTATTAATGTATATTAGCAAATGCGCAGGTGATGACAGAAGAATCGCGCGCGTTGATCGACTTTCTTGACCAATCTCTTGATCACCACCTAGAGCGACTCGGCAAAATGGCTGTCAATCGTTTTATCGCCGTACGTGAGGAAGAATTACAAATGATGAAAGAAAATGCTGTTCCTAAAAGCTCTAAAGATGCTACAAAGTTTCATCTAAAACTATTCAGAGGTAAGGTGGAATTGTGATTTATTTTATCAATTTCAAAACAAAAAAGTATTTTATGTGACTCGGCAGAGGAAAGTGACAAGTCTGCGCTGCGCCATTATTACATTTGCATGCCACTTTTGGAATTTAACATTTTTTTAAAAATTTGAATACGATTTTGGAAATAAATAAATCAAATCACCCATGTATTTATCTGAAAACAATTATCCGCCTCAGGGTCAGTGAATATCGATGAATAATAACCTCAAATTTGTCTGTAATTATTCATTGATCTTCACCTTCAGCGAAAAATTGTGAAATGTCATTTTAAAATTACATGACCAAATCAATTTCATCTTCCCAGTTTAAAGGAACAGTCCACCGTATTTCCATAATGAAATATGCTCTTATCTGAAATGAGACGAGCTGCTCCGTACCTGTCCGAGCTTTGCGCGACCTCCCAGTCAGTCAGACGCAGTCAGACGCGCTGTCACTCCTGTTAGCAATGTAGCTAGGCTCAGCATGGCCAATGGTATTTTTTGGGGCTGTAGTTAGATGCGACCAAACTCTTCCGCGTTTTTCCTGTTTACATAGGTTTATATGACCAGTGACATGAAACAAGTTCAGTTACACAAATTGAAACGTAGCGATTTTCTATGCCATGGAAAGTGCGCACTATAATGACAGGCGTACTAACACCTTCTGCGCGCTTCGGCAGCGCATTGATACGGAGCTCAGATATCAATGCGCTGCCGAAGCTCGCACAAGGTGTTAGTACGCCTGTCATTATAGTGCGGACTTTCCATAGCATAGAAAATCGCCACGTTTCAATTTGTGTAACTGAACTTGTTTCATGTCACTGGTCATATAAACCTATGTAAACAGGAAAAACGCGGAAGAGTTTGGTCGCATCTAACTACAGCCCCCAAAAATACCGTTGGCCATGCTGAGCCTAGCTACATTGCTAACAGGAGTGACAGCGCGTCTGACTGCATCTGACTGACTGGGAGGTCGCGCAAAGCTCGGACAGGTACGGAGCAGCTCGTCTCAATTCAGATAAGAGCATATTTCATTATGGAAATACGGTGGACTGTTCCTTTAAGTCAGTTAATGAGTGTAACGCAATCTCCTCATCCATAATATAGATGTGCTTGTATTTGTTTAGAATTCACACCAAAATCTGTGTTAGTATCGTCTATGAAACATTACTAGTTTCTTTACTGAGGATTTTGCCCCTTCTGAACTGTAGAGCTGGAGCAAATGATCCAGAGTACTGTATTTCAGAAAGACAGACCTGTGCATTGCCGTACACCACGTTCTGACAATGATCCTTTATGTCCTGCTTGCAGTTCTCGTACAGATCTGGGTCCAGGCGGATATCCTCTGACTGGAACAGAGCACAGCACCACAGTCACGCTACAGTAAGGACAAACAGAGCTGTGTAGTATAAACACACAGCAAGGTCACACCAATCCAACAGTAAATGTACAGTAACATTACATCACAGTTTCTGTATAAATATTTACAACTGGTATGTGGACTCCGATTTGTGAATTAACCAACCATCTCCAGTTCCTCGACTCTGAGCTGCCTCCGGCACTTCATGGAAACACGTTGGTCTTTCACCTCCTGCAGTGTATCATTCCTGACCATGGTGCTCAGACAGATGACCACATCCACCCTGCACACACAAATACTCCATGAATGATTCCCCAGCCCCCGATCTGGGTTAAACTAGCCAAAAATTAATTAAACAAGATCAACTGTGAGCTACTGCTCACTTACATAGTCCCCTGCTCTTGCTTATATCAGAATGCAAGCAATCGAAGGAATAGGACACTTATTATGAATGTTGACTTCGACAAATAATTAACCCTGAAACAAGGAAGTAAAGAGAAGTGTTTTCTCCAGGTATTTCAAAGAGCATCCTGGTAAACTGTCATTTTGAAATAGGATTTTGCTTCTTGAAACAGCGTCAAAATCCACCCTGAGTGTTTCCTAAATACATTCAGTTGGTAAACAGGAAATCGATGTGTGACAGACCATAAAACAGTACAGAACCCCAAGCTGAAGTTCAGAACCAAGTATCAAGCAGGTGTGATTTGTAGTTGCTGAGAAAAATGTTACAAAAACTTTGCAAATCCACCCATGTTTCGTAAATACATACAGGAAGTCGATGTGCGACAGACCTGAAAACGGTATGCACGGTAGGACTGTGCTCGTTTGCCATCAGTTGCTCACAATATCATGCGATATATCGAGTTAAACGATGTCTTTAATGTATTGTAAGCAGAGGGCGCGAATACGTTTGGCGCCAAAATTATTCGATCAATGAGTCTCGAGACGAGGCCATGGAGACATGGGGGACGTAATTAGCGGCTTGCAGCGTCTGTAGCAGAGCCCATTGAAACTTAATCTACTGATAACAACATACCGATTGAGCCACTTCCAGCTGATATTATCCAAGCAAACTTCAGATTTGGGTCACCAAATGTCTAAAGATGTTATCTATTTCGTCATTTGTTGTGTTTCTATAACAAAAGTCGGACAATAAAGGCACAAATGACAGAGATATTGGATACTAATTAGACAACAAACAGCCATTACGGCATGTTGCTGCCTTAAGACACTGATTCTGATTGGCTGGCTTATAATACACCAGCCAATCTATTTATAATCTATTTATTTTAACTATTTGAATGTTAAAAGACGCCAAATAGGATTCCAGAGAAGGGTCAAGGACACATTGGGATGCTTTAAAAGCATTCTACTAAAATATAAAATCATGATACTGTGAAACAAACCGACTAGGCATGCATCCAGGCCTGGCCTAATTTCTAGTGCGCATGCCCTGAAGCGCCATTTGTAAATAAAAACGTTTTTGGTTGGAACAGGTTGCAAGCATGAATTTCCGTCAATTTCTGGCATGAAACATGCTTTAAATCAAGTGAAAACTGATGACAACCTGCTACAGAACCGGGAGATATGCATGAAGTGTCATATATGGGATTTTCGATTTTCAAGTGAGTGAACGATATCGTATCGTACCCCCGAAAATCGTGCATGGTCGAGTATCGCGAGCTGTGAGCACAGCCCTAATGCACGGTATACAACCCCAAGCTAAAGTTGGGTACCAAGTGGCTATGATTTGTGGTTGCTGAGAAAAAGGGTGTTTTGGACAGACGGAGATACGGACGGACGGACAGAGGTAAACCAGTAAGGATAAACGACACAAATACTGCTTTGCCAGTTTAAGGAAACAATTGCGTTAGCAAGTAATTCTGTTTTAAATTTGAATTAGTACATGACCATTAGCTCCACGCTCACTTCTTTTTGATGTTGGGGCAGAGCTTGAGAACATCCTCCTTGCAAGCCATCTTGAACTTGTACGAAAAGCGGAAATCTTTCATTTGGACCTGAAGAGGAAGATGAGAGCAGCAATGAGAAATGAGGAAATCAAAACATGCAAAGCATTAGGGATGCTCCCTCAGAACCCAGTTCGAAATGGGAACTGTGCTTTACAAATTTACAACCAGAGCACTGACGCACAACACAGCAAACAGCTGGAGTAACTTAATATAATTAATATACTGTAAATGCTGTGAACATAACGCCAGTCATAATACTACTAGTCTTTACACAAGGGGTGAGGTTATTGTTTAAGGGCTTACACACAAAACGTTTGGACAGGTATTTTACTGTTAATAGCCAGACTGGTGTGGAGACAATCACACACAAAGAACTGAAGTACTGATAAAGGCAATGCACACAAATACTACAACTCCAACTGATAAGGGAGGTGTGCAAAAAAAAAAAAAACCTAGATGAACAAACAGTTTAAATTTACATAAATGAGACTGGTGACGGTGGCAGAGAAGAGGTCTATGGACAAACTACTGATCATGGACGAGGCCAGTCACCCTCTGCACACCGTCATCAGCAACCAGAGGAGCCTGTTCAGTGACAGAATGCTCCTTCCCAAGTGCAGGACGAACAGACTCAAAAACTCCTTTGTCCCTCACGCCATCAGACTGTACAACTCCTCTCTGGGGGGGAGGAGGGGTAACAGGAGGACAGAGGACGGGAAGGAGCAGTAGCCTAGCCTAACAATAAGCAATACAGGACAATGTGCAATACCTCTCCTGCTGGACTTTTTTTTTTCCCTCCTCAGATCTTATTCTTTTTTATATTTGTATATGTAAATACTTAATTTAATTAATCTAGAAGTTCTCTATTTTCTATTCTATGTTTATCCTGTAATGATGCTGCTGGAATTTTAATTTCCCTGAGGGAACCCTCCCAAAGGGATCAGTAAAGTTCTATCTAATCTAATAATACATTACAAGCAATTTATTTTTCCCACAAATTGGATAATTAAAAAAAAAAAGTATTACAACTAACTGAATTGTTTCAAATAATATGATATATAGAAGGAATGAGAAAACAGGTAAAATATCTCATCTCATTATCTGTAGCCGCTTTATCCTGTTCTACAGGGTCGCAGGCAAGCTGGAGCCTATCCCAGCTGACTACGGGCGAAAGGCGGGGTACACCCTGGACAAGTCGCCAGGTCATCACAGGGCTGACACATAGACACAGACAACCATTCACACCTACAGTCAATTTAGAGTCACCAGTTAACCTAACCTGCATGTCTTTGGACTGTGGGGGAAACCGGAGCACCCAGAGGAAACCCACGCAGACACGGGGAGAACATGCAAACTCCGCACAGAAAGGCCCTCGCCGGCCACGGGGCTCGAACCCGGACCTTCTTGCTGTGAGGCAACAGTGCTAACCACTACACCACCGTGCCACCCCGTATATGTAAAATAAATAAATAAATTTCTTTAAAAATGGATGTAAACATTGTGTGATGCGTTTTCTATTTCACATGGAACAGAAACTTTATTATTTTTTATGTTCCGGAACAGAAACGCTTATTAAAAATAATGGTAACCGGTTAATACCGGTTTTTATTTCATTCCTCAAAGTTTCCATAGCCTACAAATAAAAGTCATTCTTCTCCTGCGCAAGTTTCTATGACCCGCTGGGGTTCACTTCCTGTGTGACGTTCGCTGACTGAATGGAGAGAGCGGGAAGGTGGACTACTATCATGTCTCCACGTGATAAGTGAATAAGTGCATTACTGAGTGTCTGAGCAAAGAAGAGCCTGAACGTTGCAACCTCCCTATTGGCTGTTTGTAAAAATGTATCAGTTGTTGCCCTTCCCACGGGAATCATCGCGGGCTCGAGAGACGAGACCTGACAAGTTAGTTCGTTGGTAGCAGAACAAAATGTCTGGACACAAATCGGGTTTTCAGAAAAGGAAAGAAAATAAACTGAGGGTCGAAAATACAAAAAAGGAGGCAGAAAATGCAAAACGAGTTTTAAGGTAGGACAAATGGTTACTTTTCTGAGGCAGCCCGCCATGGCTGCAGGCTTTCAGTTGTCATTGAATGGTTACTTTTCTGAGGCGGCCCGCCGTGGCTGCCTGCAGGCTTATTTATTATAGCCCATTTAGTTAAAATAGTTGATCTAAAATGTTTATAGTTATGTGATGGTTGTCCTGATTTAGACTGGTGTTTTTTTTTGGGGGGGGGTGGGTGGTGGGTGGGGTGGGGTGGGGTGGGTTGCGCGATGTTGCACCCGGGTCCAGATTAGGGCAGAACCGGCCCTGGCTACATTTCAGGTGTAGTTTGTTTTATGTATGTATGTACTTGCATAGATGTATACTTGGTCTTCCAATATGGCGCCTAACAAAATCTCGCGGCGCGGTGACGTCATGCGGTAGCCCTCTATAGGGCCTGACTAGTCTTTGGTAACACACTAAACGAATTATCTTTCATTTTTGGCACTTTTTCTGTTTGTGTAGATGGGAAGACATACTGAGAATCCAAATCGCCAACATTTGAAATAATAATTGTTTTGAATTATTTCTTGTCTTATTTAATGAAGGTTGTAATAGAATTAGCCTACATTTGGCTTAAGCTGGATGAGACAGAGACATAATTTTATAGCCATTTGTTAAACAGCTGACAGGGAACGTAATTAACCGTTCCGGGAACGAAATTTTTTTGTTCTAACCGGTTCGGGAACGTCTATTTAATGGTGGAACCCAAAACCGGAAACGTTAAAATTCCGTTTCTGTTCGGAACGAACCAATAGGAAAAAAATTCTGGTTCAAAACCCTGCCTTTGTCCTAGAAACAGCATTTTCACACTGAATGACAAAGAAATTGAAGAAAAAAAAAATCAGGGAAATAATGTCCAATCTTTTAACTGTTCCTGTACATTGTAGCGGCTTGGGTAGCTAGATACAAAACTACGGTTAGATGTTTAAAGCAGTATTACCAGTTGAAAGTGAGTGACTCCAACTGCACATTTTTCATTCATTTCCTTCTGGTGTTTATTGAGCACAAGACACTCCATCAGATCTCCAGTATCTATCTGATTATCTGCCACCTCCTATTAGACAAAAAGAGGAAGAGATCCACAAATGAGAAGGGGGAAGGAAAAGAAAAAAAACGGGGGGGGGGGGGGGGGTATACAGGGAGACTGGGTGGAGTTGTTGTTTTGGCTGGGGATTTTGTGAGGTTTAGTAACTGGACAATCTGACTTACATGGCAGTGTGACTGGATGACCGGTTCACAGGCTCGAATTAAAAGGGCTTCAATCTGAATATCCTTAAAAGGGAAAAAAAAAAAAATTGTTAATGTGTTACATAAAATGGTTACCACACAAACAAACACAGTGTTACAGCACAGTTAAAACAGTACATCATCAGATGTCTGTCAGTATTCATAATGCAACAGTAAAGTAGAAAATGCCTGACAAAGCGAAAAAGGGGTGAAAGAGGAGTGTTTTTCATACTTCAGACTCCAGCTCGGTCAGGTTTCCCACTACATCTCTACAGTCTGATCCCAAATCATCTAAATGATCCTGTAAACACTCCAACTCCTGCAACACACACGGACACACCAAAGCAATGTAAATATAATTATAATAAAATATAAAGCAAATATGATTTAATTTATAACCAATGGCCAGGGTAAGGAGTTGAAGTGTAGTGTGTGAGAGCACCGAGAAACAAACAAGAAATATATGCAAGGTGTAATGCAAGTAAAACAAGCAATGCAAGTATCTGCCAAGGCCCCATTTACACCTGGAATTAAGTGATGGAATCACAAGTTGTCAGCGCTAGGTATAAACGTAAATGAGGTCATATGAGCCTCAGAAACCACAGGGAACACATCCTGTCTGTGAAACATGTTCTAGAAACACATATCCAAAATTCACTTTTTAAAAGGGCTCGAGTTACAGACTACATAAAATGGGAGATGATCGCTACAGCTTGCTACATCATGTGCTTGCAATCATGTGAGTTTGAAACAAAATAAAATCAAACAATCTTTGCAACAAACCTTTATATATTTAAATATAATATATATTTAAATCCCCTCCTTGAACTGCCACCTTATTATGGTGGAGGGGTTTGTGTGCTTGAATGATCCTAGGAGCTATGTTGTCGGGGGCATTATGCCCCTGTCAGGGTTTCCCAAGGCAGACAGGTCCTAGGTGACAGGCCAGACTAAGAGCAGTTCACCAAAACCCCTATGGAGAGAAATCCGAGGACCGTGACGTCGCCCGGGATGACGCAGCCGGGGCCCCACCCTGGAGCCAGGCCCGGGGTTGGGGCTCGTATGCGAGCGCTTGGTGGCCGGGCCTTTGCCCATGGGGCCCGGCCGGGCTCAGCCCGAAGAGGTGACGTGGGCCCGACCTCCTGTGGGTTCACCACCCACAGAGGTAGCAGTAGGGGACTGGTGCAATGTGGATTGGGTGGCAGTCGAAGGCAGGGGCCTCGATGACCTGATCCCCGGACACAGCGGCTGGCTGTTGGGACATGGAATGTCACTTCGCTGGGGGGGAAAGAGCCTGAGCTTGTGCGGGAGGTTGAGAGGTACCGGCTAGAGATAGTCGGGCTCACCTCCACGCACAGCTTGGGCTCTGGAACCCAGCTCCTCGAGAGGGGCTGGACTCTCCACTTCTCTGGAGTCGCCCGTGGTGAGCGGCGGCGGGCTGGTGTGGGCTTGCTTATAGCTCCCCAGCTCAGCCGCCATGTGTTGGAGTTTACCCCAGTGAACGAGAGGGTCGCCTCGCTGCGCCTTCGGCTTGGGGAGAGGGCTCTTGCTGTTGTTTGTGCCTATGGCCCAAATAGCAGTATAGAGTATCCGGCCTTCTTGGAGTCCCTGGGAGAGGTACTGAGGAGTGCTCAGACTGGGGACTCCATTGTGTTACTGGGGGACTTCAATGCTCACATGGGAGATGACAGTGACACCTGGAGGGGCGTGGTTGGGAGGAACGGCCTCCCCGATCTGAACCCAAGTGGTGTTTTGTTATTGGACTTCTGTGCTAGTCACGGTTTGTCCATAACGAACACCATGTTCGAGCATAGGGGTGTCCATAAGTGCACGTGGCACCAGGACACCTTAGGTCGGAGGTCAATGATAGACTTTGTAGTCGTTTCATCTGATCTCCGGCCCTATGTCTTGGACACTCGGGTGAAGAGAGGGGCTGAGCTGTCAACTGATCACCACCTGGTGGTGAGTTGGATCCGCTGGCGGAGGAGGAAGCTGGACAGACCTGGCAGGCCCAAACGTATGGTGAGGGTCTGCTGGGAACGTCTGGCCGAGCACTCTGTCGGGGAGGTCTTTAACTCCCACCTCCGGGAGAGCTTTTCCCAGCTTCCGAGGGAGGCGGGGGACATTGAGTCTGAGTGGACCATGTTCTCTACCTCCATTGTGGATGCAGCTGTTCGGAGCTGTGGCCGCAAGGTCTCCGGTGCCTGTCGTGGCGGCAATCCCCGAACCCGGTGGTGGACACCAGAAGTAAGGGATGCCGTCAAGCTGAAGAAGGAGTCCTATCGGGCCATGTTAACCTCCAGGACTCCCGAGGCAGCTGACGGGTATCGGCAGGCCAGGCGTGCTGCAGCTCGGGCAGTTGCGGAAGCAAAAACTCGGAACTGGGAGGAGTTCGGGGAGGCCATGGAGAAGGACTATCGGTCGGCCTCGAAGAAATTCTGGCAAACCGTCCGGCGCCTCAGGAGGGGGAAGCAGTACTCTGCCAACACTGTTTACAGTGCGGGTGGGGAGCTGTTGACCTCGACTGGGGACATTGTCGGGCGGTGGAAGGAATACTTTGAGGATCTCCTCAATCCCACCGTCATGTCTTCCACTGAGGAGACTGAGGCTGATGACTCAGAGGTGGACTCGTCCATTACCCAAGCCGAAGTCACTGAGGTGGTTTGCAAGCTCCTCGGTGGCAAGGCACCGGGGGTGGATGAGATCCGCCCTGAGTATCTCAAGTCTCTGGATGTTGTGGGGCTGTCTTGGTTGACACGCCTCTGCAACATCGCGTGGCGGTCAGGGACAGTGCCTCTGGAGTGGCAGACTGGGGTGGTGGTCCCTCTTTTTAAGAAAGGGGACCGGAGAGTGTGCCCCAATTATAGGGGAATCACACTTCTCAGCCTCCCAGGGAAGGTTTACTCCAGGGTACTGGAGAGGAGAATTCGACCAATAGTCGAACCTCGGATCCAGGAGGAACAATGCGGTTTTCGTCCTGGTCGCGGAACACTGGACCAGCTCTATACCCTTCATAGGGTGCTCGAGGGTTCATGGGAGTTTGCCCAACCAGTCCACATGTGCTTTGTGGATCTGGAGAAGGCATTCGACCGTGTCCCCCGTAGTATTCTGTGGGGGGTGCTTCGGGAGTATGGGGTTCGGGGCTCTTTGCTAAGGGCTGTCCGGTCCCTGTACGAACGGAGCAGGAGTCTGGTTCGCATTGCCGGCAGTAAGTCAGACCTGTTCCCAGTGCATGTTGGACTCCGGCAGGGCTGCCCTTTGTCACCGGTTCTGTTCATAATTTTTATGGACAGAATTTCTAGGCGCAGCCAGGGGCCAGAAGGAATCCTGTTTGGGAACCACAGGATTTCATCTCTGCTTTTTGCGGATGATGTTGTCCTGTTGGCTTCTTCAAACCAGGACCTTCAGCATGCACTGGGGCGGTTTGCAGTCGAGTGTGAAGCGGCTGGGATGAGAATCAGCACCTCCAAGTCCGAGGCCATGGTTCTCGACCGGAAAAGGGTGGCTTGCCCTCTCCAGGTTGGTGGAGAAGTTCTGCCTCAAGTGGAGGAGTTTAAGTATCTCGGGATCTTGTTCACGAGTGAGGGAAGGATGGAGCGTGAGATCGACAGGCGGATCGGTGCAGCCTCCGCAGTGATGCGGTCGCTTTACCGGTCCGTTGTGGTGAAGAAGGAGCTGAGCCAAAAGGCAAAGCTCTCAATTTACCGGTCGATCTACGTTCCGACTCTCACCTATGGTCATGAGCTTTGGGTAATGACCGAAAGGACAAGATCGCGGATACAAGCGGCCGAAATGAGTTTCCTTCGCAGGGTGGCTGGGCGCTCCCTTAGAGATAGGGTGAGAAGCACAGTCACTCGGGAGGAGCTCGGAGTAGAGCCGCTGCTGCTCCACATCGAGAGGAATCAGCTGAGGTGGCTCGGGCATCTTTTTCGGATGCCTCCTGGACGCCTCCCTGGGGAGGTGTTCCAGGCATGTCCCCCCGGGAGGAGGCCCCGGGGAAGACCCAGGACACGCTGGAGGGACTATGTCTCTCGGCTGGCCTGGGAACGCCTCGGTGTTCTTCCCGAGGAGCTGGCCGAGGTGTCTGGGGAAAGGGAAGTTTGGGCTTCCCTGCTTAGACTGCTGCCTCCGCGACCCGGTCCCGGATAAAGCGGAAGAAGACGAGACGAGATATATTTAAATATAATATATATTTAAATATAATATATATAAAAATAAGCACCCCACCAAACAAACGTGACTAGTTATACATTTTATTTTACATTTTGATATTAGGCCAGTAATGATGGAGCTCTTTTTGAAATATCATCTTGTTGCTTTTGGGAAAACTGGCAACACACACTAAAAATCACGTAACACGATCACAAGCAGCTAGTGAAGATTTAAGACACATGAAAAGGCCAAGTGTGAACTATTCATCTCAGCTGTGCACTCAGGGTGATCCAAGTGTGATCATACCACACTCCCTCCAAAAGTATTGGAATGGAATGGCCAATTCGTTATTTTCTGCAATACTGGCAGACAAAATGTTTCTGCAGACCTTGGAATTCATTCTGGTGCTACATCATGATTTAATACAAGTTACATCATCAATAAAAATTAGTGAGTCTGTTCCAGAACCAGCCATACAAGCCCAAACCAAGACACAACCTCAACTACTGAGGCAGAGCAAAATAAATAAATAAATTGGCCTTGTCATTCCAATATACTCAGAGGGGACTGGATGTATTACTTCGTGTAATAATAAAAAAAAATAAAAAACTTGCTGTACAATACAATTTAACCAGATAATCAGCTTAGATTTCTTACTTCAAGGGGAATTGAAGTAATTTTTAAACTTGCTTTATTTCTTAATTGTGTTATTCAATTACGATTTCGGTTTTAGTAACCTTATATCTTGACTCGCATTGGCAACTAACTGCAATTAAATATTATACTTATCGGCCTCCCCTCCTAGAACTGCCACCTTATTGTGGTGGAGGGGTTTGTGTGCTTGAATGATCCGAGGAGCTATGTTGTCGGGGGCATTACGCCCCCGTTAGGGTCTCCCAAGGCAGACAGGTCCTAGGTGACAGGCCAGACTAAGAGCAGTTCACCAAACCCCTTATGGATCATAATAGATCAAGGACCGTGACATCGCCTGGTATGGCGCAGCCGGGGCCCCACCCTGGAGCCAGGCCCAGGGTTGGGGCTCATATGCGAGTGCTTGGTGGCCGGGCCTTTGCCCACGGGGCCCGGCCGGGCTCAGTCCGAAGCGGTGACGTGGGCCCGACCTCCTGTGGATTCACCACCCACAGAGGTAGCCGTAGGGGACCGGTGCAGTGTGGATTGGGTGGCAGTCGACTCAACAACCTGATCCCCGAACACAGTGGCTAGCTGTTGGGACATGGAATGTCACTTCACTGGGGGGGGGGGAAATGAGCCTGAGCTTGTGCGGGAGGTTGAGACGTACCGGCTAGAGATCGTCGGGCTCACCTCCACGCACAGCTTGGGCTCCGGAACCCAGCTCCTCGAGAGGGGCTGGACTCTCCACTTCTCTGGAGTCGCCTATGGTGAGCGGCAGCGGGCTGGTGTGGGCTTGCTTATAGCTCCCCAGCTCAGCCGCCATGTGTTGGAGTTTACCCCAGTGAACAAGAGGGTCGCCTCTCTGCACCTTCGGGTCGGGGAGAGGGCTCTTGCTGTTGTTTGTGCCTACGGGCCGAATAGCAGTATAGAGTATCCGGCCTTCTTGGAGTCCCTGGGAGAGGTACTGAGAGGTGCTCAGACTGGGGACTCCGTTGTTCTACTGGGGGACTTCAACGCTCATGTGGGCAACGACAGTGACACCTGGAGGGGCGTGATTGGGAGGAACGGCCTCCCCGATCTGAACCCAAGTGGTGTTTTGTTATTGGACTTCTGTGCTAGTCACGGTTTGTCCATAACGAACACCATGTTCGAGCATAGGGGTGTCCATAAGTGCACATGGCACCAGGACACCTTAGGTCGGAGATCGATGATCGACTTTGTCGTTTCATCTGATCTCCAGCCCTATGTCTTGGACACTCGGGTGAAGAGAGGGGCTGAGCTGTCAACTGATCACCACCAGGTGGTGAGTTGGATCCGCTGGCGGAGGAGGAAACCGGACAGACCTGGCAGGCCCAAACGTATGGTGAGGGTCTGCTGAGAACGTCTGGCCGAGCACTCTGTCGGGGCCGTCTTTAACTCCCACCTCCGGGAGAGCTTCTCCCAGCTTCCGAGGGAGGCGGGGGACATTGAGTCTGAGTGGACCATGTTCTCTACCTCCATTGTAGATGCGGCTGTTTGGAGCTGTGGCCGCAAGGTCTCCGGTGCCTGTCGTGGCGGCAATCCCCGAATCCGGTGGTGGACACTAGAAGTAAGGGATGCCGTCAAGCTGAAGGAGTCCTATCGGGCCATGTTGGCCTCCGGGACTCCTGAGGCAGCTGACGGGTATTGGCAGGCCAGGTGTGCCGCAGCTCAGGCAATTGCGGAGGCAAAAACTCGGAACTGGGAGGAGTTCGGTGATGGAGGAGGACTATCGGTCGGCCTCGAAGAAATTCTGGCAAACCGTCCGGCGCCTCAGGAGGGGGAAGCAGTACTCTGCCAACACTGTTTACAGTGCGGGTGGGGAGCTGTTGACCTCCACTGGGGACCTTGTCAGGCGGTGGAAGGAATACTTCAAGGATCTCCTCAAAACCACAGTCACGTTTCCAGAGGCCGGAAGGAATCCTGTTTGGGAACCACAGGATTTAATCTCTGCTTTTTGCGGATGATGTCCTGTTGGCGTCTTCAAACCAGGACCTTCAGCATGCACTGGGGCGGTTTGCAGTCGAGTGTGAAGCGGCTGGGATGAGAATCAGCACCTCCAAGTCCGAGGCCATGGTTCTTGACCAGAAAAGGGTGGCTTGCCCTCTCCAGGCTGGTGGAGAAGTCCTGCCTCAAGTGGAGGAGTTTAAGTATCTCGGGATCTTGTTCACGAGTGAGGGAAGGATAGAGCACAAGCTCGACAGGTGGATCGGTGCAGCCTCCACAGTGATGCGGTCGCTTTACCGGTCCGTCGTGGTGAAGGAGCTGAGCCAAAATGCGAAGCTCTCGATTTACCGGTCGATCTATGTTCCGACTCTCACCTACGATCATGAGCTTTGGGTAATGACCGAAAGAACAAGATCGCGGATACAAGCGGCTGAAATGAGTTTCCTTTGCAGGGTGGCTGGGCGCTCCCTTAGAGATGGGGTGAGAAGCACAGACACTTGGGAGGAGCTCGGAGTAGAGCCACTGCTCCTCCACATTGAGAGGAATCAGCTGAGGTGGCTTGGGCATCTCTTTCGGATGCCTCCTGGACGCCTCCCTGGGGAGGTGTTCCAGGCATGTCCCCCCGGGAGGAGGCCCTGGGGAAGACCCAGGACACGCTGGAGGGACTATGTCTCTCGGCTGGCCTGGGAACACCTCGGTGTTCTTCCCAAGGAGCTGGCCGAGGTGTCTGGGGAAAGGGAAGTTTGGGCTTCCATGCTCAGACTGCTGCCTCCGCGACCCACCCCGGATAAGCGGATGAAGACGAGACGAGACTTATCGGCCTATTCGGTTTTTAGCCATGTTGAATTTAGTTCGTTTGGTCCACGGCAGGCGTCGCTTATCCACGCAATTTTCACGAGACTTGTGCGAGACTTTGAAACGTGAAGTGCCAGCCAGGTGTCAGTGCCACCATTTTGAAAACTGTTTTCCAAACGAAATATTGCACAAAAACGAGTTTAAATGACGATTACTGCCTACTTTTTTCAAACTTTCCTGATTGTTATCAAAACAAAATTTCCGGCTTGATTACGCCAACATTCGAAAGAGGGCGCGCGTCTTTTGACAACGTTGGCAGATGTTGGTCGCTTTGATTCCCGCTGTACGTTTTATTCCCGTCCTACAACAGGGCTCGGAATTCATATATTTTTTCACCAGCCAGCCGGACTAGTTACCTTCCAAAGTAACTAGCCAAACAGAAAATCAACTCGCCAAAATTTGTTCATGTATGAATTTTACTTCTGTCAAAAATAACACAAAAGAGAGTAGTCACCATTGTTTATGACTAATGTGCATTTATTTCAAGACCCATGTATTTTGATAGTTTTTTTTTTTGCACACTTTACAAACTGGCATTTGCTGTTCCACGTCCTCCTCGCGATATCCAAAAAAATGCCAGATGACTAACCCCTTACTAGTTCTTTTAGGAACCAATTCGTCCGCTTCCATTTTTAATTTGTCGCTGAAATTGACAGAGCTTACACGGTAGCCTATGCAACACCAGCGATTGCACGAACTGAGTCAGCGCTGCAAACCGGAACTAGAAAATCTTCCCGCAAGCAGTGTTGCCAGATACTGCTGACGCTTTCCAGCCCAAAATATGTTCAAAACCCACCAAAATGCACTTAAAACTGCCCAATCTGGCAACACTGCCCGCAAGTTCCTTTCAGCACCTAGATGTCGCCTGGAATTGGTTGACGAGTGTGTGACGTTATTGTTATTTTTTTTTTTTTTACCCTTAGGCAGTCTCTCACGTTACTGCCTGAGGGACAGGGAGAAAACCACCGGAAAATGTTTTAAACAAACGCAACAAACACGAAACAAACGCAAGTCGGCAGATGACCATAAAATACTCGATAGTTACGATATAATAATTTTATCTATCTCGCACAGAATTTTCAGAGATATATCGAGTATATTCGATATATCGCACAACCCTAGTCTGAATCTTCACTTCATATATATTTATTTTCAACTAGCCAGCCAGGCTGCCTAGTGACAGGAATTACCCGCCAAATGACAAATTAAAGTCGCCTCGGGCAACCGGACCACCGCGAATTTCGAGCCCTATACAATGTCTCGCACAGGTCTCAATGAATCTCGTTTACGGCCATTGCTTTGACATATGGACTGATATTACAGAGCATATTTCAAACACTCATAACTTGCTATAGCAGTGACAAAATAGCTATCAAGAATGCATTCCTATATTTCATAAAATGAAATAAATAGAATTTTGATAGTTTAAAAAAAAAAAAATTTGCCTTTAGCTCTCCTTTAAGCTTTTTCTTGCTGTAAATTTTACTAACCTGGCCAGGGTCCGTTTTTTCACTGCACCACTTCCCCAGATCGGTCATACACCGTCTCTGCAGGTCTGGGTCCAGCTTTACATCCAAAGCCCTCTGATGGAGAATGCGTTGCACTTCCGTCTTACAGTCACGTGATAACTACAGATAAATGACATTTTAGGGCTAATAGTCATACAGAAATGAAAACACACACACACACACTTATCAGGAACTAGAATGGCACAGACTGTCCTTATAAAACAAAAATAACACTTGAACACTCCAGGACATCTTGTCTGGACCAAAATGACTAGAGCCCAAATGATGAATCGAAATGCTGATATTATCGACTGATATATGCCAACTGCAGATAAATCTGTATCTGCGTTTATAAATACATGATTAACAATTAAGAGTAACGAGAGATGGAAGATGGATACTTCAACCATGTTGAGTGTTATCATTGTATAATTTGTCCATTAGAGGCTACACTGCAACTCCACTTTAGGAAACACTCCTGTTCTGAATGCTACAAATCACAACAAAGCAGAGTCGCCCAAGATTCCCCCCACAATTTATATTTTCTCTTTTCATGTTCATATGGATGGGCCACACAACACACCCCATTTCCCTTCATGTTCATTCGTAGTACTCTATCATTTATAACTAATCTGATTTTTTTTTAGAAACCTTGTATTTTTATACATTTTACTTTTATCAAAACTTCAATGTATTCTGTTGTACTTTTGTACAAAAGTACTATTTATGACAAATAATTTACTTTTAAACTGCACTGTGTCATGCCATCTTAGTGAGGACTCGTAAATAACGACAAGTGTTAGAAAACTTTGTATGTGTTTCTGGAGGGAAAGAAAAAAAAAAAGAATTAAAAAAAAATTCGGCCAATATATCATTCTCAGATTTTTAAATGCTCAAATATCAAAATTGTATTGGCCTTAAAAATCAGTCAGGCTCTAAACATGGCCCAATACATTTAAATATCTGATTAAAAATTTCCCACACCAACCAAAATTATTTGCAAATTACAATTCTGAATTAAAAAGTTACTTGAAATTTTCAGTCTTTACAAAATTAATACCACTACAGATTCTGTAATGCCTCAGCTCCTCATACTGATATCACAAGAAAGGAAAGAAAAAAGTACAAGACGCAAGGACAGAGAAGTTGCTAGCAAATGTAATTTGTTTTCCTGGTTACAGGCTGAATGGCCAATGGCCAGGGTAAGGAGGTGAGAGCGAGTACTGAGAAACAACCAGTGTGCTGGGAGCTGAAAAATAATGCAAGGAATTTACTGAGGCTTCGTTTACACCTGGTGTTAAGTGATTGAACCACAAGTGGTCAGCACCAGGTACAACTGGAAATGAGGTCATACGGGCCCGAGACGAACGACTGGGATCAAAAAGCACGGAATATATTTAATATAAATATTAAAACTCTACAAAGACTGAAAATTCTGCCAGTTGTGAAGACATTACTCCAATTTCACCCTTTCATTTGTTTAACATGGCATGCAGAATTTGGTGTCCTTGTGAGCACCCATAACAAAAATATAGTACTTACAGTATAAAGACTGTTGTCAGTGGGGTCCTGTGGTTAAATTTCAGGTTAGGCTTAGATAAATTTTATTTATTTATTTATTTTTTTAAGTGTCACATCAGCCATAGCCAGTAGTCATAACTTGGGAATAACCAATCTACTTAAAGACTTTACTGACCATTTCACATGCATTATGCCATAAGACACAATCCTTATGTGCCTCTAATGTATGTTGGAGTGCAACGAAAGCTGGGTTGGCTAAGTAGTATGCATGTGTGTGTAAAGGTACTCTCACCCGTCGACCCTGCTCCTCGGTGCGGTAAGCATGGCGGTACAGGCAGGAAAAGACCGCTCCTGGGGGCATGAATTCACTCGTCTCATTCCAGCCATGAGTGTGGCAAATACGCGCAGCATCATTCTGACACTTCCTGTACAGGATCGGATCTAGCCTGCAAGTGAGACAGAAAAGAATAAATACAAATAATGAGAGGATATGAAAGAAATTCTGGTTTTACAGTTATTTGCAAAGTAGAAAAAAAGGTCACGTGGGCTCAAACAGACTGGTCATTCTTAATAATGCTTATTAGTATACAGTAGACCCCCGCCTATTCGCGGTTCAGTATTCGTGAATTCACATATTCGCGGGATTTTATATAGAACATATCTCCGATACATTCGCGGAAATCTCAGTGATTCGCGGTCATTTGCGGCGAGCATATCGAACGTTTACGCACTGCTATATTCTCGGAGCCGAATGCTCGCTCGCTATTGGCTGAAGTTTGAATGGCGGGCTGCTGCTCATTGGCTGATACGAATGAGCGCATTGTACAGTACAGTCTCGCGGTTCCCGTAGTTCAGACTTGTTCACGTGTTGTGCGTTCTTGGTATTTTTGAATAATTTTTACGCCCTACAATGGCTCCTAAATGCTCTGCATCTTCTAAGGCTCCTGCCAAGGAACCGAAGGTGGGGTTTACATTAGACTGTATCAGCAGATCATCAGATTAACGTTTTTAAAAACGATTAGCGTGCACACAGCAACGCCAATACACGGATACGCTAATCACATGACTAATTCGGCACGTAAGTTGAGAAATGTGTCAGTGCGGCTCATCGCTTCCTCCTCAGCGGCTGCACTCCAAATCACTCCACCCTGAACAGCGAGTGCCCTCTGAGCTCAGCTCAGCTCTGAACTCAGCTCACAGAGCGCGCGAGTGAAGTGCACGAGCAGTGATTCGGGACTGAGCCGCTGTGCGCAAGTCACTTACCACTTGCAAGTGGAAGGATGGCAAGCCTAAAGACAATCATAACTACACAATGGGCAGTATTTGCATCAGTATTTGCAGTATTTTCATACTTTTATACTCTTTAATGCAAGGTGATACAAGGCGGAAGTCCGCGCCGTTTTTCAGCAGTCGCGTCACATGACCACTGCCAGCCAATCAGGAAGGTGGATGTCACAGTGACGGTGTCCAATGACGACGCCAGCTAGAGCTCAGCACAGCGTATCCGCGTATTCTCAATGTTTACAAGCACCGGACCAGACACGATCTAGATTGAATACGTGGACCCTGGCGGATTCCTGTTTCCCGGCGTTTCCATGTAAACGGACAGTGCATCCACGAAGAAAACGAGACAGATACGGTCTAATGTAAACTTGGCCTAAGTGCCAGCAGAAGGTAATGACGCTGCAGGAGAAGGTAGGACTTCTCGATATGCTAAAGGAAGGTAAGAGTTTTGCGGCAGTGGCTCGTCACTACGGGGGGGGTTACAGGTATTCGCGATTTTGGCTTATTCGCGGCCATGTTCGGTCCCTAACCCCCGCGAATACTGAGGGCTTACTGTACATACGAAGGTCATTATAGAAAATCTCGCGCATGGACTGGTCGAGAAATTCGGACTATTTCTCGATAATCACCTCGAGTGACTTGACAAAATGGCAGCCAATTGCTTTGTCACCCTAACTGGGGAAGAATTACAGATTAGGAAAGAAAACGCTGTTCCTAAAAGCACTAAAGATGCTACGCAAGTTTGGTTTCAAGTTATTCAAAAGGTAAGGTGGAACTGTGATTTATTTTATCGATTTCAAAACAAAAAGTATTTTATGTGACTATCAAGAGCTCTTTTCCAAAACATGATAAACGCCAAATTAAAAAAAAAAACGAGTTCGTCGCGCTATTCTGCTGTGTACTGAGCTTATTCACTGCTCCATTAATGTTTCATGCCAAATCGCTATATTTCCTTGCATGTTCTCTTGTTTTAAAAACAAAGACAGAAAAAAATGAATGGATTTATAGCGTTTTGAAAAAATATATAATAAACTTTGGATTTATAATCAATAACATTGTTGTTAGATTTGTCAATTATTGTTGAAAATGTTCAGACTGAACCAACTATCTAACAAGATAAATTAAATATTTGCAAAATTTATGGGTCTGGGTAAATAAATGTCATTTTTCTGAAAACAATCAAAATGGATTTATAGCATTTTGGAAAAGAGCTCTACACACACACACACACACACACACACACACACACACACACCTGTATATTTATACTAAAACAATTATCCACCACAGGCTCAGTGAGCATTGCTGAATCGCCACCTTGACGACTTCTTGGTTATTATTTCACTTTGCCTTCGGCGAATAACTGTTAATATTAAACTAGCAATAAATCAGACAAAATCAGTAACAGCTCAAACATGAGATACCACATGACGCTGGTCACTCACTTCCAGTCTCTGGAGATGAAGTACTGCAGCTCTAGCAACCTGTGCTCACACTCTTCCACCATCTTATCCGTGTAAAGATGCTCCATTAAACAAGACAGGATCCTATATGAAAATCAACAGAACACTCAATAACTATCTTCTCCCAAAAAACAGCTGGAGTCATGATTAATTATAGTTTAGATTGAGGAATAAAAGTAGGGTTTGGAACTGAATCCAAAAGTACCAAGCACCAGGTATCCGTAAAAAATAAAATAAAATTGATTCTGCTCATCAGTTCTGCGATAACCCTTTATTATTGCAAATAAAGGCAGCACGGTGGTGTAGTGGTTAGCGCTGTCGCCTCACAGCAAGAAGGTTCTGGGTTCAAGCCCAGCGGCTGATGGGGACCTTTCTGTGCGGAGTTTGCATGTTCTCCCCATGTCTGCATGGGTTTCCTCTGGGTGCTCCGGTTTCCCCCACAGTCCAAGGACATGCAATTAGGTTAACATGGGACGGCCTTGGGCTGAAGTGTCCAAGAGTGGCAGCACACGCGTACGCAGTGGCTTTGCTCTCCAATGATGAACTAAATTTTGTTGCACATTTGTGCAGTGACAATAAAGGCTCTCTTTTTCTTTCTACATATCTACAAGGACATACATAGCTCTCTGCCAGGACCTGGCTACGCGATTATATCGCACATCAACACAACTGCATGTCCATCTGTTCAGATACGAACTAGCATGCATGTCTAGAACACGAACAACTCCGCTGAAAATTATTAAAATAAAACAGGTGAACACAAGAGGAAATTACACGTGAAATTATAAATCCTGATCTACTTTTCTTTTGCAGCAAACTCCATCAGGCTCCTTCTCCACCTCTCAATAGATCTGTGCTTACAGTGGTATTATTTGGCTCGTAGCTAAAACCAGAAACAGGAGGGGAAAGAAAAAAAACAACAACTTTACTTTAGCTAATTCTGTTTCTTATTAAAGCAGCTGGTATCCAATTAAAAAAAAAAAAAAAGTATTCAGATAAAAAGAAACCCTTCTTTATAATCAATATAATAGATGTTACTACCTAACAGTGCATACGCTAATAATTTGTTAGCTATCTTTCTACAAAGATTCTGCTCTAATTTCAGAGCCCAGGGTTATTGGTGTTAGTTGAGATTAGGTTAAATAAGAATAAATACACACGTATACACATTTATTTATATTACACACACACACACACACACACACAGAGAGTGGGGAAAGTAAGTATTTGATACACTGCCGATTTTTCAAGTTTTCCCACTTACAAAGAATGGAGAAGTCTGTAATTTTTATCGTAGGTACACTTCAACTGTGAGAGACAATCTAAAAAAATATATAAATCCAGAAAATCACACTATAATTTTTAAATAATTAATTTGCATTTTATTGCATATAGTGCTGTCAAAGTTAACGCGATAACGCGTTAACGCGATCTCAATTTAATGCGATTTAAAAAAATAGTGCCGTTAACGCAAATTCTAATTTGGCCCTGCGAGTCACCCATAGTTCCTGCTGAGGCTTGTCACGCGCTGCGTTTAACTGTACCAACAGGTTTACTGTCCAAACGAGATCACATGGGATTACCTTTCACAGGTGAGACTGGAAAAATACTTTTCAATACTGTTCCTTCAGTCTCCCAGCTCATCTCCACCGGGTAGGTGTAGAGTTATAAGCAGTGAGAATTAGATAATACAGTGCCACACTATGATGAACGTTTTTGAACGTATGATGAATGTTTTATTTTTGTTATCTGTTTTTTTCTTCTTTTATGGCAAATACTTCTCTTCAAAAGAAACTAATGAAGAGTAAAATAAAACTTTTTTTATTTTCACAGTGATATGCACTTTATTTTTCATCCCTTGGTTTTCTCATCTAATATGGAAGTTATGGATGTCAGTGGCTGTGACAAGACGTGTTATGCTCTGCAATAAAAAAAAAAAAATTGGTACAAAGCAAGCCCATTCACTTTATGCTGATAAGAGAATTACAATGGTTTTTCATGTGACAAAAATGTGCGATTAAATTGCGATTAATCGCGAGTTAACTATGACAGTCGCGACATTAATCGCGATTAAATATTTTAAACGCTTGACAGCACTAATTGCATAAAATAAAGTATTTGATCACCTACCAACCAGCAAAAATTCTGGCTCTCACAGACCTGTTAGTTTTTCACGATGGTGTAGTGGTTAACACTGTCGCCTCACAGCAAGAAGGTTCTGGGTTCGAGCCCAGCGGCTGGCGAGGGCCTTTCTGTGTGGAGTTTGCATGTTCTCCCCGTGTCTGCGTGGGTTTCCTCCCCGTGTCTGCGTGGGTTTCCTCCGGGTGCTACGGTTTCCCCCACAGTTCAAAGACATGCGGTTAGGTTAATACGGGACGGCCTTGGGCTGAGGTGCCCTTGAGCGAGGCACCTCCTAACTCCCAACTGCTCCCCGGGCGCTGTTAGCATGGCTGCCCACTGCTCTGGGTGTGTGCATGTGTGTGTTCACTGCTTCAGATGGGTTAAATGCAGAGAGGAAATTTCACAAGTGTGTGATGAATAAAGTTGTGCTTTCTTTCCAATTCTCCACTCATTGCCTGTATTAATTGCACCTGTTTGAACTCATTACCTGTATAAAAAAAAAAAAAAAAAAAAAAAAGACACCTGTCCACACACTCAGACTCCAACCTCTCCACCATGGGCAAGACCAAAGAGCTATCTAAAGGACAAAATTGTAGACTTGCACAAGGCTGAGATGGGCTACAGGACACTAGGCAAGTAGCTTGGTGAGAAGGCAACAACTGTTGGCGCAATTATTAGAAAATGGAAGAAACTCAAGATAACTGTTAATCTCCCTCGGTCTGGGGCTCCATGCAAGATCTCGCCTCGTGGGGTATCAATGATCATGAGAAAGGTGAGGGATCAGCCCAGAACTACACGGGAGGACTTGGTCAATGACATGAAGAGAGCCGGGACCGCAGTCTCAAAGATTACCATTAGTAACACACTACGCCGTCATGGATTAAAATCCTGCAGCGCATGCAAGGTCCCCCTGCTCAAGCCAGCACATGTCCAGGCCTGTCTCAAGTTTGCCAATGACCATCTGGATGATCCAGAGGAGGCATGGGAGAAGGTCATGTGGTCAGATGAGACCAAAATAAAGCTTTTTGGTATAAACTCCACTCGCAGTGTTTGGAGGAAGGAGGAGGATGAGTACAACCCCAAGAACACCATCCCAACCGTGAAGCATGGGGGTGGAAACATCATACTTTGGGGGTGCTTTTCTGCAACGGGGACAGGACGACTGCACCGTATTGAGAGGAGGATGGATGGGGCCATGTATCGCGAGATTTTGGGCAACAACCTTCTTCCCTCAGTAAGAGCATTGAAGATGGGTCATGGCTGGGTCTTCCAGCATGACAATGACCCGAAACACACAGCCAGGGCAACTAAGGAGTGGCTCCGGAAGAAGCATTTCAAGGTTCTGGAGTGGCCTAGCCAGTCTCCAAACCTGAACCCAATAGAAAATCTTTGGAGGGAGCTGAAACTCCGTGTTGCCCAGTGACAGCCCCGAAACCTGAAAGATCTGGAGATGATCTGTATGGAGGAGTGGGCCAAAATCCCTGCTGCAGTGCGTGCAAACCTGATCAAGAACTACAGGAAACTTCTGACCTCTGTAATTGTAAACAAAGGTTTCTGTACCAAATATTAAGTTCTGTTTTTCTATTGTATCAAATATTTATTTCATGCAGTAAAATGCAAATTAATTATTTAAAAATCATACAATGTGATTTTCTGGATTTTTTTTTAGATTCTGTCTCTCACAGTTGAAGTGTACCTACGATAAAAATTACAGACCTCTCTATTCTTTGTAAGTGGGAAAACTTGCAAAATCGGCAGTGCATCAAATACTTATTTTCCCCACCGTGTACACACACCCCCACACACACACATGACTTCAATTAGGGCTCTTCAGGGTTGCACAAAAATGCTGATGCTGCCCAGCATCGATAAACAGAAGAGGAATCGGGAATGATAAAATTCAAACGACACCCAACCCTAAATAAAAGTGGTAGATTAAAGATTGAAGAGGAATGAGGTTGACTCACATGGGGTCTCCGTTACGGATGTGTTTGCAGGCAGTCTGGATGACTGACTCACAGGCCTCATTGAGAGCCCGGTCAATCCGGTAATCTGCCCCGGGATCTGTCTCCTGGATCAAAGTCTGGAGCTGAGGACAATTAATACAACATTAAGTTTTCTACACATGAAGAGGACCAGAGACTTGAACCTACATGCAACAGAATCAGAGTTTTTAAACCTAGATAAGTGTTCAGACAGAACACAAAAGTGCTTGCTTTGGGTCACTGTGGCAGCGAGGGTGTGGTCAAGCACACTCTTGAATTGGGAGGAGTCGCAGGAAAGGAGTAGGTAATGAATAAACGCCGAGATCATTGTGATTGATGAGGTCTTCTTTACTGTATGCTGTGCATCTTGCAGCGAGATGCTGGAAAGCTGGAATAACGCTCCAAGCAAGAGAGAGAGAGAGCCTGTGCATGTGTGAAGCTCATGTTTTCTTTTGTTGAGAGTGCAGAAAAGTATGGCGTAAACCTTAAAATAAAAGTACAGCCCTGCACTTTCTAACGCCTGCCTTCCATCTCCTAATTTCCCCCTCACACTGGATGTAAAACCTTAATGTAGCCCAACCCGACACTTTCCATGCACAAATACAGTATTGAACTTGTGAGGCCAGGCTACAGTAACAATCTAAAGTCAACTCACAGATTTCTGACAGAGGTTGTCTACAATGCCCTTGTCACGGGACACTCTCATGAGGCAGTGGAGGGTTCGGCCTTTGTGATGCAGCCCGGAGCAGTGCGTGTCAATCTCCCCACGGCAGTGCAGCACGATCTCAGGACTCAGCGAATAATCCTCCATCAGCATGCGTCTGTAGTCCAACATCTCCCCCTGACACTCGCCACTCACAGCACGTCCTGACATACAGAGAAGACAAGACTGCCTCTCGTTACAAGAACCTGGTACGAAGCAATCTACTCGATATCGGTTACACGAGTATTATCAACACATATTACATTATTAATTTCATTTTATGCAACACTGGAAGATAAGATGCATCTAGTAAAATTCATGTTGACTAACAAGCATGATGCAAAGTAAAGCACATACAGAGAGGGCTTAATAGCAAAACACACAAGATAAACAGATAGATAGTTGTTGAAAGGCGATTTTGAAATATTTTTTTCACGCGCCTTTAGCACACATCCTTCTCTGCACTCCTACCTCTGTGTACGGCCGACTCGAGACACAGGAGCAGATAGGATAGTTTGGCATCTCTGCCACGCGGCAATGTGGTGTCCACATTGCAGCGGTATTTCCGCAGGTCCTGTTTGCAGGCTTTGGCCAGGGAGTAGCTCACCTTGTAATCCTGTGCTATCAACTTCTGTCTGGTGGAGAGGGCCTCTCTGCACTGTACATCATGAGAAAACAAAAAGGAATAAGTTAACACATACGCGTAGGTTTCTTATAACGGTAAATTACGGCCGATGTCGAATGCGAATCGTCTCATAGAAAATGCTTACAGAACAGGACAGTTGTTTTAAATACCTTTCCAGACATTGAATCGTCAAACTTGTGGTTGAACAGACATTTGTAGACCCTGCCCTCGCCTGCTGGAATCTAAAAATCACCAAACACAATAAGATGAGGACATCATTCTACCAGTGAAGAGTGCACTGTAAATATGCAAGGTCACAGACGTACGTTTTCACAGAAGCGCTCGCGATCATCTCGGCATGCAAAGAAGAGGTGCCTGTCAAGGTGAAAGTCATCTGATGACAGCTCAGCCACACGCATGATGGCCTTCTTACAATCATCTCTGATTATATAACGCCCTGGCTGTTCCTCTGCTTCACTCACCAGCCCTTTCTCCAGACATGCTATCACCTCTCCCTGAGAATGTATATCCTAAAAGGAAGGGGGCAGGGGGACAAAAAAAAAAAAAAAAAAAAAACTATGGTTAAGGATTGCTCACTCTCAGTAGATTTTACAGTGTCTTGCAAAAGTATTCATCCCCCTTTGTGTTTGTCCTGCTTTGTCACATTACAAACGAATTAAAATGGAAATCTGGAGTGTGCATAGGTATTCACCCTCCTAAAGTCAATACTTCGTAGAGCAATCCTTTTCTGCAATTACAGCTGCAAGTCTCTTGGGATATGTCTCTATTAGCTTAGCACATGTAGCCACTGGGATTTTTGCCCATTCCTCAAGGCAGAACTGCTCCAACTCCTTCAAGTTAGATGGGTTGCGTTGGTGTACAGCATTCTTCAAGTTATGCCACAGATTCTCAATTGGATTGAGGTCTGGGCTTTGATTAGGCCATTCCAAGACAGTTAAATGTTTCCCTTTAAACCACTCCACTGTAGCTTTAGCAGTATGTTTAGGGTCATTGTCCTGCTGGAATGTGAACCTCCGTCCCAGTCTCAAATCTCTGGCCGACTCAAATAGGTTTCCTCCAGAATTGCCCTGTATTTAGTGCCATCCATCTTTCCTTCAGTCCTGACCAGCTTTCCTGTCCCTGCAGATGAAAAACATCCCCACAGCATGATGCTGCCACCACCATGCTTCACTGTAGGAATGGTGTTCTCAGGGTGTTGGGTTTGCGCCACACATGGCATTTCCCACAATGGCCAAAAAGCTCAATTTGACCAGAGAACCTTCTTCCACTGTTTGGGGAGTCTGCCACATGCTGTTGGGCAAACTCCAAGTTTGTTTTCTTAAGCAATTACTTTTTTCTGGCCACTCTTCCATAAAGCCCCACTCTGTGGGGTGTACGGCTTAAAGTGCTCCTATGGACAGATACTCCCATCTCTGCTGTGGATCTTTGCAGCTCCTTCAGCGTTATCTTTGGTGTCATTGTTGCATCTCTGATTAATGCCCTCCTTGCCCGGTCTGTGTGTTTTGGTGGGCGGCCTTCTCTCATCAGGTTTGTAGTGGTGCCATATTCTTTCCATTTTGCTATAATGGATTTAATGGCACTCCTTGGGATATTCAAAGTTTGAGATATATTTTATAACCAAATCCTGATCTGTACTTTTCCACAACTTTGTCTCTGACCTGTTTGGATGCTCCTTGGTTTTCATGTTGCTTGCTTAATAATGTTGCAGAGTCAGGGTCCTTCCAGAACAGGTTGATTTATACAGACATCAGGTGACAGATCATGTGACACTTTGCACAGAGGTGGATCTTAACCAATTATGTGACTTATGAAGTGAATTGGTTGGAGCAGCTCTTATTTAGGGGTTTCATATGAAAGGGGGTGAATACCCATGCACACTTCATATTTCTGCTTTTGTATAGGTAATTGTATGGGGCCGAGTAAAATTAAGGATTAATTTCACGAATGATTTCGAAGTTTTGAAAATTCAAAACTTTGAAATCACGAGTGAAATTGATCCTTAAATTTTACAAGGAACCATACGATTACTTGTTTATAACATATCGGGCCAAATTCATACTTTGGAAGCCATTCAAGTTCACAACATTTGTCATTCATGGTTTCTGAACCAATCTTGCACGTTTGAATCAGTTTCTAAAGCATTCCTTGTTTTCACAAATCTCTCACTTTTCCCTCAAGGACTTTGTGATTCTTGAAAAGTAACATCTTTCAGGATTGATCCCGGATATTTCTCTGGTCTCAGATGCCAATCCAATGCTGCCTGCATTACTTTAAGAGAGTCTGGTTTGTAGTTTTCCCCATTTTCTTTCCTCACTTCTGCATAAAACCGCGATAGCACCTTGTCTAACTAAAAGCATTCATATGCCATCAGAGTGTCATTTATTTGTCTTTCTGCGGCCCATTTCTTAAATACAGAAATCCAAAAATTCGCACTTTTTTTTTTGTATTTTCATTTTCGCTTGCAGCTTTCAATTGGTTTATCATTTCTTTGTCAAATATAACAAAACGCAGCATTGCTGAGTCAGCAGAGTCAGCCATTTTGTTGACAAAATTTGCTAATTTTTGTAACCATAACCAAGCAACGAACTAGCCAATAGCATTTCAGAAATACAGCCCCGTGTTAAGGAAAAAAGCCCTCCTCGATTGACCAATCAGAATTGGGTAATTTGGCCCCATGTATTATAATCATCTTAATTGTTGTTTGTCTCACAATAAAACAACAATTTGCACCTTTAAAAGTGGTAGGCATGTTGCGTAAATCAAATGGCGCTAACCGCCCAAAAATCCATTTTAATTCCAGCTTGTAATGCAACAAAACAGGACAAAAACCAAGGGGGATGAATACTTTTGCAAGACACCGTATAGTGGACTGTACTGCTTGACCAGGCAAACCATATTTGATCTCTCTGCTTTGAATACATTATAGGATACAACTATGTAAGAGCATAAGAGCTTTTTAACTGGATTCCAAACACTGCAAAAAAATATAAAATGTGCATCTCTGGTTCATGTTCAGATCGTTAATTATGCAAGTGCAAAATTATTCCACAGCCCTTGGATTACATCACAACCCAATTAAAAACACATCGCAGATTTGGACATGAATATGAAATGAGAAAACTGGAAAATATTCCAGTATTTCTTGGTTAAATCAGCTCATGAGTCATCAGCGCTAGAAGATGAAAGTCTTGATATGTGACCAGTGGAGCACACCAAGGCTTGATTTTGGGACACATTAATTATATCTCGGTTAAGACATTAACTGAAATTTTGCACTTGAGTTCCAGAAGGGCCAGGCTCACCTTCTCACCCATGTTAACACTGCCACAGTGCAGCACGTTGATGTCGTCCTTGCAGCGGTCCATAAAGCCGCAGATGAGCCGGTAGTCACTGAAGACGATGGTAGCCATCTTTGTGATGTACTGATTGCACTGGTATTCAGTGATGTTGGGACGGTGATCTACCAAACATGACACTAAATAGCCCTTCCCCCGCTCCTCTGATGCACACTCTTTAAGCTGCAAGCACAAATAAATCAATTACATTATTTAAATGGTGCACAATTTGATCTAAAATCTATTCCCCCTGTTTTACTTCACACTCAAAAGGCACAATCTATTTTAGAGAGCTAACCTAATGGTACTTACATCACTAATGGTACTCTTGCACACCTCCATGGCCACGGACTCAAACTTTGGGTCTGTTGTCAGATTCAGTTTGTAATTCCATAGCAGCTAAAAATAAAAATAATAATAAATTTAAACACATTAGGCATACAATTGGGATTCAACCCAGGCTTTATGTTTGTCAGCTACTGACGTACAGCCCCAGATCAAGCTGCTTCAAAATCAGTTTTAATCTGAGCATATGGATACAACACATGTTAATAAATGTGTCTCATTACTGAGTTCAGTTCAACACGAATCCGGAACATTATGAAACGTGGCACACACCAAAAAAAAAAAAAAAAAAAAAAAAAAAAAGACACTGGGGGGTGGGAGAGAAGAAGAGATACTCACATGGTTACAGGTGGCTGCAATCTCCGTTTCCTAAACGGTAAACAACATAAAAGCAGATGTTAGAGGATGAGGATTTGGTTACCAGAAGACTTCACTGCATTAAAGAATCAGTTTTCAGTGTATTCTCAGGAACTCCTTGGCTAGCTCAGTTCAGCAGCTACTTTAAAGGAGAACTGAAGTAATTTTTAAACTTGCTTTATTTCTTAATTAACGTGTTATTCAATTACGATTTCGGTTTTAGTAACCTTATATCGTGACTCGTATTGGCAACTAATTGCAATTAAATATTATACTTATCGGCCTATTCGCTTTTTAGCCATGTTGAATTTAGTTCGTTTGGTCCATGGCAGGCGCCGCTTATCTGCGCGATCTTCACGAGACTTGTGCGAGACTTCGAAACGTGAAGTGTCAGCGCCGCCATTTTGAAAACTGTTTTCCAAATGAAATATTGCACAAAAACAAGTTTAAATGACGGTTACTACCTACTTGTTTCAAACTTTCCTGATTGCTATCAAAACAAACAAAACTTCCAGCTTGATTACGTCAGCATTCGAAAGAGGGCGCACGCGTCTTTTGACATCGTTGGCAGATGTCGGTCACTTTGATTTCTGCTGTACACTTTACTTCCATCCTACGATGTCTCGCACAGGTCTCAACGAATCTCGTTTACGGACATTGCTTGGACATATATGGACTGATATGCTCTGTAATATATTTCAAACACTCAACTTGCTATAGCAGCGACAAAATGGCTATCAAAAATGCATTCCTATATTTAATAAAATGAGATAAATAGAATTTAAAATAGATTAAAAAAAAATTGCCTTCAGTTCTACTTTAAAGGCCAACTAAGATGACAATTACCCTACCCGTTTTTCTTATTTTAAAACAAACAAATAGTGGCTTTCAACCACATAAGAGCCCATTTTCTGACTGTTTACGATAGTAAACGACTTTAGTTAGCCAATTACTTTCACATATTTTACACTCCATCGCTGCTCTGTTGATGATCGGAAATGTTCGTAAGCTCCCGACAGGTGACGTCACTCACAGTACGCACTGCCATATTTGAGAGAAGAGAGAACAGTGAGGATCATTTGCGTCCGTATTTAAGATGATTTGAGGTAATGGGTGGATCCAGGTGTTGTGTGAGAGTGTAGCATAGAATATCCCAGCCAAGTTAAGTTATTTTTTCCCCTTTTACTTTTGTTAATCCAGGGGTGCCACCACTTCCTACCACTACGCTCTCAACTCATTCATAAAAACCTTCAAGACGGCACCAGGCTAGCCTACCGTAATTACTGTGATGGACAGTCCAACCCCCACAGCAACACAGAAAGAGGGTAAACAAACACTCTCCTTTCCTCAGTGTTTGTTTACCCTCTTTCTGCATTGCTGTGGGGGTTGGACTGTCCATCACGGTAATTACGGTAGGCTAGCCTGGCGATGTCTTCAAGTTTTTTTTTTATGAATCAGTCGAGAGTGTAGTGGTCGGAAACTGAGGGTAGATACGTACAGGATACTACACAGGATTTGCATGAACATTGCAGCCACCCGCTACAGGAGGATGCAACAATGGCAGAAGTGATAAAACCCGCCTGCATCAATTTCCAAAGGACAAAAAGGTAAGAAGGTAATGGATAAATGCCATTCGCCACACAGGGACAGACCTCTCACAGGCTGACTGGAACAGTCCTTCAGGTGCAAAAACAGCACATTCGCAGCTCATGCGCTCGGAACATTTTGAAGAAAGTTGTTTCACTCAAACAACTCTGATGCACCGGCATTAGGAATACCGTACAAGCCAGCACTGAATCCAGGTTGTGCGAACCGCATCTTCGGCCAAAAAGCGGACAAGACAAACGAGACAACGCGGTCAGTAGTCCGCAAAAGAGAAGTTCAAAGGGTAAGAAAACACTTTTTATGGCTTCCCTAACTTTCTATTAAGCATGATACGTTATTTTGAGTTCCTTTGGGCATAAGCGTAATAATTGCTGATGCAGCTAAGCGGCTTGATGTTTGTTGGGTGTCTTGCTTTGATTTAGTGTTGTCAAAAAAGCCTCGGTAATAACTATCTAAAACAACTCTATAAATATTGTTCACTTATGTGTAACCAATTGATATGGTAATGCTTGTTCATCATGATCATCATCATCGCTATTCGTGTCATTGTCGAGGAATACTAGAGGAAATCAGTGAAGAAATGTCACTGACGCTATTTTATCAAATATGGCCATGTGGGGCGTCGTGGCTCAGGTGGATAAAGCGCCATACCATAAATCCGGGGACCCGGGTTCGATTCCGACCTGAGGTCATTTCCCGATCTCTCCCAGTCTCTCTCCTGCTCATTTCCTGTCTCTACACTGTCCTATCCAATAAAGGTGGAAAAAGCCCCCCCCCCAAAAAAAAATATGGCCGTGTACTGCAAGTGACGTCACACTTTACGGAAACCATTCGGAAAGCAGCTCGGATGTTTCTGACAATATTTCCGCCTTTTTCCGTACAAGTGTGATATAACGCATAGTTTCAGCCTCGTTTTACAAGTAGAGTTTGGGTTTGTCCGTAAGTCAGGGTTGCATCTCATTAATACACTATTTCAGATGTATAGTGAAAAAAAATGGAGGGCCCCCCCCCCCGACATAGTCACCTTAGTAGACCTTTAATAACCACAAAAACTCTGCAAGCCTTGTTAGCCTGACTAAGCTTAGACAGTGACACTGTCAACTTGTAGTTATTGACAGTATTTTAATTTAACAAAAAAAAAACCCTTGCCACATTTTTAACAGCAGTATTGAAAAATAACCTGTTCAATCTGAAGGTGAATGCAAAATTCCAATACTTATGATTAAGGACATACAATGTATTGCTAGTCACACAACAGTTAGCTCTGATCCACTAATTTGATTGGTCGAGCAGTGTTTCAAGAGTGCCTATATTTATTATAACTGCACTGGGACGTTTCATTGTGTGCATCACTCCACTCGTCTGTGGTCGCCACACAAAATTCCACTTCCTATTTTGAAACAGTTCCTACAGTAGAGTTAGTGACATCATCAGCGGACATGTCAAAGGATACGTTTCAGGAATATAACTTTTGGCTTAAAATATGAAAGCTCGTCCGACGAAGATGAAAAGGAAGAAGGGACGGCATTCTTTCTGAAAGTACTTTTAACAGGAATGTACAAAATCACTGAGCTAGACGGCATGCTACAAAGTGAGTGAAGCTCTTGATATTAATTTCTTCTTTAGAGAACGGTTGTATAAAAGCCATTTTGCACACGCAATCGTGCAGCTACACTGAATATTGGCACGGCTGATATTCAGTATAACCGCACTCTTGTTCATGCAAAATTACTTAATTAACTGCTCCAACGTTAATACCAGTGTTGGGCACGTTACTTTCAAAAAGTAATTAGTTACAGTTACTAGTTACTTTTCCCAAAAAGTAACTGAGTTAGTAACGGAGTTACTTTGTCATAAAAGTAACTAATTACCAGGGAAAGTAATTATTCCGTTACATTTTGTTCCCCCTCAAAAAAAATCTAATTCAATTAGTGTAATCATAATAAAAGTGAATGTTAAATGTGTTTAATGACCGAAATGGACACTTAACAGAACCAATTAGTAATGTTATCTACACTATATTAATATTTTTGTGGGACAATGTGAGATAAGACATCTATCAAATGTAATATATTTTTGTAGTTATTAAAATTATGTTACTAATTACTGGCCACTGACGACGACAAACGCTTTGTTCCTCGACATAATGTGCATTGCACGTAAACACTCTTGCCTTTTATTTCAAGTAATGAAAAGTAATGGCTGTATTTCCAGTGTGAAAGCGCAGTGCTGGGCTGACCGCTCGCCATCGCTGGCTCTTCTGATTGAAAGAGCGCGCAGTAGTGCAGTAGGCGTGGCCTACCTACGTATGTTGTCTAAATCTACTCTGACTGGCTTACTATGCCGTTGTCTCGCATCTCCCCGCCCCACACTAAAGCAGAGTAAAGAAAGGCTGAGCGAGCAGCGTGCCAGATGAGAACAGCTTTAATAAAGTAACGCATAGTATTTTATTGTAAGTAACGGGAACGGCGTTATAACGATGTAAAAAGTAATTAGTTAGATTACTCGTTACTAAAAAAAGTAACGCCGTTAGTAACGCCGTTTATTTCTAACGCCGTTATTCCCGTCACTGGTTAATACTGACACAAGGCTGTAAATAAAAACATTAAAAAAGCACTGACATTGGAATCAAATGCAGGAGATTACTGCAGAGGCGACTGTCATTAGGTTTTTACAACTTCGCCGAGGACAAATGACTTCTTATGGCTGTTTTAATTTTGTTCTGAAGGCCCTCAGTGCTCCAATTTGTCAAAATGATGGACAATCTTCTGATTTTTCTGTCATTAAAAACAAAACAAAAAAAAAAAAAAAAACACACCAACGTCAATGGCGGAAATTATTCAGTTCATGCAACCCCTGATGCTCATTTTCATTCATTTCTTTCATTATTCTTTTCTTGCAAGACAGATCTATTAAATAATAGCCTGTGCTTACTGTGCTTACACTTTATAGGCCAAATTAAACCCATATACCAGGGGTCACCAAACTTTTTTTCTCTGGGGGCCACATTATCGGTCCTGACTGTGATGGGGGGGGCCGGGGTTGGGTCAGCTATATAACATAGAATTGTATGACCCAGACAAATATGACCACCAGCAGGCCTCATTGTGTAGTAGAGATTACTAGCCTGGCACAGCCATCCCACACTACTATATCCCCACCACTATATCCCCCGCCACTATATCCCCCGCCACTATATCCACACTTGATTCCTGGCACACATTTGTTTATCTTTACTAGTGGTTTGCAAAAGTAGTAATCGAGTCTTCACACTTTGTTTTAATCTGAAATACCACAGATATTCCATTTATTTATTTTCTAATAAAAATAACATCAAAGCTGTCAAGGTAAGCTAGACAAATAGGTCATCTGCCTATTTGAGGTGATTGACACTGGCAAAGGTGAGTGGAAAATTATAAATTGTAGGTAGGCCTGTTGATATTAATAATAATAATAATAATAATAATAATAATAATAATAATAATAAAAAATTGTGTGCAGCACTTAATAAAGGTCAAATAAATAGGCCTAGAAAATAAATACATTTAAAAAAAAAACAGTGAAATTATAATATGAGCAATAGATCAACTAGCCAGCTCTTATGCCTATCCATTTGAGCATGTTCAGTAAACATTTTTTAGGTCAAGGTGAAAATGAAATGAGCAGAAGGCCATTTACAGGTCAAAACGAAAGCATAATACAGAATAATGGGAATCAAAATCAGTAGTATATGTAGGTGAGCTGGATTTGTACTTCTTGTCGGGACACACCTCCTCGGCCACAGCAAGCATGCATACTTTAACAAAGTCCCCATCAGTAAACAGCTTTCCATGGGTAGCTAGTAGGTGAGCTACCTTATAGCTAGCTCGGACAGCAGCCTGGTTGATCTGGGTTTGGCGAAGGAATACATTCTGTTGTGCAGACAGTCCGCATTTCATCCTCCGAATCCTGTCTTCTCTTGTTTGCCCTCGCAAACTAGCATACTCTTTGTGGCGGGTTTCGTAGTGACGACAGATTATATTCTTTGAAAACCGGCACACTTTCTTTACATACAAGACAAACTGCACGGTCCTTACACGGGAAAAAAAAAAAAAAATCGGTGGTCCACTGTTGTTTAAAAACTCTGCGCACTCTGTCAACTTTTCGCTGACCGCTAGCCATTTTGCTGTCCTGAACACTGACAGTTCTCTGCGCATGCGCTGCCTGTCACTGCTTGATCGCCAGCATATGACGAAAATTTGGAAAATATGAATAGTTCATTTTATAACTAAATATCAATTTTAATTGATAAAATCAACAAAATACAAGATGCAGACATGTTGTTATTTGCCAAAAAGCAATTTAAAAAAATAGGCCATGACCACTTTTGGGGATTGCCTCATAGGGCCGGTTCAAGTGGTGGGGGGCAGAAATGCTGGGGGGCCGGCGGGCCGGAGTTTGATGACCCCTGCCATATACTATACGGCAGGATATATGGGTTTTATTTGACTGACACAGTAGAAAAGCTGGTGCCTAAAATATTCAACATTAGTTACACTGGACTGGCTTGTATTTTACAAAATGAACAATGCACAAATATGCGGTTGCAAAATATGCAAAGGCCAGTTTGGCACATCAAGACTAAACATGACAAACCTGTTTAAATCACCTTGAAATATAACATACCCAAGATAAACTAAAAATCAGCCAACACGTGAAACACACATGAATGAAACAGCAGATCGGTTTAGTTATTCTGTACATTAACCTGCAAAATAGTTTTAAAGAGCAACATGAACAATTGTCATTACATCGTGTATGATGCTCAAACCTGAGAAAACAGATGATATTTTTCCTAGATCTCCCCCTTACTACACTCGAGATAAACCTGTTAAAATGTACTTCAACAAAATCCTGCTTGTTATATCACAGACATTAATAAAGTTCGCTAGCTGGCCAGGAGAGCGTGCATACAGTAGCTGAAATGGTCCTTATCAGTAAAACCTGTATCGTGAGACGATAAACTAAGCACATAGTTAATGCTCAGAAGCATTAACTGAGAAATTCTGTTTGAAATGGAACCACATGATTTTAGTTCTCTCTCAATTTCAATCCACATAATCAGAAATAACCTTTCAAAATGAGCCATTTAAATACATTTTGGTGTAGCGGTTCATTCACACCCATTTTTTTTTTTTGCACATTCCTACTGACTTATTACCCAATTTTTTTTTTTTTTTTTGGGGGGGGGGGGGGGGGTGAAGGAGGGCAAAATTCTCACTTCCTCTTCAGAAAGTATGATTTGGCATAAGATGCAAGCAAATTACTGGTAAAATAAGCTAACACAAGTAAAACATGTTTGGTTGGTACAACAAACACTTTCTACAGAAAAACAAATTAGCTCGCTCCCTGTGAAACAGAGAACATGGTTATCAGGTTTCTTACTGAACATTATTTATTATCCCCCGCCCAAACAAAGTTTAGATTAGATAAAACTTTATTGATCCCTTTGGGAGGGTTCCCTCAGGGAAATTAAGATTCCAGCATCATCATTACAGATAAACAGAGAAAAGAAATAGAGGAAAACTTCTAGATAAAATAAAATAAATTAAGTTTGGTGAAGGATATAGAAATGGGTTCCGTCTGTCCGCCCGTCCAGTCACGTTTTCATTTACGGGCCACATCTTTAAAACTACTGAAGATATATCCTCAAGAAACTTTGTATACATGTCCAGCAACATGTGAACTGGTGCCTTTTGTGATTTTGGAAAAAAAATTATTATATATATATTTTATATATATATATATACACACACACACACACACACACACATATATATACACACACACACATATATATATATATATATATATTATATATACACTGGAGATCAAAATTAGAGAACAACTTATAAAAACTTGAATAATTTTGAAATAATACCATCTTCACTGCTCAACAGTTAAATGACATTTTATTGTGTCCATATCATGGTTCAACAACATTTTTTTCACAAAATGACTAAAGGCATTTCACAAAAAAAAATATTTTTCAGAAAACGCACTGATCAAAATTAGAGAACACACTGATCAAAATTAGAGAACACACTGATCAAAATTAGAGAACAACAATCTGGAACAAAAATCTGAAGGTTACAACAGTCAGCAATTAGTAAGAAGTGTACAGGCCTCTGCTGTGAATGACTTCAGCACATCTGCGGCCACAGGATAGCACTAGTCTCTCACACTGCTCTGGTGTGATTTTGGTCCATTCTTCTTCCAGCCTCCTCCACAGTTCGGTGATTGTAGAGGGTTTCTTGACCATAACTTTGTCACCAAGGATTTTCCAGAGGTTCTCTATTGGGTTGAGATCAGGACTCTGGGCAGGCCATGCCATTAATTCAATGTTTTCACCTTCAAGGAAATTCTTTACCCGTTTTGCTGTGTGACATGGAGCATTGTCCTGCATAAAGACTGCAGGCTGATTGGGCGATGAACGCAAGTAAGGAACCATGTGCTGTTGAAGAAGGTTCTGATACACATTTGCATTCACTCGGCCATGTAGCTGTACAAGAGGCCCAACTCCCGCAGCAGAAAACATGCCCCAAACCATGACACTTCCTCCTCCACCTTTCACTGACTTCTTTACACACTTTGGGTTTAGTCTTTCTCCAATGTGTCGCCGAACATAATGCTTCCCATCAGACCCAAATAAATTAAATTTGCTTTCATCACTGAAGTGAACCCTGGACCAGTTCTCCTCTGTCCACACAACATGCTCCTCAGCAAAGCTCAGTCTAGCTTTTTGATTTTTTTTTGCTAATGAGAGGTTTGGTCACTGCAGTGTGGGCCTTCAGTCCAAATGCTCTTAAACGGCGAGCCACTGTATGGCGAGACAGATCCTTACCATGTTCAGCACTGAACTGGCGAGCAATTCCACCTGCAGTATGGAAACAATTACCCATTGACATCCTTCGCAGTGACCTGTCCTCTCTTGCATTTGTCTTCCGTGGACGACCAGCCTTCTTGGGCGACTTGAATGAGTTTGTAGTTTTGTAAAGATTCAATATTCTTGAAATCACAGATTTGGAACGATCAACTTGTCTTGCTATGGCTGATAGGGTCATCCCTTTGGTTTTCATCTGGACAACCTGCTGCTGGAGGCTTTCAGTCACTTTAGAACAACCCACCATCTTGCAAAGTCAATGAAACTGGCAGTTAGAATGCCACTTAAATAGGGGTTGACTGATAATCAAGGAAATTAGCACCATGTGCTAGATTAGCACCATTAAGTGGGAGGCACCTGAAAGTGTTCTCTAA